>NW_027286181.1:27700404-28900404 GCF_022747635.1 Hetaerina americana
TCGGTGTTCTCTGTACGCTTTCTCGACATTGAGATAACGTAAAATTCAAAATATCCTGTTTCAATGCCATGAAATTTCAGGATGATTGCAATAAAAACTTTGTTTCAACTTTTTTAATTTATAAATGAAGTATATTTTTAAATTCTAAAATTTTCAGTTTTTTAAATTTAAATTTTATGAGCCAAGTTTTTATTTCTTTGATCGATATAACTATCAAACGGAAGCAAAGTGCGACCCATTTATTTAAGCTCGCCAATTATTTTTTGTAATCATTTGTGATTTTTCGTTTCTTTTCATGTTTTGAGTTAATAATCATTATGAGCTGCAGCCTTATTTTGGTATTTTATTGCATTATCATCAACATAAGTTTCAGCACCAGAAGGCTTAATTGGTATTTCACTCGGGTTTGAATAGGATTTATAGACTGAGAATTTAGTCTCTCAGACTGAATTTCAAAAGACTGCTTTCGAAAATATCCAACTAGAAATTAAGTGAAACTCGATTACATTTTTTTGTTTTCTCGCGTAAATTATTCAATGCATACAATATTTGTGTCAGCCTATATCTTTATATTTGTCATAACTCGTAAAAGAAGTTAGAAACCTTTGGAGAATGTAAGTTATTTTCGATTTCAGTGGTGAAATATTAAAAATGATAGAAAATATTAACATCTTTAGCGTACATGGAACATCCTTGATGATTATATTTTTGCTATGGAAGTGGCAAAATTATATTTTGCGTTTTTGGGTGGTCGGTGCCCTTGTATTTTCATATCAAATGGCTCAAAATATTTTCAGTGGAGACCTTTATTCTTCGCACTGGAATATTTGCAGGAGATTAACCCATTCTTATTTAACGACTTTCCAAAAAAAATTGCGACAGCCTATATTGGATTTCCTTCGAAAATATTGAGACGATTTCCAAGAGTGAATGGTTTTATGCGGAATTACTCAATAATGGCTCAGTAGTGGTATCTCCTGAGATTGTTGATTCGCTTGTGTTGTTGCTTTGACCTCGCTTTCCCCCGCCAATGATCGCTCTTTGCTTCCTTGTTGTGTTGGTGGTGATTTGCGAAAACAATTCGAGATTTTGTGCTCTCGAGAGAGATTTCGACTTCTGCTTCCTGACACACGGTCTCTCTCTCTCTCCTCTCTCTCCACATCCCTCTCACCCATATCCGATACTATTTCCCCTACCCCTGTCACCCCCTCCGCACTCCTTTTTGGGCTCGTATCCCGGGCGCTGCATTTTCCAGGATGACCCTCCACCCGCAGGCACGTCTTCCCTTCACCGAAGACACTCGACTTCGGCGGCGGGCAGCGGACAAAGGCTTGCCCGGTCGAGGACAGCCGCCCATCGGACGCCGTCGACGTCAACCATGCTGGAGAGGACCAAAGTGTCCCCGCACATCGGGGGTGGCGGGACGGGCGGAGGGGGTGGCGGGGGCGGAGGAGGCGGGTCCTCCTCCGTCTCCAACCTGACCCCCGTGCCAAACCCCACTTGTCCCCTGGTCAGCGGGCTTGACCTATCTTTGGTTCCATGGCCGGGAATGAGATACGCTTGTATACGCGTCCTGCATTTGTACTGCAAGGTGTTCAACCAGCAAGAACTGTACGAGTTGATAATTAGGTAAAAAAAATGAAGGCGAGGGAATGTGCACGTTGTTGGTTGCTTTGTTTACGCTTGTGCATCTTGCGGTTAGTGATTGCGGGATACGTGACTTCGGCATATTTATTCGGTGATGTATTGTGAACCGCAAGGAGATATCAAAGGAGGAAATTCCTACGTGACAGGACATGCATATGAATTCTCTTCTTTGAGTGGGAACCTGAGCTGATGAATCTAAATATTCCGCTCCTCATATTCATTTGTATCCGTTATTCCTATCGTAATTTGATATCAGTTTGCAAAGCCCTTTTCAACAATCCCTATTTGCACCAATCTGCTCTTATTATTAATTCTTAATAACCTGAATGTTTGTTGGATACCTTATTAAGCGTTTTAACGCCCTTTTGTTTAATATTTCTGGTAAGATATGACCTAATGGTGAGTGATAATGCGTTGTTTGAGTTATTGGTGGGAAAATGACTCGGGTGAAGGACTTTTTGTTGATTTTTGGAGATGTTCATCCTTATTAGCGGATGAATTAATCGGTACCTTTTAAAAATATCCTTGTGAATAAGTAGAAAGATATGCTGTTGTACGAGGCGTAAAACTGAGACGATAAGGAAAAACTTATCTAAAAAGTGTGATGCCGTCGTTGTTGGCATTACTTAGATGGAATTTTACAGGAGAAAACACGGGGTTAACTTAATTTTGAAACAATTTTGGGAGAAGCTCCTCAACGTAATGTCTATAGGGTTCTTTATACCTGCCCCATGAGTGCACGCACCCTCAATTACGAATGGTATGAACTTTAAAGGTATGCGGCATTGCCTCGTAAAGAAGGGGGTTGCGAATTGCTTAATTTAGTCGAGTCTTCAACCCCCATTCCCCGCCCACCTCTTTAGTGCGTAACTAAGGGCATTTGAGCGTTTCAGCGTCGAGGAAGAAGTGAGAGGCTGCTAAATTGGATATTTTCCTTCAATCCTCATCCCTATAGGATGAGTAAAACAGTGTGTCAGTGCATTTTACACCGACGGCAATGATAATGTAAGACCGTTGAGCCTTCCTGGGGCACTGCAACATCAGATGAGTACGCCTGCGAAAGTTGATGAATTATTCTATGCATGATTGATTAATTTTTAAACAAGGAAAATTTTTCTTAAAAAATGAAAGTCGTAAAAAAAATGTAATGAGGCTCAAAAAGCTGAGTCAACTGCGAGGAGATGGTTGGGGAGGATTATTTTTCAATACGAAATGTAAGCAAAGTTTTTCTTTGCTTTTCAACTCAACCTCAACTCAACGGAACGTAAATTTTCCGAGTAATCGGGAAACAGCAGTTTTTACAAAACTTGGTCTTTACCATTGGCTTGATATTTACACTGGAAGTCCATGTACCCGATGCGTATGAATAATTGCATTACTATAATTTTTTATTGAAATAAAGGTGTACAACCTCTTGTTTCCAGGTCTGATGTATTTGAATCGTAAGTATTTTGTACAAGATTTTCATGAATGCTTTTTTATAATCCTCCGTCGCCTGTTGGGTATTCGTTTTGAGCCATCGCATGTACCCTTTGGAAAATTAGTTTCGCCACGGTGGACTGAGTGGGATTCGCTGGCCCCGGTGGCGGCGGAGTAGCGTCCTCGTCTGCCAACCCAGAGATCGCAGAGTTCGATTCCCGCCTAGGTGGTTTTTCCTCCACCTAGGGCTTGGGTTTACGCAATTGCCAAATTTTTATATCAATGTTCTTAGTCCGATGTAAAGGTCGGAAGTTTTAGACTAATGCAAAATAAATAAATGGATAGAACGAAAATAGCCATTCGATGGTGATTTTTTTTATTCTTTCGGCCAAGTGTTTTTTTTTTGTTTGACCAATCGCCGTTCCTCACTTGTCTACCTATCTCGTACTTAGTCCCTTTCCGTCCTTCCCTTCATATCTTCATTTTTTGTGTCACAGCCCGAATTTCGTCGTCTGAGATCTGGGGGCGGAAAGTGACACAAAGGAACGTGACGAAAGAGAATTTTGTCTGGGGGGGGTCCTTCTCCCGAGGTCGTAAAGGGATCGCACCCTTTTCTCTTCGTTAGGAGAAGGGAAAAGGGTGCGATTTGTGTCAATGGGATGGAAGAGAAAAAGGTGGGGGTGGTCTAGATTGAGTGCAAGTCGTCGTGTTCGGTCGTCGGGAACCGTACTTTCCCCACCCCCACGCTCTTTTTCCCACCCCCACGCTCTTTTTCCCACCCCATCTTCCCCCTTCTCCACCCTCTCCTTAAGGATACATCTCCGGTTTATCTCCTCTTCGCAGATTCCCATCTGACTCCGGCAGAGGTCCTTATTTCACCTTCCGCTCCCCTCCATCCCTCCTCTTCGTCCCCTCCCTCTCCCCCACCCCCCGCACCCCCCTTCCCCCGGACAGAAGAGGAAGTGACGTAACTTTTACGATACCATCTCTCATCCGTTTTATTCTCCTCCCCGCCTATCTTTGCCTCGGGCGTGTGAAGTCCCTTCCCCGTCTGACACCTTCACCCCTTTACGGCTATTTTTCGCCTCCAGCCCCTTCGATGGGTAGAGGGCAGGAAGGCAGCCGTATCATTTGTTTCCCCTAATTGAACCGATTTTTATGTCGGGCACGTTCTCCACCGCTCCCGTATTGTGACGATATGTTCGATAATTCATCCTTCCGGAGGACTGCTGGTTGGTTCCTTCGTTTGTGGCTTTTATTTTCACCACCGCTCTCCGTAAATTGTTCCCGTTGAAATCACATTGCTCGAAGAATAGGTGGCCCGACGTGCTATTGGTACCATCCTCATCCATCAATGCCAGCCAGCGAATTGGTTTTTCTCCTCTTCGGTTCGTTTTCTTTCTATTATGATCGAATTTGATAGAAGTCGGGGGGTGTATGATCGCTCACGTATCTTCCGAGGTCTTACACTACATAGTATCCGATCCCATTAGTCCGTCATGGCCCTA
The DNA here is from genome assembly GCF_022747635.1 of Hetaerina americana. Classification (NCBI taxonomy): domain Eukaryota; kingdom Metazoa; phylum Arthropoda; class Insecta; order Odonata; family Calopterygidae; genus Hetaerina; species Hetaerina americana. Next base: position 27,704,979 of record NW_027286181.1, read on the forward strand.
TTCTATCAGGGTCGTACTCAAATGCTGATGCGTTCATCCGGTATACCTTTATCTCTCAGGTTCACGTACCTATAGAAGTTGGACCCTGTTTACGTACATAGGATAATTCGTCCGCTATAACTTAATCAGGTAGATAAGTATACACAATTGCCATCGGCTACAGTTCGTGCTCAGTTTACATGTCCCGCTCTCTTTAATTGTGGAAATAAAACCAAGTGTTTTCCAGCAAGACTGGCGTCGGCAATAGGGTGACCCAGGATTGGGGAAAATTCTGTCAAATGAGAACCGTCACCAGCGCCGTGATTATCAGATTACGGGTCCGCCATTTCCCCTTGTTAGATGTATCCTCGGGGTACAGGGAACGTGGCCTGTTGCGTATAATTGATAAATCAACGTGGGTACTAGAATGTTTTGTCTTCTCGTACGGCGTCCGCCTACGTAATTTTTTTATGAATGACAATATCCCGCCCGTTTATTTAAGCAGATGCCGGATCATTTGCGTGGACTCCGTAACCACGCGGAGGTTGAAATGGGAGAGTAGTCTCAGTCCAGTTATTCAAGCTATTGTACACGCTCTTACATAACCTGCAATTACCTCATTAAACTCCCTTCAATTTCGCAAGTGTTTGGCAGCTTCCCTGAAAATGGTACATCAGTTGGATTGCGCCAAGAGGTCGGGAACAAGGAATTGGTTTCGGATGGGGGCGGGAAAATTCCGATGGCCGTATAAGTTTTCAAATAAATTTATATTCGTGACTGCCTTAACAACAGGGAATGATGGTCGTTTTGTCATATAGACATGAGAATAGTCCCCAGATTTTCAGTTGGATAGTTAATCACCGTTTCTTAAATGGTATCCTATTAGTGTAATAGTATATAATCACCTTTTTATCGACTTAAAGGTTTACGCTAATTACTCACACCTGTACACACTATTTACTCATCCCGTCAAGCAGATATTTGTTCCGTCCATGAATTAATCAAGCGTTACAATATGATGTCATTGAGTATCATATTTTTGTTAATTTTATAATCGGCAGAAGCTCTCCAATTGTGGCAATGATTCCAGTTTGAGAATTATATTAAGAATTTAGACTATTCGTTACGACGGGAAGATTATAAGTTAGCATAAAGAAATGACACGCTTCTACTTGGTTCCATGAAGTTATGAAATGCGCAGTTTATTAAAATTAATGGTAAAATGCCATAAATTTATCGATTAAATTTGAAAGAGTTCGTGTTCATCAGCTATCGTCTTACAATAATGCCTTTCGTGTATGCCATTTTTGGAATCTTTACCTTGTTTTTATTTAGCTTTGGAATGTTCTGTTCAGTGCAAATGGCCTTTCATGGCCCAGACGATAAGTTTCGGATGGTATGCATTGGTTCCGGAAGTATTCTTTGGGAGATCATTGTTAAGGAAGGGTAGTTTGGCTCCGAGAGAGAGAGCTGCGCCGTTTTTTCTAGGATATGCCCTTGGTGGAAGGGCGTTTCCTCTGTACTGATTTCCGGAGGTAGTAAATCCATTCTTGGCTAGCACTAACGCTCAGTTTTATCGCTGGTTCTGGATGGTGTTCCGACGAGCTGTAAACGTGTTCCCTTCAACCCTTGAGGATTTTTAACCGAATTATTTTCCGAATCCGCGCCAAAATTTAAGGTGACGGGTGTTTGAAAGGTCGCTCATTCGCCTTTGAGGAAGACTTGACGATGTTCAGAAACAAAAATTAACGATCAGTTTCGGACTGCTTGCTTGCCATGCTCTTTACTCTTCAATCGAAATTGATGGGATCATACTCCCATAAGCTCTCATTGAGTTGATTTTATGTCTTTCAGAAAACCACTAGTGATGGAGCGTGTGTTGGAACAGAGGGTTTTCGTTCGCAAGGATCTTTTGCTTTTGGAGTTTCAAACATCCGGGAAATATTACCTATCCCATTATTTTCTAATAATTTTTACATTTATAAAATTGAAACTTACCTCGACACATGATAGACATTTTATAAATATATCTCGATATAATTCTTTTCCTTCGTCTTCCTCAACACGTCCTGTTCATGTAGTTTAAAGGTTTCACATAACCCTTAAAATAGTGCGTTAATCAAGTTTAAAAAAAAATAGTTGGTGTGAATGCCAGACACATTGCACATCAGTGAATTCATGAGGCATTACGTATGGGATTTGCGGAGAGATGACTTTAGTGCTCACGTTAATTCTGCCTTTAGAACAATAATTTATCATGTCTTTTAAATCCAAACTGGTACGTGCTGTCGCCATGTTATCCTTTTTCTAAGCATTCATTCAACTCATGTTATTTTAACGATAGAACATTTAGGTTACATTTGCAATTGTACAGTTAACTGTCAACAAATTTAAAAATGCTCTCAATGTTTTAAATTTTATAGTTTGTGGTTCTTTTATGAATTATTCAATGGTGGAATTCTAATTTTATGTACTTTAGGGATGCAGTTGTAATTGGGTACCTGGTTCATGTAATCATGTGCTATAATGCCTATCAAATACAGTAATCATTATTCAGTGATTAACAATTTTTGGCGATTATAAATGCCGAAATTTTGTAAGGAGTCATATTTCAGTGAAAAAATGTTAACTGTCCAGTCTACGCATAATATTTATCCTGGTGACGAGGCATAGATAAGGAGCAGTCTTATTCCTTTGGGTTCCAGCCAGCTGATGTAAAAACACTCATGTCTAAGCCATGGACCGATTTCTGTTCCCTAGATTTCCCTAAGCATTTTCCCTTGTGTAAGGACCATCCAATGCACGACTCCAAATAAACGTGAAAGGAAATATACGTATGTTCTTCTATATTCGATGAATATTATCTCTAATTTTCTTTGCCAATAAAAGTGTAACCGACTGAATATATTTTTGGATATTCCTCTAACCTATTGTGTATTTATGTTTTTAGCAATAGAGCAGCTATATTTTATGGTTTATGTATGTTATTATTCGATCACATGCTCTTCGATGCATCGTAATGAAATTCTCGACGTCGGGTTGATTCACGTAGCCATTTTGTGATGGCCAAATAAATAATTCCTTCGATATTTATTTATATGTACTGTATGTATACGTATTTATTTCTATGCATGTATTTATATTTCATTCATTCTCGTGATCATGTCTTCATGATGAACTGTTGCTCGTTATGTGGGGGTATTTGTGGACCTCGACCCTTGCAGTCCCGAATCTGGGGCGGAATCGATTTCAGTCGATGAGAAAGGACCTCCTAATTGACAGCATTCTCATTCTTCGTCCTCCCGCAGGAAAACCTGTGCGAGCTGCAAGTGTCCGAGGGAAGCCCACGACGTCTACCACGAAGAATGGGTGAACGTTCGGGAGAGGCTGGGGCTCCGCAAGGAAGATGGGGGCGAGGGCGGGGGGTCAGGGGCAGGCGGCCGCAGGCAGAGGACGCCATCCAGGGAGCGGTCCATGAACCAAGGGTACTCGTGGGTACCACCAGGACTACCTCCTGACAAGGCAAGTGTTCGTATTTCTACACACCCCTCGGTTTTTTTTCTGGTCAACGTTTCCTTTTATTTTCTACTCCTGATGAACTTTGTCCGGAACTCAAGCTAAGTGGAAAACAAGACGAGGAAGTACTGTGTATAGTAATGGAAGAGAGAGGGTTATTGGAGAAATAAAAATTCATCGTATCTAGATTTTATTAATACTGAATCAGCATTTGGTTTTGTACGGCGCGGAAGCAAAATAATAGGCGTAGTTAGGAGGCTTTTGATGTGTGAATTTGGAGAAGGAAATAAAAGGTGAAATAGACAGAAAATAAACACAAGCGAGAAAGTACTTGGTATCGTGAGGGAGGAGAAGGGATTCGTGGGAGAAATCCAAAGGAGACAGGAAAGATGGAAGCAGAGAATTTTGATTGACAATGTGATGTTGAAGACGGTCATAGAGGGGAGAACGTTAAGCAAACGAAGGTGGGGTAGGGATAGGATAGGCATGTTAGACGAAATGAAAGTGGGAATGTAACAGTTTAATGTAGTGTGGGGTGTCAGGTTGTGCCAGATTAAGGAATGTAGCGGCGTAAAATTTTGCCCTGAAATTCAAAATTTCCCTGAAACGGCAGACTAACATTTTTACTATAGCATTACTTAGTTGGTCGACGGTATTGTAAATTTGTATCGGCCACGCAATTGGAATATCTATGATAATTGTAGATCGTGGTATCAATTTAGCTCGTGATGATTTTTTTTTATTGGGCGGGAATATACGTATCATCTCTACTCATTATACTGATAAACTGATTCTCTTGTAAAATTTTAACTGCATGCCTATAAAAATCTACTTCATGCTGACCAGTTAGATATACATTGTTTGTTCTTAACTATTGCCCAATGGTACAAAATAATTTAGCCTTGGGGCCGAGTACAGGTCTGTGTATAAACTAAACTCTTGAAACGCTCCTTTACACTAAGCCCTGACTTTAGCAAGAACCTTCTTCAAAATATAATAAACGTTTCGAGTGGTAATGGTAGTTATTGTTTGCTAGAAATACGAATCGATTGAGTTGTGAAAATCTCATTTCTCAGACGTTGCAATCTATTTTCATTTAAAATCTCTAAGTCACTTTAGCATGTCTCTTTCATTTTTGTTTGAAATATGACACCTGTAGAATCGGGGATGGAGGTAGGGTGGCCCACCATGATGACCTCCTTGCTTTTTCTCCGTTGAGAGAGCATGTCAAGAGTCTGTGACCCCGGCGTCGGATTGCTTCTCCTCGTCTGTCACATCCTCCCTCCCCCCAGCCTACCCTCCTCTCATTTAGCGTCACTGGGTACTTGGGTAATGTGAAACAGTGGATAGAAGCAAGTGAAGGTGAAGTCACTGATCGTAGTCGGTGCCCAATAAAAGACCCGAATTGCAAGCAGAAATATGACGGAATAATTGGTCCCAATAAATAAACGTAAGCGCGCACACACACAGATAAAACACAGTTAACCGCTGTAGAGTAGTCATTCATGCTCGAGAAATATTGTCAGATAGCCTTGATAGCCATTTCATTAAGTGAGGTTTACACTTCACTAATAGTTCGACAGCAAAGCTAATCCTTAATAGGTTCGAAGGACAGAAGAGAAAGACCTTTATTTCAGCATCAGTAACGTAACCAACCAGCTAGGTCTAGCCCAGGATAGGCCGAGCCCACCCTCTCATGTTTGGTTGGCTATATTTTTCTATCAGTATTGTATTTTAGAATGTAATAGATGATTGATATGAATACGTCATAAATTTCGCTCAATATTGTGTTGAATTTTCCGTACGAATCGAGCACTCGTCACAATTTAATAACTGATAAATGATGCACGCCGTTGCGTGACTGCTAGATTTACTATGTCCCGTATTTCCAGCATTGAAGGGTATTACCGTATTAAGTGCAACGTTATTAGGTTTGTCTGCGCCACAAAAAAGCTTCAAATGCGAATTACTCTTGATTTCACACATATTGTTAAATGTCATCGCAAGGAAAATACCGTACTTTGATATATTTTCGCTGCAATGGGAATTTTAGCGGAAGAAGTTCGACCAAAGTCAAGCGAAAAATAGCTAAAACTAAGAAGGCGTTCGTGAAGAGGAGGAAACTACTACTACTACTACTGTATATTCAAAGAATCTGAGGTTGAAAAACAAGAAAGCAATTCATCAAAACGTTCGTATGGAACACTGCTCTACGGATGTGGGTATTAGTAATTGGAAAAGAGGAAGAGCGAGGAATATAGGCCTTTGAAAAATGATTCTGGAGGAGAATGGTGAAGATCAAATAAACAGACAACGTGAGGAACGAGGAAGTTGAAGGAGAGGAAAAGGGCTATATGGAGAACAAAGCAAACGGCACGGCAAAGGAGAACTAGATGGATTGGACACACCTTGTGGGACAATGGATTAGTTGGAAACATAATAGAAGGGAAAATTCAAGAGAAGATCCCACGAGGAAGACCAAGATACATATTACGAGGGTAGGCTGAAAACTCGAATTTTTAACTGCTGAAAAAGTGACTCCTACTGAGATTCATGTTCGTTTAAAGGCTGTTAATGGTGACGATGATGTCGATATGTCTACTTTAAGTCGATGGGTAGTAAAATTTCGTGGTTGCGAGCCTGGAAAAGTCATAATTTTTTATGAAACACGCAGCGGAAGTCCGATCGCTGCCACAGACGGTGAACATCGCAAACTCGTCAATGATTTGATTCCAAATGACCGGTGAATCACTCAAAAGCATATCGCAAACCATAATGGAATATCCAGGGAACGTGTCGGCTTCATTATTGACCAATTGGGATACCGTAAAATCTGTGCACCATGGGTACCACGCCGTCTCACAGACGATAACGAACAAAACCCTCCTTATTTGCCCCGATCTTGCGTCTTGATTTTTATTTTTTTCCTCAGCTCAAGAGACACCTCAAGGGTAATCATTACACCTCGGACGATGAGTTGAAGCCAAAAATTCGATAACAGCACACTGTTAAACTCGCGTTGAATTAGCACTAGAACACGCATCCATACTTCCGCTTCTCAAAATACACTGGATGAATGTAACGACCTCAAACCTGCGCATGCGTGTTGAGGGGGAATGTTACTTCCACATGCCACTAGGAGTGCTTCTGAAGGTCATTTTGTTTGTGGTCTACAAGCATTTGTGCATTAGTTTTCAGCCTACCCTCGTACATATAGTACATAGGAGACAACTTAAGAGGGATGTAAAACAGAGAAGCTGTCAGGGGGTGAGGGAATAAAGGCTGAATAGAGAAGGATCGACTGCAGTAAACCAGTCTTAGGATTGAAATACGGATAATGATGATGAGTATGCTTCTTGGCAAAACTGATGCGATTGCGTAATATTTTGTCTTGCCTCTTGCCCTTTAACGTGCCATCAGCGGTATGTTTGCCACATGTGTGTCATCTGTTTGCCATGCCAGGTTTTACCTGCGTAAGGGAAGGGCGGAATGCCAAGAGATATGTCGTTACTCAATATCAATTCCGAAATTTTACATCTGCTTCGCATTCGCACCAGGCCAATAAATGTGAATGTATTCGCATGTACTAGCGGAGAGCGCTGTGTGTGGATTATTTTGTTTGGCGAGGCATTGGACAGTTTGCTAATGGGTCAGAAAGCCTTGTGAAGATAATACTTTTTTCAGCTAATAGATGTTTCGTTGTTTTACATGTTAAAACGACTACGAAAAGACGATCGTTATGTTTGATTTCTTAGAATCGTTTCAATTTTTACCCACTCCAATTGATTGAACTATTTTGAGTTTTCCATCGTTTTTAAGGAAATCAGCGCTTCGTGTACAATTGGAATTTTGGATTACCTACTAGGAATAATGAATTTGTCAAATTAAGTGCCATTAGTTAAAACGAACTTGGAGTCTTAACAGAGAAGCATACATCCGCGAAATTGCTTTGGAATATCAATGCACAACCCTTTTTAACATGACTCGAAAATCATAACGATAATAAAAAATGAACGATCGAATCATCACGTGGGACTTATGATCGGTTCAAAAATAAAGCGTTTGATGGTATGTTCATTTAGTCACTGCTGACCATTTGGTCACGGACTGCAAACTAAGTATATACCCTAATGTGTTAGCATATGGATAATTCATAATAAAATAAAAAGAAATGCATACAGTCCTGAGCGGAAATATGGGATACGTGTTTGGCGTATTCTATTTCTGTCCATTTGATGGTGAACAAATTTAGCGTGGCAAGAATTTTGGCTATCTGTTAGTAAAAAAATGTAATGCTCATTGTGTTTTTCGGAAGCATTGTTCGGTATTCAATCACTGCCTCGTAAAGTTCGCAGATGTGGGAAGCCCCCGAAATGACGTTGTGACGAATTTGACGACGAGGTCTTTTGGCGGATAGCCAGCCTCTCAAATCGCAGTGAAATTTCAAGCCTACCCAAACAAAATTTTTGCGGCCCATGAACTCCCTTCAAATCAATTGTGTTTTTGAGTGGCACCTTAAATATTGTTATGCGTATTCCGAAGAAATTTTGAACTATACTCGTATCCTTTGCACAGAACCTTATCCGAGCCATTGGCTTCACCGCAGCGGTGCGATTTTTCGGATACCTGATCTTTCTGAAAGCGGAACAGGGAAAGGAGCTCTCCCTAAGCCTGCTGTTTGAAGTTCCCACCGTATAGGGTTCGGAATTAGGTGGGCTCTACCATAGCAGATCAAATCAATCTTCGAATTGATAACCGGTCTGCGTTTGAGGCTAGTCACATCGGTACTTCAATTCGATCTAGAATTACTGCGACTTTATTGGTGAACTGATTGACTAAAGGGGGATCGAGATGGTGCGGTGGCTAACACACTGGCTTCACACCCTGAGGGACCGGGTTCGAATCCCGGCGTTGACAGGTATTTTTCAGATGTGTCCCGATCTCTACTTGAGGTGCTTCGTGGAGGGCACTTTGAATGAGTACGCCGTCCGTCGGATGGGACGTCAAGCTGCGGACCCCTTGTTGACTTTCGTTCAGAGCATGCTAATGCCGATGCTGGGTTTCCCTCCACCCTTCATCCTTTCCTGTCCATCCCTATTGGCGCAAAATGACCTGAGCTGTCGATCGCCTCACATAAAAACTACTGCTACTGACAAAGGCAAAGATATTACTCTACAATTGGTGCTAGGGTTTTCGTGATCGTCCTTGTTGTTTACAATCCATTTAAAAAATGATAAACTTCCCTGTTTTTTGTTTGCAGCCCAATAAATATACAAATCTAACCAACTTCATTAGTTTCTTGCCTAATATACCCATTCCTACCTTCAAATGTTCCAAATACTCTTTAACCATTAACTTGGATAATAAGTTAAAAATCTTTGGCGGTATTCTAAAACTATATGTTAGCGTCTGTTCTGTTACTATCTCCCTGGTTCGCTTTCCTTTAGGCGTCTTATTCATTTATCCTTCCGTCGGATCCAATTTAACGAAATAATTTCATTGTCTTCATTTAATCTACTCCGTCGAACACCTACTTTAAAGCTGGAACCAAACAAATGCGTCCTGGCTATATGTTACGTTATCTTCAATTCAAATTATCGTCTTTGATGTGGCGTAAGGGTTTTCCTTCCCTTTCTTGAACCCCTATAGTGGCTCTGATCTACCCTCGTGAATTTTCAAACTATTTTTGTTCACTTTCTAAAATTGAAAGTAAAGTGATATATTAGTTATGGATATATTACGTCCTAGCATGTAGACATGGTATTCCACTGCCGAGTATGGTTTGATCGCGATGGATACTAATTTATAGTATGATCGTCGTGATATGTGATACGTGAGGGTGTAGACTTGGTATATTACATTTAATATGGAATGATTCAGAAATTTATAAGTATCAATATTAACTGTGATATATTTTATTTCCAAATCGTCAAGTATTATATGATAAAAAAGTAAATTTTGCCTTATTTCACTTAAAAAATTTCACTTTCTGTTCAGTGCGAAAACTAGCATTTTCGAAAGATGGTCGCTATTTTCATTTGGCGGGAAAATATTTCATGAGTTCAAAACTTCAAAATGCAAAATCCGGAAAGCCAACTGCGAATAATGTATGTGTTATTGCATTAATATGATCAGTCTTGAGTTATTTTATGATAGGATTGTCTTCAGATCTAGAATATATTTTACCTTTTCAAGTTTACGTTTTCCTTGGTATTGGTAGAGAGATTGGTCCGTAAGGGAACATGCGAGAGCGCCAAATTTAAGGAAGGCATGTGGAAAATTTAGAGCCCAGGAAGTCTTTATTCATTCTAATAAATCATCCCGACAGTCGATAAAACGTACGTCTCATCTCGTACTTCAGAGATGTCACGTTGAATTTTATTTTGGAAAATATGGAATAAGTGACCCTGAGACCGAGGAGTCGCCTTAAGTGGCCATCACCCAAAAGTAATCAGAGAGCGCGCCATCGTCTTGACAGGTGCCCTCCAACTCCTTGATCAGACCTCGCAGAGATTTCGTTCAGTTTTCGCGTGGAAAACGTGATCGAGGATGAAGTTGAAAAGTTGTCCGCGCCGTGATAAGACTTCCCAGCGGCAAACAAGCCGTAAAAAAAATTACCTACACACGGGTGGTAGGGTCCTAGAGACGAGAGCGACTTTGTGTGTTGATGGGTGTAATGGTGAAGTGCGTGGAGGTCTCGGAGGAGAGGGTTCGGCGGGGTGGGGGGAGGGTTTGGGGTTGTTTTCTTTTTTTTTGGCCGGGCGGGGGTGGGGGTCGGCAGGCGGGGGTTGAGTGTGGGAGTGAAAGGTCAGTGGGAAAAGTGTTGGGGAGGAAGGGGGGGAGGGAGGAGAAAAACACGAGACCGGGACCGTTCGGTCGGTGAGGGAAGGAAATGGGGGATTTTGCAAATGCACTTAAAGACCCGCGCCAATCACGTTTCACACTTAGTCGTCCGGGTGGCCCTTTGTTTTTATTGCCTCATTTTTACGCCCACTCCACCCCACCCCTCAAAAACTCCAATTCGCCCCTCTTTCCGGTTTAATGGGACCCATATTGGTTTTTCTCGGGTTTGAGCACTCGCTTTATTGAAAATCCTGCGGCGAATTGGGTCGTTGCACGAGTGAAGTGCCGTGTTCGCGTTTAAGTAAACGGCCGCCATTATTACGCTTTTTTTTTACTGTCTGCTCGAAGGCTGTTTTTCCTTTTTTGTTATACTTTCTTCAGTCTTCCCCGCCCCCTCCTCGTTCTTTGCCTTGAGGGAAGGGGTCTGTGAACGGGAAATTTGACTTGTGAAGTTCATTAATCGAAAATTAGAATCGGAAAATTATCAGACGGCATCACATTGGCATATTATTATTATTTTGTGGTATAGTGGGTCGCGGTAGTCCAGGGGTAGAGCGGTGGACTGCTGACCGGAGGGCCCGGGTCCGATTCCCTGGCAAGCCTCTCTGGGCATCTGCAGCTTCACCCAAACTGAATGATTTTTCGGGTACCAGATCTTCCTGGGAAACCGTAACCGCCGCAGGGAGAGGAACTGGCCCCCCTACCCTGATGTGTGAATTTCACACGCCGTCGGGCTTAGTACTGGGTGATCTCTACCATCACCTACTAAACCGACCTTCGGGTTGATTACTGTGTTCATGGTTTTTTTGTGGTTTACCGTTTAAAGTAGGTTCTGGATGAACACACCCCCTAACCACATTTCCAAGTCTTGGCTGTCAAGACACCCCCGGACACCCCAAACACACTACATTGAACTGTTCTTCAATGCCGCTCTTACTACCTTCCCCCCCTTCATTCCGTCCAGCATGCCTATTCTTTTCCTCCCACTACCTCGCTTGCCAAACCTTTCCCTTCCATTCTTATTTTATTATGATAATGGGGACGATTTTTTTTATTTACGGAGCTGAAAACGATTTTTTATTTTTAACGGACTTATATGCTTTTAATGTGTACGGTTTGACGAAATCCCTAAAGAACTGTACAGATTCCAGCATATCGCCTTCCCTTGTCATTCCCGAATATCTGTATTGTTAGCCATTGTTATTTTATTTCCATTGTATTACCATAGCTAATCCATTGAAACACAGGTCTACGCATTGTCATCATTGCAGGTTAGAGCATAAATGAATGTGAAGAATGACAGAAATAAAAGAAATTTGGCCTGTAACCTTGTGGGGAATATTAGAATCTCGTTAGAAAAAGGAAATAACCCAAGATAAAAAGTAATATCTGCAAGAGATAATGTGTTTATAAAGGTGATTAAAGGAGGAAGGCAGGCTATATACACCGTATACATCTTATGAGCCGTCATAATGAATCTATACGATGAATACTTGAAGATAAAATGAAAGGAAACGGGAAAAGAAGGCTTTAAAAATATTTTACGGAGAAGAGTAATTGGCGGAGAGGAATGCCTGCATTGGAGTGTGTATAGTTGGTTTACGACAGGACGAAATGGAGAGGGCTGCTGCCAAAGACAAGCCATAACCCTCCCTGTCTGTAAAGATAATAGTCTTCCAAGAACCAGTTCAAAAAGGATAATGTGAACAGCATGGCCGTTAGTACTTCCTGTGGTTAAATTTGTGATGGGGTACTCCACCCAACAACGATTGGAGTACCATTAATAGTGTTTCCTTCTGATTAAATAGGTTAAACGATTTCCAGCTAACATTTCTTCGCATGCTGACCCTCTTTAAGATATTACCCTTTGTGATTGTGATGTGATTTCCTTCGAAAATTTCCTAGGTCAAAGGATTTCCCCGCGAACAAGCTTGGCCTTGAGGAAACAATGTTGGTTTCATTTTTTTAGATTTTACCTGGTAATTCTAGATAAAACGACAGGTGGAATTTTGAATTTTCATTTTCTACATACATGTAAATTTAGCATTTAATGTGAAGGTGTTTCAACGGGTACCCACAAACACGACCTCGATGATTTAAAAAATATATCTTGTAAAACAACATTGAATGAATTGTTAAGCACTTCTCAGATTTCGCGACAAAATATTATGTTATTATGATTTATACACTACATTGAGTGAATATTAATCTACATTCTTCGAATCATTCGATACAATTTTAACGCGGATTTGATAGGCATGATATCGACGGTTTTCTCTGAAAACTTCACGTAGGAAAATTTTAGTGCCCATTTGAGTTCTTTCCGAGAGTCTACTTTGATATTCTCAGTATTGATTTAATGATTTGTTCATGCACGATAATAACAAAGGCTTCTAAAAATTATTTCCTGGTAGTTAAAAAGACAGCGTAGCCTTGGTGACGCTGGATCAATGCTTTTTAAGCACTCGACTCCTCTCGAATCTGTATTAAGATATTTTTCCACGAAGATTGCAGTGACGTGTTAATCAGCTTCTATTCTCGATATCTATTTGGAAGTCTCCTCGGAAACTTATTTTTCCGCATGTTACATCGGTGACATAACTTGGAGCTTGATAATTAAAAATATGTAACTTCAGTATGTCCGCCAGTCGTGGAAATGGGGGGATTTCGATTAACGGGGAAGAACCCGGAAAAGTTATAGAATAATCCCGGATATGAGGAATATTGTCACTGTTGTGTATGTTTCAGATTTGCCTTGTTCCAAAAAATATTGTTCTTTCGACGTCAGTTTATTCTAAGTTGGCTTTAATGTGCCAGAAGCAGTGCGTGCATCATTTTACGCGTGGCATAAGTAATACATCTGGGACGGGCAAAGAAGCTTTCGCAAGGATGGAAATGATGACAGGGACGTTGAGTAAGGATGTGAAGAAAAGACTAGCAAACGCTATGACATGGAGTGTGGTGTCCTACACTCCCGAAAATTGGAAAGGATGATAAATTAAAGATAGACGGAAAGTAAAACGAACAAATAAATTCTAGGCATGCTAAAAGGCGATCAGAGGATTATTGGGAAAAATCCTGAGAAGATTGACACAGAGCATTCACACTCACCAACACATGCTATCACAGATGTACATACGTACACCAAAAACAACCTATGGGAAAAAAAGTTTAAAGCGCCGTAAGATGACTTGGGTCAAAAAACAAATAGGTGTAAGAGCAAACATATGCTGTTTTAATACAAAATATCCCCTTCAGCATGGTGAAAATCTTTGCCAAATGAAGGTTAAAGTGATGAGGGTGGGGGATTCCCACGAGGATGCTGGTATTGTGTTAATGGAAATAGGAGTATTGAAATTATTACTTTCATTTATTTTAAATCATAGTTAAATCGCTGGAGCTTGATTCGAAGTACAGATTTTTTCTGAATTTTGCTGTCATTAATTAATGAAAATAGGAAATTATTTAATTAAGAAGTCAGTTTTATCATCTTATAAACCAACCACCATTATCAACCCAAATGTCATTTTGATAGGTGAGGGTAGAGTTCACCTAGTATTAAGCTCAATGGCATGTAATGATTATCATGTTAAGTTATTTAGACATTTATTTGGTAGTAGTGCCCATCCGAAATGTACCTTAACCCATTGATTACTTAAAAAAACCAGGAAATCAAGAAAATCAGGTAAATGTTAGGTATTTATACACATCCAGAAAAATCTGGAAAACTAGTGGAAATTAATATTTAATCAGAGTTTTCATTGGCAGTTACCCAACATCCTCAAAATTTGTTGTATATTTTCAGTCCAATTATTCCCAATTGGACCAAAAATACATTTGACTGTCTAATCATAAAATCAAGATTTTCTTGGAATGTAAGAAATTTAATAATTACACTATTTGTCATAACATAGTTCACTGATGAATATAAGAAATAGGATTTGAGGTACTTAGATTTTAACATACCTGTATGTATATCTCCACAATATGTATAAAAAACGGAAGTAAGAAAGGCCCAAATAATTATAGGCTATTCAGTTTCATCAGTGGGATTTTAGGAAATATTATAAAGAATAGTGTGAAATATTAGATTGAAGGAGGAATAAGTGAATTTCAGGAAGAGTTTTTTGAATGGGACAGTCCCAATTAGTGACATATGAGGTGCTGCCAGTGGGTGGTGCAGGAAGGTTGAAAAAGGATTGAAGAAAATGTGACAGTGTACAGAGAACTGGTCACTGGTATTTGTGAAATCCTGAAGCATCTGCGTTCTGTTGTATATTACAGGAATAAAACTAGTTGTTTTTTAGAGTGAGGCTATATCTTTTTGCTATTTCAGTTACTGAAGTCAACTGTTATACAACTTAAGGACTGAAAAAGCTGTGGCATGTACTCAACTCTTTTTAAAATATACTTGAATGTGCAGAATGTATTGGAACATCAAATTTTGGAGGCATAGACATCTCCTTTAGGTATGGAGAAATGTACTCTCTTCTGTTTGTGGATGACCAGGTATTGATTACTCAATGCTGGAAGAATGCTGACATTCGTGATAAGAAAGTTATTGGAATCCTTCGAAGAAGTGGACATCAAGTAAAGGTGAAGAAAACTGAATATTTAGTGATAGGAGGTGGAAAAGATATTAATCTGCCCCAAGAAATCATGAAGGCAGAAAAAAGGTTTTAGTATTTAGGTTAAATTATTCATGAATCTGCCAGGCGCAAGGTATGTGGATGATGTAGAATACAGAGTAAGTCTTGAGGACTAATTAAATATATGTGGTTTTATGGAGAACAGCAATATCTGAGGCACTAAAGAAGGAAATTCTGTAAACAATGGTAGAAAACCCACTGTCCTATGGGGTGGAGAGCTGGACTGAGTGACCAAATGAAAATTAAAATGCAACCGTGTAGATGGAGTAGATAAAGACGGGCCAGTACGTTCAAGTTTCAAAGGAAAAAAACTGAAGGTATGAGACAAGTATGAAGAAGGTATGAAGAATCAGTATTCAACATAATCCAGAGAAGAACTCTCCATCGGTATGGTCATATTCAAAGAATGAATGAGGGAATGTGGCCAAGGACTCTATTTTTGAATGATCACCACCTGGAAGAAGAAAATATGGACTGCTTAGGAAAACAAGGAGATAAGAAATAGTCTAAATGATGAGAGATTGAAGAGGGAAATTGCAATGACTGAGAAGAATGTGAGATGAAAATAAAAATTAACCACTGAAAAGTAGAAAGAGCTTTAAAAGCTGAGGGCTTAGTGGATCTCAACACCTAGAGTATTTCCCAGTTACTATTATTTTATTCTTTAGCTTCAGTGATAAATCCATGAACTCAAATGTAATGAGTTTGTCAAATAAAAATATAAAATACAGTAAAAAGTTATGCATTGGGGAATGTTTAAACTATGTAAAATATTTAATTTAAATGTTTGAATTTCCCATTCTCCTAAGCTTTTAGAGCAATTAATGTGTGTCTTTGCTTAAATGTGCCCCTGATGTTAGCCTGTATTTAGCTCTGTACATTGCCTCATGTCGTATCTGATTAGATTACAAAAATATGTATAGATTTTTAAGTAATTTCTGTTGCTTTTCTCTCTTTAAAGGTTGAGGAGTACTTCAAGCAATTACCTCAAAATAAAATTCCAGCTTTGGGAACACCAGGTGAAAAGTACAGGGACCGGCAATTGATGACACAATTGCCAAAACAGGTGAGCTACATGATTTAAGCATTGATAAAAATGCAGGTACACATGTATTGTATTGAAATAACAATGTGTTTTTTTATGTAGACAAGAATGCTTTACGAGTGCATGCTTTCAAATTTACCTTTGAAATACATGATTATGATTTTACGTCTTATGTAAAAAAGTGACAATGTTCATATTAGAAATTAAGGTTGAATTACCGTATTTCCCAACGATAACGCGCACCTTACGTATAACGCTCATCCATAACTTTGTAGTTTTCATAAATTTGTATAGTTACTGCGCGCCCATATTTATCTTGAACGTGTATAGATGCCGCGCATCTGAATATATTCATATATATGCGCGTTAAAATTATGTATATATATATATATATATATATATATATATATATATATATATATATATATATATATATAAATACGTCTATATCCATTTACTAATAGATGGCGACAATCAATGAATAGATGGCTTAATCGCATGTGGCTATATCAATCGTAAGTATACAGAGGAAGAGAACCAGGCGATTCAAATAAACTACAAACAACAGAAGGATCAAAAAATAAACAATATTTACAAGCCAAAACTATATATATATATAAAACTATATATATTTCTTTTTCGCTATGATTCGAAAGTCGAATCGAGACATAGGTTTGTGTGCCCTTTTATTTGCCAAATAAAGTAAAGTAAAGTAAGAGAATGAATGAAATAAAGTTTTGTTTTGCTTGCCTTACTTCGCTTTGTTAGAATCGGCGCTCAGCTGTTCTAAACACCCTCCAAATTCTATGAAAGTGCCGGTGATTGTTTCAAACCTCAATTGAGTTAAGCTTTGGTTATTTAGAATTTTCTCTAGAAAATTACGATGGAGAAGAAAATCGTATACAGCGATGTTTAAGCAAGAAGTCATCAATTTCGCGGAAGAAAAAGGAAATTGCGAGGCTGCCAGGATTTATTCATTAATAAATCTTTTAAATCGAAGTTACGTTCTAGTTGGGAAAAGTAGATGATGTTTAGTATGAAAAACTACACAGAATCGAGAAGGATTTAAAGATTTTCTTCAGAAGAAATAAGTCGGTGGATCCTGGAAAGTTGGCAGGGTGTCGCAGTGACTTGGGTAAAAATGGATTTTTTCAATTTTCATTTTACATAAAGTGCATCGTCATTTTTTTCGATCATATGAACATTTTTGGATAGATAACGCGCGCGTTATCGATGAGAAAACACGTTAATACCTGCAGTTTAAGTATTGCAATCCTTTCTTTACTACTCATATTTTTCCATGCTGTTTAATTTACTTTTAACTTCTGCTGAACCTCTCTACCATATCAACTGTCATGGTAGTCAATCTGATTTTCTTCAACATAAGTAGTACCTTAGAACAAGGAAATTAACCAGAAAAGTTATAGGCTGCTTCTTTCAGTTGCCACAAACTTTTGCTCTGCATTACTAGGTAGACTGTCCAAGGCCTACTAGCATTTTCATCCTAGTTAAAAAAAGGATGGAAAATAGGGTAAGTACTTAAGGGATGAATTGTTTAGGCTCAAAAAGGGGAGAGTAATGCCTGGAACCATAACAGTTATGACAGAACTGGTAGATAGAAGTATAGAATATAACAAGGGCATACTTGTGTTCTTCATGGATTTCAAGAAAACATTCCAAGAATAACAGGGTAAAGGGGGTAGTATTAATGAATGTAATACAAAGGATAGGAGTAGATAAGAGGGATGGGTGACTCATCTGGAAGCTGTTTGAGTCTTAGACTTGCCCAGACTTGTGTATTGGAGAGAAAATCATTTGGAGCAGTGAGAGGCAGGGGAATATTTAGGCTGGTTATCCATGAACACATGTACTTTACAATGCATGTGTGGAGGGAATGTTTAGAGTAGTAGGGTAAAAGTTGTTAGGATGGAAGTAAGAATGAAATTAGATGAGGAACAGTGCAAAAGGGTTAGCTTTACTGATTCTCAAGCTTAAGTTTTGTATGGCTAGATTGTACCTCCACTTCTTTCACTTCTCCATGAAATGGATTGGTATTGTTATCGTATCTTTGTTTTTCATGAAGAATAGAGAAGGTTAAGTGGACAGAAAGAAAAACAAATGAGGAAGATATAGGCATGTTGGGCAAGGATAATAATAAGGCCTAATAATAATAATTCATTATTTGCTTATTTTCCAGTGTAGGATTTGTTTAGAATGTACACGATACTGGTAATTATGCATTTGTTATATTTTTCATGAAATATTTTTAGCCTTGGTATTTAATCTCCATTGCTATCTATGTTATCAAATGGTGAGAACTCAGGAAGTATTGTTATCAATTTCTTGGCCTGATAGCTTGAAGTCTCACTCTTCCTATAATGTAAGAATCACAAAAATTTATCCAATAGATATGATTATTTACCTGGTATCAGAGAATATGAGTCTGAATAATGCTATTTTTTCAGAAATGTTGAGTTGTGTTGATAGACTAGCAGAGTGTGCATTGAAACATTAGGACCATAATTACCATAAGCACTTCTGTTTAATTGTACCTATTTCCTCTGAGAGACCTAACAGAGTTTAGCAGTGGTGCATAAAATATTTAAACTCTCAATATAAAATATTTGGATTATGGAAGCCAAGCCAAGTAAATGTATCAAATGAAAAACTTGTTTTAAAAAAAAGACAGTCTGGTGTTTGGTGGAAAGATAGAGAATTGCTGTCTGTCATTGGAAATTATTGCAAACATATATGCATCATGAGCCTATCAAGCAAGTTCAGGTCCAATAGCCTATGAAAAATTTAACTTACCAATTCACAACTGTAATAATTATTATTGTGATGGAAAGATGCTCATGGTGTTAGGAATTGGATAAAATACTTCAATGTATATTAAATGAATATGAGAAAATTCTAATGTGAAATTGCAATGCATTGTTTTATGGTAGGTTCAGGTATTCAGGCAGGGCACATGCTCATTTGGGCTAAAGTATTTTGTTGTATGTCAAATGATATTTCAGGGCTTGTGCATTGACCATAATGACCACAGCCATGGGATCATAATAGATTCCGGTAATTATTCACTGACTTAAAAGACAGGCTAATTTAAAATGTTTGAAATTTTGGTTAAAATCCTGGTTAAATACTGGTTCTTTCATTTTATGAACATTATGGGTTTGGGTATGTGCAGTCTTATGTCCTTTCAGGCCCTACAAAGCTAGGTAGTGAGTATGTGAACCATTGATTTCTCTGAGGTGGTTCTTAAATTTCTTCCAGAAATATACTAATACTCTTTTTCTGTCATCCTCATTTTGTTATAATATTTGTATTTCATGAAGTATTTCAGTTAAATGGTTAAATCTGCATCAAACAGTTTTGGTACTGTCAACTTCTATTCACATGGAAACCTATTCTCGAGAAGAGTTTTGTATTTTCTAATTTTTGAAATATTGCAACTCTGTTGACCAAAATGTATGTGAATGTAATTAATTTTCATTTAAATTTGAATGACATGCAGAAAATGTTGTTGCAATTATAATTTGTAATTACCCTTGTTTTATCTTAGTCTAATCAGAATACTTATGTAATCCACTTGGGTTTATACATAAAGTATACTGAACTAATTTTTAATCTCTTTCCTTTTTTAGGATCTAGCATTGACGTATTGTAAGCATGTTGAACCTATTCATCATGCTTTTTATGAAGACTTTATCAATGCTCGTAATGAGATAGCCTTAGACATAGGATATGTTCGGTGCAATGATGGAATGGCTGTGGTAAGTATGATTGAATGTTTCCTTACCTAATTATTTTATAGCTATTTGGTTAACTACCTACTGGACAATGTAACACCTATTTAAAGTTCATGCAATATTATGTCTGTATATCTATAGGGCATTAAAGTATCCAATTTTTTAACATTATATAGAACTGTAAAGGTGAACAAGTTAATCCATTGCATAACATTATATTCATATATACATATCCAAAATTAATATGCACTGTATATTCAATGAAAATTTTATGGATGTTTTTAGCCACAGGTATGGTAAACATCCTCTTATTCACCAATGTCATATGTATGAAACATTATGTATTAGATGTACATTTCCAATCCCTGTAAAATTTTTATCGTAGATGGCTACATTTTTAACTTTTAAATGATAAAAATAATTTCTTGGGCCACTCAAATTTGGTTTAGGATTTTTGAAGTGATCACCTTTTGGGATTGCCTTGAAAAGTGGTGGTTTATGAAATGGAAGGAGGAACCTATAATTTATCTGATGCTATGAATTCACAGATGAATTCTTTCTTAGTTCTCACAATAGGGATTACATTCACATGCATCAGGGGATTGGTGACTGGGTGAAGTGCAGTGATTGCATCCAGGAGGTGCCTATAAACCACAGTGTCTTGCGCAAAAACTCTCTAGATGGTGAATAATTTACCATTTATACCAATAAGTTTTACCATAAAAAACAGACTCATTAACCTTATAGTAATTTGAATCGCAGCCTATGATCACTTGCTTTAGAGTAAATAATTGATAATATAGGTAAATTCATAAGACACCTTTTCAATAGAAAATATTTTGACGGAAAGAAATGTGTAATAATTATATTCTGACATTTTTGAGTTTGGTAAGATATCTTCTTGAAATGAAATGAAATAATTTACTTTGTAATTCCACACACTTTATTTAAAACGTTCAGTGTTGCAACCTGGGTCATGTTTTTTAAATAGTGTGTGGAGTTACAAAGTAAATTATTTCATTTCATTTCAAATGTTATGCAAATTCCATTAAGTTACGCCTGAGACAGCAAATTTTTAAAAAGATATCTTCTGTTGAGACAGCTTAGAACTGCATTGTTGAAACGCTTATGGTACCTGTTTGTTATGCTAGATAGGTCTTCCATCACTGAGATAGTATTTGATATGTCTATTGTTAGTGCATTCTTTGCGCTAGTGTGTTCAGTTTGATAATTGAATAACAACTTAAAGCATCCAATTTTAAATATGAGAATAGTTTTCGTTAACGGAGTGGCTTGTCCCTTGAATCTCTAACTAAATTACCAAGAAATAAGAGAGAGATGGAAGGTAGTCAAACCTTTATTGCAGAATGATTATCAGAAAGTTTGCTGACATTGCAATATGGAGTCGTGGATATATTGGGAAAGATAAACTGACATGATTTTGCATGGAAGCCAAAACCTAATGTTTGGGAAAATGGTGTGGGTGGGTTTTTGGGATTCAGTTCAGAGTTGGATTGAACTCAGCGGATAACTCATCCCAAAGTGGCTTTACCACACTCTGTATTCAAATTCACCATAGTTCATGCTAAGTAGATGCATAGCAAACCTCAAATGAGGCCCACCACTCCTGACATGAATGGAGAACTAATCAGAGGGGTTGAGAAGTTATGTGTCCCTCATGTTTTGTGTACCTGGCTGCTTAAGAATTCTTGAGTGCCCAAGTACTACCATGTAAAAAATTTCTGTTGAATAACTCAGCATTATTGGCATGTTGAATGTGACAGTTTTTACACATTTGTCTATGAAGTTATCCCTTGATACAGTTAATATATTTTTTATTAAAGCCCATCTACTACCTAAAATCCACTGCAGTTGTTCTGTTACCAACTTGTGTGCCAAACTCAATAAAAATTCCACTCTTTCTTCTAGTGCTCTTAACATTATTCAATTTTCTTATCTCGCAATGGCAACAGAGTTGTTAAAGTTTACTTGAGAAAATGCTATGACTAGAGTTCATTTTCCATTTGCCTTTGAACTTTCTCCTCTCTTTTAACAATTTAAACCATTTTATAGCTGTGCTATAAGGTAGAATATACTAACCATAAGGCTTCTGTAGCAAAATACATAGGCCTTCTGTAGCGATACGTATGCCTCAGCTCACAATTTATGTGAAGGCAAAATTTCAATGTGGTATTTTTTGTTTCTTACATCATTATAAGTGAACTGAACATGTTTCAATTGTAATGGATGCCGCTGATGCAATACTGGAGTCAAATGAATGAAACTTGCACCACTTATGAATTACAAATTAGAACAACAATTTAACATAACATTCAGTTTTTGTATACTTAATTGAGTGAATAAAAAATTAATGATCACCCTTTAATGATTATTCCTCAAATGATCATCTCTATCATACCTACCATGGCTGGTGTAAAAGATCATGTGTTAACAATAAAACATCTAGATAATTTAAAAATCATTAATTTTTTGAAACAATTAAATATTTTACAGTTTTCATGCTATTCTTAAAATCAGAATACTCAAAAATTCAATATTAACATTGATCCCAAAAATTGAGGAAATGGCGGTTGTCCACTTGTAAATGGGATTTACCTGGAAATTAATACATGTCATGAATCTTATTTATGGAGCACTGTTAAAATATTTTTCCCAGCTTCATTCTCAGTTTAAATGTCTCCTCTGAGTTTTCATTTAATATACATGTATTGTATTGAATTGTTCTTTACTATTTTGATAACATATAATAACTATAATTTTTCCCTTACCATGAAATTTCCCATTACTAAGCCTATGATGATGTGTAATTGTCCATTGTGTTTATGAATTTGATACAAATAGGCTCATGCCATTCTTTTTAGGCCAGTGACACTAACACAAATTCAAACTCTACTTCTTATCATTTTTGATAAAAGGGCTTTTTCAGTTTTTTAAACCAGAAACTACCATAAGGATAAGCACAAACACCCTAAACCGAGGTTTTGGAAAACTCACCTTGACAGAAATCAAACCAGTGGCCTCTGGATTGAACGACAATAAAGATTTTATACTGCATTTACCAAGGCCAGCAAATTTGATGAATTATAACTCAGTTCGCTTCATTTTTGAATTATATTCATTTCGTGGATAAGTCAAGTGTGCAAAATCTATGGGTGATGAAATAGTAATCTAGTCTGGTCTAAAATTTTTAATTCCAGTTCAGATCATGGGAGCATTTCATTTTCGAAGAATATTACGTGATTATTTTGAAATAGTGCTCCATATATTTATTTACAACTTTCTATTTTCATCATCCTGAGTAACTTTTTTAAGATGAGATATTAAAAAATTCCAAAAGAAATTGAGAGGAAAGTTGAAAATAATGTGCAAAATTTCCGTCATTTTTGCTTACTCTCTTCTATTTACTAAATAACTTATCATAATGTGTCTTCTATGAATATTTTAAGATTACTGCTCCTAAAATTTTATCTGAAAAATTTCACCTAAGTGTGTGCTGTCCATACAAAATTGACTCAATATCGTCACTTTGGTTTAACCACGTGTGAAACTGTACTCTTTTGTTTCCCTTTTAATCACTAAGATGAATGAATGATTTTTCAAGATGCAAAATATAATGACTCATCCAGATGAAAAGTTCTTGCCTCTTTGTTTTCCTTTGGACTTCGTATGAGTAAACTTCAAATGTATACAATAAGACCAATTTCTCAAAATAATAAGGATATGCTAAAAGGTAATTACTTTTGATGTGCATAAAAAATGCTGATTTCAGTATTGATTGACAAAAATTACCAGATAAATACCACAGATAAATTTAGCTTTGATTGTATTGATCACTTCCTGACTGTTACCATTTCTTAGTATTCACAAATACCCATCTTTCCTAATAACACAGTAATTAACCCGAAGTCTTTTTGGTCAGTGATATTAGAGTTCACCAAGTACTAAGCCTGATGCCGTGTGAAATTCAGGCATCTGCGTAGAGGGGCTGGTTACTTTCCCTGTTCCGGTTATGGTTTCCCAAGAAGATCTGGTGCCTAAAAAATCACTTAGTTTGGGTGGAGCTGCAGGTGCCCAGAGAGGCTTACCTGGGAATCGAACCCGGGCCCTCCGATCAGTGGTCCAACACTTTACCCCTGGACTGCCGCGACCCACCTATTCTTTCATAAGAAATGAAAATATTGCAACTTGGGCCCCCCTGGAATGATTTACTTAATGATTTCTACTTACCAGTATACCTTTACTCAAATGAAATAGTTGTACCTTATGAAGTGACCCTAATATTTCTTAATACCTCCTGAAGGTATTGTATTAGAATTTCTCCTGGTAGTCAACAGTGAGGAGATCAAAAAATCTAAGCTTTCATTTTTGCTATGTGCATCATACATTTATGGGCATAGTAATTCATTGGGTTGACAGCTGGATTGCTAACTGATAGGACAAGACTGATTTTTCGGTTACCAGATCTTCCTGGGAAACGGCTCGTGACAGGGAAATGAACTGCCACCCCTCCCCTCGCCCCCACATACCCAGTTAATGTGTAAATTGTATATACAATTGTGGTATAAGGTGAGCTCTATCCTCACCCATTAATTGTGGGGTTGGATAGTGAGGCTGATATATATTAATTTATACTAGACTCCACCAGAAGCATTGTTGATTAGGGAAAATTAGAAGCAAGCTTGCAGCTTCTATCAATATGAATAAACTGAGCTTTTGTGTCATCAGTAAACATAGTGGCCCATTGTCTTATTGTACTTAATATCCACCTTTATCCTTGGCAAATATGCCTATTTCCAATGATCATGAAAATGTAATGTTAATGGTAGCATTCCCTTCTCTTTGGATTATTGCTACAATAAATTCGTACCAAGCTATTGGGTTTGACTTGATCATTAAGTATTAATGCTTATTACTTAGTTTTAATTCAATTATATAAATACTTGCTTTCATCACAAAGCCTATGTCACTATTTATTGGCTAATTTGACACCTGAAATGCATGCATAATGTCTTTTAGGTGGATAGTAATGTCAATCAGGAAATAATACTATTGATACATGGCAAATCCACATGCTTAGCTGTTTGATGGTATTAAAATTTGTACCAGAAGCTACCAATTATTCTGTTTGCAGCAATTTTGACGTAGCATGAGTGAAGCAAATGTATTAAATCAATTTACCATTTCTACATAAACCTAAGCCACCTGGACAGAGAAATTTACACTTAATATTTGTAAACAATTTTCAGTCTGTGTGTGAATAGCATGAAGGTTAAAGATATCGAGAAACAAAGTCAAAAATACCTAGGGTTATTGAAATTGAGTAATTTGGAGTCATTTTAAGATATCCTTAGATGGCTGTGGTAAGAGCTGTTCTCTATACTCAGTATTCCTAGATTTTACAAACTACCTGTTTTCTTTGTCAGAAATGTTACCAGTTTGTTACAAATCTAAGGATTATCATTAATGTCATAGATCATAAGAGCAGTCAAAACAGTATTATTTCATATGTATCTTCTGCAGGAATGTCCTGGATGCAGAGGGTTTGTAGAGCATGGGGCTGTGGGAGTTGCAGCCGCCAAGTTTGGACCAGATGCCCTTTGGCACCCAGGGTGCTTTGTGTGCTCTCACTGCTCTGAGCTGCTGGTGGACCTCACTTACTGTGCCCATGATGAAGCCCTCTACTGTGAGCGACATTATGCAGAACAGCTGAAGCCTCGGTGCTCTGCTTGTGATGAGGTCAGTAGAAACATTCACGCTTTTATATGATTTAGTTTAGGAGCACCAGTTTTAGTGTTCCTACATGATTATTATGTTTTCATATTTCCATTGTTGATGGTGATAAAATATTCTCAGTGAGAGTATTTCAAGAAGATTGGAGGATATGAAGTATTAGGCCATATCTTTTTTTATCCCATGGCGGCAAAATTTTATTTTCCAAATTTGTGAATTCATGCCCTGTTCTTTTTACTCCTCTGTTCTCATTAGCAGTAACTTTGAACTTGTTGCAAAATGGTATTTTCTTGCTGAAAGTGGCCCTCATGCTGTACACTTTGTTTTATATGGAGAATGTAAACTATTATACTTTCAAGCCTTGTCTAAGAAAGATGCAACCAAATAGCCCACACTACAACAAACTCCAATTCTGAATATATTCTATCTCCCATGATTTCCTCCTAACTGCCAATCCTTTTCCTCCCCTTGGCTCACTTGTCTAGCATCCTCTCCTCTTTTACAGTCTTCAGCAGTTCATCATCAATCGAAATACTCTGAATCTACCTTTCGTGCCTCCTATGGATTTGCTAATAACCCTCATCCACCATGTATGTCTAGTACTTCTTTGTTTGCTTTCCTTTCCTGTCCATCTTACTTATCCCATCCTTCTCCACACCAATATCTCAGAAGACTCCATTCTATGTCCAACATCTTGCTTCAGTGATCAATTTGCCAATCTACACAAAACCACACTCCATTACAAAGTTTCTGCTATTCTTTTTCTCAACTGCCATAGTTGATGTCCCTGTCATCAACTCCTTCCTTCTGGTGAAAGGTTCCTTCCCTAACTCAATTATTCTTGTATCCTTAATATTTTGACCATCTTGTTCCAAAGCAGTGCCAAGAAGGTATACTGTTCCTATTGCTCCAGCTCCTGATGCCCTATAATTTTAACCTTCATTCTTCATCTAATCTTAGCCTTCCACTTTCATGAAAATTTGATGAAATTTGTTTTATTTATTTTGATTCTCATATGATACTGATCACACCGATTTTCCACACTCAGCAATAATTGTAAGTCATTGGCTGACTGACTATTTAAAGGGTATCCATAAATTGTATTGATTTTATGAATTTACCCTCCTACTTTCATTCCTATATTCAGTCCTTCCCATGCCTCTCTTTGTTTTATATTAAAATGAAAAATTAATGCTCTTAATTCTAATTATATATCTCACTGATAGTAAACCTAAGCTTTTATCTCATACCATGAAGCATCATTTTGAAAGAGGCCTTTTTGTATAATTGAAGTGCATTTCTATGTCAGAAGCAGCATAGGAGAAAGAAGGGAAACATTATGATGGAAAAAAATAACTTCTCATTTTTTGACACGATATTAGTTTTAAAAATGGGGCTATTTTCAAACTCTTGGGAAGAATTACACTCAGAATTTTTTCAATGGAATGTGAGATAGATTTTATAATTCTAGTAAGAGTACTCTTCTTTATCAAATATAGGTCTCTCATATACGAGTACGAGATAAGAGTACTCATACATTTTCTTTGCCTGCTGCTCACTATGACACTTATCATCTTAGATTGACGCCTGTACTGCTTCTATGGCACATGGAGCATAATATTATTAAAGGCTTTCTATCTGTTAGATATATGTTTTGGTCAATTTTAAACTATTATACAACTTCATGGACTTGAATGACACATCTGCAAAACATTAATATATTTGGTTTTCCACTTTTTCTTTGTTAAGCACCCTATTTTTCTAAATCCTTTCATGATTCCCTTCTACGATTTTCATTTGTGCAACTTACTCAACATTCTCCTTTATATCAGAGTATTTAAATTTCTCCACTTCTTCCCACCTAAAAATTTCCCCCATAAATTCCTCTGTTTCTATACCATAATGGACCTGATACTGAAATTAATGAAATAACCGCCTGATCTAGATGTGAAACTATGAAGTGGCAATTTGCCCTCCATTGCTGTTAACATTAATATTACTATAGGTAATCTACCGGTTAAGGTAGCTTTTGGATGGACCTAAACTACCAAATAATTCTGTTGCCTCTCCTACAAAACACAACCTAACATCCTACTCTACGGCAAAGTCCCCCTTCATCTCCTTAAACTTCCTTCGTCCTTTCATTCCGTCCAACATCTCCCTGATATTTCTTCCCCTACCTTGTTTTCCTAACATTCTCCCTTTTATCACAGTCTTTTACATCCCACTGCCAATCAGTATGATTTTCATCCATTTTTTCTGTCTCCTTATGATTTCCCAGCAATCTCTTCTCCTCCCCCACCCTTTTTAGCACTTCCTTATTTGTTTTCCTTACTGTCCACTTAATCTTGTCCATCTTTCCCCACACCCACATTTCAAAAGCCTCCAATCTACGCCTGTCATGCTGCCTGCTTTAATGACCATGGTTCCACGCCACACACAACTGCTCATATCAAAGTTGTGAAGAGCCTTTTCTTAAAATTCTTACTCAAAGTCCCTATCTTCAATTTTCTTATCCTTCTGATAGCTTCTTTGCCTAATACAATTCTTCTCCTTACTTCTTTGACCATTTTGGTCGATATCACTTCCAAATTATGTAAACTGTTCTACCTGCTCTAGTTTTTGCCCTCATATTTTAATTTTAAGCTTAGCCATCCTCTTTCTGGAAAATCGCATAGCCTTTGTTTTATTTTTCATTCTCATCCCATATCTATAGCACTGATTTTCCAATACACTAAACAATGCTTGCAACACATGTTCCAAATAACTGAACAGCAGGCAGGGCAGAGGGCAACAGCTTCTTGTAAACTAAAATCACTGTGTGGTGGAGGTCAGAGGAAGTTTCATTACAAAATCAGTGACAAGTTCATTATTTTACTTGAGAACTTCTTGTTCCTAGGCCTTTTTAAATGCTTCACCATCAATTAAAAGGAGGGAGAATATGTTCAAGAGGTGCTGTAAAAAAGGAATGTATTTAGTCAGGCTTTTTATGTCACTGGATCTTGTGTCTATTACAAATTATTATTGCTACGAATGCATTGGATTATGTAAAATAACTTTGTAAGGAGTGTTAGATTTTACTACAGAGGGCAAAAATTGTAAAGCTCTAAATCAACTTAGTATTTACCCACATAGAACAGAAATGTTATGGTATGGAGGAATAACTTTATTATTGATCATTTCGCAAGTTTGAAATTGAAATTCCTGCTGGAAAAAAAATAGAAATGTTCCCGTACAGAGTGCATTATTTAAAGTCTAGAAATCAAATTGAATTTAATGGTAATTTTTGAGGACACAATTAAGCCAAGTATACATTTAAGTGCAATGTTTTAATAATATCCATTTTTGGCTACACTATAAAAAATTTAACTTATCTAGTTTTCTCTTTCATTTCTTCAGTTTTTTGCTCATTCCTTCAACAATTCATGCCATCAATAATTTGAATAAATGTCTTATTATTTAAAAATAATTTAATGATTTAAGTGGTGATTGAGTTAATTGGTCATGGAAAATTTAAAAAGTGTATTGGAGAGAAGGTAAATGAATATTATTGAAAATCCTTATGGGACATTTTGTCTGATATTACATCCAAGGTACTTAATGACTGGGCGAATTCAGGCAGATTCAGCATTTTTAGCATTTCCAGCTTAAAACTGGAGAAAAGTATCCTTAGTTTGTTCACGTGGGTATAAAGCACTTATGGTAAACATTTTTTACACAGACAGTACACTATGACATTTCTAAGCTTTGCTTAACAAGTCAAAACCTTATACCCAATGGTATGATAAACCATTTTTCAATTTCGCATACTTACTTTATCCCTTCATTCAATCCACCTCCCCTTTCCTTTCCCTGCTCCTACCTCACTCGCCTAAGGTCCACCTTTCTATCACAGTCTTCAACATTCCATTGCCAATCAATAAAGTTGGCATTCATAATTATTTTTGCCTTATTTGGATTTCTATCAAGAATCCCCTCTCATCCACCAACATAGATAGCACTTTCTCATTTGTTTTTATTTCTGTTCAATTTACTTTCTCCATCCATTTCCACACCCAAATTTCAAAAGCCTCCAATCTACCCCTATCACCCTGCTTCAATGGCCATGTTTATGTATGATGCGGAACCACACACATGCTTAAGTTTGCAATAGTCTTTCCGTAACTGTCTAACTTAACATCTCTGTCATCAATTCCCTCCTTATGTCATCTGTGCCCCCACCATGCCTTACACTTCCTTGTTTGTTTTCCTTTCTTTCCACTAAATTTTCCATCCTGCTCCAAACCTGTATTTCAAACACCTTCAATCAACACCTATTGTCTTGGTTCAATGACCATGTTTGCACACCATACAAAACCATGCATCATACAGAAGTTTTAACTGACCTTTTCTTAACATCCGTCATGAAATTGTCATCAGTTTCAGCCTCTGAATGTAAATTTCTTTGCCTAATGCAGTTCTTCGACTTATGTTCCTACTACTTTGACCATTTTCATCCAAAACACTTCTGAGATAATATACTGTTCCACCTGTTCTACTTTTCCCCTCTTATTTTAACGTTTTGCTAAGCCTTTCTCTTTCTTGAAAACTGTATAGCCTTTGTATTATTTACATTTAGTCTCATATCATATTTATCACACTGAATTTCCAGTTCACTCGGCAATGCTTGCAACCCTTTGGCTGAGACTGACAAATTAAAGCTTGATCATCAGCAAATCTTATTGATTTTATTAATCCACCGCCAGCTTTCATGCCTATCTCCAGTTCTTCCCATGCCTCTTTTATTATTTCCTCCACATGTTTATTGAACAGCAACGGTGAAAATGTGCAACCCTGCCTTAAACCTCTTCCTAACTTGTTAAATGACACTATTTAATGGCGACTATTTAATGACACTGTGATATGTTTTAAGAATGACTACTGTTTGTTATATCATGTCATTGCCACCCGGCTTATCGCCTAACAGCAATGTATCCCAAATAAATAAATAAATAAATAACACTGCCCACCTGGACTCTGTCCCTGGCTCGCACCTGAGTAGTCTAAGGCATGTCCTGGTTGCAGATTAGCCTACTGTCCCAATCCATTCCTATTTTTTGCATTAAACTCGTTAGTTTTCCCAATTCACCCTGTCAAATTCTTTTTCAAAATCTATGAAACTGGCAAATACATCCTGATTGTATTCTGTATTCATCTTGGTTAGTATCTCATTTCTGCATTGGCATCTGGTGTGCCTCTGCACGTCCTAAACCCAAATTGATCATCCCCTATGTAATCATTTGCCCTGCTCTCAATCCTCTTGTTGATCATCCTGAGAATCTCTCCAGCTGGGTGGAAAATCAGACTTATTGCTCTGTAGTCCTCACGTATGGCTTCTTTTCCCTTTTTTGGATAGGAATTAACATTGACCTGATGAAATAACCCAGCCAAGGTCTTCTCAATAAATTCTACAAATTGGCCCATATACACTCTTCCTCCGCCCTCCTTTTCCTAAACCTTAAAATATGTCTGCTGGATGGTTATCTACCCCCCACGACCTTATTGCATTTCAGTTCCCTTAATGCCCTTTCTGTCTTGACATCTAGTATGCTTGGGCCTAAGCTATGCCCTGTGTAGGGAAGCTATGTCATATGTAGGGAATAGTGGAAGAAGTAACTATCTAGTCTCAATCTTGTTTCAATAAAGACATTCTATTATTATTATCATTTAATGTTTAAACTGGTTGGAGTATCTTGCTTGATATCTTTATCTTATAGATCCTCCAGGTATTCTTTCCATCCATATTGAATAAATCTTGCTTCAGTTATGTTTTTGCTATTTTTATCTTTAATAGTGTGCACAAATTTTCCCTTCTTACTTCCCGATTGTTCTTTCACATTTTAGTACAGCACATCTATTTCACTATTCCTTTGTAAACATTCCAAATTGTTATGCTGCATCTTCCATCCTACCTTTTTTTCTCTGTTAGGTTTCCCCTTCAGTTCATTTTTTAACTCATTGTACTTTCTTCTACATAACTCTTTGTTTACATGTATACATTCTTCTGTTTTCTTCTCTCATTTATTGTTCTAATTTTCCTATCAATAAATCATGGCTTTTTTGCCTTTTTCCTGTGCTTTTGGCATTAGATATCCCTTTTTTGATATGTATCTCCTTTTTTTTATTTCCTCCATCTATCTTTATTCCTTCATGATTTTCTCTAAAACCAGCTGGTAATACTTTCTTGTAATTCTTGTTAATGCTTCTGCATTTCATTTCTTTACTGTATTCTGTGTTTTATCCCCTTGAAATTTCCCTTACACTTCATTAGTATTAATTTATGATCTGAATCCACATTGGCTCCCGGTATGCTGTGAAAATTAATCACACTATTTCTAAATCTGTGCCTAACCATTATGTATTGTGATATTTTTCTTATTACCTGGTTATTTTCCAATAAACCTATGCTTATTGTTTTGTTTAAACCGAGTGCTCATACTAATTAAGTCATCTCATACTGAGCTCTAATCTCACAATCTTTCTCTCAAATTAGTGAAAGAAAAATTACCTCATTTAAGAATATTTGCTGATGTATTTTCCGGTATTATTTATTTAACTTTGTAAAATGATCCAAGAGGTTGGAAAACGTGAAGATTCCAATTCTTTGTCTACTTATTACACTCTTTCATGAGTGAGGAAAGTCACTTGAGCCTTTGCTACTATTATGTACCACCAGCATTGCCTTATGGCATGAAAGAGTCTAGAAGAGCAAGAAGATATTTGGCAGACACAATGAGAAATAAATAATTCAGGGACTCAAGAATTTGATATTATTGAATTTTAATGTTTGATATATTTTTGAGAATTGTAGCCATAATGGATGGTTTTTAGCTGTTAAATCGATCTAATTTTAGTGCCATGAACTACATACTACAAGTATATGACTAATTGTTGCTTTGGTCTTTGTGCTTGTGTTGAAATCATTTCTTGAGAAAATGGTGTGACGTATGAATGTAAATGTGATATTATGTGGCCCAATGTTTCGCGGAAACTGCAAATTTACTGAAATCTATAGCTTTACTTGACATTGAAGAAGTACCAACCCGAATGTCGGCTTAGTAGGTGATGTTCACCAATGTAGTCCAACGCTCTACCCCTGGGCTACCGCGTTCCAGAGGAAGTAATAACGGTACTAATTCAATTCGGTTAGCACCTCATCAAAGTTTGCCATAGGTTGATTATTTAAGATGTTGTTTAATTGATTCAGCAACTGTAACTTTTATCCCTGGATGCCATTGAGATCGAATATACGAGAAGAGAGGGAGGAAGGTAAGAACGAGAGTCAGTCGCGGCAAGGGGTGGAGGGCGGAATATGGGATTCTTGGGGGGAGGGAAAGAAGCGTAGTTTTGTGTAGGTGGGAAGGGTGGTGTGGGAGGGTGCGTTTTGGAAATTGGCGGATTTCCTCTCGTCAAAATAAGCGCCCGTTTCATTTGGCTGAGGACGACGGAAGTGGACGGCGGTGACGTGCGGCGTTATTCGGAAGACGGGCAGTTCCGACTTCTCTCTTTCTCTCCTTTTTTCCCATCCGCGACCCCGCTCCACCCCTCCCACTCGTCCAATCGCCGTGCTAACGAAGTCGTCATTCATTCGAGACGAGCAAGACCGAGGGTGGTTCTTTATGTTTTCTTACCCACCTCCTTTACCCTCCCCCGCACCCTCTCGTAATATTTCCGCAGCCACTTCCCTTTCTCCTTCCCTCCCACCTCACTTCCTTCCATCATTTTCTCCTCCCGACAAACATCCAATCTCACCCTCGTCGTCCTCTCAAATCATCATCGAGGTCTGGAGCTCGTAAAAATGTCGTGGAAAAAAAGGGGAAAGATGCTGATGAGATGGATGGGTGGAGTCCGGTTCGAGTGCGTACGCGTTCTCGCCCACGGACTTCCCAGAGTCTCCCGAGTGGTTATTTTTTTTAAGACCGATAAGCGGGATTGTATAGTGCCAAAGTGGCAAAGAAGGGAGAATTTATCTTTTTTTTCCACTTTTCATCTTTTTTTTTGGTAGGGGTCGATTCGCAACACTTTCCTAATAGGGTCCCTCGACCAGGCCGTGGAATATTCAATGAAAGCGTGAGAGGTGATTCGTTAGCCTTTCAATAATCTCAGGTGGATTACGTTGGAAACACGATGGGCCATTTTTAAAACTAATTGTGAGTAATGAAAAATTCGTATTCAGATTTATCATGATCTGAATCGGACATATTTACAGGTTACAGCTTATGCAGCTTGGAGAGCACTGAGACCGGTTTTGCGGCAAAGCTAACATACTCTCAAGTAGTTCGATCCCACTCCGACCAATAGGAGCGGCGCGTGAAATTCAATTGCATTACTTTCGGAGCGCACCCTGTATGACCTGCCCATGGAATTGGAGCACCTTTGGTCGAGCGTTGTCGCTGAAGGCGTGAAAAATGTTTCGATGACCTAGAGCAGAGCCGTTTTTAAGAGACCCGTTTCCGAGACCGTTTTATTCATTGGACACGTCCACCGGACGTATCCAATGAATAAATTTACCGTGGAAAATGCGATATGTTCCCCAACATAAATGAACTACCTAAACTTTTATGTATGTATGTAATTTGACGACTTTTAGTTTGCAAACTGTCGTATCATGGTTATATTTCCCGAAGTTCTAAAGCCAGAAAACTAGATAAACAGTTTACTGTAGAGTTTTTCCATTTCTGCTTTTGAAAGAACCTAGTCATGTTTGCTGTAGTTGTTATAGCAGCATTCTCCGTAGAAAATCAATGTGAAAATGGTACACTACATATTCGTACGAAGTTTCAATTTTTAATGCATTTAGAAATAATCGACTGGCCTACCGACGAAAATGAAAAATCACAAAAATTACATTTTTCAAAATTTTCACTAAAATGAGATAATTAAATGGCTTGGGAAGAAAAACTACTCAGAGTGAATTTTGAGCTAACTACTTAAAAACCGCGGTGGATGGAGAAGCTGGCCTGTGTATTTGTCAATAGCCATGGAATGTATTCTAATGTTTTCCTTGGACCTGGGATAAAGTCAAGTTTGTCTCTCATTGTGACGAAACAGTTATTTGAAAGGCTTAGGTATAGTCTCATTTTTTTGCTACTTGAACCATCGCCATGAATTCTTGACGCGAGTATAGGTATCTATATTGATTGATCTGATGTAGAAATTTTTCCTTTTGCGGAAATCATCCTGGAGCGTCACTGACATTTAATCCATCTAAAGGTTAGCATCTTGACATGTGCTGCAAAATATAGAATGTAAAGAAAAATGCTGTAAAAAACACTTAAATAATACTTATAAATGTTAAAACTGCCGGTCATTACCCATTGAAACCTAGGTAGATGACTTGTACATTAGATCTGGAATGTACCGTGCCGATTAAAGGCGTAAATGGGTTTAAAAACTTCAAAGAATATTCCACGCAAATGTTTGTCGGTTTTAACATCCCAGGAACCCATCTCACTATGTGTTTCATATTTTGGGAGAGTTCCGATTAGGTCATTTTTATTTCTTGGGAGGTAAAAACTGGTATTGTAAACCCCTTTTAATTGTGAAAAATGATCATGAATTTTGGTGCCATCCGGTTTATTCCATTCAAGTCCCCACCGTGAAGTGAAGGACGGTAATTTTGGAAAATATTCAAGGATAAAAGGAAGAAGGAACAACTTGAATAGGAGTAGAAATAGGAGCTGAAGAATAAATAATGGTGCAGGGGAAACGGAATTTATAATTTTTCGGGAGGGTTGCAGGATTGTGTTAAAATACCTTTCAAGATTAGTTTTCAATACCTAAACAAATCCTATCCCCTACGTTATGGAATCATTGTTATGAATAATTTTTTCTCCCTGTTACGTTTGTTCCTCCATTCCATCCGGTTTCCATTAGATCTCATCATAGCCTATTAATAATAATAAGCAGTACTCGACCGAGTTTGGATAGGTTTTTGATGGGCCCTCGCACCAAACACAGTACTGTGCTCATCAGATTTAACTTATATGTCACAAAATATCCTTCTACTCCATACTTTCATATCGCTATAACTCATTATTTAGCTCTGCATCCTTTCTACTTCCCAAGATACCTTTTCTCTTTCTCTCTACCACCTTGCCTTCCCAGCATTTTCCCCCATCACTGTGTTCAGCATCCCTACCGGTGCATTCCTGCAGATTAGATGTATCAGCTGGATTCTTTTCCTTTCTCTCTTTCTTCCTCCATCGATCTTTTTCATCCACCTTGAAGTTCTAGCAATTCATCAATAAAAACTTTTTACTTGCATAGAAATCGTATCTATTTTAAATCAGCGGCGACGATGGAAAAAAATCTCATACTTCGCACAGTCGTGATCGGCGTCACTTGCGGTTTGCGTCACCTCCGCTTTTTCTTATTTCCGGCTTCCGTACGAGTTTCTCTCCCAACTCGAGCGAATAGGTAGTTGTAGTCTGTGGTAGTTGTGAGGGGAGTGGCCGGGCGACCCTTGGAAACCCCAATAACGCAGGTGCCTTCTGGGGTCGAAAATGAGGAGATATGGTAGGGCGGCGAGTCGGGAGGGATTGCGAGTACGCAAGCGGTGACCGCTGGGCGGGGGAGTGGGACGGTTGTTTTGCCTTGTACTCCTCCCGAACGACTCGAGGTGAGCCTATGCACCCGCCCCTCACCCCCGTCAACCCCTTTCCTCCTCTACCGTTTCTCACTGCCCACCCAATGGGCGGTGGTGGTAAGACATTAGGCGCCGGTCCAGACGAACACGGGGAAGGGGATGAGCGAATAGTACATTACGAAATCGAGATTTTGTCTCGACTCTTGGTCTCTGTTGGGATCGGACGGAGGGAGTAAGGGCCGTCTACTGCTCTATCTCTCTCTCCCCGCTTCTCTCTTTCTCGCGTGTGTGTGTGTGGATGACTTCCTCGTCCAAAGAGGTGGGAAGTCCCATTTTAGCCCGCAATACCTTGAGGAAAGAGAGGCAACGCCTTTGGTGGAGCATCATACTATAACTGCCCGTCGTGCAGTCCGAGGGGACAAATCATGTGATCGTTGTCAATGTCCTGGGGCAACTATTTGTGTTCAACTCAATGTTGTGATGTTGGTGCTGGGAAAGCAGGTTCCTTAAAAGGTCACCTTGGTAAAGTAGGAATAAAGACCAAGGAATCCTAGAGAGATGAAGAATCAATGCCAGAAACTCTCGTATATCTCAGTAGAAATCAAACATGACTTTCCTCATGTACTCACGTACACACAAATAAAAGGTGTTGTGCTATTCCTTAATTTTTTAATGAAAAATTGTGCTTAATAAAGTTGCCGATAATTGCATTGCCTTTAGTATGGTAAACGAAGTTGTGGACTTAATCATGTGTTTCACTTATAAGTTATTAAACTAATTTTTCGTGGTCAAAGATTTTCTTCTAGTGAGTTGAGGAAGAGTTCGGCTAGGGAGGGGGAAAGGGGGGAACCCATAGCTAGCCCATCCGTTTGACTATAAAAAAATGTGGTTGAAACTAAAATAGTTTTGGTTTTTTGTCATTTTGATGAGGGAGATCAATTCGTGGGACATATTTTGGGCAATGGTGGAATCATCGAGGAGTTTTTTCACCCTAAGCAAGGCTTCAGATACGGGCACACAAGTGAAAAAAATTCTTAATGCCAAATGAGACTAGTCTCGCTTTATCCGGTACATTCATTCCTTTTAAAGTTTTGGCAAGCTCTATTGAGTTTTTTACTCCGTATTTAGTTTTAAAACCTGTGAAATCTCGGAGAATATTGTTTAATTTACGTGACAGAAGGTGTCAAGGGGCGGAGATCTCTTCATTTCGGCCATTCAATATACGTACCTAATGGTCATTTGTATGTCATTCTTCGTTTTATTTTCCAGGTTCTAAATTCATCTCTTATATTTTAAAGCTCTTTTGGCAAATGATATCTGGAGCCTCAAATACTTATGAGCTGTCGTATGTTCAATTTTTGAACTTCTGCGATTAGTGTTGGTATCATCTTCGCCATTTACAATTGTGTTCCAGCGATGAGCTGTATACATGTGAGTACTAAAGTGTTAGCCACTTTCTATTGCCATATTCAGTCGGAGATAACACTGCCCAGCTCTGAGAATGCAGACAACTTCTATCCTGAAGTATTTTTAACCCGGATATCGTCTTACGGTCTTAAAGTCCGCATATGGTTTTTCGTGATAGATTCAGGTGCAAAATTTCCTTCGTTTTTTATTCACGTTGTATATTACTCTTTAATAGATGGTCTCCTGATTCTGTAGTACAATTTCCTCATCCTTAAAAAGCATGGAGTGATTTACGGTATTCTTCACTTTTACGATATTTTAATTGTCAATCTATCTTTATGCAAAATGAGTAAGCGACAGGAAATACTTAGTCTTAATACTTGATAGTTCCTCCATATGATCGTAGCCAAGATTTTTAATTTAAAAACCGTATTTTATCTCAATAAAAGATTGATCACTATAGTCATTCCTTGGGAAATACCATGTAGAACATTGTACGTAGTATTGCAATAGAAAATCGCTGTCATAAAATCGTTTGTAACCGAACTAACAAGGGGAAATGTGAGTGGGAACATTTCGTTCTGATTTTCGCCTCGAATAAAAGTTCATAGTTCAGGTTTAGCACGCTTGGGAGAATGTTACCAAGCTTCGATAGGAGTGGAGTGACATTGTCGAAAGGTTTTTGCCTTATTTCTCCTCCAGCAGCAATCTTCTTCTCGAGCCAAATTTCATTAGATGTAAAATTTTTAATACTGGACTCGTTTTCATTCCAAATTCATGCATTGTAAAGTGCTTTTATTCGCGCCCCGAATTGCAATATGGTGATTAGGGTCGGAATCCCTGACGAGAGAGACATATTCTTTTTGAGGCGAATCTCCTCAAATGTGCATTTAAATCTTTCAGTTCTCATCAGTTATTTCAGATAACCTTCGTTTATCGTGTGTCAGGGTCAGTTCAATGGTATAGGAATATTAATGCCAATTCAGTACTTGCGTCCGCGAGTACTCAAATTAAAAAGTAGAGTAGTGTTACTCCTCGTTGTTTAGATCACATCGTGTAGACATTTGGGATCCCTGCGTTGATGAGCCTTATTTCTGAATTGCAGAAGATGCAGAAATAATAGCTGCTAATTTCTTTAAAAATTGTTGTTAACTAACGAAAAACATCCCAATGTTGTTGGAAATTCGACTTAATAAATGCACGACTTAATTTGTTTGATAAATACCGATAAAATGAGTTTATCGCTGACACCAAGACAATTCTGACTTTTCTTGACATTAGTAGACGAGACCACAGCGAGAAATTTAAGCGTAATTGACAGACCGACGTCGGGAATCCTTTTTCTCTCACACAATACGGGATCTCATGTAAAGAGATCTCAAATCATGGGACAAACAGAACTACTCGAAAATGAAATCTTAACTAATGATTAAATCATCCATTACCCTAATGGATGCTGACCTAACACTCCTCTCTGTACGCCCTTGTGGTTTCTTTCAGGGTCGGTTGAAGATTTACGAGTGATCTCCAGCAGATCCTTCCCCAGGGTTTCCCTTGAAGCCATCAGTATAAACCTACGTACTATTCCGTTTCAATTCCGCATCCTCTTCTCCATCTCCAATCCTCTCGTCCATCTCCAATCCTCTCGCTTTCTCCAAGAAACCTTAAGTCACTCATCTCCTCTCCCGAACTTCTCCT
Organism: Hetaerina americana; assembly: GCF_022747635.1. NCBI lineage: Eukaryota > Metazoa > Arthropoda > Insecta > Odonata > Calopterygidae > Hetaerina > Hetaerina americana. Next base: position 27,744,246 of record NW_027286181.1, read on the forward strand.
CAGCCTCCTCGCCGGGAGGGTAAGGAGTCGTAAGTCGTGTGTGCTAAATTTAAAGGGTCCACGCGGAATATTGAGTCGGGACTCCGCATTTGGAGCGGCAAAAGAGGACCGGAGAGTGAGCTACTTGTCTTTGCGGAAGGGCTCGAGAGTGTTGCGGTGTCGGGTGCAGGGGAATGTTTGGGGAGGGGGTTGGGATTGAGGCGAGTGGGCGTTTGGGAGAAGAGATGCGGCCATCCCGATACGGGAGTCGGCTTATTTCGCGCTCGGCGCCCGACGCATCCCAAATAAAATAGGAACCGCCCCCCCCCCCCGCGGTTTACTTTACGAGCATAGTTAACTCGGCGCAGTAGCCGTTGAAAGAGAAATCCTCTGGATACACTCGGGAAAAAATCATTGAACGGCCTAATAGAATTCGTGTATTGATTCACGCATAATCTCTCGACTTCACTAGAATCGTAAAAAATATTTTCAGATCTATACCAAAGATAGAAACGTTTTTATATACCTTAATGTTTTGTTCATTAGTTTTACTTATTTGTGCATGTTTTAAAAGGTGGTATACCGTTTCAGATAGGCTTTTGGGTTGAACTCATTATATTAGTTAGATTGCTAACGATCCAGGTTTAGTTAACCAGTCGAAGGGTTATAATCAATGCTGAGCGAGTTAAAAAAAATCAGTGCGATGATGGAATTGGAGGAAGATAAAGTAAACAGAGCAAATATTGTAATTTTTTCGAGAGTGAGGAAGGCTGAGTCAAATCTAAAAATTGGCAGGCAATAAACGAGGGAAGGTGGAACAGCTTACAAGTCTTGGATGTGTTTTGGACCAAGATAGACAAAGTAGTCCGGAAACGAGAAGAAGCATTTCTTAGGCAAGAAGCATTTACAAGAAGGATGAAGTTGATGAAAGGGACGTTGAATTAGAATTTAAAGAAAAAAATAGGGATACATTTGCTCTGGAGCGTAGTTTTGCATGGCGCGGGAACTTTGTGGTTAAATCGAGATGTTATGCGTTGAATAGGGTCTTATGCGTGATGAACACTTGGTCTGCCCACTATTATACTTCTAAACCCCGTCTAATATTATAATCAAATCCGTAATACTCGAAGTTTTATTTTACGGTGTGCCAGGTTTCAGTTTAAAATGTCTCGGTAGTTCCTCCTTCCCTTCCTGTCGTCCAAAATGTCTAATACGTTCTCACCCTTCCTCGCTCAACCTTCTATCGCGATTTACAACATCCTATTGTCATAAAATACCATTGTGACCATTTGGTCCGTCTTATTTGAGCAACATTGCCCGCCTTCACCAACAATCTCATCTTCTTCTCTACCATAGAATGTAGTTTTTATGGGAGGTGAACGACAGCTGAGGTCATTGGCGCGATTGGGGATGGTTGGGAAAGGAAGAGTGGAGAGAAACCCAGCGTCGGCATCAGCCTACTATTGTCGAAAGACGCCAAGGGGTCCGTAGTCTAACGTCCCATCCGACGAACGTCGTACTTCCTCAAAGTGATCTCCACAAAGTAGGGTTCGGGATACCGCCGAAAAGTACCGCTGTCTCCAGGATTTGAACCCGAGTCCTCTCCGTGGGAAGCCTGTACGTTAGCCACCGCCTCCTGCCGATCCATCTCGCATTCAAATCTCGAATTTCCGTTATATAGACTTATGATATCTTTTAAAAGACTATGATTCAGAGTCGGTAAACGTTACGCTCCCGACTTGAATAGGTCTACCAGCTTATTTCATTCAATTTCAATTTTCAATTAAGCCTCTCCAGTTCTCACTTTTTGTCATTTTTATCCATAAACATTTCCTGTACGAGTATAGGTGAACCGCTCTGCAGGCCCCTAATTAATACTCTACATAGATGGTCCATTCGTCTTATTACATTGACGATAAAATACATAGCATCATTCATTACTTAAAAAAATGACTATCTCATGACAATGTTTACATTTCCGTGATTGCTCTTGTAAGCAAATTCAACTCAATTCAACTATTAATAGATAAATATCTATCATTCATCAGTTCAGTGATTATTTTAGTCCTAGCCTCATTTTCACGCCTTTATTTTGTGCCCTGGCCCAGAAACAGCAGTTGTCTGACTTTTACGTTTTTTTTCATTGTTCAGAAATTAAAGTAAGTGTAGTGTGTAATTAATTAGCTGTAAAAATAGAAATCTAGTCGTAGCATTGAAATACGTTTGGGCAATTTGCAATGGTAAGCACATTATAATAGAATTTACTTTCTCGCTGATTCAAACTTCTCGACATTCAAAAATGATAAATACAATTGGCAGGATGGTAGGCGTAGATTGGAAACTTGTGAGATGTGGGTGTGGAGAAGAATGGAAAAGGCAAAATGGGCAGAAAGTAAACAAACTAGAAGCTGGAAGAGTCGATTCACAGCGTATTGATTGGTGTTGGAATGCTAACGCCTGTGATAAAGAGAGAGAGGAGAAAGGCAAACGAAGTAAGAGTCTATACGTTGGACGGAATGAAGAGAGTTGGAATGTATGCGGAATTGACAAGAGGATTTACTGAAGAATAGGATATCAGGATTTGTCTTGCTAGTCGAGATTTAGAACTCCCGCTGGGATTAGTCAGTCTCCATCAAAACTTACCTGCTATGATAGTAGTGGACAGCCTTGCTAATAATAATAATAATGTAGTTTTTAATCCGTGTATAAATAGGTACATATTCGCAATATTGCATATGAATATAAAAATGGCGGAGAAATATAGTTCCCCGACGAACTCTTATTTGATGTTTCACCAATCCGGTTTACAGACACAGTCAATCACTTTCGATTAATGGTCTCCCATTATTTCGGTACGAGTAGTCACTTAGGTAGTCGGGGATACTTTGGAGATATTGAGTCACGAAGGCATTATAGCGTGGGCGCACGAAAGTGCGCGTGCCGTGGCACGGGATGGTCTATCTCCGGGGAAGTGATCGCATGGGAATTCCCTCCCGACGCCTTCCTTCATTCCCTTCTTGCCGGCCTTTATAAATAAACCAAGAGGGATGGTTTGGGGGAATCGGAAGTGATTGCCGTCTTGAGTGATATACGCTGATGGCTGGATGATTGATTGGTCTGCTCTGTTTCGAGGACAGCAGCGATTTCAGCCGTTGTCTATTTTTTTCCAGGACCATCGACCGAGTTGAGAACCTTCCAGCAACCCTCCTCGCTAAATCGTGAAAGTGAAAGATGTGTGAAAGTGCTTTGAAGCGTGAATAAATTATTTTGTGTAAAATATCTGCGGGTGGACAAATGTAAGATATTTCTCTTCACCGAGAGAAAAATTTGCATTAGGGTAGTTCGTTCTCACTTTTTGTATAAACCATCTCTCAGCCTCGGCCTATAGGGAATGAAGAGGAGTCTTGGGAATTCAAAACCTTAAGGAGGAGTGGTTAAGGTTTGAATTTAGTCATTAAACTGTCCATAAGGAAGATTAGATTAATGGGATAAACTGGTAGAGAAGTTGCATGATATACATGCCTTTGCAAATTGTGTGTATAGCATGATTTTTTGGGGGTCATATTATTGTGACATCGCAAGCATAATTAAACAAACACAATTATATTATCGTGTGCATGTATACATTTATGCGGAGGTATGTTTGGTGTAACACACCAAGCAATAACTAATGAAAATAGAAAAATACCCATTTGTTATATATTTCCAATGACCTTGCCACCTTCATCGGTATGACAGGTATGACTCCTGATTCTAACACTGATGAATATAGTATGTTAGGAAGAACCGAAATATATAAAAATTGAGTGTTCTTATTTTATTTTGATTGTGTTTGGTGTGTTACATTATTGTAAGGATAAACGTTCTTTGCCTTTCCACCTCGGTAAAAATGTGTGTGCGTATATATGTGTGTGTGTATATATATATATATATATATATATATATATATATATATATATATATATATATATATAAGAGTATTTGCAGCTCTGCCGCTCGCATTCTAAGCGCCATTTTGCTTCTCGTTCCCATCTCCAGATGTAACAATTTATCCTTTAATGTTGTTGTTCCCTCCTTGCCATGGTCTTTCGCTCTTTTCCTTTCCACTTGCTGCCAGTTTCACGGCTTCATTTGTATTCTTTTCTCGTTCATTCGGTGTAGATGGGTATGCTATTTGGGCTTCTTTCTGCTTGTATTTCAACCCTTATACTGGTGTAAAAACAGAGCGAAATTCCTATCAACACAGTCACTGAATTTGTGCGAACGTTTGTGTCACTGCATTCGATGTTTTCACTCTTGGAAACATATACATTCGTAAATAAATACTGAAAAATTTACTTGCACTTTCGGTTGATGTTTTCGTCAATGATTGTGGATTTGCGTCTGAACAAATAGCTGTTTTTGAGAGTATTGAGAGAAGAGAAGGAATATTAGCCCATCCATTCTCCCCGTTGTAGAAGTCCCTATATTCGCTCTTTATAAACACCAACATCATAAGTCGTTCAGTGGGAAAAAAATCGATAATTGTCTGAAAATATTCGTGCCTGAGAACCCCAGTAATGGTAAATATAAATTGCGTTAATTTCGTCTAATTTGGTTCAGGGATGAATTAAAATCACGACTGCGTCGCATTTAATCAGCGGGAGACTAGAGACTAGGGATGTCATTATTAAAGGAGTAATTTTCCACCGACTTTATTTAACGGTACCACGCGTTTCACCGACTTGCGGCACCATCAGGTACCGTAAAATAAAGTCTGTGAAAAATTACAAACTCATTTAGTGTGGGCGTGGAAAAAAAATATATTTCCTTCAGCTTCATTTGACAAATAATTTATTTTATTAGTTTCCTGTTCAGAAATTGGTTTCGCGTTATATGCTTCGTTAACTATGATCTAATATTCTATCGTATCCACATCTATAAAAAAAAACGAAGAATGATCGTGAATTATCTGTTTAAGCAATCGCTTTCAAATCAACTGACGTGCCTTATGTTTTAAATGCTAATGTCGTGAAGATTCGCGGCTGTCAGGGTCGAAGCAGTTTAGTAAACCAATAACTTGCGAATATGTCAAAAGTCGATCCCAGCAATCTATTCCTAAATTTGGTCCGCCAGATACGATCTGTGAGCTAGACGTTTTCCGGGTACCCAAGGCTAGATGGATGCTGCTTCAAGTGAGCACACCAAGAAAGACTAAGCCGCTGTAACATCCATATATCGGTTTCTTCTACTCTCTCGTTTCGTCTTGAATTATGGCCATCATGCTTCAATACTCATCTGCGCTTTGAAACACTCTCCAAAGCGAATTGGGATCGGGTGAGGCATGTGTAAATGGAGACCGGCTAAATTTAATATCATCGAAAAGGAGCAATATGAAGTTTTTTTCCTCTTATAGGGGAAAGTCTCGGTTTCCTTCCCAGAGGGGTGAATGACTTCCAGCGTCTGTACCTTTGGGCGGAAGAGGGGCGCTCGGTCGAAAAAGCATTCCCTCTCTTTAAAAAGAGAGAGAGAGGGGGCTCGCGCGAGTTCTTCATCGTCCTCTTACTCTCGGGCCTTTTGCGAGGAGTTGCGATCTATAAACAAACCAAAAATATCGCCAATGTGTGCACCCCGGAGGTTATTTTCTCTTAGCTCGGATAAAATTAGATTTCCCAAACTGAAGTACGGATTGATTATTTATGTCGTTGAGTAGTTGATAATGGGTTCGGTAAACTCTAGTGTTGGCTCGCGGGGGGAATAAAATAGGAATGACTATCAATATTTGTTTTCATGTAATCAAATGAGTTGGTTCCTGTGAGATCACATCATCTTCGGGCTCTTTAAGTGTGTTCCGGTCTAATTTGTTAGGGTTTTATGTGGTACAACGTTGATAAAATTAAATTAATTTTATTTTTTGGCTTCGCGAACCTAAGTCCCATGTCCGCAAAAGGAGTTAACTGACTACTGATCGTTTTTTATTGAGTCGAATGCGAGATAAACTCCATTTCGAAGGCGAATCAAACTTACATCTGTCCAAATGTATTCACTGCTAGTCGACGCGTGTGGATGTAATGGAGTATATTCTGTTTGCTATAAATTACCTTTAATTGTTTGTTTTGAAATGTAAACTTATATTAAATTAATAATAAATTGTTATTAAAATTTCCCGGTATTGGCGCCGGATTTTTCCTATATAAGACGGGACAACAAGCTTCTTTTCATCCTTGACCTGAGGACGCCAGCAGGATAGCTGGCGAAACTGTTGTACATTTAAACGACATACGCGGACGCAGCCCGAAAAAAATGTGGAAATCACCTACTCATCGCCGCGGAAACCTTCGAACGAACAATAAATTGTTATATTTGACAAATTTTAAGTGCACTGAACGTAAAAGCGCGAATTTGAAATCTAATTGATTGAGAGGAATAACATGCGTTGTCATAATTCACGCACCCTATCAGGGTGTGCCCCCTGCCATACACCGCAGTGGTGGCTTGCAGGTTACGAAAATATCGATCAATATTAATCAATTCATAAAAAATTTTGTTTTTATTGCCATGGCTACAAAGCTTTTAATGTACTCTCCTGCGTATTTAACTTTATATGGTTGATTATGAAATAAATACTAATTTGCATGAAACGAGAGTAGGATTCTGTACAAGTACGTGACTGGTAAGTTCGAACCATGTCTTATTTTTGGGAAATAATTCTTCTTCTTCAAGTGTAAATGAGAAATATGCAAAAATTCTTTAATGGAATGTGTTGATCTTTCACTGGTAGGAACGCTCCAGCATTAAACAATAAACAAATAGTAATAAAACGCTATGTATTCGTCCGTTTCGAACAATTAAGTCGAACTAATTTCGTGCGCTTACAGCTACGACCAAAATGACCTCTACTCCAGCCAAGTATTTAATTCCTTCTTAATCAATAATGAACTCTTATAGCGATGGGTATTGTACATCTTGTATTTCTGAATGGACTCGTGGGTGTAATCACATCTTTAGTATTATGTAAAGTGATTATAAGCTTTATTGTTCCTCTTTTTGTTTTAATCTTACCTTTTGGTAATCAATGTTGTTAAAAGCTGATGATAGTAGTTGTGGAATCATATCATATGGAAGAACCGCAAACCGATCATCTTTCCCAGGCAGCGTGTCAGTTTTCTTTCAGCTAAAGACTGAGACTATTATATCCGTTAGGTTGAGAGCAGTTAATTTAAGGTTACTATGAGTAGAAAAGTTTTCATTATATTTTCTTATTATATTTTTTCAATAATATTTTCCTTCCCACTGAATGGTTTTATGTTTGCAGCACGAACAAGTTCACATGGTGGAAATGCTTTAATTTCATTATGAAAATTAACATCACTTGTTAAATGCCCACACTTCTTCTCGTCTAGCCGACCAAGATCTCGGAACCGAGTACCATTTTCATGGTCGTCTAAATGAAAGAACTGCGGATATTTTCCAAGTGTTTGTGCAAATTTGCAATGGCAAATTCATGGTTAGCCAATCAATTGTTCTTCATTGGAAGGATCTTTGAAATGTTTCGTTTTTCAAACTTTTGACATCATGTCGACTTAATGATCTTTTGCATATAGGTTTTGTTATAGAATGTGTGACTTTTTTCGATTTGCGGTTGCTGAGGAGTAATTATTATGATGATATTAATAGGAAAAAGGAAATTTAAAGATGGTTTTTGGGTGCATGATGTAGATTTCTTCGTTTTTGTCGGGCTATAGTAAGATCTCTCGGTACTACTTAATATTCCCCTCCCCCTACCAGTTCCATATTGATGCGACTTTTACGAGTCTCTTTATTTTTGTTATGAAAGGGGTAGTTGAGGAGGGGGGGGGCGAATGTCTGGGGCGCTGGGTATATTTGCGCATTTGGCTCGACTTCCCGAGTTTTCCGAGTCCGAATTTGGCAAATGGCACACCATTGGGAGTGGAGGATTAAACGAACAAATTTAAACCGTGGAAGAGATGTCCTAAAAGCGGAGATGCTGGATGAAATAGAAGTCCCGGAAGTTTTGTGTCTGAAGCAGAAAATATAAAATCGTTGGACCAATTCTTGAGAGTCGAGGGGTAGGAGAGAAATATGTGGCGCCAATTTGATGAATATGAAATGGCAGGGCTTGAGGAAAAAGCTCGCAGATGCTCGGCTGTAAAAATCTCGAAGAGTGGAGAGTTAATTTGACGCCAAAGAAAATTGGCAGGGCAACCGCGTGTGGTGTTTATATTGACGGAAGGGGGAAAATTGATTCCAGCAGCTTTGGATCGCGATATTTTATTCAAGCTATTATCTTTGACATGCAAGGGAGTACTTGAGATCACTCTTGTAAACTTCAGATTAAAGTGTAAGGATCTTTGAGGCCTCTTGATCTTTGTGGCTGTTCGGGTAAACTTAAATTCTGTGAGGATTTTGTGAAAATGTTACGACATCAAGAGGTGTTAATTGCCTTCGGATTGCATGCGAAGCGTTATGGGTTAAGGAAAACAGGCATCAGAAAGTGCATAATGGTTTTTTCACGGTAGGTGTTCGTGTTTCTCGATATGAAATTGTGGTTATGGTGATTTTTAGGAATTAAAATTCCCCCCTCATTACGGGAAATTGCTGGATATTAAAATTGCCTTAACCCTTAATTCATTATTCATCTCTTAGCCGGAAATCGAGTTGATCCGTGTTCGAATGTTTTTTACTGTGCGAAATTTCTGCATTTCCATAGAGGTCAGCAGATGACTCAATTAAAGTAACTGTTGCGAAATTTACCGCAGTTCTTTGAATTAATCAAACGAAAACACCTTTGTATTTAAACGTTGGGTTTTAACCCCGTGGGTTGTGGTGCAATTTGAACGAATACGATTGCTGTTGACATTGCCTGTACATTAATTCGTCGTAATATCTTGCTCTTTTAAAACATACAGAAATGCTTAGTGTAAGAGGACGCCTTGGTACCCTAACGGATGAAAATAGTCGGAATTAGAGAAAATCGTGTTTTGGTCACCGTCAAGGTGAATAATACACTGTGAAATTCCGCTGAACATGAGCGAATGACTCCTTTAAAGTAGCTGTCGTGTCATCTCCCTCAGTTCAGAAAGACGAAGGGTAAGTTAAGCGTTAATATATTTGGGCAAAAACCAGATCAGGTGGAAAAGTTTACCTATGGAAGTGTCTTAGAGCATGACGATCACAGTATTAGTAATAATAATATTAATAATAATAGATCAGCTTTATTCGGGAGAGATTGAGACTGTGGTAGTCCCTTCTTCCATCAAACCCATCGTCAAATACATTCAATCGAAATATAATTAAATTTCAGTGTTAATTGATATAAAAAGATCTACATAATGACAATCGATTTACAATAAATATGCATGTGTACAAAGAGTGTAGAAAGATATGCAAAATTGTGGGGAAAACTTAAGGAATAAGTCCTTTATCCTTGAAGAAAAAGCACACGGCAGGAAAACTGCCAGAAATGAAGAGGGTTGTGAAAAACCTACCAGAACCTAGAAATACATAATGCTAATGTTATAATATACTGAATAAAAAATAAATCAATGAATGCAAAATAAGAGAAGAAACAAATAGGGAACTGATGTGCACACAAATGTGGAGAAAAATTAATTAAAATAAAATTGCTGATTAATTATGCGGAAGTAAGAAATTATTAAGTAATCTACCGGTTAGGGTAAGTTTTGGAAAGCAAGAAATATTAAAGAAAAAAATTACTGCCTTACAAATAAATGATAATTTTAAAAAAATTGTTAACTCTAACCTATCACCAAAATTGAGAATTTAACAGTAAGAATATGTGAAATGGATATCTCTGACTAATAGTTGTGGGAATATGGTATGACACTTCAGCTCCTGAAGTGTTTTATTTAAGACTCCGTTGTAGGGATATAAGAAAAAGGATTGCGTTAGCCAAAAAAGCTTTCATAAGGAGGAGGGGCTTGAGGACAGGGAAGTTGAGTAGGAGCGTTCGTGAAAACTTTGGTCTGGAGCCTGTTTTTGTGCGGCTCGGAAACTTGGTCATTGAAGCAAGATTATTGATGTGTAGATTGGAGGATTTTGAGAGGTTGGCGTGGGGAAGAATGGGAAAGATGAAATGGACTGGAAGGAAAACAAATGAGGGAGTGCTAGGCATGGTGGGGAGAAGAGAGATGGGATTCTTGGGAGAAATCCAAAGGAGGCAGGAAAGATGGATGCGGAGAATTTTGAAAGGCGATGGGATGTTGAATTCTGTGATGGAAGGGAGAAAGTTAAGCAAGGGATGGAGGGGTAGAATTAGGATAGGAATGTTAAACGGAATGAAGGGAAGAAGGAAGTGCGTGCGTGAGAAATTGAAGAAAGGTTTATTGCAGAGTGGGGTGCCAGCTTCCGTCTTGTCAGGCGTGACTAAGAGGAGTGTTAGGTTTCCATCCAAAACTTACCATAAGCGGTAGTCTACCTAATAATATAATAGTTCAGATTTGCATACTTGTCATTGCATTGATTTGCCTTTTATTTAGTCAGCCAATTTTAAAAGTCTTCGTGTCGTTTGGTTGTTTCTCAATAACATGTTAATTAAGTAAAAACGCAGATGAAACTTAGGGAGGGAGGATGAGAGTACGTATTCAATTCTTTTAAGTTCTAAGGGTCCACCCAACTGAGGGTGGATCCATAAGTACCTATGATTTCATTACCCATGGTACGGAATGCTGAAATGGGGATTTTCATGAATAATGTTACTTGTGTACAGCGTAAATATATATATATATATATATATATATATATATATATATATATATATATATATATATATATATTAATATGAGTGAATCCATTCTTTTATTCTTATATTTTAGTACTTTTTTAATTATTATAAATTATATACGAAAAATGCTCTTTAAGTTTTGTAGTTGTCTTTTAAGTTGCATATCTTTGTGGTCAAGTCTATGATTTGCCGCTCAATTTTTGCCTTAATTATTGAATAAATTTTATATTAGGCCAATGAGACGACTCTGTCAATGGGGCTAAATAAGGATGTTGAGAAAATAATATTAATAACTTCCTCTCTTGGTGCGGGATTGAAATAGTCTCAAGTGTGTAATTTCGTCTTTCGAGAAAGAGTGAGTGCTCACAGCCGTAACCACTCAGGGTGCGGCGCGGCAGGTGTTGCGTGAGGCTATCAAGAGGAATAACAGAAATCGCCAAAGCACAATATACACGCGAGAGAAAAATTTCATCGCGAGTATAGCTTATTTTTGCTGCGGTAGTTAAAAGTAGCCGGCGATCGCTTAGCTGTGTTTGCTCGGGAGGAGACCGAAATAGTGATATAAATTGGGCATTTTTTTTTTGCTTTAGAAACTTACTGAGAAAACCCGGAAACTTGTAATATTTTTCAAGATCCATGAAAACCTGTCTCTGACCGTAAGAGTGCGTATTAGTAAATAAAAAGCACATTCATTTCAATGTTCAGAGTCTCTTAGGTTTAGGATCAAGCAAGAAACTTCTATAAATTGGATTTTTAAACCGATTGTGCGTGTATCTTCAGTGAGAAGCGGAAGTGCCTTGAGCATATTTTGCAAATAATGTTTCAAAAATAAAATGTCCTTGCAGACTTCTGAAGTGGAGGTAATTGCTCGATTTTGAATATTGTGACGTAGAATTAAAATATTCTTGATCATGTAGTACTAAATGGTAGTTATGAATGTTTTAGGAATAATATCGTTTTTTGTTTAATTATTTGCGATAGTAAATGGCAATGGAATTAATGCGAACTGTACGTTTTTAAAGGGGATCGCTCTCAATGAGTGTCGGTACTTTCGCAAAATAATGAATTTTTGCGTGTTCATGAGTGGGGACTTAGGAATTTTTGTGCTCTCTGTTCGTTTACTCATGGTTGTTGGGTTCTGAGAGCTTTAAAAGGGTTCCGCGAAACCACAAAACGAATAGTGGTATCTTTTATAACGAGTAATCCTTTGAGCCGGAACTTGGCAGAGTTACGCCCCGACGTTTTTGTCCTCCCTCCCCTTCCTCCGGTCCTTCCTTTCGCATTTATATTTTTTTCCCTTTCATTCTCTCTCTCTCTCTCCCTCTCTCTGTGTGTCTCCATCCCCCACCATTCAACCCTCCTCCTTCCTTCTTCATTTTTACGATCTCCCTGGTCAGTTAGCTTTCTCCATGACCGTCTTATTTTAAGTGCATTGTTTACAAGGTTTGCTTCCGATGGGGTCAATGACTTTTCCTCTTCTTCGGCATGCTTTCAATTTCGCTTTCATGTATCTTGCTCCGTCCACTCATATAACGTCATCAAGGTGTTGTACTAACTTAATATTGATGTGACGTGTATTACTGAAAGGATGGAGTTACGTTTTCTATTCGTGTTGTCAGGAGTCGCCGAAGATCGAATTTTACAAACGTGTCGATTACAATTTTTATTAAGCGTGGGTCAGTGCTATGGTACCTTCAACCAGTTCCGTTTGTCAGTATCAGATTTTGTCACCGATATTATCTTTTACTCATACATTCCCTGTAAAAACATGGTAAATTTCTTGAAAAGTAATTGCTTTCAGCTTTTATTTTCCACTTCGTGATCAGAAGCCTCTTTGAAATTCAAAATTATATTTTACTGCAATGTCAATTTTAAATTAAATTTATATCAATTATCAAAATAAAAGGTACCATGGTTAAAATGCATTACGTTGTGGCTAAAATGTCGAACGGTCGAACAGTCTCTCACGATAACTACAGGTAATGTCTGAAATTGTCGTGAAAAATTCCCGGCAAGGTTATGTACCCATATAAAGCTTGGAACATTAAATTTAGTGATAAAGTACCGCTTTCGGTTTTATGCCTCCCTCCTTTCCTGGTCGGAAGCTTATATAGCTATTTTAAAATTTGGAACACGTATTTCATTCTGATGATTATTTTTAATGATGCATTATTACAAAATTGCTCATCAAAATTATCTCAATGATTTTAGAAGCTATAAAAATTCCACAATGGTCGTACAGGTTTATTTACTATGAGTACAGATTTGTCTGCAGATTTTGCTTAAATTTCTAGCTATGATTTTATACTTTTGTAAATTTTACAAGCCATGCATTTGTCTTCCCTTGGATTAAAAAAATATAAGTAAAAAGAACGGTAACGTTAGAAACAAACTTCTAACGCAGTGCGCGCGTACAGCCAACTTCGGAATGGTTCAAGGAAAATTGTCGAAATGGAAATCTTTTTATCGTAATAAATACTCTCAAACCAAAGACTCAAGATTTCACTAATAAATTTAGTATCGAGGAGAGGGTTGATATGATGTCTCATTTCTGTTGACGGCGAAAGTCTACTATTGCTTTAATGAAGAACTGAATTCTTTTATGTCCGGGGACTTAAGTACGTATCACGTGACCGAATTTTTTTCTCAAGGACCCTCAACGTTATTCGATGTGAAACACTGGCATAGCTTCCGAAAGCGAGTCTATGGGAGTCATCATTTATCTTAAAAAATGCAATATTCGCTTCCCTAGATGTCAATTGGCGTCACTGAATGTTACCCTCACGGTTTTATACGATATAGTGGCTTTATCTCATGAGAATTGTCCATTTATTCGTTGTTCCGGTAAATTTAAACTTTCTGCCCTATTATCTAATTTTATCTGCAGGTAAACAATGTGGAAACATCGTAAGCAAAACAAAGATCTTCAGGCTTTCAAAAAGGAGGACGGCTAAGTTAAATATTGAAATTGGAGTTCCGAAACTAGAGCAGATGGAATTTTGAATATATTGGATGTGATTTGGACCGAGATGGTCCAAGCAGTGGGAACATTAGAAGAACAACTGCATTAGGCAAAGTAGCTTTCACAAAGAGGAGGGAATTGATGACAGGGATGTTAAGTAAGGATGTTATGGAGGGATGCGTTGAAACTGTAATATAAAGTGTGGTTTTCTACGGCGGGGAAACATAATGATTGAAGCAAGGCGATAGGCGTAAATTGGTGGCTTTTGAAATGTGTGTGTGTGTGTGTGGATAAAAATGGAAAAGGTGAAGTGGACGGGAAGGAAAAACAAACGAGGAAAATGCAGTGTATTTGGATTGCCAATGGGATGTTTGACGCTTTGATAGAGGGGAGAATATGAGGCATGCCAAGTGTGGGGAGGAAAAGGATAGGCGCTTTGGATGGAATGAAGGGAGATGAACTATATGCGGAATTAGTATTAATATAGTGTTTGGGTGTCTGGTTGTGCCTTGTTGAACGAAGCTAAGAAATGCTGCGATGTTAAGTCTATGTACAACCGGAGCTACGGTACACTACCAAATGATAATGATTGCATAAGGAAATTAAGCATAAAACGTGAAGCTGCCACACACTTATCAAATTTTTGCGTTCGTCCTCCCATTTGGAATTGTTAAAAGTAACCTGTCAGTCCAGGATGATAATTGGAGATATAAAATCCCCCTCCACTTTGGGAATGATGATATAGTAGTAGTATTTAGGGGAGGCGACCGACTGCTTAGGTCATTTGCGTCATACGGGATGGACAGGAAAGGATGAAGGGTGGAGAGAAACCCGGCGTCGGCATTAGCCTACTCTAATGATGGTATATTACGAGGGTATTCGCATATTCATTCATTTCCTGGTGGATGCCTCTCTGGTTTCCGGTACATTCAGCTGGTATACTGATAAGTTTATCATTCGATTTATTGGACCTTTTCCGTCGGGTTTCCTAGTGAACGTACCACCAGAGATCACACAGTTTCCAATCAATCCAACCTGAGAACTCACCAGATAGGACCCTGTAGGAATGTATTTCGTCATTGGTGATCTCTGGTGGTGGTTCAAAATTTTTGAAGAAATCCCTCCTGAAGATAAATGAGGAGTTACGATGTTTTATACATTCAGCTTCAATATCTTACTGGAATATACCGTATGCCTTTTCCGAAGGGTCCGATAACGGGTGCGCAGGTCCTCTACACAGAACGTGCTCCAATAGGTTTTCTTTACCATCGATGCAAATCTTCACTGAGACAAACTCTTGCCTTTTGAAATACGGGGATTTGGGTGCCTCAGAATTCCATTTCTTTCGAAAATTCTGTTTTCCTCGCTGGTCAAACGTTTTTCGTCCAATCATGAAGTGATTGCGGCTGCAGACGAGTACTTTGCAGCACTTCCTGAAGAACACTACAGGGATGAGATAATGGAACTGGGGCGCCGCTGGATTAAATGTCTTAATAATATTCAAGGCGATTATGTTGGAAAATCAAGAAATTTTTTAAAAAGGTAGAAGGTGATTTTTTTATCATCAGGCCGAGAATTTTTCAGATCACTCTCGTAACTCTCGCGGTGATCGAGCCATTTGAGGGGCCTTAGCGGAACACGGTCTCACGTTTTTCGTCTATTTTGAACATATAGCCCTATCAATGGATCTTAGGGTAAGAATCGGGGGAGTGGTGTACCCGGTGGTAAGGGAGCCGCGCGTTTGCTTGCACTTACGAATTCTATCCTCGGTTTCCGTTTTGAGTGTGTTGAGTGCCCGGGCGCTCGTGCGGGGCGAGCTAAATAGATCCCCCGCTCAATGCCCCTGCTCTCCTTGCCTCCTTAAACTCCCTGCCGTTGGATTACTTACTACCCTCCCTTCGTTAAAAAAAAATGAGTTCTCATTTTCGTGGCTTCGCCCATTTTTCTCTCTTTTCGTTTTTCTCGTACTTCCAGGGGATCAGAGTTTTGTGCTATATGCTTGAAGAGCTCGTGAAAGGAATGGTGTTCTTTAAATTTGATACAATGATGATGCCGACTTTTCATTTTTGAAATGGTTAGCTTGAAGTTTCCTCCCAATGCATTGTTAAAAATCTTCTCTTTACCTTCTGGGAATTGATATTAATGAAATATGTATATTTACTTATCATCCTCTCGTCCTTTTGGTCGGTAATATTTTTAATCAACACGGTTAACATCGACCGAGGACATTTTTATAAACATGCCAACGTAGCAGCTTTTTCCAGAGGCCAATTTCTTCGTTACAATGTGTGTGTACTAATTGCAGTATGATGTGTTTTTGCTCATAGAGTGGCATGTGGTGTTATGCTATGGAGCAGTCAAATTCTGCATATGAACTTCTAACGAAAGTGGAGACATAAATCATCTGGAAATTATTGATAAATAGCAGGAATTTAGATACATTTGAAATTATTTTTTTTCGCTCCCACTAATGGAGCATGACTATAAAAAAAGAATGAAAATAAATTTGCTCAACCCTACAAAATCATGTTTTTAAGTGAAATGATGGCAGTTCAGCATTAGTAGTAGTTTTTAGGGGAGGCTGCGACTACTGAGGTGATTTGCGCTATTAGGGATAGGTGGGTAATTTGGTAGGGGTAGGATTTTCCGGGAATGGGTGGAGAATGATGGGAGAGAAACCGGGTATCGGTACCAGTCTACTATATAGGCGGAAACCTTCAAGAGGTCACACAGTTCAACATACCATCCGACGGACTGCGTAGTCCACTTGAAATGTTCTCTGCTTAGCATCGCAAGTAAGGATACCAATCCGATCCCCTTGATTAACACGGACTTCCTTGGATGCGTGACGATGTAAGAGCTTCACATTGTCTTGAAGCGTAGAATCCTGTATTTTTTCCAAAATCGTGAAATTCGCTCTGCGATACATTTCGTGATGCTTATTTTTTTATCTCTTGTCCGAAGGGAAGTAAAAATTGGAAAAAAACTTAATTTTTTAAAATTGCATGCCTAGTGTTTAATTACCCCCTGCCACGCATCCTAGTGGTGGCTTACAGGGTACCATGTAAATGCAGAACAATTTACACATTTTGAACATTCAGCGACGATATTGTGCCCTAAGTATGAAGAAAATGGTTTCTGACGCTTGGTCTCTCATAGCCTGTTACCGTGTAGTTGAAAATAACTGGAAAGTGAGCAATGGTGTAAGAAATTGATGGATAGTTTAAATTCCATGCATGGTTGTAGGTTTTAGCGGTATAAGTATCGCATAAGGGCCCAACTGCTAGACCATCTGCATCATAATAAAGGTAGTAATACAAGGCAAGTGAAAAATAAATAGTACGTGGGGTATCTCGACCACGACGGTGGCATATATTACACGAAAGGTAGTAGGAATGTATTATTTCATACCGTTGATGATTTATGTTGAAATGTCATTCATGTTCCCATGAGTTATTGTGAAAACTATTTCCATTATCGGGAAAAAACCTTGAATTGGACCTATCTTGATTTCGGACATGGTTATTTCAATCGAGTATTAAGAGTTTTGTTCAGCATTGATAATTCTCGCATTCAATGAGCATTATTTTTTAAATTTCTGGCATCTCAGTGATTAGATGGTGGAGGAAATGATCAAATGAAGGGATACACCCTTAAATTGATTGACAGCGTGATGCGAGCATGCAAAGGAATTGAGAAAGAGAGCTTGCTTATGGGTGTGAAAAAAAGCGAAGTGCAGAACGAAGTTTTTGGGTATAAAAAGATTCCCCAGACAAAATATTTCGGAAGATATTTCGGATTGGTCAGAAAAAGCGTTCGATGAAAAAATTAAGGAGGGCATATCAAAAGATTTTCCCTCCGATATGCAGGCTTAAATACCAATATGTACCATGTCTTCTGTGTTCAAAGAAGATATTGGCAAAAATAATTTGTTTCGTGGTGATGGTGTTCAGGAAGGATAAATAAAGGCATTCAACAATAGAAACACACCATTTAGGGAATAATCCACTGTGAAATAAATCACGGTTATGACAATCTTTGTTACTCGGGGAATTTCTTTTCTCATGAAAAATTGAAATGATCCAAGTTTTAACGACTCCGCCTCGTTATTTTTTCAGTTTCCTCCTCTACCGACTCCTTTTTTTCCACAGTATTCGGAGAGGTTGGAAGACGAGTTCGAGACCAAAAATCCCACGGCCTTAATTTATTCAGCACAAAAGTCAGGCGTAGGACTCTTGAAATTAAGCGCGTCTTGAATAATTGAATGGATTTTAAGAGACCGGGGCAGCGTTGCGGAAAATGCTCTGTGGGCTTAAACTACCTGGGTTTGCCTCTTTCGGCGAGCTGGGATTTGTCTCTCGAGCCTGGTGGTTTTTCACTTAATGCGGCTCCGGGCAACGGGTGCGGTGGAACACGAGTTGTTGTTCATGCGGGCGGGCGTGGATTTTGCGAGGAGGGAAGTGTGTGTGTGTGGGGGGGAGGAGGGGGCGTTAGGCTTTTGATGGAGCGGGAGAGAATCGCTGCTCCGTTTATGTTTGAGACGTGTATTCCGAGTCGTTGCGGGGGGAGAGATAAGACATTCACTGTGGCGTCTCTTTGCTGGCCGACCGGGTCACGCTGGTCTGAGAGCAGAGACCATTTTAAGGGAAGAACATTTCATTAAATGTGAGAGAACTATTGCGTGCGCATCGATTTGGTCGTTTTGGGGAAATTTCATTGTACTAAGCGGAATAAATGTGTATAGCAAATACGATGCGCTCGCTCAACTTATTAACTAAAGAGAATAAATATACTTTATAGAACCGTCAGTTATTTGGGCTGTTAATGTAGATACTCAAACCGTAGTGATTGTTATAATGGAAAATGGTATTTTACTCTTTGAGGTAGGTTTTTAATGGACACCCCGACAATTATTCTTCGCCATTGCGTTAATATATTCTAAACTATCACGACATAACGTGCCAACACAAACTACCTAAAACCTTCTTCAATTCCACATGCAGAGTATCTCCCTCCCTTTAGTTACCATGTCTATTGTTTTTCGTCACCGTATCTCACTACCCGAAATTCTACCCATTGCAGTTTTATTTCGTATTCCAAATGCGGCCGAAGTAGGCCTCTCGAAGAAACACCTCTCTTTGACTCTTTCATGTCGTTATCTTACTACCCTTCTAATGAAACCAAGTCTCTTTGAGGCTGACCCGCATGTTCTTTTGATGTGTGCGCTCCATGAAAGGTTTGGTGTCAGTGTAACAATCAAGTATATAACCTGTTATCAGTGGTGTATTTCTATTCTGTGTGTGTGTGTGTGTATGTGTATATGTTATATGCACGAAAATAGAGTATATATATACATATGTGGGTGTATGTGTACGTACACCCACACATTCACATACATATATATATATATTTATATATACACACACACATTCAAACACGAAAACCCGCCTTATGGAGATCATATACCCATTCACATGGAAATAGATATAAGTAAAAGTGAAAATGACACACAACTTGTGTTCGTCCTTCATATGAGTATGTATTCCTACCCCTTTTCCTTATATAAATATCCATTTGAATGAGTATTTGTACTCAATATGGTGGGTTTTCGTGTTTGAATTTGTATTTGGCCAAAGTGGCTCGTCTCTTTCTTCCGGCAATGCGTGCCATGAAACGCACTGTTACTATCCTTTGTGACGTTCTATGATTGTTTTCCATACTGTCCTTTCCTCTTGTGTCGTTGTCCATTTCTCCTTTGGTCGGTGAAACAGCTCCCTAACGCCATCTCTTGGCCAAAGAATCGGGCCCCTTGGTTGCATAAACCCCCCGCAGATATCGTTGTATATTACGCTTCCGCAATCGCTCAAGTGGGTAGAGCATCGGCCCAGCAAGTGGAAAGATCCGTGGTTCTAGTCCCGCTCAAGGAAATATTTTTACACTTGTGATCTGCTCGATTCCGCGTACCCCACCTCTCCTGTGTTTTTCTTTTATTTGTGTTCCTATCCCTTCACCTTATCTCTACACCCAATTGAATGCCCCTCTTCTCTCGTAACCCAAAATTTCACCGGTGTACAGTCGTTATACCTTTCACGTACAGCCTTGCCTTTCGAGAGGAGCCGAAAAATATCGGGGTAAAACTGCTTTTGATAATTTTTCCTACAATTAGTTCTATGAAGCTCAGTTTGATTAGGAGAGCGTAGAATAGATTACTTCAGAGCGTAGTTGAAAGGTTTCCGTAATGGTTTGGCTGTGCAGCCAACAAGTTCTTTACTAAGAGGTGTTTAACCAATAATCTTAGTACCGCACCGCGAAATGGAAAATATAGGTGTAGGATTTGGTGCTCACCCCGGCTTGCAATGTGGGCGAGGAGGAGAAATTAGTTTTTCTCTACAATTGCATGCATCGCCTTTATATCTCTGATGGGACCTCTCATCTCTTTCGCTTCATTCCTAAATCGGGAGTGCAAGACGTCGCAAGCGGCCCTGGTGTCGCGGCGGTGACGACACGGACTCCCGTGAGTGTGTATGTACGTAGTTACGAACACTTTCGGCGGGTGAGAGTAAGGGTTGTGTGGCGTGGGTTGTGGGGAGCGAAAGGGAGGAGAGGGGGGGGGAGATGGATATGAGGTAAAGAGGAAGTCGGAACGGGATGCTGCAGCCCGCGATGGTACATTTAAGAACCTGGCAACGGTTCAGCGGCGCTCGGATATTTTTTTGGAGGGGGGGCGGGGAGTGGGATTCGCCTTTTGTTTATTTTTATTGGATAAGACTGGTCCCATCTTGTATTGATTTTTTTTATTCGTTCACTTCCTACGTATCCGATTCCACATCTGTATTTCGCAGCTGCAGTTTTGTCATCAATCTTGTTTTAATTTTCCGTATATCTTTTTCAATCGATTCTTTAACGTTGTTTGTAGTGCTTTTCTTCGCCTCACCTCGGTCTATCCACATTTCTACCTCGATGCTGAATGAAAACTGTATTTCCAAAAAATGGTCGATCATCATCTTATCTATTCGACGTTTATTAGTGCGAGAATTGTTTTGTATCAGCTCTCCAGGCTCCTGTTCCCTTCCTATCTCTTTATACCCCAGTAACTCCCTGAGCCGTTGTTTTCCATGGCCTATTTACTTATAGTTAGTCCTTGCGCTTTCTCCGTAAATCTTCCTATGTTTCCTTCTACAATGAAATTCAGTCAACTATCGTGCTACAGGGTGGCTCAATCAACTTCCCTCAAATGACCAAAATTGTCGGTTTTAAGAGGGGGACATGTGTTATGCAAAGAAGCTTTTACCAAGAGTTGATAATGGTGTCATTTGAGTAAGCATGGCAGAAACGATTAGTAAAAAACTTGGTTATGTAGCGTGGTTTTGTACAACACAGAAACTTGAAATTAGTAAGATGAAGGGCGTAGATTGGAGGCTTTTGATACACGTACTTGGGTTCGTAGAAAGACAGAAAAGGTAAAATGGAAGGAAAGGAAAACAGACGAAAAAGTGCTGGGCATGGTGGGGAAGGACAGGTGATATTTTTGGAGAATTCCAATGTAAGCAGGAAAGGTGAATGCAATGCATTTTGATTGGTGATAAAATGCTGAAGAAACATTGTGGTGGATATGAGAACGCTAAGCAATCGAGAAAGGGGAGGATAAGATATGTGTGCTGAACAGAATGAAGCGAGTAAGGCATTTTGCGGCATTGAAGTACAGTTCATTACAGTGTGTGTTGTGACGTTGTATTTTGTTAAACGATGCTGAGAAATGCAGGTGGTTTACATCGAAACTGTATCTCAAACAGCAGACTACCAAATAATAATGATTCCGCCGCAGCATGGCTGGAAAAGTCTCTTGGTAAAGGGTTGACTCTGTATGAAATAACTTCTGTTTTAAGTGGGTTTTATCGAGTACACTTATTTAAAACTCCGTCGTTTGTCCCCCTCTCTGTCCAAATTATTTTCTACACTATTCCCCAGACGAACCTCATTAAAAAACTCAAAATTTACGCCGATCCTCTAGCCTAAAGTATTACGTTCAAATCCATGCAGCGATACGCTACATACAAATGATTGATAGTATTTTTTTCGCATATTTACTCAGTGTGCCCATCCTCAATTGTCTTATTCTTGCAATTGCTTCTTTTGTTAAAGTAGTTTTCTCCTTATGTACCTTTTTTTCCTGTAAAACACTGCCAAATGCATACAATTCTCTAACTAATCTTAGTTATTTCCTCATGCTTTAATTTTTACCTTATTTTTTCTACTTCTAGAGATCCTATTAATGTTTTTTCTCGTGATTAATATGCATGCCATACTTATCAGCTTCTAGTTTTCCTAATCTTTTCTTTGCATGTTTACTTGGCGTACTCATCGTGTTCTAGTGATATTTTTTATTCTTACCCAAAACCTTTACTTCTTTCCGATTGAGTTCATACACGAGGGCATATTGCTTTAGCTTGAAGCAGTTGTACTCACCATAAGTCTTGACAATGGGATCTATTTGTGAAACTGAGTCTACTTACTCATCATTGGCACCAGTCCTGCACCGAGGGTAACTTAGGGTAATGCAATTCTCGAAATCTCCTAAAAGGTTCGATGCATGTTAACGATGCACGTGAGAGTGGGCTCGGTGTTCTCTTTGAGGCGTTTTAAAGATCGTCTCAGGGAACTCCACAAAGAACGGGGTGCTCCAAGAAAAACCGCTGGTCGTCAAATGGTTACTGCCTCAACCCCATGAGGCTTGAAGATAAATCATTTTCGTCAGAGGAGTACGAATTAGTTCAACGTATCACTCGTTACTATAAATAAGAATGCGTCCACCATTGTTATGGCGAGAAAGGTACCATAGGCCACCAACGTGAGCTCTCCGTGGGCTCAGTGTTGGAGGAATTGCTTTTCGTTTCGAGAGAGTTTGAGCGGCGATGTTTCCTTGCGGTGGGGAATGGTAAGAAATATAGTCGTTCGGGGTTGAGCGTAAGATGGTTGGAAGGCGTTTCGGTTACGTCCCGGTTTAAAACTGTCTCCTAATCATACACGTACCGTCCGATTCGTCATCTCGTGGACGGGGGAGAGGGACAGATTACCTCTTAAATTCACACTGATGATCACGTCAATAATCATCATGATTTACCTTTTATCGTTTCACTAAAACGTTTTTGCTTTGCGTTACCTTCCCATTTTGTTCTTATACAATCCATATGAGCTGTAAGTAAGCTATTTTTTGGGAGTTCCATTCAGTCTGGATATCTACACACGTTCGTGTCATAATCTCAATTTGTAAGGTTAAAAAAAAGCATTGCTAAAAGATTTCATTATCGATTAAGGTCGACTTAAAAACTTGAATGGAGTAGCGGCCGTATTATTTTCCGTCGCCAATGTATTCCATTATTTTGATCTAATTGTTCAAAACGGGCTATTGCGTAGCGCTTTCTTATTTGTTTTTTTAATCTCTTGAAGCGCTGCTAACGTTGCCAACATCATAATTATTAATTCTGTGAGACTCTTTTTGTGTATCTCTCTTTTACACTTAAAAAATCTAATATCACGTTACGTAGGTATCTTTCGAAAGTTGGGAACGGCGAGTAGGGAATCTAAACTTCGTTTCGTACAAACCGACCCGTATATAATAATCAAACATGAAATTAAATACGCCGAAGAGCACCTAGGAAATTTTGTGATTGTGATAGCAGTATCAGCATTGTTCATTTATTGTAACGACGCATGCACAGAATATTAGTGAACTGTATTAACGGAGGGATTACGTTAAGTAACATTAATTTTAAATGTGTAATTATTCTGTGCAGTGGTCTTCATATTCATTAACAATTTTCTAATGTTATTCCTCTTTAAAGGATTCACAGAAAAATACGTACCAAAATAGTTTTCTTTACTCTAAATACTGTGAGAATCATATCACACGGCTCGGCTACTTTTTCGTAATCCTTGGTATAAGTTTGAGATTGCTTATCTAGTGTAATCGAATTGGACGATTTTGGTAATTTGTTTCCAAGTTTAGAAAAAACCAGAATGAAACACGTTTCTGTCGGTCTCGTGATCCTTACGTGGTCTGAAAGTAGGGAGAAAATTAGTAATTTTCGAACTTGTCTAATGTCTCCCTTTTGTGAAAACTAAAGTCTCTTCTTACTATTAGGTGAAAATCATCTCTTTAAGTTTTCAGGGTCGAATAATTTAATTACCTATTTAGCTAAGTTCGCATTCAAATAGGTTAAAACTGCTCGATTTTACAACAGATTGAGGACAAATATTCCTCAAAGGGTTATCCTTTACTTTTCGATAACACCGATAGTTTTAATAGGGGGAAGAGTAACTGACTTAAATGAATATCAATTTTGTTTAGTGCCCGGATTATACGAGAACAAGTCATTTGTACGAAATGCTAAAGCAATGCTACATAATTAAATTATTTCATTGACTGAATTGGCAATTTGGTTAAGCTTGACGCTTATTATCGATCTCACTTGGTATCTTATTTTAAAGTACGGACTAAGATATAGAAAGAACATTTCGAGATAAATATATTCAATAATTATTTTCTTCTGCTGTTTCTCCATTTTATAATTTATCCCAAGATTATTAATTTTACGTCAATAGTATGCGTCCCCCTCGAGTGCAAAATTGCGTTATCAAGCAAAAAAAATCATTTTTGAAGCACTCTAACAAGTATTTATGAAAATTATTCTCCACGGCAATCTGCTTGGGACGGTTGCTACTCATCTAACCCATTCGCAGGTGAATTCTTAAAAGCTTTAAATAAAAAATGTTTCATTGTGAAAAAAAATGTCACAATTCCAGGTGCAGTAGAATTCGGTCGAGGTATTTCCAACCTTGACCCTCGAGCGCAAGTGTTTCCAAATATATAACCCTTTTGGGTTGAGTCGTCACCATATCCGACCAACCTTGTCCAACAAAAAAAACCCTCAAACTCATCATTTAATAAAAAAAATTACTATCTCACCTCTGGAGGAAGCGTTGAAAATGTGTTTAATTCAGCATATCGCCAGACGCTTATATTAACCGTGACGCGCCGTCACTGAAGTTCTTGAATGGGACTCTTCTGAAAGAATAAAGAAACTCACTCTTTTCCCCGTGAAATGCACGGCGTCTGATGTGTGTGTGTGTTTTCTGTGAATAGAGAAGGATTTTTATGAAACTAATGATTAATGAAGCGGTGCGGAGGAGCGAAGGCTGCTTGCTGGTTCTCTACCTGAGCCGAGCACGTGTGTGTGTGTTTATCACCGTCTGTGTGTGTGTTCTCTGAACAATGTGGCGACTGTTCCACTAGCCTTTTTTTTCGCTCCGGAGTCGGTGGGAAGGTGGGGCGGGCCGCAAACCGTGACGTCGACGGGAAGCTGGCGAATGGAATGCGCTCTTTCAAGGTGGATTCTTGATGACGCGGGAGGAGGTCGAGTGTGAAGTTGCGATGGAACGTGGAAATTAAAAAGGGGTATTACGAAAAAAAAAGAAAAAAAGGGGAAGGACGGTTGAAAAAAGGAGTAGGCAAGAGGTGCTGTGTGCGGAGTCTCAGTTGCTTGACGTTGATTGGCTCTTTCGCCAAGGTTTTTGACGGCAGTGTTTTAATCATGCGTACGATTCTGCCGTGGTCTTTTGTTAAAGTGACAGAAAAAGACTTCTCTCCACAAGGGGACAGGTCCACAAGGTTTAAGGTGCAGACGCTTTTGAATTTTCGGAAACACTCCTCAACTTCCACGGCAGTGCCTCGGAGATCCCCTGAATGCCATCTCTGGTAAAATACCTGCATAATTCCAGCCGAGATGAATGAGAAACTGTCCGTAATTCATTTTACGTATGCTCTCTTTCTCTTTTTCCATTTTTTTCCACAAGGAGAGCGCATGAGTTTTTATGAATTTGGACTTATTATCAATTTGAGCGGAAGTTGTAATTTCGTTTAACTTCGCGATTTATTGAAATCCGAAAAAAATTCTGCAGTACTTGTTTTCAAAATATTTTGACCATAAGTAACTGATTTTTTTGCACATTTACCTGTTGTTATAGATTTTGCTGGGACATTTTACCGCCGCGAATAATTATTAGACAAAGGCAGCGGCTGCAAAATTAGGGTAGTGATCGTCCCTATTCGACTTCCTTTGTCACTGAAAATCGAGTGTTAACCGTCCAGAGTCATGGGGACGATGTCATACATGGTCTCCTCAAGTTTGCTTACACTCGTGTGCACTTAGCTTCCTTTTGCGGAGATGAGTTTGTGAATAGGTGATCTGAGCGTCTTCGGTGGCCAAGGAGATACCGGTAGTGATTCGATAGAGCTACGTATAGAACGCGTGCTTGGTGAAATGGCTTCTTCTTCCGGGAAGATATGTTTACTTCCCACATTTCTTTTATGTTTCGGGGGCTCTCCAAGGTTCGCTTCGGACCGTGAGTGAGGGCTAGGGAAGGGTCGAAGAAGAGGAAGAAGGAGTCTTCCGTGGTCGGTTATAGAATGCAAGGGTTCCGCCGGCCGGAGATGTGGGAGGCGGGGGTGATGGGTTATTTGGTGGCGGCCGAAGGCGGGGGTTTGGAGGGGAAGGAGTATGGAGAATGGGTCGTGACACAGAGTCGCGGGAGTGGGCGTAGGATGGAGGGAGGAGGGGGTCGAAGATTGAAAGGGGTAACGGGAGGAGAGGTCCTCCGGAAAAGATTGCGACGGAGGACCAAAGCGAGGAAGGGTTTGGGGAGGTGGATGGAATGGAGCGCGTGCTGGTTGGTGGGGCCGGAACGTCTCCATCGTCAAGGGTTTTGAGAGGGGAGGGGGCGGCCTTCCGAGGGGCGGGAAGGGGGTTAAATGCGCTGGCCAGATTCAAGTCTTTTTAGTGTCGAAGTGTTTGGAAGGGGAAGGGGTGTCGGGTGCAGTGGTATGGGAGGAGGAGGAGGTGGGGGCGGCGGAGGAGGGGGTTCGGATAGGGGCGGAGGATGGAGCGGCAGTTTGAGGTGAAGGAAGGGAGGGAGGGAGGGAAGGGGTTTTAGGATGGGTAGGAGGAGGCATCTGCGTCGGCCTCAGGCGGAGAGACTAGTGGTATGGGTAGTGTCCCCCCCCCACCCCATCCCCACTCCTTCCCTCTCTCTCCCTCTCTTATAAAGGGGAAATTTTCCCCCGCTGTGGCGCGGGAAGGCTTTAGTAGTTATAGTGGTAGTGAGATCCGGCGGCCGAGGTTTGTGTGGTTCGACCCCGAAAGCACTCCGCATCACACAACGCTCCCGAAATTTCACGTCCTGCACATCCGTAGAGAAAGAGGAAGGAAGGAAGATCTAGTTGCTTCTGAGGGACATCCCTTTTTCCAGCAAACGCACCTCTGGAACCTCCCCTTTCTCCCCTCCTTGCCGCCGTCTCCACGACTCTTCCCTTCGCCCTAGACGACCAAGTCGATATCGTTCGAATATTTATATTTACACTTCCGTTCGCCGGAGCGTCGCCGTTGGTACAGTGACGTGCGGAAGGAGGCTGCGATAGTGCTGAGCACCCTCCCCTCCTCTGGAACGCCTTCTATAGCTCCCGGGAGGATTTTTTCTCCTTCTAGAGGTAGGTGTTCTTTTGCGAGTGGGTGTGAACAAGGTTGCCTTGCCGTAATAGCTTCGATCCTTTGCTGTTTCTCTTTTGTTTTTTTTTTCTTTTTGAAACCTCTGCGCGCGAAAGGATTTGCCGCCTTCCGAGACTTGCGGGGCTCATTCTGGAATCTTCTTTGAGTCTCTTTTGTAAATTTTGCTGTAGACTTCCCATCGTTATCAATCCGATTGCTACATGATTGCTTTTAATGCTTTACTGTATTTATGCCTTTTTTTTAATAAAGCTCATTCATTAATAGGGTGGGTTCATGTATGATTCAACTCCGCGTAGTATCCTGTTTTTCCTTATGGTATTTGCATTATCCTTGTTTTTAATATAATTGTGAATACTTAAAGGGATTGTTTTTAGGACTAAATTTCATTTCGTTGTGGTCAGGTTAAATCGAAGGTGTGTCGAGTTTTTCAGTTTTCATTGCAAGAATAACTTCCTTCGATGCGACATACAAGCCATTAATTTTCAGTGCACAATTTTGAAAGCGAAAATAAACGTCAATTAATCTTTCGCTGTTTGAAACGCTTTTTGTATGTATTGCTTCGTCAACGATGAGTTAAAACTTAACGCCTGTCGTTGGAGAGAACGCGCTGAATTTTCCTCGGGAAATGCCGTTTGTTATCGTCGTCTTTCGATCTACTAATTGCACAAGTGCATTCTTATTCTGTTCAATCATTATCAAATGTCAATTTTCTCACCGGCAACCAAGTGGGTTGACGAAAAGAAGAATATTGTAAGCAAACCTGAGTGTTATTAATCTCGAAAACGTCAGACGGTGGCTGCGCGCGGTGGGGCTGTCTTTACTTTTTTCCGCAATCATGTCAGCTGTTCTCGTCCATCTCTCCCGGATTCACATTCGATTCTTTTCCCTTCAATTAAAGCTTTGGCGCGTACTCTTCCGCACTCCTCAAACTCTCCCCTCCAAACCTCTTATCCAACCATTCGCGCTCGATCCTCGCATCTCGTTACACCGCGCCTTTTCGCCTTCAGTTGTTTCCTCTCCTCTTCTTAATTCCTCTCCCTTCTCCACTCTTTCCCCCCCTCCCCCCCAACTGCACCCTCTCCGGCTCGCACGTGGTGGGCGGGGCTGTTTCCCTTGCACTTAACGAGCAAGCACCCTTCCTCGTGCTCTTGAGACCTCACCCACTCGTCGTCCTCCTCCTCCTCCCCCTTTCTCAACTCTCTCCCTCCATCCCCTTACCCTTGGCCGTGTAGGTACAAAATCGCCGTCGGTGATATCCAGTCGGGTGTGGGATTATGTGGGGGCAGAAGGGAGAAAGGAAGTTAAGCCAGCAGTGGAGTTTCTTTCTTACACATCCAGCGCGACCCACGCGCGTGCCTCTTTTCGCCTCCGCACGCCTCGCGAAACGGCCTTTTCCCTCCGGTGCGCGACATTGCGCCTGCGTGGACTCGTATCCTCCTCCCCCTTTTCGTGCTGCTCTTGCCTTCCCCCCCCTCCCCGTGCCCTTTTCTCTTCGTAAGTAAGTTGTGACCGCGTCGTGTTGATGAGGTGAGGTGTCTGACCCATTCCCGTCCACCGCCACTCAAACCTCGCGAGTTTTAGTCTTGTTCTGCTATTAGTTTTTCTCTTTCGCGCGCTCTCTCTCTCTAAGGAGCCTGCCTACTCGGGGCGGCACGAAAGATTCGTTTATTTTCTTCTGCGAGGTCGAGAAAAAGGGGGTGGGTGTCGGGTCCTCTCACAATGTCTCGGTTGCCGGAACCTTAAAAAAAAACCCACTAACCTTCGCGGTTTTCAATACTTCGGGCGATTTTTTTGTTTTGGCACCGGTGACAATCGTCTCGCGGCGGGGTTATATTAAGGCTGCTCTGGACTGAATTCCGTTTGATCTCTTTCATGGAACGTCAGAAAATAGAAGAGAAATGTCAAGTGTGGCAAAGTATGTGCCATTTTCAAAATATCATTTGTCTAACTAGTTAGGATTGAATTTTTCCCTCAAGGGACGTGCTTGCCCATTATCCATTCCTGAGAAATTTTTACTTTATGGCTGGTGTTTATTGTAATGTGGGGTGCCAGGTTGTGTCTTGTCGAGCGAGGATAAGAAATGTAGGCGTGTTCGGTTTGTGTCCATCCTACAACTTACCCTAAACGGTAGACTAATAAATAAATAATAATTTTGAGTGGATCTGCGACCTTGAAAAGCACAACTATTGCAACCTTGGTTGTAATTTAACCGTAGTATATTATGAGCAAAAAACCACCAGGATCTCGGTAAAAGTATGTACATCGATCGCAATTTCATGCAGAGGAATATGTTACTTATAAAGGAACGAAAGGTAGTAGGAACTGAAACATGTACATATGTATTTTTCCTGGGTTCTCCTAAAACCTTGACGACGATGGTGTTGAATAAATATTTCTAAGATTACATATTATTGTTATCCACACCTACATAAATACGATTGATGGTTACTTTTTCAAGTGTCGAAAAATTCTGGACAATGTGTTCGGACATGATAATATATTCAGTGCATTAAGCAAAGAACTAATCCATTTAATTGCTCAAAAGTGAGCTTTGAGGAGTCATATGTCGTCGTTAAACGGACATATGAACCAAAGTTCTCGTTATTTGCGTTGAGAACTGTGAGTATGCAGCTGCCAGAGGTAAGGTAAATCAAAGCCATGCGGAGGAAAGGAAATAATGACACGTGTTTTTTTCCAGTGCTGACATCACCTCTGAAATGATTGGAACGCCTGAATCAATCATTCATCCAGTACCTACTTTTTCTTCTATCTACATAGACGGTCTTTATGTCTAGACGGGAAATGTGCTTTCCAGCCGGCTTTTCGCCCAACGAGGGATGTAGTCTGGTCACTATTTACGGTGATAAGCACGCACGTGTCTGTTGAACAGCTGTTTGGCTCTCGCCCTCCACCCCATCTCCACAAACTCATGGGCACGCTGGTCTTTTTTTAATAGCTATTCCCCCAAACAAATTACGGTCTCCACTTTTTCTAAGCCTGTTAACGTACCGTGAATTTACTAAAAAAATCTTCTCATGGGATCGCTGTCGATGAAAAATGTGTTGCTTACGAAGAAGGAAAATATCAGCCGTCATATTGGCGAATGCTCTGTGGATAAAAGTGCTGTGAATGATTTTGTATTTCTCGTCAGTGCTGCTTGATTCCTGAAAGTCTGCTGCTAACGTTTCGTTTGAGAGAGGGGTGTTAGGTTTTTTTTTAAATATAAATTTACATCCGATCTGCTTTTGATATCAGCATGCTTCTGTTTTCTTTTTCCACTTTTCATTTTTGATCGCTGTGAGAGCATCCATTACCTTTTCCTCTCACTCGACGTATATAAAATTCTGGTTGATTTCAGTATCTGCTGACTTCTTATCGTTCCTCACACTGGCAGATTATTGATTTTACATCGACCCGATTTTTTATTCTCACTCCTTTGGAATTTTTGTTTCTCGTCTCTCATCGCTTCCTTGAATTTTCATTTTTCGTTTTCATTTTAGTACCCCACTAACACTAATGCATAGGGACCTTTTCTGTAAACTCATGTCATACGTATCTATGAATGTACGTATTTGCATTAAAGTAGGTACAGAAAATTTGAACGTGCAATAACACAGCGGCAATAACATGTTGAAAGAAATGGATTTATATAGGGATTTCCCGACAGGGTCAATTTATATTGTTGTATAAAACTATCCTTCGTCTTTTTTCCCCTATATTACTCGGTAGCTAAACCTCTGCGCTAGCAAACTTAAATTTAGATCCTCCGTAGGTATTATAAGATTAACGCAATGGAGTATTCTCAATGCTACAAATTTTTTGAAGATGGTGCCTCAAATTCTTTGATAATATAAGAAATTGTTCATAACAAATAAGGTTTTACTGTTGATTATCTCCATAACGTCGGTTTAGGTTTGCTGCGTGACTCGTAACATATGCCATGGTTCTAGAACATAATTTTTGTGCTGTTCGGCAAATAAAATGTTACATTAATACGCACAGGCCTAGTACGTCACTTGTACGCTTGTCGAAGACAATGTATTATCACTATTTTTATGTCTTCTGTTTTAAGTTAATATTCAAGTAAATTCCTAATGCTTAAAGGCAATATTAATACCATTGAGTGCCATCATTGCTGCTACATCTTTCTTTGGAATGGAATGTAAAGTTCTACCTCCCATGTTCACTTTTTTGAAGAGTAAACATTTTTACATTCACCTGCGATCTCTCTTCCTTGGAAATTTTGCCTCTTGAAGAGGTGTTTAGCTATCACGAAATTAATGTGAAGCTGGTTAACACCTCAAAGCCGGGTTTGTGCGGTGGTGCTCACCAGAGGTTTCATTTTTCCGCGATCTTATGTGTGTTCTTTTTGAAATTATTGCGGTGTATGTGCTCCTATAACAGAGGGGCGGCTCCATGTTGCATCCGTAAGTTCGTAACGCTGGTTCAACGCGGTGAAGCTACTGACGACTGCCGTTGGTTGTCCTCTGATGAGCTGTTATCTGCAGATTCCATATCCTGCTTGGGTTTTTCGATGTACTTTGAATCGGTTTGGACAAAGGGGTTCATTCACTTGACTTGTCTATTCATTTTTTTAGCTATACCTAAGCTGTGGTATTTTTCGGGTACCAAATCTTACTGGAAAACCACCGATAAAAGAATTTCCCCTCCCCTTTCTACTCTGAATGTGTGAATTTCGCATGCTGTTGGGCTTAGTACTAGGTGAGGTTGAGCACTGTGGTATTGTAAATAATACGTGTGAATTTTCGAGTGCCGTGTACTTGAGAGGTCATGGGCGGCACAGGGAAATGAACTTTCGTCCCTGAATGGTTTCAATGTCACACGCCATTGGACTTGGTACGAGATCCCTCTACCCTGTCCTATCAAACTAACCCCTGCCCTATCCTACCAAACCCTGTCCTATCAAACTAACCTACTTCCCTGTACCTATCAAACTTAACCTTCGGGTTGATTACTTTGGTTCGGATTGGTGCGGTGCCTAGTGTTCTAGGCTTCCTATATTGAGGGTGCTAATCCAGGCAGTGGCAGAATTAAAAAAAATATCCCGATCCCTGCTTAGGTGCCACATAGAGAGTACTCCGTCCTTCGGAAAGAATGTTAAACTGTGGACTCCTGGCGTCTTTCGTTAAAGATTAGACTAATGCAGACGCCGGGTTTCTCTCCACGCATTCTTGAAAACCCCTAACCCTACCTATTTTCAGCAGCAGAAATTATCTCAGCTGTTGATCAATTCTCAGCTCTGATGTCGCCTTCCCTAATAACTGCTACTCTCGATTTTATTACAGTGGTTTTCGTGTAATAATTATTTTTATAAAGTAAAGCATTAATATGTGATCCTTGTACAAAATTATTTTTTATATATCATCACATCCTAGTTTCGCCCTCGTCTCGCAGGTATTATTTTTTTTCAAAGTGCAGTGATCTCCAGCGGAGAGGCGCGTGTCGTAACTTCCACATCTGCCGCTAAAAGGATTCCATTCACCCCCACCCCACCCCCTACCCTTTGCCTCCTCGGCCTCGCTCACCGCCCTCGCATCAACCCTCCCCACTCCCTTCCCTGCCGTGGAAGCGAAACCCCCTGGCATCTGTTTGGGCCATTTGTACGCTCCGTCACTTGCACTGTTGCTTTCGTTCCCTCCCCTGCTGCATTGCGTTTCGCGAGCCTTCACCGTTGTCCTCACGTGCCCCCGTGAATTTGTTCCTCTCGCCGTTATGTAAATTCAGGCGTGGGGACCTTGAATAGTCACGCTTGAGGAATGTGCTCATGGTTAATTTTGCAAGGCTCACCGCGATAATCCTAACCTCATGTCGGTGGGATTGCAGTTTTACTGAACGTTTTGTCGGTGAAACAGAAATGGTTCGATCCCGTAAGCATTGACGCAAGAACGTTTCCCTGATAAAGCATTCGTACTTTCATAGAGAATTCTCGTTGCATCTAAAAATGATCATGTACATACCCGCTTGGTAATTGAGTGTAATTCAATTGAACCGAAAGAAATCGAAATATTTAATTAACTTGAGGAATAACTGTGGGACAATACGTAGATGGTGTGTGATATTCTGGTAAATATAGCGAAACTCTTTTGTAAATTTATTGGGTTTTATTTTGGATTTAGATGTTTAACTGGAACTAGAATAAAAATGCTAGCGTGCTGTAAAAAATGTTATATGAAAATTAAAAATATTCCTGAGTTAGTGGAGAAAATTTTGTAGGTACTATTTAAAGTAATAATCATGCAACTCAATGTATTCTTCGTAATTTATTTTAGCCTCTACAATATTATATTTTGCTATTATTAAGAACAATAGACCATCTACTCTTCTTTGCATTATAATTTTCTGTGCTAATTTTATGATACCGGAACAACTTTGCAGCCAGATGTATGCACGTAATTAAGTAAGGTGTATCAAAAAGAAATCCTCCTACGTACTATTAATAATTTTATAATTATTATTTTCGAATACAGTCGTTCCAAAAATAAGGGCAGAAATATTTGCAATCGTTTCTAATGTTTTTATAGTGTTCAAACAGTTTCGTAATCACAGTTAACTTATTTTTCTGTAGGAAGGCGATAAATCATTTATCAGCATAGGTTATCGATATGAGCATTTGTTCGTAGCAGCTCGTCAAACTGTCGTGTTCCCTGCCAATGTCTTCATATTTCTCATACCTCCTTTTGCCCAAGATTTCCATTACTTGCTTCTCATATTTCATCCTTGGCCTTCCTCTGTTCATCTTCCCCTCCAAGTTTCCGTCATTGATGGTCTGTAGTATGCTATCGTGCTTCAGGATATGTCCAATTAGTTTTCCTCTTCTTCTTTTGAGTGTCCTCTATGAGATTCTCCCTTCACCCTCTCTTCGAAACACTTCATCATTTGCTAGTTCTTATAATTTTATTTTCATCAGTGTTCAATGCCACTATTTCATCACGTCCTGTATTTTGTTCTTTGCCGCCCCGTCCAAATCCCACATCCCCAGAAAGAACTGTCCACTTATGAAGTTTTAACGAATCACTTCCTTTTGGCCATGCTAGTACTATTTTCCTTCGGTAGTTGTTTCTTCGTATAGAGAATCTTCTTCGACATTCTTCTTCCGCTTGCTCGTACATCCCATTTGCGTCTTTCATCGCCAGTGATCATGCGGTGTTAATAGCAAAACTACTCCTCCTGTTCCAGTGTCTCTTCCTCTAGTCTTACTGGAAGATCATCTTTCCTGCTTCAACTGCAGAGCTTTAGCTTAGTATTTTCTGTTTTATCTTCTGGTAGCTTTCATCTGCTTATCATGAAATGTCTTATAAGGGGAGAATTTCATTTATTCTATCGCCTTAAACCTGCATAGAAGGATCCTCATCTTTCCCACTTGGTATTGTCTGCCGGGATGGAATAGCGTGCCCTCATGTAATTCTCCGAAGCGTCGATTTTCTTTGTCATTCAATTTTTAATAATCTAGCATTTTACTTCCTATTCGTCGATTGACATTTTTTTCTCCCGGATTCCGTGTCGTTCATCTGATCAAATTTTAATGTTACGATTGGCACAGTGGCGAGATATTTTATAATAATTGGTTATCATTGCTCATAGAAATGAGCATGTTTGTAACCTATTAAACTTGCATTATAAATTCGGATTCAGGTTGATTACCAGTACTTTCTTCCTGTACATGTTGTATTAACAAAGAACGTGCGATTTCTTTGCTGCCATCTGCTTTCATTGACTTGTTAGAGGTTTTAA
Source organism: Hetaerina americana (assembly GCF_022747635.1). Lineage (NCBI taxonomy): Eukaryota > Metazoa > Arthropoda > Insecta > Odonata > Calopterygidae > Hetaerina > Hetaerina americana. Next base: position 27,779,245 of record NW_027286181.1, read on the forward strand.
AAAAATTTCTCAACTCGAAAAAAGAAAGTATGTATTATAGTTCCATTGAAATGTAACAATATTAAATCAAAAATGGCGAAATGGAAATTCTATAAGTTCTTCCAATTAAAATATAAGAGTATTGCTCAAAAGAATTTTTTCTTCGATTAATTGACAATATGTTGTGTTTTTTGTCATTTCAAGGCGTATCATTTGGTTTGCACACTTCGAGAATCTTTATTTAAATGTTTCTTTTCGCTTTTCAATTTCACATTCTCATTACTTAAGTTTGGGACATATTTACGTAGGTGACTCATAAGTCTCCGAGTCCCACCATGCACCGCAACGTTTCAATCAATTCATCTTCCGGAACACTCTATTAACATTTTTGATTAATGACATAAATATGTTCGTGAGGCTTCCGATACTGTTAAGGAAAGGTAAAATATATTTTATCTAGAAATTTGGTGCGAAAACGGGATTGTTTCTCGAAATTATTCACCACGCAGAAAGTACGAGTACGTATTTTCTTCTTGTAAATTGTTTTTGACCAAGACAATGAGAGGCTCGAAAAACAAGGTGTGTCTCCGTTAATCTTCAGATGGAACCTCATGAATAACTCATCTCAGGTAATATTAGGTTTCGGAGTTTGTTCAATCCAGTTCCATTCACTCTTTTTACCAGGATAAATAATTATATATTTTTATTTTTATTCATGCCTTTGCGTTTCTACCCTCTTTGAACTGTGAATGTAAAGTCATATAAGACAAATGATAGTGTTATCATTGAAAATCGCCACAATTTCGTTAACTCTTAACTCCATTCTACTTCTAGTCAAAGCAAACAAAATCTCATTTTATAGCTTTCTAACTGCGAGCATCTCCTTCGCTTGTTTGCGTTCTTGACTTAGGAAAACATGCAGCTAAAAGGTCCATGCAACAGGTTACCACATTCATTTAGAACTTTGTTCTCCGAATGCTTTTTCGAAGTTTTATTGCTTCTTCGTCGCTATTTTGAGGTGGGACGCAGTTATGATTAGCGCTGTCGGACATCTCCGTTATGTAAATACCTATTGTTCTCAAGAGCATATTTCATCTCCGCGTCGTGTGCTTAAAAAAATTCGAATCAATATTTTCTGAGTGAGTTACACATTTCCGAATCACTGTGGTTGATCTCCCATCACCCTCATCTGTGAAGTTTAAAAATGGTTAATTTTTTGTCCAGTTGAATAATATTTGTCTGATCATATACTAGATGAGCATAGTGGAAATATTGTCTAAATATAATTATTTGTCATGTTGATTTTGAATTACTGTCTTGTGCGATTTACTTCCGCTTGTAAAAATGTTATGATTTCTTGGCCTGCAGTTATATTCGAAAATCATTTTACTAATAAGTAAGTTCACGTGCACTTGCTAGATTGAACATTCGAGCCTAAGCTATGTACGTTATCAAAAGTTGTTGTTTCGTGAATTGGTCTGTACGTGTATGTATTCGAAAAAAGTCTGGAAATAAAATGGCCTATAACATTTTATTTTATTATAATCAGCTCTTTGATAATCGTTAAAATTTGAGCATGGTAGCAATTTGAAAATACGAATCAAAATATTCTCCATACGATTAGTTGTACGGGAAGATTTGTGATGCCAAAAAATTGAAGATTTCAATTTTGGCATCACATATTTTCCTGGATGGGTGAAGAAAATTATGCTTAAACTAGTGTCTTGACTCGAGATTATATTGATTTAGAAACTACCATAAACTGCATTTTAAATTGCTGTTAGATGTCTTCGGTACCAAAGCTTTTTGTTCATGAGTGTATCTTGGTAAATGATATCAGCTAACACTCGGAAGGTACTTATATTAATTCGGGTGAAAGATATCTCAGGACGTGTTTTCCTCGATCTTAGTGCCAGCCTCAGAGCCGCGCTTGCAGCCATTATTAACCGAACCGGCGAATGTGGTTCCAATTGAATTTTCACGTACTGCCCAAGTTTAATCAACTTATATTTCCGAATTGGCGAATGTAGTTGGAGTCGACTTTTCACGTACTGCTCAAGTCAAGTAAACTTATTCTCTTCGGGCGCGCATCATGCGTTTATTTTCCCCCGGATTTCTTTTCGTGAACCAAGCACCATACCCGGATCAGTTTGTTTTCCCCCCGGTTGCGAGTTAATGAGCTTGGTTTATTTGTATTTTTCCACTCCCTTCGATTTATAATGACCACGTGCCTGGCGCGTTTCCAGTCCTTTGATGGGCGGCTATAGACGTGGAGAAGAGGCATGGGGGAGGGCAAGCCCCCCCAGTGAGTTCAAATCCGCACATCTCGGCCTCGGCTCCTTAATCATGGCCAACGCCGGGGACTTTATTTAAGAGGGACTGCTAATTATAGTCGGTGGGTGCACGCTCACTGCGTGGACCACCCGTACCCCCGCCCACCCCCCTCCTCCCTCTCCTCCCCCTTTCCTTTCCACCCCTGCTCGTTCACTCGCTTGGCCGTATCCGTGTAAACACACGTACCTGCTCCTTTTTGAGAGCGGCGGGAGATATTTTTTCGTTAGATCCACTCCTACTCGATGGATCTTCAGATTTCCATCGGAATTTGTGCGTTATTTGCTGCTTTGTAATTGGGTACCGCTCGCTCGCAGCTGTAACGAAGACTGCAAACGCGAACTAAAGTTATAGAAGTCATAAAAACTCATTTTCCTCCCTTCCCTCCTCGTTGACCTTAGGAAAGAGAGTTACTCCTACCTTTGCCTCACCTGATAATGATTCAAATTATCGAAATTTGGGTCGTGTTACTCTGTAGCTTTGGTTTTGTAATAGTTTCCCATCAATCAATAAACTAACACCGTTTGTCTTACTTCCTCGTGTCGGCTTGCAATGTGAGATGTAGACGTAATGAGCCAACGGAAGTCGATACATGATTTTGGTGGCTTTTATACGTTTCTCGACCCGTCAAGGTGTGTTCCAAGGACAACATGTACGAGCAGTTATAATGAAAATATAAGAATTATGTTCAAGTCTTGAAGGTAAAATGTTTAGGTTTTGTTTTAACTCTTAGAATGGCTACGGACTAATTCAAGTTGTCTTCCGTTGTGCCTTCGTGGAATGCTTCTTCTCGAGTATAATTCTCCTGTACAGTAGATACATATGTACCTTTACCGTCTCCCGAGGTAACGACTTGTTTCTTGCCCTAAAGTAATGTAACTATAGGTCAAATTTGGTATTATCATTTTAATAATGGATATCTATGATTTCAATGAAATCAGGCCTGATTCTATTAATTTTATTTGACATGGCTTCGTTTTTGTTGATCTTAATGTTTGTCCTCATAGCATTGAGCCCCGTGATCGCATTCCGACGATCGCTTCATGGGGATGGAGATGTCGATGTGGTTCTGTAAGAATGTAAACCACATAAAAATTACCTGAGAAATATTAGGTATAAATGAGTGTGGAGCATCGGCTTTATTTTAGGTATAATTAAATAGGTGGGTTTGATATAGACGTAAATTGAACGACGAACACTTGAGTAATGTGTAAACTTAATCTCACATTTCTTCGGTCATACACCGAGGTCCTAGTTATCTTCAATTTTTCAATGCCTAATTATTACCACTCGGCAAATGTCTGGATTGATAATGCAAACGGTAACCATTTTAGGCACGCTGTGATCATCTTTTTTTCAGGATTCATTTTTGATGAAACTAAATCAAACTTGGGGAACCACTGAAACCTGTTCGCCGATAGGTCTCTTATTTTACGGTATCTCGGTAAAATTTATTATAACTGGGTTGTTCAATAAGACCTTAGAATATCCAAGACCGGGAGCTCGTAGTATCGGAAAATGTTTGCTTGTAGTAAGCTTCATACATCACTAGACTGCTGTTTGAGTTACAGCTTCATCTATCGCGTAATTTCATTTTCATAGTCCTTGGAAACAACTAACTTTTGTTTATTTAGAAAAATGGAAAAAAAGACTTTCGTGTGGTGGTTAAACATTTTTATTTTAAAGTTTTAACACCGAAAGAGTTATCCGAGTTGGTTGAAGTTCATGGCACATTTTCTCTCGTGCTTGCGACTATTTACATATGGTAAATTATTTTAAACGTGGGCGGGCGTATGTCCACAGATGATAAGCATCGTTAGGGACGTCCAGTGGAAGTGACTTCCTCCGAAATGATTGACAAAGTCCACGGTATGGCTTTGAATGATCGGCGAAGTTCTTCGCGGAATAGTTAACGACACAGACACATCTTAAGGTTCAGTGTTATAGTTTTCCGCGAAAAATTGGGTGTAAAAAATTCGACTGGATGGGCGCCGCGTTTCCTCTCAGTGAAGAATAAGCACAATCGTGTGTACGAAACATGGGTGCACGGGGATTGAGATGGTGCGGGGGCTACCGTACTGGCTTATCACCCAGAGGGCCCGTGTTCAAATCCCGGCGGTGTTGAATAATTTTCAGAGGTATCTCGATCCCTACTTGAGGTGCTTTGCGGAGGGTACTTTGAGTGAGTACGCCGTCCGTCGGATGGGACGTTAAGCTGCGGACCCCTTGGCGCCTTTCGTTAAGAGTAGGTTAGTGCCGACGCCGGGTTTCTCTCCTCCCTTCTTCCTTTCCTGTCCATCCCTAATGGCGCAAATGACCTCAGCTGTTGGTCGCCCCCCTAAATACTACTACTACGTCTGACATGGGTGCACTACGGCACTCGAGAGACAAATGAATAGTCGAAACAGTGGATTTATAAAAGTGATTCCGCTCATACGAAGGAGAAGACGGATAAATCGGCGGACAAGGCGAGGGCCTTAGTCTTTTGGAACACACGGGGAATCATCCGCATTGATTACTTGCGAAAAGGACAAACGATAAATAGAGAGTATTATGCGTCGTCATTGCAACGGTTGAGTGCAGAAATCAAGAAAAAACGTCCTCAGTTGGCGAAGAAAAAATTCTATTCCTTCAAGACAATGCACAGGCATACCTGTACAGTTTCGATGGCCAAAATTATGGAATGAAAGTTCGAATGATTGCAGTATCCATCGTATTCACCAGATTTCCCCCAAATGGCTTTTTTATTTCCTAACTTGAAAAAAATTTCTCGACGGAAAACGATTCACGTCGAACGATGAGGTGTAATCGCCAAAATAGACGAGAAAGTTTTGAGAACCTTCCGAAATTCTACCTCTTGGGTGTCTGGAGAAAATTTGGAGGAGTGTTGGGAAAAGTGCATCGAGCTACAAGGTGATACTGTTGAAATATAAAAAAACATTTAATCCAAAATAATGTTTTTTTTTTAGCATTTTCCAAGGTCTTGTTGGACGACACACGTATTCAGTACTTCTCCGGAGTAGAATGGCTTTTGAAAATAATGAAAGTATATTTGTGACTTCTGCTACCTGTTCTAATGTTCCGCTCCATCCTCGCGACGAGATTCCATCGAAGTATAATGTACCTCAGCATTACTCATGGGAGGGCTTGTGTCTGAACTCGCCGTTTAAAAATAAAAAAAATAAATACTAATGATGCGAACCAATAGTTTCGCCCAAAACGCTTTGTTTCGAGCACCTGTGGCCCATCGTTGTTTTAAGGTAGGTGCATAAACACGCCCATACGTTCTGGCCTCTCTCCCTTCCTTCCGCGGGTGGGTTGCGAGTACGCTATAAGCTCATTCGTTTCTTCTCCTCGTGTAGTCAGTAGTCCCGGGAATGCGTTTCCACCCTCGAGAAGGAGTGAAAAGGCATCGTGCATTATTAAGAACCAACCAGGTGGGTGTGTGGGCTTGACAGGCACCGAATATACGTGCATATTTTGCCGCGAAGTTCTTAGCTGGGTTCTTCATCTCTCGCAATTCCGGCGAAGAAAAGCGTACTGGCATGAGTGTGTACTTTTGCGCTTATCCGTTTTCACCATGAAAATTATTAGTCATTTTAATGGAGTTTAACATTCTTTCTATTGATTCTTCACGCTTATTAAATTTAAGGGTGACACAGGTGTTGTTTGCTTATTGTATGTAAAATAATCAAATTAAAATGAAAATAAATAGTACGTAAATCACGACAGAGAGAGACGACTTTCTTTAGTATCCGATTGCTTCACTGATAGACTTACAGGGGAAAAACATCGAAAGGGTTACTTACAGGATACCATTTTAGGTCTTGGATAATCTTTTGTGGATAATCTTTTGCAAATTGTTCTTTCGCTCTACGAGCTGGCCTGATTTATTCTCACGTTTTCCACTATACAATTCTATTCCGCATCATAGCACAATGGTCAGCTTTGTTATCATACGAAGGTCGTTTGTTGAACTGTTTTTCATAATATTCAAAATGCCTTCTTGCTGATTATCTTTCTGAAATAATGGTATGGTTTGTTATAGCATTGAGGAAAATATACTTTATTTCAAAAGTTTTGAAACAGTTGCATATTCGTGGAGGAAACGGAATAGAACCGATTGAATACTTGATTAAGTAATGGGCTGAATATGGTATTGTTGGACCATATTCCAATGGCAAAGCTGTTAAACAATCTTGTTTATACCTCATATCAAATTTTATCAGCACCCTCCAATCGAATTCCTTAAGTAAAACTTGAATGCTGAATATTCACGAAATACAAAACATGAAGTATAAAACATGGCTCTTTCCTAAACAAAAAGTCGAAAACATCCTAAATAATTTGTATGAAACTTATTGCATTCATTTTATGTCATATTTAAACAGTTTATATTTCAAAAAAGTAGTACCCCTGCTTTAAATCTTGAAAAGTTAATCATAAAGTTTTTTGTTTAATGGACAAAATGATTAATTGAGAAAAAATTTTAAAATTTTCGGTCCAATTTCACAATATGTATTTTCAACAGCCGTGCGCCTTCAATAGTACAGTAATGTTACTGACGGTGACCGCTACGCAGAATTTCCTCTTTGGTACCTATAATCCACTTCTATTTTATTGAACATTTATGATAAAATGTTACCATAATGATAATCGTGGAAAGGCATTATTGTTATTACGTAGTCTACCGTGCAAGGTAGGTTTTTGATGCACAAATACTGAACATTGTTACATTTCAAAGCCTCTCCTAATAAAAACAACTTGACACCCAGTACTACAAAAAACCCTCCTTAAAATCCACGTGATTCCTCCCTCTATCATGCTTGCCTTACATTCTCCCCTCTGTCACAGTCTTCAATATTCCATTACCTATCAAAATGCTCTGCATTTACCATTCCAGCCTCCTTTGGATTTATTTCAAACTTCTCCTCTCCTCCCCCACCACACGTAATGCTTCTTCCTTCGTTTTCTTTCCGTCATTTTCAACTTTTCTTTCTTCCTTCCCCACACACTTGCTTATCAAAAACCTTCAGTCCGCACTTGCATGTATTACCATGCCTCAACGACCTTGTGCAAAGCCTCGTTCCCCCATCAAAGTCAGAGGGGGAATAAAAATTTTATTATTATTATTATTATTATTCTCTTCTCGATTGATGGGCGTCCATTTTATCACTCTGACACGATGTATGGGGTGCACTTGTTTGCAAATTCCCTAATCGTTTGTGATCTTTGGAATAAGCCTTACCCCCACAACCTCAGAATCAAGTGCGGATTGTTCCTTTTTGGCGGTTATTCTTGGACACAAATCGGCGATTCCGTCAGTCGATGAAAAATTTAAAAAAATCCTGGCGTCTGATCCTCTGAAGGCACGTTCGAAATCATAAATGAAGCACTCCAATGCACGGAGTCTTGCATCTTCCCTGCTCTCGGGGGGTTAGGCGCGACGACGAAGGTATACTCGCGGGGGGCATTGAGGGAGCGAGCAAGTGTGATTTGGTGTCGTCGTCGTACATCACTCTCGAGGTCCTCGGATTTCCGCGTCACTAATGAATACCGCGCGCGAAAGTGGAGCGAAGAGCACAAAGGGAGAGGCAATGGAGAACTTTCCACTTCACAATCCCAGCTCAAACAGTGTTCTATTCCTGTCCTTTTATTTCCGAAGGTAACCCCTCTCTCTCTCTATCTCTCTCTCGCCTTTGTCGCCTCCCTCGAAAACTCCCCTTCCCCCCGAACCGAACCTTTCTCAACCCCACCGTGCACCTACCCTTGCCACCGGTCTCTCGAGTGCCTAATGTCAATATCCCAGCCCTGTCTACCTCCTCTCTTTACTCTCCACGGCGTAAGCCTTCCACCAAATTCCTTTTGTTTTCCTCCCGTTTCATTGTTCACAGGGATAACTCGAACGGGCGGGTAGTACGAGAAGGGAGAATATTGGGTGAGGTCAGAGGGGAAGGATTGTGGGGAAATTGCGTCGTGCATAATTTGCCAAAAAGGTGGGGGGAGGGGGGTGTTTTTATTTTTTCAATGCAAAGAAGGTGCTTGAGACTGCATTTTCTTTGCCGGTTCTCTTGTTCAATTCATGTGTTGTCCTTTCCCCGAGACATTATTAACCGATGAAATGTTTTCAATAGTTGGCACAAAAGTGTTTATTTTCATCCGATTTACGACCAGAAATAGAGTAGTCTTCAAAGCAGGCGATTTGTCATCGTGAGAAGACTTTTTGGCACAGGATCATGTGGATATTCTCTTGAATAATCTTATGCCGTTTGTCAAGTCACCACGCTAGGGACAGAATTTATACAGTTGACAAGTAAATCACGGAAGACTTAGGTCATCAATATCTGCCCACCGCCGAATAATTCACGAGGACTTCATTTATTTGAATGTGGTTTCTCATTATTGTGTTATTGGCGACAATACCAAATGTTATCATCTCCACATGGCGTGTTTCGGAAACGGAATTTCGAATTCACACATGCTGTTGTCGATCCGATGATGGCAGCATTTGTCGAAACCTGGATCAGGAATAATATTTCTTAGTGGAATTAATCTTCTGGGTATTGTAAAATTTTAACTGTGTCGTATGAGATTTTTCATTCATTTACTCTCGATAATAGGGAAATGTCATAACTTTCTTTTTGCCCTTATCTTCGACATACTAACTTAACACCTTGTCGTATCCCGTCTTTTTTTATCTTTCACGCGACCTTTCTTCCATCCTGGCCACCCACCGCTAATCTTTCTACGTTAGACTCGCAGGTCCAACTCGTCTAGATATCTCTCATTGGTCCTCTCCAAGTTCTCTCACTGTTTCTTTCCTCCTCGCTAGACTCTCCCCTTTCGTTATTATTCTCCTCCCACCTTCCCCCGATCTCCCTTTCGGCCACCTTACCCTTTGCTCTTTCTCTTTCTGGCCACTGCTGTCTCCGAGGTCTTCTCAATGTCAACTCGTCTCCAATTTGCAAGTCTCTCCCCCCTCCCAGTTTCACCTCCCCTTCCGACACCCCCATTCCGCCCTCCCCTCACTCCGTAACAACCCACCCTCTCCACTCTGGCCCTCGTTCCTGTCACTGCAAACATCCACTACGCTCCCCTCTCACGCCGTTTCCAAACAACGATTTTGTCTCCGCTTCAATCTCCACTTGCCCACTTAACACCCTCTTCGTCTCCCCACCCCTTTCCTCTTTCCTGCCGCTTCCCACTTCAAATATCCCACTACCTACCTTCCGCCTCCTCTCCCTCCCCATTCATCTCTCTTTCTCCTTCTGCCATCCTTTCCGATTCGTTTCATGCACGTATTTATCTTACGCTTTCTCTTTCTTATCTCTCCTCCAATATCCAACCCTTTTTTTTACTCTCTCAACTTTATTTTCTCTTCCTCCGCTTTCTGTCACATTTTGGCGTTCTTTCATTTTTCACTCATTGTCTCCCTTTATTTTTATTCTCAATTCTTCCTTATGCTCTCCCTTTATCAGCTCCTCCTGCCACAATTTTCTTCTTTCAGCAATTTTCCCTTTTTACGTAAGTTTTTTCGCTCCCGAGAATGAGATGTTTTGTGTTCTTTTTTGATTTTTCGACTGATTATATGTCATTCCTGTTTCCTATTGGATAATTCTAATAACTATAGCGCACCTCCATTACACTCCATGGAATAAATAATTAAATTTTACACGATGTGATCAAGATTATATTTTTTTTTTAAATGCCCACTGGTCGAATATCTCCTTGTAGTCTACCACTGAAGGTAGGTTTTGGTTGGACGCTGACATAACACAGTTACATTTCTTACTTCGCTTCTCGTAACAATACGCAACATGAATCTCCGCACTACATTAAACTGTTCGGCAATTCCACCTACATTCCGTCCAACATGTCGATTCTTTCCTTTACCTTTCCTCTCTTGCCTAACATTCCCACCTCTATCACAGTCTTCAAAGATCCAATCAAATTATTCTGCATCCACCTCTCCTATCTCCTTTGGATTTCTTCCAGCAAACATCTCGCCTTTTCCATCCTTGTCCGCACTCCTCTCTCAAAAATCTCCACAATCAATGCCTATTATCTTGCTACCACGAATAAATTTCTTAGCCGCAATGCTTCTTTATACTTACTTTTACTTCTTAGACCATATTTTTCAAAAACACTTCTAGGATAGGGAAACTGTTCCACTTTCTTCTGTTTATTTCCTCCGGTTTTCACGCTGAGCTTTGCCGTCTCTTTCTCGTGAAATAGAAAAAAATGAGTTTCTCCTATTTGTATGGAATTGTATTGATTGGATTCAGTGTCAGTATGATTTTATTTCGCTGACAAAATTATAAACCCAATATAAACCATGTTACTCCTCAACTATCGGTACCTTCGCTCCAAAAGAGTTATTATTATTCACTGTTGAAGCATCAGTATCCATGGGAAAGTGATTGAATCGCTCTATGCCACATGTTAAGGATGTACATGTAAATTCTCCCAATTCGTCTATTCTTCCGCTCCATTTCGTGGGGCATGAAGCGTTTGTATCCGCGGACTAAAATGCCTCAACTTCGGTCCTTCAGAGACTATGTTTGTCCTTCCCGTTTTCTTTCGCTCTTTCCATTTTCTTGCGTCATTCGCCAATGTATTTTAATCTGATTTTTACTTCTGTATATTTTGGAAATTCTGTCGGTACTCCGTAAATTCTTAAACTTCTAATTATACTTTTACCATTCCCTCAATCCTTTCCTTGGCTGTCCTATAGAAACCTTTCACCTGTGTTACCACCCCTATGCCACCTGAATTATTTCCCCTTTACATAATTTCTGTTTTCTTTAGTAATGAATTCTTTTCGACGGTCACTAATTCCACATTAATTATTATTTTTTTAAAAAGTTTAATTAATTAATTAATTAATCTGGCGAGTTTTGAATGAAATATTTATTCAAGCGAAGCAAATGATTCACTATCTTCACCCACCTTTATCACGTCCCTCAAAATTGAATGTTGCGTCCCATCCATCTGGGGGCTTACGGATGTATTTTATTGGAAAATGGGTGTGTGCTGTTTGTTGTTTGATCTCATTTCGGAGTAGTTTACTTGTTACTGGGCAAACAAGTTTTTAATATGCCGAATATTAGCAAATATTCCAAGAGAAATTGTTGTTAGCCCATGTGGTGAAAGGAGAGGAGGCCGTCCAGTTTTGATTGTAGTACTTCAATTTCCTTTCGATACATTCCTCTTCTACGTCCCCAACCGAGACACTTTTAAGGCATATTGAAATGAAATTGACTTTGCAATTCCGGAATTACAAAGTCATGTGTGGAATTCCACGCAAATGTTTATGGGATTACAAAGTCAACTTTCCTTTCATTTCAATAGGTTATGCAAATTCCATAACTATACGCCGGAGACAATAAACTTTAAAGGCGTTTGCTAGGTCTTACAAAAATTTCTCCTTGGAAGCCATTGAAATTGATTATTTTTTTGGTGGGTCATAAACTCGTTTAGTGTGCACTGAACTGTATGAAATCAAATGTGTCTGACCGACAAAAATTACATGTCTTCCATCACTAAGGATCTGCGATACTTGCAGAATTTCTCATTGATTTTGTATTCATATAGCTCTTGGCCTACCCTTACCATGGTTCCTTCAAAGTCGATCGATCCTTTACCTAAGAATCGGAGTCGTACATTTTTGGGTGTATAAAACTGTTTGTTAATGAATTTCCGTTGAGTCATTCATTGACAATATTTTCATTTCCATTCTTGTTTCGGTGCTTTCGTTATTTCGCTTGTGCCGTATAACTGAGGTTAGCATCGGGTTGCAAGAAGATGCGTTTAGCTGAAAAACTGACGAATTGCAGATAACTTTGTGTGACATGCAAAATATTCCGTTAAACATTTGTGGGAACATACCCCTCGGTGCTATTGGCTTCACTTTGCTTAAAATATTGTGTGCCGCTTCTTTCTTTTACAAATTTCATCCCATGGGAGTAATTATTTGTCCTTATAACTACTATGATCGGCAGGAATGCTATTTAGGGTTTGTCTGAGATATGTACTCGTATGCTTGTGCTCTACTCCATGCTAATATTCTTACGACACGTCGAGGAATGTAATGAATCTTATACTGTGGTGGATATAGTTCGTTTCCATCCTGTCTCATCCATATATCTCCACCTGCATGCCTGTGTTGCTATAGTGGCATGAATATCGATGTATTTCCATATTGTGGTTAATTTTTCCTGAACTCTATAATTTCTCCTGAACTTGCTTGAACTCCATTTCCTTTACCATTGAACCCGTGACACTAGTATAAAATTGTTTTAATTATAAATCTTCTCTCCATGGTACAATTAGCCTAGAAACAGTGGTTTGAGTCTTTGTCTAATGGTGTTGAAACATTAAACATGACAAAATAATATTTGAATATCAGGAAGTCACTTGTAAGATTAGCAATAAATATGTCTTACAATTATTTTAACGATGTGTAAATATAGTGTTTTCATTGTATTATGTTGTTTTTTAACAAATATACCTGTGGTTAATTCAAAAATAGGTATTTGCCAAATTGGAGGACTTACAGAGCCAGGGTCTGTGGCGTGGCGCAATCATTTGGGTTTTAATTTAATATTTATGGACATATTTGAAATATTTTAATACGAATCTGAATTGGCCATTATATCGTCCTTATAAAATTAAAGTGTGAATCTAACGGTCCATTTAGTGGATTCATTGGCGTAATAATTAGTCACAACGGTGGGGTTCGAGTCGTTTCCGACTCGGAAATTAAGGGAACAAAAAACTTTTTGCTAAAATGGTTTATTTGTAGAGGAGAAAGAGATGGGTGGTCTCGAACTCGGTCGAAGGTTGAAAGATGATCCCTCAGTATGTCACATTAATTTTTGCCCTGTCTCTTTTTCTCATACATCCCTGGTCCCTTTCCCCTCTCGCCCAGTCGTTTTCCGTAGACTTCGGGTTCCGCCCTCCTCACACATCTTCCTCCGTACAGTTGAAAAGTCTCCCTTCCGCTCATTAATAATCTTCCACTTAACACGCCTTCTCGTTTTGAATCCCTGTATTTGCAAGCCTCATCCACTTAAAGAATTGGTGTTGGAGTTTCATATCGCTGATTTTTTTTTTTTTAGAAGGGACCTCTTCATGTGAATTAGACCACGGAACACCATTTATGTCGCAGGACTAATGGGCAATTTAAAACTTTAGATATTCATTTATTTTGCACGATAGTCTCATTTTTGGATTTGAGCTACTAAGACTTATTTATATTTAAATCAAATGATTTAACTGTCGTCCGTTTTCGTCTATATCTGACGCTCCCGCGTGACTTTTAAGGCGTGGTTGGCCAAGCATATTTCGTTGGCGCCTCCCTTAAAAAAAATACCCCTTCGTTCCCTCAGTACTATTCGTGAAAATTGATCCATCTGTTCGAAGAATTTTGAAAAAAGTTTCCTTTTTAATATATTTTTGTGTAATTTAATCCGAACGGATTTTAGGTGCATCAATGAAATGATTTCGGGAGAAATAATTGCCTGTAAATTTCGAATAAACTCGATTCTCATCATGATAGCGTATCCCCTTATATTTGGCAAACATATTTATATTGATTTTGTTTAATTTATCAAGCCAAAAAGTAACCCGTGGGTGTTACCGTTTGTGAAATATCTCCAAATACCCTAGTGTGCATTTCCTTCGAGTAAGGCAGAGCTAAAAAAAAAGAAATTAAGTAAATAAATTTAAATTGGCAAGTGGTGCAGATCGGTCAACTCTCTACCCCCATGTATGTCGCCCAACTCTCCCCATTCCACGGAGGGACTCAGCTGTATGGAAGATAAAAGGAAGAATCAAAACGATTAAGTTATTTCTCATTATACGTCAAGTGGTGTCTTTCGTGTTTTCCGTGACTTTTTTTCGGGGCACATGGCGATACGGAATGACTCCATATCCCGACGCAGTTGCATGAAACATGAAATAAAAAATTTAACTAAAAAATAAGGGAATATTTGGCGCGTCTATGAAATGCAAATTCCGTGGTGGAAATATCTGGACAGACGTAGTGAATTACGGGTATCCTTCGGTATGAAGACGTTTTTGCTCCGAGGATCCGACACGAAATTCACACGAACAGGCCTTAGAGAGTGCCGAAAAATGTTTTTGTGTGAATACACAGCCTTCCCAGCGTTTATTTTAGCACTGACAGCTCCGTGTTGTTCGTTCTTATGGTAATTGTTAGGCTTAAGGTTTAAATTTGTATGCCTTGTGTATTTTTTTTGTTAGATTTGTCTTTAGTTTCAGTCAAGGTTGTGTACCGCGTTCAGCTAGCTACTAATATTTCATGTTTATTGACCGGGAAACGCCGTGTTCCTTTCTACATTTCTAGTCTTACTTAGAAGGGGGCACGGACCTCAATATGTTTGGCTCGGAAGTGAAGAAAAGTGGTCGACCGAGAGTGGTCGTCCCTTCTAGGTGCGACAAGGATTTCGCGAAATGCATTTTTAGATTCACGCCGTGGAACTCTCAGCGCTTTGTTTCCGATGTGAGCAATTTATGACACCATTGGTGTCAGATGACGACGAAGGTATGTTTGGTCCCTATATAACTGAAGATTTAGCCAAGGTTTTTTTTAAAACCCGTGCCTCTTTTAATGCAGGAAGGATGTACTTGGTTTCTTTTATGACTTCATTGTTCCAAGAAACCCATTTTGTAAATTTCAGCGGAAACTAATATAATTTCTTGTGTCAACCGAAAGGAAAATACTGAAACAATTTCGTTATTGGGAACATTGGGAACCAAGTTGGTGATTATAGTAATTCCTAGTTTAGTTAGAGACTGAATGATCTTATAAAACGGGTATTCCTTTGACTTGGTCGAATCCCTGTATTCCATGGGGTATTATATTTATTTTACTGCTGAATAATATTTCATGTTTAGTTGAAATGGTATCCTCACTGATATATAATCCATTTTTAGCTTCAGGGTCTTTTGTGCTTGCCTATTGCCATTTAATTTAGAGCATAACATGAATCAGTGGTAATAATAATTATTTTTAATGTAAGTCTGCCTGTTGAGTTGTTTGGAGGAGGAAACTTATTAACGGCCGCTATGCATTGAAGATTCAGCTGCGTGTAACATGTCACAACACTTTACAATACAGTATATTCTTCTACAATTCCGCATACTTCCTTCCTCCTTTCATCTCGTCCTACATTATTAATCTTCTCCTCCCTCTTTCGTTTGCTATTTTTTCTCCCCTCTATTACATTTTTTTAAATTCCATCACATCAACCTTTCCTGCCTCTTAAGGATTTCTTCCAACAATCATCTCTCCTCGCCTATCATTCCCAGTACTTTTTTTGTTTCCCTTTCGGGCTATTTTATTTTTTCCTTTCTTCTCCACATCTCATGTCTCCAAACGTTGCTATTCGCCAATATCCTCTTGTCTCCACCGCCAGGTTTCCGATCGGACTAAATTACGCTCCATATCCGAATATATTCTTTACACCATAAGACAAGGTCCCTACCATCAACTCCCTCCCCTTATAAAAGCTCCTTCGCCCAACGCAATTCGTCTCACGCGATTGAATGGTCTCTACTACTTCGACCGTTTTCTAGAAAACACTTCTTATATAAGTTGTACTCGCTCTAGTGTATTTCCTCCAATTTTAATGTTTAATGCAATCTTCCATTTTACCGAATACTTCATTACTTTTTTATTTCATGGGGATCGAGATGGTGCGGGGGCTAGCGTACTGGCTTCCCACCCAGAGGGCCCGGGTTCAAATCCCGGCGGTGTTGAATATTTTTCAGAGGTATCTCGATCCCTAGTTGAGGTGCTTTGTGGAGGGCACTTTGAGTGAGTACGCCGTCCGTCGGATGGGACGTTAAACTGCGGACCCCTTGGCGCCTTTCGTAAAGAGTAGGCTAATGCCGACGCCGAGTTTCTCTCCACCCTTCATCCTTTCCTATCCATCCCCTATGGCGCAAATGACCTCAGCTGTCGGTCGCCTCCCCTCAAAACTACTACTACTTGGTTATTTCATTGTTGACCTAGTATGTACGTTCATATAATGAGTTTAATTAGTTTTCTTTGGTTGATGTGAGTGTATTAGGCACAGATGTCTCTGTTCATCATTAGCATCATAGGGTATCAATATTACCAAAGGTTTTTTTATGCTACACAGTTCCCTGCAGGTTTCTTCATTTCTTCGTACCTTCTTACGCTGCGGTCTTTCATTACATGCTTCTAGCAAGTCTTCCTCTGTCATTCCTTTTTTCTACGATTCCTTCATTATTTTTTATATTTAGTTAACTGTCGTACTCCATGCTGTGCCTATTTTATCTCTTCTTAATTTGTCCTCTCTAATCCTCACTCTTCTTTCGATTTTCGAAAAAATGAATTTGTTATTTTTGTATGTATTACATTCATCATTATTATTTATGTCTTCATGCCCATTACTTATAATGTTTCTTCTGATGTTCCTATCGTCCATATGGTACTGTCATTGGAAATAAACTGCATTAAAGGGTTTTGTCTTCGTATCTTTAGATGAAGCCTGCTTTTGCCTGCACTCGTCCTCTGTTTCTCCGGGGTATCTTCCGTCATTTGCGATCTTGCTGCCTAATTAGCGAAACTCTTTCACTTCCTTTAGTTCATTTTTTTCAAGCACACGTATCTAATAGTTAAATATCCATATTGGAGAGAATTGGTACTCATTTCATGCTGAATCAAAAATAACTCTTTGCCTTATACTTCTTAAAGGGAATGAAATGATAATGAATGTTTGTTTTTGAATCTCTCGTTTTGATGAGCACAAAAATGCATCATTTCCTTTCGGAGTTGTCGATATTCGTAATATGATGGTATCACGTCAAATAACAATGTTTTAAAGGTAATAAATGAGCCTATTAAATTATTATTATTTATATCAGTCGCTGAGAAATTCTTTCGATATAAACTTACATAAAAACTTAGTTAATATGAATTATATTTGATTCCAGCAATTTACGTTTGCTCTAATAATTATTGTATATTAGGATATTTTTCAAATTCTAGGGGTTTGTAATACTAGAGCACATCTTTAAGATTTTGCATTTAAATTTAATATATTGTTGAAGCTATCACATTAATTGACTTTTTGCTATGTTATAATTTTACTTTAGATGCAATCTATTTTTGCCTTTGTATAGAAGTATTTTTGTATGCCTTCGTATGCCAGTTTGTAATAAAATTGTGTTAATCATTTAATTAATTGATCTTAGGTTGGCAGTATTAACTCAGTAATTTGCAATTCTGGAATTTTGTCGTAGATGTAAAGCTAATACTATCTTACGAGGACGTTATGTCATGTGTTATGCTCACGTTTCGACATTGTAATGAGGCATTTGGTTACTTCAGGGGGTTTGAATGAATCGTTATTCATCTCGAATTTATTTTTGCCTCCGTTCTTCGTGTAATTCGCAACCATCCAAGTCGTAAATGCAAAATGGCAAACGCTCGAGATACTTTTTCATCTCAAATAACCCCATTTCTCTCTCACTCGCCGTAAGTCACTCATTACTGGAGATTTGCATTATACATCTAAGTATTCCTCGCCAAGGCCGCGGGCGCGTCCTAATTGGTCTTTAATCACTCCACCCCATTGCTCGCGATCGCACCGTATCCCGTGCCTCCTCGCCAATTATCCGTTGAAAAGAAAATTTTTCAAACCCTCCTCTTTGTATCCATATCCTCTCCCCACCTCCACCACACTTCCCTATCCACTGGGGTCACCCTTCCCTTTCCACGCCCCCTTTTGTTTTCTTGTTTCACCCCCTCTCTTTCTCATCCCAGTTCACTTTCGTCTGCTTTGAGGGTTCTCTCCCTCCCCCCCCTCCATCCCCTCCCCACCGCGCCGTCTCTCTCTCTCTTGCTTGGGGGAGGAAGAGAGGTGATGAGGAGATGAGTGGGGGGAAGGAATTGGAACATGGGGTTGGGGGGACAGAATTGAGGGAGGAAGAGAGAGAGAGAGGGTGTCGCGATCCTGTATCCCTCCGGCACTCTCCCCCCACCACGACTCTCCCTCCCTCCCCCGGTAACTTCAGCAGGAGAAGGGTGGGGGCAGGCTATAGGAAGGGCTAGAGAAGAGGCCGTGTTATAAGGTTGTGTGTGGTTCGCCGAGTGCGACAAAAGCATTTTTACTCACGCCTACGTGCGCACGTGTCCGAAGAGAGAGCAACATCTCTCCCCGTTTTCCTTCGGAGAGAGGAACAATCATCGGCAAGAGCTACCGGACATTTTTCCCCTTCCCTCCCCCACTGTTAATGGTTTCGCATCCCGACGGTCCCAAATCTCTCTACGTGTGTGAAAAATCTGTCGAGTGATTAATCTGGAGGGGGTGCTTCTACGACCAATCGAGTCTTCCTTCGATTCAGTTTCCCAAGGTGCAACCCTGCCGTGTAGTTTTCGTTGTTTTTTTCCGTTGTCGTGCGTCTCGTGTTCTGTCCGTCACTTATTTGAGTGGGTGCGTCCTAGCGTTTGGATCGTCTTTTGTCACACTCTCTCTGCCACATCTGAATAGAGGGCAGCTCTTTGAGATCCCTTGAGAGGTGAGTCCTATGAGGGATTTATTTTTTATACGGTTCTAACTCTATCTAACCCATATTCAATACCTATAGGTTTCTCCTCCTTGATGTGATAGTTAATATCACGTTATTTTGGTTTAGTCGTCGAACTTGTGGGTTTTGCAGGTTGATTTTCTGTCAGTTTGCGCTCGTACGACATGGAGTATCTTTCGACTTAGTATATAATTGTAACACAGTAGTATTTACTGCTGACGTGAATTGAATAATCATAGCCGAGTGTTGTCGTCGATCGGTTAACGCTTCAGTAAAATCCTTCCTCTACCTGTTCTTAAAACGCAAACACTAATTACGTACGTGCTAGTTTAAGTGGTGATGTCTTTCCGTTTTTTCGAGTGGGAGGTGATTATTAACTTTATAACTCAACATTTTTGTTTTGGCAAACGAAAAACCTCATAATATATTACGTGTCTCTCGTAATATGCTACGTACTCTTTATCAATTTCCAAGTATAGTAAGCATCATTGTGAATTATCTCATGGATTAAGAATATGGATTGCATTTATAAAACCTTTTTAACAGAATAAACCGTACGTATTTGAATTCAAAATCGTGTAAGTTTCTTCCAAATTCGGATTGAATGTATTCATCTTGCTTATATTAAAATGGCTTCATAAAAAATGCCATCTTATTGGGGATTCATTACTCCGGAATGATAACAAGAATATGTTCTGTCAAAGTTGTGAATCAAGTGAACAGCATTGAAGCAATAAGTATTAGGCTTATATTATTGAAGGTATCATTAATTGATCAAAGCAAGTGTGGAACTTATGCAGAAGGCTGACCAAAATTCTTGGACTCTCAGTAAACTAGTCTTTAAGTAAGCATACATTTAATGCGATCGAGATCTTATTTTTTGTCTTGTATACGAAGGAAATTGATTTGTATTTTACACGCTGCTATAATTTGGTTCTAATAATCTAATGGTTATGCCTTTAAAATGAAATAAAATATAAACATAAATATTGGGTATCAAAAATTACTAATTTCCCAGGAGTTAGGGATATTTATTCACTTTAAATGCTACTAATAGTAATAATCAATTGACAATAAGATTTTTGTGATAACTAAGTTTGGAGCTCATCTCGTGCTGAGGTCCAAGGCACATGAAATTCGCGAAATTAGGTTAGGAGACCAGTTTCTCTGAACCCTTCCGTCTGCGATTTCCCAGGAAGATCTGGAACTCGAAAAAATCACACAGCTTTGATGACAGTCGCTGTGTACAATTGTGTAGAAAGCTGTGTAAAATTATTGAGAAGGGAACACTTACATCCACCGGTTGGCATTTCCAACATTTGATAGTACCATATAACTGAGGTAGATCAAGAAAGAAGCACTATGTACTTGTCGTCGAACATTTTTTCTAAATCAAATAGAGGGCATATTTAAAAAGACCGTTTCGCGCCAGCTGTGTTTGGCTTATCTAACTATAAATATTGTATGTTGGCATTTAATCGTCACTCCTATTTTATGAATGGATTATTTTGGTATTGCCAGTATTCAATGTTCATGGTTGAACGTCCGGGGAGAATCGTAATTTTCGGTTAGCTATCGTCATTAAATATCACAATTGTTATTAACATTAGATCATTATGTGCATTTCAGGTACATTTTTTAAGATCACTGGTGCACATGATTCGGGTTGATAAAGATTTATAATGTCGGAAAACGTTCTTCGGTTTTTTTTATAAAATTAACCTTTTACCCGTCGGATTTGTGTTAGTTGAAAAGGGCTGTATTTTTTTTTTTCGTTGCCACTGGCACTTTCACGTTACCGCAAGTCATGCCCACTTCGTTTAGGGCTTCAGATTTCGTAACACTATGGCCCAGTGGCCAAGTGGCCCAGAATCGCGTTCAATATATGTAGCTCCGTCAACAATGGATCAGCTGATTCCATCGCTCTGAACCCTGTGTACCTGCAATCGGATAATCAATTTTGAGCACGGAGGAGGAAAAGTAGGATCCTAGCGTGCCGAAACACTTTGCCAAGCGGACGTCAAGCGGCACTCGATCTGTCCTCTTGAGCTCCACCAACCCCTCCCACCTCCTTGTGTTTGGCGCCCGTGGGGTCCGCCGTCGAAAACCCCTTCGCGTGCCGGCATCAGGTGTCCCCCGTTGCGAAAGTCCTCTCTCTCTCTTTCTCTCCTTTCCCAGGCGGCCCCGTGCATTCATTTGCTCCTCCGTACCCTCCGCCCTTACGCTTGCCTTGCACGTTGCGACATAGCCCGCTGCTGGTATTACTGTCTTAACGATAGGAAGCCGACGGACGCCAAAGGATCGAACTTTTTAAGTCTTTTGAATTCTCAAAATAAATGCCTCTTTTCCTATTTTCCCGTGAATCTCTTACACTTTGCGGGAGCTGAAATGGACCGCAGGACGTTTTTTTGATTCGCAGATCTAAAAACTTTTGAGCTCATTCGTTTCATTTAATTGCTTTTTGGGTGAATAATTAGATATTGGCAACATGGTATTCCATTGACTTCAGTCCATATAAATTGTTTTTGAAGTTACGATTGGAGGAGGGATGCCATGCATCACATTAAGATCCTTATTTTGTTTGGCGATGTGCTATTATAATTGATTAAATTTTGAAAAACTTAAAATTAAAAAAAATTGATCGGGATGTGAATGCCAAATATCGGTCATCATCGAAAATATTGATATTCAAGAGTCGTAATAAAATCCCCGATGCAAATACGTCTGTGCCTTGATACATTATTGCATGTATAGATGTTTTCACATATTCGGTGCTTGATTTTCCCCGAACTACCCTTTGAGAAATCGTATCGAGAACTGTTCGGAGCACGCTTTCCTGCATTTTATTATTCACGAGCCTCTAAACTTACAATTTTTGAGTCCAGTGGACCGCTAAATTGCTGTTTTTTTAAGGACAAGCTTTTATGAAATAATGTTTATAAAATTTCCATTTTGTTGGTATGCATTGGTTATTACTCTTGATAATTGAAAACGAGTTATTAAATCTTCCATGATCCAAAAAAAAATATTGGCCTGATATTTGATGCTTCGCGTTTGAAATTTCTTCGGACTATCAATTGTAAACTCCTGGTTTAGGGCCCTACTTTTTATGGATGTAGTAGTAAGAAGAAGCAATCCTTAATATTTATTCACTCCTATTGAAGTATAAAAAAGGGCTATTTTTTCTTGATTAACTTTGCTACAATAAATTCAGGAGCACTTTTTCTTGGTCTCTTTTCTGTTTCAAATTTCACATGATGAATGTTAAATAACTAATTGTAATCATATCTGGCCATCAGGTGCCTCACTAACCGAGAGGTTAGTGAGGAAACTGATTGGGACTAGATTTAGAAACTGCCCTTTTAAAACTGCTTACTACTACCACCACACTGCACTGTTTACCTTAATCGAGGCCGTTTTTAGCCTGAATTAGCTGTTGGTTCATCATTTTTGTTGGATTACATGAATTTCATTTTATTACTAAAAGGGTATACTGGCGGGTGGATGGGAAAAATACAGGGTGCGTTCCAAAAGTAATGCAATTGAATTTCCCGCGCCGCTCCTCTATTGGTCGGAGTGGGATCGAACTACTTGGAGTATGTTGGGGGGAACGCTAAGCTTTGCCGCGAAACTGGTCTCAGTGCTCTCCAAGCTGTGGAAGCGACAGAACATCAGTTATATTGTAAACCTCTTCGTGCCGATCGTGTCACGAAAGACCAACCTAGCGGAAATTTCAAGCGAACTTTTGCAATATATTGAAAATGAACCGGATTATTTCGACAACGCCATCTGTACCAAACTCTACCAAAATTTCAACGTTCATTATCCTCTTAGCGGCGGTTACAAAATTCTTAAACTTTCAGTGAAGATCGTCTCCAGACCTAACATTGAAATATTGTCATCTTCAATCCCTTTCTCTTTCCCATTAATGTATAAAAATTGTAGGGATCAGTAAAATGTCCATATCAGTCAATAGAGAAATGTTAACATGTTACTCCTAACAGAGGGTAACCAACGTCTAATTTTTAGCTTTAAATATATTATACATTTTAAACTTAAAAGTTATTCAATTTAGGTGGGATAATGCATAAATTAATTGTGGGTAGCGGTAGTCCAGTGGGTAGAGCGTTGGACTACTGACCGAAGGGTCCCGTGTTCTATTCCCGGGCAAGGCACTCTGGGCACCTGCAGCTCCACCCAAGCTATGTGTTCTTACGGGTGCTAGATCTTACTGGGAAACCATAACCGGATCAGGGAAAGGAACTGGCCCCCCGGAACTGGTGAATGTGAAAACACTCGCCGTAGGGCTTAGCACTGGATGAACTCTATCTTCACCTACCAAACCGACATTCGGGTTGATTACTGTATTTATGGTTTCTAGTTTTTAATACATTAATTACAAGGCGCTTTAAGTTTTAAGGTCACCAAATTTTTTCGTTGGGACTGGAAGTGAATTGAAAGATATGGTTGAGCTTAAAATACTAGGGCACTCTTAACTATACAAGACATACAGGCTGCACCATGCATTGTTCCCATGGGTGCCGATAGAATGAGAAGCATTGTCAAGTCTTAAATTTGCGTCAATTGGTTTACAAGAACAGGGAGTAATCGTCTGTTGTCTCCGCTTACTGCCCATATAAAATGTTTAATTCCCATCGAAGTTCATCGTCAAGTGAATGAGACGTGTGGTGTTATGGACGTGAAAAATTGGATTCGTGAGTCTGACATTACAAAGAAGGCCGAACGTCATATGACAGCGAGGCCACGGAACCGCCGGTGTTTCCAGTGAGGCAAAGGGAACTCGATAGAAGCATTCTCGGCAGCCATGGAATCTTGGTGTTGGCGGTGTAAATAATGTGTACACTCTCTGAGAGATAATGTTGAGAAGAAACTTCTCGGGCGAGTAATTTGTTTGAATAAAAATGAATTAGAAGACCTTTGAAGGGAATGCACATCGTAATTTAATCAGTTGATAAAATTTATGTGAAAGTTATTGCTAAGAATCCTTTAGGATGTCAAAACCTTCAAGTTTCAATTGAAATATTTTGAGGCCTGGGATTTTATGTATATCACAAATTTTTTACCTGAAAATAAGAACGAGTGGTATGTTACTTTAAGTTTAAATGTCGAGGTGTGGAGAAGAACGGTCCGAGTCATGATATTGAAATCTTTGGCGCAAGATTGACAAGGGTACTAATATTGAGATTTAATCGAAGGCACATCGATGCATCCACATAAAATGCAATCAAGGTCCAAAATTGTCTCTGAAAAACGAAATTAAAATTCACAAGCTTGCGTCGCGAATTGTTTGAATTATCTAATATTACTATTTTCCATTGAGAGCGCAGATTTTTTCTGGGCCTTGCTGAAATTAAAATCCCAAATGTATCACCTAAATTAATTAAATTAAATTGTTCGGCCTTTAATTTTTATTAGATGAGTTGAAGGAGTGGAAAATCTCACTATGCTATATAGATGCCGAAGATGTACAATATATAAAGGAGAAGCTACGTTGTTCATTTAAATGCCATACTTAAATGGGGCTTCTCCAAGTAATCGGAAGGACTATTTGAAGTACGCAAAGAATATGGAGGCTTAACATTTTGATAAAGCTTTTAAAATTATTCAGGACTAGATAGTACAAAATGATGGAATCGCAATTTTATTTCTTGAATTTACGTCATTGTAATTGTTTATGATGAACTTTTTATTTTATGTCGTTGGCCCTGGTCATTAATATTCGAGTATCACTTCTCTGATGTGTCCCAGTGTCTTCAATCATGGTCAATTGTTTCCCATCATTTATTTCTTTTTTCCAAGTCACGCGAAAGAGTTGATTTTTTATTCAGACGGAGATTTAAATGACCCCGTTGATGTGGCTTGAAGAACTCTAGCTCGCCTAATGTGCCGAATGGTTTCCTATGAATAATGGATCACATTCTCCCATTCCCATGTCTCGCAATAGTCTTATCTGAAAAAGTGCACAATTGTTATGTTGTTCTTGAAATTTTGCATTTATTTTCAAACCCTTCTCATCTTACGATCCTGAATTGTGTTAAAATTGAAATATAGGGTTCTTTTCGGTGAAATAAATTTCTCTGAAATCACCCACTCCCTCTATTGTATTCAAAGAGATTCGAGATTCTATCTTTCTAGCATTCATTACTATGAATAATAAGAAGGGGATACAAATGTGTGGACAGAATGCCGTCTTTCATTTTCCAAGAGGACCCTAGGAATCAGCGCCCCAAGAGAGTTGCCCTAACGACGTGGTGTAACAGTATATGGACTAGTTTTAATATTTATACCCTCCGGTTGGTGTTTACGGGGTTCTGTAATGCCGCTTATCTCGGTAATAAATTTTGTAGCATTTGAGCGTTTTGATAGGGGATGGAAAGACTATGATAAGAGGGGTGGACGTTAGGCTAGCAAGGTAGGGCGAGGAAAAGGGTATGAATGTCGGGCAGAATATATGGAGAATCAAGGGAATATATTGTAGTATGTGGGTTATCATATTGTGTCTGGTTAGACGAAGTTAAGTGTGATAAGTTTGTGTCCATCCAAAACTTAACTTAATCGGTAGACTTCTAAATAATAAATATTCTGACTTCCTATTTATAAAAATAATAGCATCTAATCACCTTCAATTTACTACATCCAAGGCCATTTAATCGTGCGCTTCGTCTTACCTATTTTTTTTGCTGTCTCTTGAGTGTAAAACCTATGATGGTTACACTGTTTATCTTATCGCGAAATCGGAAGGCCTGATTTTTTAAGGTTTGGATTTAGCAATTACGAAGTTGCTAGGCGGTTTGTCTTAAAAATTTTCTTTTATTGCAAATATAAGCATATTACTATATGGTTTGTTGCGTTCGCCTGATACGCCTCCCGCGAGACTCCTTTTCTCTTTTCCACCCTGGGATAAAAATATAAGCGTGGTTTTCACTCCGAAGCTTTGTGTTGTTCTCCATGACACTTTACACCACAGGATCCCTGTTCACAGCTCTCATTCATTGGCCTCCTAAAGTAGGTGCAATTCGATAATTTTGGCTGATTGATTCCGATTCAGGCAAAAATGTCGAATAGGATTTTCTCTTAACGCTGCAGGAAATATTTGAGACAACCGAAAACGATTAGTTCTTATTTCTAGACTGCTATTTTCCGGTGTTAGATGGTTGGTTTTTTGCGATAAAAAGGAAAATGATTGGCAAACTAGGAGAGGCAGGAAAAGAATAGGCATGTTGCACACAATGAAGGTAGAAGAGAAGAAATGGGAAGTTGAAGATTGGTTTGCTGTAATGAAGACTGTAGAATTTTTATTATGTGTCATGTTAGGTGGTGTTTATAAACGTTTCTGTGCTTAAGTAAAGGATCCATCAAAAACCTACCGTGTGATTGGCGCTTCTTTATGGACATACATACATATCCTGTAGATTCTTATGCATGTATTTTGGACATAGATTCTTATGCGTTTGTCTACATCGGAATATTCTTGACTGTCCATGTAAAAAGAATATAAAATAAGCAAGCAGCCTCGGAACTATGCGAGTTTCAATTCATTTTCCAAGCGTCGCGAAATATTTTACTGAGAAAAAAGTGAAATGTTAATTTCATGTATTCTTTCTTTGTGTTTGATTTCTTTCCAATTCAAAAGCAAATTCAACTCAAACATCCTCAGAATAAACATTTCTTTCTTTTGTCCATAAAATGTAATTTTTCGTTAATCCTATTACGTTTTCCTAACGATGGAATGTTGTTTTCCTTTCTCTTCACAAACGGCTATGAACATTTATATATACATGTGTACGTATATTTAGGTGCATTTCATTTTGTAATCCTCCTCCCTCTCACATTTCACTCTTTCCTCTTGTCTCTTGGCCTTCTACTGGACGCTCTTCCCAAGGGGAATTCCACCGGCGAGTGATTGTAATTCCATTCCAGAGCCGGCGCCAATTTCTCCCGCTAATGTGAGGTTCGCCTTGATCGTAAACTCTGCTTGAAAAGTCAGAGAAAATTTAAGAACAAAGTGGCCGCGATGATTGAATGAAAACTTTGTTTACAACTTTTGTTTAGGGCGCCAAATAAAGTGAATATTTAGTCTGGGAAATTTCGACCCCTTTTTTTATGTTTTTTTAAATTTTAGTACCCTGCAAGCCACCGCTAGGGTGTGTGGCAGGGGGTGAATACACACCAGACTAATCTTGACCCGGATATGACCCTAATGCGGTCGAACAATGTTATTACGATCCCTAATCGTTCGTGGAAAAAATGAACTATTCAATCTATCTGTTCTGCATTTAACCTCACTAATCATATTGACATGATCTCTCTTACCGTAGTACGATGGGGGTAATAATACATTTTCAACATCTCTGCTAAAGAGACGTCCTTCCGAGTTATGTAAGAGATTTAATCTGTAATTTCACCTTGCTCTGCGAGTGATTCAAGTGGAAATCATGCTGGTGAAACTTCTGATTGGACGACCTACAACACTTTTGGAGGGATGAATTTCGGAAATAGGAATCGAACTGTTTGATCGAGTGCATGCCAAATTAAAAAATCCATTCTATGTTGATATCCAAATGCATATTTTCGTTTTGTATTTATATTTTTCTAAACACAGTTAAAAGTATTGAAAACGTTTCATAAGTTTCCGAAAAAAATTGAAATTATTATAGTTTTGACATAACACGCCTTGTGTATGATGGAGATTCCATAAAACATTCTAATTTAATCGAAATCGTTTTTTTTTCATTTGCCCCGAGGGAAGATCTAGTTTCAGTCTACTACCACTTTATTTTTGTTTAAGGGTACCAAAGTACATACGATGAACATGATATCATAACAGATAATTACTCAAATCTCCTGGACTCCTGGAAAATCTGTTCGCGTTAATTTTTTTTCACCAATCGTATTTTTTCGAGATGTTTGGGCGTTTCAAAATGAATATCTGGGTTTATTTAAGTCTTTATAGTGTTTACCACGTTTAACTTACAATTATTAATTATACATGAAATGAAAGAGCAACTCAAACAGCTTTTCCTACAAGTTTTCAGTGTGCACCATTTGTCACACGGTACCCATCGAGTAAATGGGCGAGTTCTTCCCAAACCTTGATCAGTGTGTCGGGAGTAATTGTTGCAACAACTGCTTCAATCCTGTTTCTTAAGTCGGGTAGGCCAGATGGTGGCGGAGACACATGCACATGATCCTTCATGAACCCCCAAAGGTAAAAAACGTATGGGGAGAGAGATCGGGTGAACGTGAAGGCCATGCGAAACAAGCTCTCATCCGGCCCCTTGCGGCCAATCAAGCGGTCGAGCACAACGTCGTTTAACCAATCGCACACTGAGTTAATACCTGTGAGGCGGCACCCCAACCTGCCGCCAAATGAAGTTCTCTGGTTCAGCTTCTTCCAATTAGAGGGAAGAGACATGCGAATCAAGATCAGGAAACACCAATTACAGTTACTTCACCGAAAAAGAAAGCTTTGAAACCCCTATATTCATTTTGAAACACCCCGTACTTCCCCACAGTTTAGCCGTTTGTTTTTTATGGAAAATGTCGGTACAAATTGCGTCAGACTGCACCCCTGGGGGTAGATGGTATCCATCTAGACGGGTATTTGAGTCCAGTTTAATATTCATATTCTCTCTGTCCGGTTAATATCTGGACCCCCTTTCGTTCTTTTTTGTATCTGTTTATACGATTTACCTTGAAGTTTTAAGGTCTCAGCATTTTTTCTGAGAAAATACCAAACGAGATAGTTGAACCATTAGTTCCTCCTGAACCATTAGAACCTCTTAACGTAATCTCCTTGTATGCGTACACTTTTTGCACAACATCGATGCTATGATTCCATGGCCGCCGGGAATGCTTCTGCAGGGGTCCGTTTTGCCCACTGGAAGAATCGGCTGATCCGTGGTCGAGGCTTCTTGGGTTCGTGGTCACACTACGTTACTTGGCCTTCTTTGAAGTGTCACGCGGCCAGGAATGCATGTTTATACACATCCATAACACTATCGCAGCATGTCTCACTCAATTGAAAATGAATTTCGGGTGCTGGGTGTTAATCCACGCAAGTGGAGAAAATGTATGACACGCTGTTCTAGTGCACTAAACGACGTTATTTTTAGTTTTTGGGTGATCATCGCAGTGACTGCTCGATCAATTATCTTCAGATAACTCTTGAAAACTCTAGATAGGTGGTGAAATTGTTTTCTTTTTAAAACCACCAAGATGCGCTGATCCGATTCAGCTGCTCCCACTGGAAACTCATAATTCGGGAAAGGTTAATCTTGCAGCATTTTTCTTATCACAATCGGTATTCAAAGCTTCTAAAATTAATTTGACTCAATTGGTGACCTCGATGCTGATCCATTTATTTCGATTATGTTGGTTCCCACCGTCGCAGAATCCTTCCAACACTTCCTCCTCCCTATTATTCCATCTTAGCCATTTACATTCAGCGATCCAAACCAAAACAATGGTTTCACTAGTCACTTATATTCTAAAATAAAAATAAATTAAGGTTTACGGTCCCTGATAATTTGACGTCGTCTGGCAGTGCTGTAATATTCAGGTTCCATATCCATTGACTTATTTCTTTTCATTCCTTCGAAAGTTCTGAGAATTAATTTAAATATTAATTTTTTTAATTAAAAACTTTTATTTAACTAATTAACTTAAATATTAATTTTTAATAAATAAACTTTACTTTTAAAAAATATATAATAATAAAAATAATATAAATTTAAAACTTATATCTAAAATGTATTTATTTACTGCCTTAAGCCGTTTAATGATCAGTTAAAATGACCTCATTATTTCAAAATTGAAACAGTTTCGAGCTCAAGATAAAAGTGTCCATGTTCATTTAGTTGATACAATATTGTTAAATATTTGCCCGCCATCCATTTCAGCTTTGAAAAATTTTAATCGCCTTTGAAATTATGCATATCACTCATGATATGGGGGACGTGTTTAAGCGTATGTAGGACCTTACTACGGGTAATTTAACCAGGAATGCTTTGAATAAGAGAAAATTTGAAGCGTTGAACGTAAATAATCAGCGTTTATTGGAAGAGGGAATGGGAATAATAGTTTAAAAGTTATATTCCTCAATTTATTTGAAGTAAATTCGGTTTTTCTTACTTCATTATTTTCAAGAAGAATGTATATTTTGTCTGTTTAGTGATTTGTTTCCCTTTTTCTTCACCCGTAGGTGGTGAGTATGTTAAAAATTGAAATATATAGGTTTGGAATTTAGGCCCAAAGGGATTTAAATCAACAGGAATTCAAAGGGCAATTGGGGAAATAAGAATTTGAAGGGAAGTCTTAAACTGAATCCTGTCGCAACAATTAGGCCGAGTTTAATTTCTTCCATCAACGCATTTGGAAACTTCTCTGTTATTTCTCGGCTAGGAGGAGTACTAGTATGTTGGAAAACGTCGCCGATGGGCTTCAGCGCTACCATTTTCCTCAACTGCTCAGTCTTCAGTCTGCATGTTAAGTATTCCAAACGGCAGTTCGTCTCTATAGTAAGCATTGCACTGCATATACTAATAAAAACCGATTTAGAGTGCCCATGTAGTCAGTATAATAATTTTATATTAGTTGCTAAAAAAACGAAATGTCGTTTTAATGGTTTACGTTTCGCCAAACCTATGGGGTAACAAACGTAGGAGTCGAAAAGCGGTAGGAAGCCAGAGCCACATAACTTAATACCACTGAAAATACATTAATGATTTGAAACAGTGAATAATTCCTCTCGTGGAAATGGCCATTGAGGCAAATTGCTTGCTGTAAAACATCATTAGTGGTCCGGGTGGGCGAGCACCTCACGAATTTTTCGCCCACCTTTGGTCGGACGTTTTATGACGGAACTAAGTTACCGTGGTGTTAGTTCCACTTTTAAAGCCAGGGTTTTAAAGGTCATGCCAGCATCGATCTTATTTATCATAGATGGTAAAAATGAGCTAAATTTATTTTTAGAGAGGAGCTTTTTCGTTTTTTTATTCTTCATACCTCAACAGCTCAAAAAGGGCGTGCCGCTACAGCTAGTGTACATAATCGTGTCTAATTACTTCCAACATTTTTTTTGGAAAATTATGATAAAGTGAGGGAAATAAATTGATAATTATTATTAAGTATAATTTCAAGCGAACATATAGTTACATTATGTGAATTAAGAAAAAAATATTCTATATGGAATTTTAAATGACCTCCTCTGTTTCAAAATAACAAGGGCATGAATGCTGTTCTCTGGACAATGAAAACGCACCACGTATGGCTTATCTTGAAACTTTGAGTGAGAATATCAATTCTGAAGATCAACTCAAAATAGTAAGCTTACACACCGTGTACACATTTTTTCTTAGTTTATTACATTCCTCTAGGTAATGATTTTGGATGGGTGATTGCTTTTTTTTGGCCGACGTTTCTCTGATTCCCTTTTATTTTGCTATGTCGTGAAGGAATTCGTTTTATATTCTTTCGTACTCGGATGATGGTTGGTATTTTATTTTGATCTAACGGAATATGATTTCTATTACTTCTTCGACTTTCCGGGGCATAATTTGCATTTTTCTCCTCTTGTAAGTAACACTGTTTTTTAAGACGTTAAGGTAATTGTTTCCCATTTGTTTGATTGTAGATATGAAGATTTTATTAAGTGTATTGTTACTTAAACTTTGATATGGTGCGGGGTTTTGTACGGCACAGAAATATCGTCGTGGGAACAAGATGATAGGCGTAGATTGGAGTCTTTTGAAATGTAGAGACGAGGAGAAGGATTCAAAAGTTAAAGATGGGCGGGAAGGAAAACCTCCAGAGAAACACGAGGCTGGATAATGGGTGGAAGGGTTTGTTGGGAGAAAAGAATACGAAAGATGGATGCCGAGTATTTCGATTGGGGATGGAATGCTGAATTCTGTGATAAGGGAGAGAAAGTTAAGCTAGCGGGGGTGGGGGAGGAGAAGGATTGGTCTGAATGTTGGACGGAATGAAGGCCGGAAAAAAGTATGTGTGATTAAAGAATATTTGAATGTATTTTTGTGTCTCACGTTTAGAAAAAACTAATAAATGCAGCGATGCTCAGTATGTGTCCATCCAAAACCTACCTCAAAACGATTTGAATAGAAATGATAATAATTATGCATTAAGCGTCTTCCGGCGTAAGTTAGCAGGAGTGCTTGGAGTGTTATTGGAGGTATCTCCTGTTTTATTGAGAATAAATAATTCTACTTGTTATTTCTTGGGAAGGGATCTCATAATCTCTCATGGATGGAAAGAGTTCATTTACAAATTAAGTTCACGTCCTCATCGTAGATAGATAGAGGTATTTATTTAGGCAAAGTTGAGACCTAATTGTCCCTTATTCCATTTAACTCAACGTCGTATACATATTATTTTAGGCATAAAACTTATAGTTTCATTCATACGAACACATAAACGCGTATAGACAGACACAAATTCATGCATGCACATATTTGCACATCGTAAATAAAAGGAAAAAAAATATATATATATATATATAAA
The DNA here is from genome assembly GCF_022747635.1 of Hetaerina americana. Taxonomy (NCBI): domain Eukaryota; kingdom Metazoa; phylum Arthropoda; class Insecta; order Odonata; family Calopterygidae; genus Hetaerina; species Hetaerina americana. Next base: position 27,811,678 of record NW_027286181.1, read on the forward strand.
TATATATATATATATATATATATATATATATATATAAATCCATATATACATACATATACGTATATAAACTAAGGATACACCTACACGTACACACATACTCAAAGTAAATGACAGTGAAGAAAGAGAAAAATAAAATTAGAAAGAGAAAAATAAAAAAAGTCTAAGCAAAGAGTGAGGTTTGTGGAACAAGCATCATCGTGTATAGCAAGCCTTTTATCAATTATTTTATGTAAGACACCGATTGCAAACCTTTTTACAGCGTAGATGTGATAATGTGTTTCTGGATATTCGTTCAAAAAACATGACATTTGTTTTCCAATCTCCCCTCGGTCTCACCTCCTCCCTTCCATCCCTCCTTTCTCTCACCTCCCTAGTTTCCCCCTCCACCGACCCTTTCCTCCCGCCCTTCCCCCTTCCCCCTTCGCCTTGACCTTTACGAGGCGCCGTTTCCATCCCTTCGTCCACCCTAATTTGCCTTTGCCCATTTTTCCTGAGGATCCGTCGCAATATCCCCGGGGATCGAGATGGTGCGGGGGCTAACGTACTGGCTTCCCACCGTGAGGGCGCGGGTTCAAATCCCGGCGGTGTTGAATATTTTTCAGAGGTATCTCGATCCCTACTTGAGGTGCTTTGTGGAGGGCACTTTGAGTGAGTACGCCGTCCGTCGGATGGGACGTTAAACTGCGGACCCCTTGGCGCCTTTCGTAAAGAGTAGGCTAATGCCGACGCCGGGTTTCTCTCCACCCTTCATCCTTTCCTATCCATCCCCTATGGCGCAAATGACCTTAGCTGTCGGTCGCCTCCCCTCAAAACTACTACTACTACTGCAATATCCCCTTTTCTTTCCTCCCAGCCATTCAATACGTGTGGGCTCGCCCTTCCCTAGTCCGACCCGCCTCCACCTACCGGTGACACTCCTGCTAACAAATAAAACAACTCTCTTCGCTTCCTCGCTTTTTTTACGTGTGGAATTTCATGTGCGCGAGCATCTTGAATGTCTGGCGACGCTTCCCTCTTGAAGAAGGGCGCAGACGACCTTATTCGGATCAATTTAGAGACGTAGTTTTGAGCGTATTATGGCTAACTTTGTTGAATGAAATGAAAACGTAATGGCGCAATTAGTACTTCTATTACGCTTAATCATGTATTGATAGTAAGCGTATTTAACGTATTGATTGAAGCGTATTTAACTCAACAGCTGATTATAAGTTATGTTAAAACTCGATCGAGCCAATGTAGGAAAAAGTAAAATAAAGTATTTCACTCCGTTTTCGGATCAAAGGTTTCCATTTCACATTAATTGGAAAAAGGACCGTATCATGGGATTAATTGGAAATTAGGCGTTTGGGTCGTTTTTAGTGTCCGAATTTTCTCTGGCCATGGATGAAGTCAATGGTGTGAAAGTATTCAACCGTTATAAATTTTGCAAATTCGTGAAAGCGTGGTGATGAAATTGTGATCATCATATCATATGTATTCCTTGTAGGATTTTAAATATCGAAACAAGCACGTGGAGTTATAGGAGTTCTGTAGGGTAATATTTTTCCTTGGGTTTGTCTTAGAGGTTAAACATTAAATAAATATTCTCGATGAGAGCATTCGTCGTAAGTTAGAAGAATTAGTTGAATGATTCGCGTATAGGAATATAAGTGAATTGATGGCCGGGACTGATTCGCATATAGGAATACGTATAAGGGAATTGATGGCAGGGACTCTTTAGTGAAGGTGTAGATAGTTTTGATGAATGTTTTACATGGAGCCTCGCGCCATAGTTAAGACGATTGGTCCAAGAGATAAGAGAATGAGCATGTATTCGACGTTTTGAGTTGCATGCACGGAGAAGTGCGGAGAACTTAAAAAAAAATAGATAGGGAGAAATATATACAAAGAAATATTAGTTTGGGGAGATCGAAATTTGTTGAGAGAAATTTAGGCTCGAGTACTTGCGGATGGAAGGCACATTGAGGGAGAGAAGGGTGTTAAAAGGCTGTGATGGAATTCCGTCGGGTATTAGTTACTCTCATGGTAGGAGTAAGCCCTTTTAATATACGACTACTTTATTCCGGAGCACCTTGAAATTTCTAAAGACGTGAAGGGTGTTTGAGGACGCTTGTACCTTATGACCACTCATCTTTTAAATCGAAATGCAGACATTTCTCTTTGTAAAAATCATTCGACTTGACTGGGACTCGATTCCCTGTCAAGCCGAATAATTTTTTTACCTTTTCGAAATTTCTGAATTTTCCGTGGGCATCAGCGGACGACTTCGCTAAAATTAACTGTCGCGGCATCTCCCGCAGTTCTTTAGTTTCATCTTTTTTAAACTCTTGGCTTTGGTTTCTCCGCCCCGTCGTATATCATGGCAAAATATGAGCGTAATGACTGAGTATAGATCATGGGTAATAAAAATATAAAACAATCGGTTAAATAATAATGAAAACTTTAATGGCGATGATCTGCTATATTTATTTATCGAGGCCATATTACGGAAAACAATTGTTATTTTCTATTGCCTTATGATGAAAAAATTCTTTATGATAACCTATCAAACTTGTAATCCAACAAATTGTGTAATTATACCCCATTCTAGTTGTCTGTAACCGCTCTTGAAAATATGTTAATGCCTACAGGGGCAGACGGAGCAGTCTGGAAAAAATCGTGAAAAATCACCTCAAAGCCCAGACGTGTTTTATAAGTAGATTTCTGGAGTCTTCAACGCTCCCAACTTTTGGGAGTTATTGCAGTTCCATTGCATAATACAATCTAGGGTAAACAGATGCTCGATATGCCGCGTTGGACTCCGAGGAGAAAGGGTGCATGTTATTGAGATAAGGCTTCATTTTATCCGAAATAGGGAAAAATGAGATGCATGTGTCTTTGCATATATGTGTGCGTGTATGTATATATATGCATGCAAATCATTTGTCCTTTTTTACTGTCGTTGATGTGCTGTTTAAACCTTTGGGCATTTACTTGAGGATTCCGCATTGAATTCCGTGCTTATATATTTTTTCAACGGTGCCGTGGGGATTTGAATCGATAAGAGGAAACTATTGCACAGGTTACACAACCTCTCCTCCACGATATCCTCCGCAATCGTTTCCTTTTGCTCTCACGAAATGCCGATTGGCACTTCTGACTTTCATATCCGGAGAAATTCCTTCGCCCTCCAACCCGCCGTAGTTGCGTCACCTTCCGAATACTTCCCTTTTTAGAATATTTTCTGTTTTATTCGCAATTCTGGAGACTGCAGACAGGAGATAACCTGCATTTGGAGACAAATGAAAAGCAGACATCCGAAAAGAAAGGACCCTATCTTTATTCGAGCTCTGGTATCGCGTTTCTTTTCTCTCCGCTTAATTAAATGTCATCACCATTGGTTCAACCCCCCCCCTTCCCCCCACCCCCGTATTCTTTTTTTCTGCCCGTCCTTCCTCTTGTCTCCCCGCTGCTGACGGTCGATTGTTTTCGGGCAGCAATGGTACCAGTTTCCCTTCTCGAGAACTGTTTTTCCTCAGATTCGAGTATGGTGCCATGGGAAGGGGGCGGGCGCATCAACGAATAACCTGCCCTCGAGGGACGCGGCGTCATGTGGAGGCGACCACAGTGATTCCGACGGCATATGTGTGTGTCCAAGCGTGAGCCGGAATTGGAATATTTATAAGGATTAGGGAGTCGAGAGGTCACTTTCTGATTCTCCTTCCCCAGGCTCTGCCACTCGGACGTATTTGACCTTGTTTGTAATGTTCTAATTTGTAATTCTTCACCTCGTTTTTTTCCGAAGACACTGTGTTATAGATAAAAACAAATGTCCAAGTTTAGCGAAAGGTGGTCAAAATAGTACCGAGGTCAGGGAAGACAAATTCCATGCAATAATTAAATGAAAAACGCCGCAAGGAACGTGTGAATAAAGTGAAATATATAAAGAAATTGGCCTTGTAACATTTCTTTTACTTGATAGGTATTCGAGCCCGTGTGTCACAATTAGGCATGTAAACCCTCGAGCCATGATAACTTCCTCAAGGGGACGAAAATCCATTTGGAAATTGGATGAAATGGGATTCGAGTACTGGTCACGTCATGTGAATTTTTATTCACAGTTGAAAGACTAGAGCGCAGTAATTCATTTGAATTCCATTTCTTTACCATGAAGGAATTTTGAAACTATTTCCCTGCGGTCAATCTTTGGTGATTCCTTACAAATACGCGGCATATTCACAAAGTAAGGGCCGTTTGCTTATATTTAAATATTGGCGCTTCAGAACGCAGTTTAAATCCTGTAGCGCCATCTACTGATGCATTGAGAAGATATAGCAGCATTTGTTTTGTTTCAGAAGTCGTTTGCTTTGTCCTCGCATGCAAACAACAATGTCCGCGACAATCGTTCATCCTGCCAGTTGTGAAGTGCGTTCTATCACACGATTCTTGTATGCCTCGTACTAGATCTCTAGATTTATGTACGTGATACATTTCCTAAGGAATTAGAACCTTTTACGTGTTTTGGTGGTTTTATTTATGGATATGGTCCAAATTATAGTTGGGTGTTCTGGATGTGGAATAATTAAAGGCTGTCCCAGTTGTATACATGTATGTATTTCCTTTTCACAAAGTATGTGTGCAGAAGAATGGAACAACTGGGTCGAAGGGAAAACAAACGAAGTTTAAGGCATGGTAGGAGAAGAGAGAATGTGGCTGGGAGAAATTCGAATAGGGCGGTGAAAGTGATAATAGAGAAGAGAACGCTAGGAAAGCGATGCAGCGGGAGGATAGGAATAGGTACGTGTATTTAGGATGGAGTTGAAGGAGGAAGGAAGTAGACAGAGTTAAAGAACGAATTATTTACGTATTCAGTAGCAGCAATTTGAGGAGATATTGCGTCATTTTACTGAGGGCTTACGAGAACGGCAGTGTGTAAATGCCTGGGTTCTAACAAAAACGCTATCCAAGCCGGTAGACTATTGCTATCACTTGAAGGAAGCCCGAACAAAAGCTTGTGACCCGCGAGCTATTTGTTGTGAAGCTTGTTAGACGTCGCTTTTTCCTTCGGTACCATATGTCAGCAGGTTATCCCTTGGTATCCAACCAGATTGTAATCTGCTCTGCACCTGTGTTCAAGTCTGTTCTAGATGTTTTTTTTGGCACAATCAGATGCCTCAATCTGTTAAAATGCTTTTTGAATATTTGACGGCAAAAAGTCAATATCGTGATGAAATCTATATTCGACTTTCTTTTAACTGTGCGGAATTTTATAATCTGTTCCTTTTCTCTGTGCCAATTTTTTTCCTCTGCATCCCACTATATTTACCAAACAGATAATATATTTTTAAGTTGATTTAATAATCAATTTAATTGTAGTCCAATTGCTTTCGCCATCCCAATTTGCGAAATCTCCGTTCATTCACTCTTAGCGTTTTTCCACTTACCGAAATCTTTCCCAGTGGCCGAGGGACAGGTTACGCTGTAATACTTTCAAAAATGAGCTGAAAAACTGCCTGTTTCCTCATTTTGAAGATTCATTAAAAGGCTAGTATATTCGTCATTTGTTGCAAATTTCAATCGGGAAGTGGATGCCTGAATGCTGGCAGTGGTCTATGAGACGGTCTGAAGGAAATCCATCGAGAAATGAAGGCGAATAAAATACGCGAATGGGGAAAACTTACGTCATTCTACAAGTTGTGAATCACGTTGTGGCGCTAGTGGAATTGATGCGCCAATTTTGACCTCAGGTTTTCTCGCAATGGTGTGTTAAAAACTTTGCTAGGGTGTCGTGAGATGCGAAGAATTCAGGCCATGCTATGCTTGTATCATCGTCTTGTAACGAATTTCCGTGATGGTTGAAATACTCGGGCGGTACTTTGCCGATCTTCAAAGTGCGTGTTCCTCTCAGAAAGTTTTCATCCTCCTTCCTTCATCTTCTCGTTCAGCCTCATTGAGATTTTCTCTCTATAATTACGTGCATTGAGTTAAAACAGTACATAAAAGCAATAAACGCCTCCATACTCGTTACGTAGATTTATTGAGGTATGCACACCTATTTCCGGGCGTCATTAACCGTCTTAACTAATTAACTAACCACTTTTATTGCTTCAGCAAATAACTTTAACGTTTTTATGACGATGGACATAAATAAACGTCCAGTTAACAGTGCTGTGTTGAGTACTTGGTGTTTTTAACCTTCAGTTTTTGGCAAGTACAGCAACGTTGAAATATATTGACACGTTTTTACCACGACAACATAAAAGGATTATGGGGACTCGTACACCTGTCCATTATACCTAACGTTTGTTTCGACATCATGTTAAACTTCCCCAAAACTAAATTAAAATTCTAATTTGTATTTGGTAATGAATGAACAGTCAGGAACCATCACCCAAACCGCGCTCCACCCCCTCCCGAAAGCATGGCTACTGATGAGTGATATTCATGTAGCCTCTCCTATCTTAAGACATTTTGGGACCCATTGATGCTCCACATCTACACGTTGTCCTGCAAACTACCGCTAGGGTGTGTAGCAGGGGTTAATTCAATTACTTCCATGCAATCTCATATAATTAAGTTTTTCTTAGTTGCGAGATGCCTATAAATATGTGATTTTTTCATAGAATGTGATTACTGTCAACTATAGATACATGCACTACGGCATTAAGCTGTGAAATACTTCTCCACGTATGCAAGACGAGCTGCCAGTAAAAAGAAGAAGAATATAATATAGGTTAGATAAAATAATGATAGCGTACTAAGCTAATTAAAATTAAAAAAAATACTGTCTGGGGCAATTACTTTTTACAATCACCCTCCCTTATCATTACCCGCAAATATGGTAATGTGTGGGTTGAGGTGCAGTTTTATTCATACAGGGTGGCCACTTGATTGGAGAATCTGGAAGTGTTCTGGATTTTTAAGTTCCTGGAGAGCCTGTAAATATGCTGGTAAACGTATTAAAAGAGTGTTCGGAAATTTTGTGCGATTACGGCGTGTTTTATTGATCAACGAATTGGCAGCGTCCGCAAACCTATCCCAGAGCTGGTTTCCATTCTTGTCTGATGGTTTGAATACCCCGTTAGCGTTGCTCAAAGCCTAAGTTCAAGCTCTCACCTTAAGTTCACTCGCCTAATGGTTCAATGTTATACCAATATTTCTTGTTGCACAAAAAGGCTTTGCATTAGTAAACGGGGAAATTATGAAGGATCTCAGTTTTTCCCGGCGTATTGTATTCAGGAAGTTCTCTCGGGTTTCCCACCGGGTCAGCGTGGTGTGCACCGACGTTTCGACGGCTAACTCTGCCATCGTCTTCAGGGTGAAGTGCAGAGCAATGAATTCGCCATGTATTTATACCCTGTCGTAGGGTCAGGTGTCCTCCGATTGGTCCGATGTGTTCCCAAGTGCCGAGCCGCCCCGGTGACGTCTCGTACTTTCAATTTTTCTCAGCACAGGTCTCCACGTGCTGCTGATCTGGAAGCCAGTGTCCCTGTTGAAGGTATTCTGTCCTTCCAGTCGGATTTCCACGGCTTCCTTCGCCACTCGGTCCCAGTAGCCGTTCGTGTGACAAAGTCTTTTGGTGCTCCCCCAGTCAATCCGATGACCATGCGTGATGCTGTGTTCGGCGACTGCAGACTTCTCAGGGTAATGGAGTCTGATGCATCGCTCATGCTCCGTTAGTCGCTTTTCAATTGTGCGGCCAGTCTCCCCGATGTATACCTGGCCGCACTCACACGGGATCCGGTATACCCCCGGCACCTTCAAACCCCGTTCGTCTTTTGCCGTGCCAAGGAAGTTCTTCAATTTTCCTTGTGGCTTGTGGATGGTTTCCACTTTATGTTTCCTTAGTATCCTGGAGATCTTATGGGATACCGTGGAAACAAAGGGGATGCTGACCCTGGCAACGGGTTTTTCTCTTTCCTCTCTCTGACGGTCGTTTCTGGTGAAGGCCCTTTTAAGGGCCAAATTGGGGCTCCAACATACCATCTGGCGAGGTACCTGACGGGTGTCCTTGCACCTTACGTGGGGTCGTGTGAGCACCACATCAAAAACTCCGCAGAGTTCGTCCAGACGCTACGGACCATTAAGCTGGATCAGCATGACATTCTTGTAAGTTTCGACGTTGTGTCCTTATTTACTAAGATTCCGGTGAAGGACACCATACTGCTGCTGGAAGAGAAGTTTGACAGCAAAATCGTGGATCTCTTTCGCCACGTGCTGACCTCGACGTATTTTCAATACCAAAAGAAGTTTTACGAGCAAGTGGAAGGCGTCCCCATGGGCTCTCCATTGTCTCCGGCGATTGCCAATTTCTACATGGAGGAGTTCGAGGAGAGGGCACTTAGAACGGCCCCACTAAAACCGAGGCATTTCTTCAGGTATGTGGACGATACCTTCATCATATGGCCGCACGGACCGGACACCATCACCAACTTCCTTGGCCACATGAATAGCATTCATCCCAGCATCCAGTTCACCATGGAGATTGAGAGCAACGGTCGGCTGCCCTTCCTGGATATCCTAATTGAAAGGAAAGCGGACGGGAGCTTAGGCCACAAGGTGTATAGGAAGCCTACCCACACCAATCTCTATTTGAACGGGAAAAGCCACCATCACCCTGCCCAAAAACGAGGGGTTATGTCAACGCTCATCCACCGGGCAAAATGCGTGTCAGACCAGGAAGGTTTGGAGGCAGAAGTTCATCACCTGAAAAATACTTTCCTTCAGAATGGATACACAAGCCGGGAGGTCAATTTGGCCCTTAAAAGGGCTTTCACCAGAAACGACCGTCAGAGAGAGGAAAGAGAAAAACCCGTTGCCAGGGTCAGCATCCCCTTTGTTTCCACGGTATCCCATAAGATCTCCAGGATACTAAGGAAACATAAAGTGGAAACCATCCACAAGCCACAAGGAAAATTGAAGAACTTCCTTGGCACGGCAAAAGACGAACGGGGTTTGAAGGTGCCGGGGGTATACCGGATCCCGTGTGAGTGCGGCCAGGTATACATCGGGGAGACTGGCCGCACAATTGAAAAGCGACTAACGGAGCATGAGCGATGCATCAGACTCCATTACCCTGAGAAGTCTGCAGTCGCCGAACACAGCATCACGCATGGTCATCGGATTGACTGGGGGAGCACCAAAAGACTTTGTCACACGAACGGCTACTGGGACCGAGTGGCGAAGGAAGCCGTGGAAATCCGACTGGAAGGACAGAATACCTTCAACAGGGACACTGGCTTCCAGATCAGCAGCACGTGGAGACCTGTGCTGAGAAAAATTGAAAGTACGAGACGTCACCGGGGCGGCTCGGCACTTGGGAACACATCGGACCAATCGGAGGACACCTGACCCTACGACAGGGTATAAATACATGGCGAATTCATTGCTCTGCACTTCACCCTGAAGACGATGGCAGAGTTAGCCGTCGAAACGTCGGTGCACACCACGCTGACCCGGTGGGAAACCCGAGAGAACTTCCTGAATAGGGGAAATTATGTTTCTTCTTACGAAGAAATTTGTACGAGTAGAATTAATACAATATGCTGTAGAAACCAACATATTTCCAATTCTTTCCTGATATCATCTATTTTACGAATTGCGAAAAAAAAGTTGCAAAAAATTGCCAATTTTGGTTGAAAAACTGGAAATAGCCCAGAGTTTGGCCACTCTGACGTACCTGTCTTGGGAAGGATGAATTGGAAATGGAATGCATGATTTAGAAGTAAACGAACATAAGCATAGAGTGAGTAATGGAGGAAAAAATAATAAAGAATAAGAAATATTTCGTCTGGTAAAACGAGTAAAATAGGGAGACTTGGAATGGCAGAAAGATCGTATAACGTATCTTTTCACTGATTGAAATACACTATTTCGGCTTAGTTTCAAATAGTTGCCATATATTTACTATTAGCATGGGGGGAGGTTAGGTAAGAGTAAGGTTATTTGGAACAGGAATGTGAAGACTCGGATGCATGGGGAAAGTTGATTTATTTGCCCTTCACTATGTTTCATTTCCATCAAACCCATGCCTGACCGTACTCCATTAAGGTAAGTGGCTGACCATCCTCCCAGGAGGAGTTGGAAGAATTAACCCTCATGCTCAACCACCTTTAACGTCGAATTAATGCGCCACCGTTCCGAAGAAAACCAAAGAAAATGCGTGTCTTGTGTCAAATAGTCCTAATAAAAAATGGAAAATGTCGTATTACTGATTCAAACTCCAACGTGGGGGCTATGGATACATTGTTCTTGGAGATTCAATCCCTTATAAAAATAATATTACTGGAGTATGACACACACATCGCAATTTTCAATTGAATAAGAAGCTTAAATGAAGCATTACTATTAAATCTTCTAATTCATTCATTAGAGACCCACAGTAGTTATTTATTTTTGTAATAAGAATTCCTCCCAGCACACTAGTTCTCAAATTGTTTAACTTAAAAACATTTTGAATAAAGTGTGTTTTAGCACTTTGGAAATAATTCAATGGGCTCTATTTTTTAACTCATGATTGAATTGGTGAATGAATTTGAACAAATTACCTTAAATTTCGTATGGAGTTTGAAAAAATGAAGGAAAAATAAAACTCTTCATTATTTTATTCTAGTTTTGAGTGTAATGGCTTTCAGTCTTTGAATATTTATAAAGTTTCATCTTTAAACAGATTTTTTGGTTCAGCTAACGCTTCCTCTTTCTACGTTCGTATTTTTTATTTAGTAATCAATCTTCATTTAGATGGCTTCTGTGTAATTGCTCTACATATCTATAAAATATCCTAGGAATAAATAAAAATTAAGATGTGCTCCTAAATTATCGTTTATAAAGAATTTTATACCGTTAATCTTTGTAAATTTTATCCCGTCGAAAACCTGTCAACCAGATGATTAAGTATCGGAAAAATCTGTGGCATCAAAGTTCTATTTGATGCCAGTGTTCGTGGTTTAAAAAAATGTTAATATTAATTTTTCAAATAACTGATTTCATTGCAATACTTTCCCGAGTGTGGTATGAGGTTACGATGACATAAAATATTTCTTAGATTCACGTAATTGACCGAGGAATTTTAGTATCCCCTCTCTAATCGAAGCTAAGCAACATCTATTATGATTTGGTGAATATATGTCGCCAATCTGTTTCGAGAGATCCTCTGCTCTCCCCTGAGAGATGCGTAGGCGAGTGTGTCGTCACAAAATTCTCTGTCTGGAAAAACTTCGTCGAGTGCCCGCTAGATGTCTCTCGATACTACAAGGCGCTCGTGTGATGATTTGGAGGGTTGCTCACTGTTTTGCAAATAAGATGAGGGTTATTAAAAGTTTTCTTAGTTATGTAAAGGGTAATATATTTTTTTACTTTTGTATTCAATTCTTAGATCGTAGAAACTTTTCCATGCCAAATATTGTTATTCAGTTTGTGTAATTTTAAGGAACTGTCAGTTGTATACATTAATATTGTATGGATGAACATGATAAGAATCGAATCTTATTTTACCGCTTTCAACGAATAACAAGTTAATACATAATTTGGAATTGATATTCGGAGGAAATCGCCAGTGAAAGAACTTAAACTAACACGTTCTATTTAGAATCCACACTTATAAATTTAGTTATTTGAAATTCCATTTCAATGAAAATGCTTACCAAATGAATAAGTGCTTTTATAGTTTATCTCCGCCTTTCTGGAGATTTCCTAATTAGATTTGGATTCTTACAGATGCTTACAATTATGCAAAGAAAAAAAGCCACTGGCATTTCTAACGAGAATATGTGTTCAACAGATTCAGGCGAGATGTGGTGGAAGTTCGTCATTATGAGAAGGAAATTTGCACTTTTTCAAAGATTGATTTCCACAAATCTTTGGAAAAGTGCAAATTTGTTTCTCATGATCGAATGCATTAATTGAAAAACGTCATGCAATGGAGTTTTGATTGTAGCGTACTTACTTAGGGTAGGTTTTCGATGTCCCCTGGGACTACACACTACTGTACTCCTAAACCCTGACCTACACGGTACAAAATATCCTTAGACCCCATACTACCTATTGTAATAGCTCATTATTTAGCCCTGTATTATTTCTACCTCCCTTAGTTCCGATCGAAATACCTCTGTATTTCTTCCCTCCATCTCCACTTGCTCCCCTCTCGTATTAATGCTTACAGCATCCCAGTACCATTCAGTATCTCTTGCGTCCACCTGTCCTACCTTCAAAATTCTCTCTACTGACGTCTCTCGTCCATCATTTTTCCTAGAACTTTGTTTCTTTTCCTTTCTGCCCATTTTATTTTTTACATTCTTCTCCACACTGGCATCTCATAGATCTCCAAACTACGTTCCAACTACCTTCTGCCTCAGTGACCAAGTGTCTGAGCCGTACAAAAGCACACCCCAGTTTTCGGTAACCTCTTTACTTAGGGTGCCTGTAATCAGCTGGCGCCTCTTCGTAAACGCCTTTTTACCTGACGCATTTTTTTTATTTCCCCACCACTCTGTCCATCCAAATCCAAAACACTTACTCTATGAGTTAAGTGTTCTACTTGTTCCAGTTTATGTCTTTTAAATTGGAAGCTTTTCTTTGCCTACCTATTTAGTTAGAATCTGGGATTACATGTTACTAAGTAAATCTTTGTATGGCTAATTAGGAACTATATGTTGTTTTATTTTTACTTGAAGCAATTTAAATCCGAAACCAATCTTATTTAATTATTACAATATTTAATGCCCTTAAAGATGAAGTCTTGCGATTACAGTTCTGTTCTGACTTAAACGTGTGTACTTGAACTAAAAGAAAAAGGCTGTGAGCTAGTAATAAAGCGTCTAACAGGTATTTACTTTTTGGTCGCAATTAAATATTGTTTTAAATTACTTCATTTTTGCCCAATTATTCCAGAAATCTTTTTTTAAAAAAATTGATTAGATTTTTTCAGTCTGGAGGTCACATGTGCAGATGAATAGAAATAATAAGCAATTATAAACTCCAGTTGGTAGCATTCTCTCATCTTTCAGGTAGATTATTATTAGATAGATTAGATCAGGTAGATTATTCAGAGTATTATTGGTCCTAGAGCACTGATCTCCGTAAGACAGTAATGTAGGTGTGTGATTAGTTTTCTTAGATAAGCTGAGTTTCAAGGAATGATTTCTTACTTACTCGTAATTATAATTGAGTATCGGGGTAACGGTGAAAGTACCTATTTTAACCGTAACAGTAAATATTTTCCAGAAAAGTATTTCGTAAAGTTAAGTCAGTTGGTCAATTTTTAGAGAAAGTTCCATGTTAGCCGCGCCATTTACCGAATGATCTCATATAAGCTCTTGTTAATGTTCATTATCTGTCGCATAATTAGGCTAGCTTTGGTAGAGTAGGTTCGTCTATTTCCGTTTCTATCCCTTCGTTTCTCTCTCGTATGTTCCAATGAACGACTCCTTACAAATGTGCAAAAAGTAAATGCCTCGTCTCTCCAGGTACATTTTGCGGTAGCTAATGTGGCAGTGGGTGTCAATTTGCTGTTGACTTTTCGGACGGAGGAATTGGAATCAGAGTGGATTGTAGTGGCGATCGCCTGGAGTACACATACAGTGATGTAAAAATAATTCCATCGTAAACTGCACCGAAAATGATTAGAGCGATCATTTATAGATTCACATGGGTCCATTTGGAATCATTCCCAATCGCATGTTCTTAAATGGTGTATGCTTTTAAACTCCCTTGGGAAGATTTTTCCAAGCTCCGCCTCTAGTGGCAGCACATCTTCCCTTGGCATTTCATGTTATGAGCCGGCGTCGGTTGTAACGACCACTCCCCACTCTCCTCCATTAGTTCCGGTTAAGATTTGATTTTTTCCCCTCAAGTGTGCGCAGACGCATGTACCTTCGCGCTCGAAACTCGCGGTCACTTCATCCGAAGGTCTCGTTTATTATTTTTTTTAAAAAGTATTTTTTGCTTATTTTACACGATGAGGTAATTTTCCCCCTCCCCCGATTCCTCCTCCCTCGCTCACTGCTCCGAAATTGCCTTCCACATGCTCCCGAGCGCCGCCCTCCGTCTTCGAAGGAGAGCGTTCTATTCCCATTGGTGACGCAGCCGTGAACTTCCATCAACACCCGCCAGCCCCAGCCCTCTCTCTCCCGCTCTCGCTCCCTCAGTCGCCCATTCCCTCCACTTCCCCGCCCCTCTTGGAGCGGCGCCCGTTCCAAGCTCCGGAGATGGACGCGATGGATGGATGGACGGGCGAGTGGGCGGGCGGGCGAAGGAGATAATCCCGGAAGGAATAGAGGGATGGAGGGGCTTCCTTCGCACTCCCGCACGCACACATGCAGGGCCCGCTCGTCTAAGCACCCCCCTTCCGAGTCCTCCCCGTTCAGTCGGACGAACTTGGAAGGGCGGGAGACTCTCTGCCCAGAAATATACCCGTGAATAGTGGTAATTAATACGGGGCAATAATTCTCCAATGGTCTCTCATGGGACTTCAGAATTTTGTATCTGTTGCGTGCCTGGAGTGCTTTAAATATCTAGCATTTATATTATAATTGGAAGTCTACCGTTTGGGGTAGGTTTTTGAATAGAGACACATACCAACCACCGCCACATTTCAATGGCTCAGCTAACGCGAAATGGTGTCACACCCCACTCTATACCAATAAACCATTCTTCGCGTCCACATATTTTCTAACTCTCTACATTCCATCCAACATTTCTATCGTTTTTCCACCCCATCCTCGCTCGTCTAACGTCTTTCCCTCCAACACAGTGTTCAATAGTAAGTCACGACTTGATATGCCCTGTATCGACCTTTCATGGCTCCTTTCAATTTCACCCGGCAACCCTCCCCCCCCCCCCCCCAATGTTTCCCTTTCCGATCTCCCCCAAACACACATCTCAAAAAAAACTCCAATCTACGCCTATCACCATGCTTCAGCGGCTAAGTTTCCGCTTCGCACAAACCCACGCTCCATATCAAAGTTTTCGCTAATCTATTTTGAACCTCCTTACTCAGCGTCTCTGTCATCAAACTCTTTCCTCCTAATGTAAGTTCCTTTGCCTTACGAAGTTATTCTTTTTTTAATCTGTAATATTTTAACCACTTCCAAGATGAATAAAATGTTTATCTGTCATACCTTGTCTACCATAGAAACAAGTTTTGTGTTTATTCTCGGGAATGGCTTAGTGTAACACCAAAGTTTTCCTTAGGATAGATGAGTGAGGATTGGAATTCTGTCGAGTGAAATCATTAGAGATGGGGCATGAAAAGATATGTACCAAATCCAGAAGTTTTCCAAATGAATCTGTGTCTTCGACTCTTAACTTTTAATGTACAAAATTGAATATATTTGGTCTCCACCCCGGGTACCATTTCAATAAGCATGGTTGGCGTAAAATATCAGAGCAGGTCTAAAGTAACTCTTTAATAAAAATTCATCTCATTTTACGCACCACAAACATTGGTTCTGCTTTTTGTTTTCGATTCTTGGAATTATAATAGTCTTAAATATAAATTCAATTTGAACGACGTAAATTATCAGATCTATTCGAGGAAATGATGGGGAGAAGTTAATTCAATAAATGCCTCGTGTCATAGGTTACACTTTTTTTTAATTCGGGGAAATATTGTATTTAATGTACGTTGATGTTATATGATTAGCTTCCTTCGCATTTGATTAGGAAAATATAAGTTTGATCTCAATATCAAATAAACTGGGTCGTGGTGGCATAAATCGGTGGAATGTTCGGCTCGAAGGTCGGGGTTCATATGTGTGTCATTCTGAGCGTTCCCATCTCCATCCAAACCGTGTTATTTTTATGGTTAGTTGACCTTCCGGCGAAATCGCAGCCGGAAAAGAGGACGGAATCATTCCCTCCCCATGCGCGAACAAGGGCAATATGGACTGTGGAAACGAAACCCCGAAGGGGAGAGGCTAATGGAATCCAGCAATGAAAAGAATATGCTCTCACTCTTCGAGCGGCATCGACGGAGGAGTAGGGTTGAAAATTGGCTACGAATGTATTAATACACAAGAACTGTTTCGGAGAACGCATACCACGATTTAAATCCCCCGGGGCACTCTTCTGCGGAATCCGTGGAATTTTAGGGTGCCCTCCCTCGCATCCAACTATCCCAGTTGTTGCCTAACGGCTCTATGCTCCCCTCTCGTCCTTGCTCCTCCGCCATTCCCTTTCTCCCAACAGACCCTGGATTCCACCCGCCTTTCACACCACTATCATTCCCTCTACCCCCCCACTCCACCTGTCTGTGACCCAATTCAGTTTTTCCGTCCGTGGACTCTCCCTCGAGTAGGCGTTTGCGCTGCCGGCGAGCGTGGGTCGAGCGCCCGAGGGGGGTGGTGTATTTTTCGCGGGGGATTGAGGGGGTCGGAGGGCGAAGTGGGTGCATCTGACCGTGGGGTGCGGCGTGAAGGAGGTCTCCGGAGAGGACGATGAATGTGTTTTCATTTCTTTTATTTCGATAGCGAAAGCTTTCAGGTCGAGGGAAACGAATCAATCATTTCTGAATGGCTCCTTTCATCTCGTGACTCATAACAAATGTGATGGTCACTGGGTCACTCGAGGGCGGGTCAGCTGTTAACCTACCTATCTACTCCTCCTCCTCCTCCTCTCGTCGATTCTGAAGGAATTTCGGGCGGCTTGTGAAGTTAAATTAGCCAATGCGCGGCTGGAATTAGATTCATCATATCATCCCGTATTGCTCACCCTTTCATGGCATAATTACTTGTTTTCGTTGATTAGGAAGGGAAAAAGTATCAGCCGCGGAAAAGTGATACCGAATGGCCGGTTTTGGGTTGAAATCATCCGTCGGTGCAAAGACATGGGTGCCTAATTCGGCTCTCGCGTCAGTTTGTATTATATATTAAGAATATTTCTAATCCCACCAGCTACAGGAATTATCGTGGAGGTAGGTTTTGTGGACGAGGATAGAACTGACTAGTACTATGCCCAAGGCATGTGAAATGAACGCATCAGGATAGATGTGTTAATTTCACACGTTACGCCAGTTACTTTTCCTCTGTCGCAATTGGCTTCCCAAAAAGATCTGGTCACTGAAAAATCACGCAGCTACGGTGAGTCCAAAGGCACCGAGAGGCATCACGAGGAATCTAACCCGAACCCTTCAGTTAATAGCTCAGCGCTCTTACCACTGAATTACCAAGCCACATATCAGCCTATCACAGGTTTACCCGAAGTTGCCTACAGCATACTGATTTATTATAAAATGGGGTAATTCCGTGAGGGTGCATGAGGTACATTCCGTTAGGAATTAACTTCTAAACAAAAAGATACTATCACTCGGGTCGAATCCAAAGGGAAATAGAAGGAATGCAAGCGAGTGTTATCCAATGTTCAAAGAAATGCTATCCCTAATCCCAAATGTTACTTTGGTGCGTCCATTCGACCGTCGATGCCCTTATATGTATGAACCATCGGTAAATTAATCAGCTCGTACGCCTGAGCCCGATTTTGCGTTTTCCTGTATCCGTGCTCTTTAGTGGTTAAACAAACCCTGTGAAGTCAGGCGATAAATTTTGTCTCGGATATTTTGTTTTTTATGCGTTAATGTACATATATAGCCGCGTTTAATTGTGAGAAAATGGTTCTGAGCACTTTACGTTTTCGTGTTACCAACTGTGATATTTGAAATAGTCATTATGTGAATTTTTAAATTATTTATGTAATCCCAAAATTATTCCAATTGCAAATACTGCGTGAAAATTCTGTTAGATGCAGCAATTTCAGACCTGTGTATTCTCTGTGCCTTTTCGTTATCTTGTTGTTATTCCTTTGGTAATATTTTTCCGTCTTCTAGGGCTTTTATTGGTTTGCGTTCCTTTGCTAGGAAAAGAGAATACTTCACCTTGACATAAGTCTCTGTCAGGTCAATGGGAATTATTATTTGGTGGACCAACCGTTTTAATGTAGGTGAATGGACTTAAACTCAATACCCCAGACATTTCTTATTCTTGCCTAGCAAGATATAACCTGAAGTCTTCACACTGCAATACACCCTTCTTCAATTCCGCATTCATTCTACCTCCATTCGTCCTGTTCAACATGCCTATTTTTTTCTTCCTCCTAACTTGCTTGCACAACGTTCTGCCCTCTTATCTCCGTTTTCGGCATTCCATCGACAATTTAAATCTGTGCATCCATCTTTCCTGCCTCCTTTGGGTTCCTCCCAACAATCCCATCATCACGCCCAATACCTTTCTGTCCATTTTTCGTCATTCTCCAAACCTACATTTTGAAAGCCTCCAACCTATGGTTATCTTCTTGCTACAACGACCATGGATGCCGTACAAAACCTCGATGGATATCAAAGTTCTTCTTATGCCCGTTTTGCTTTGGCTACCATGGTCCGAGACACTTCTTGCATAAGTAAACCGTCCCACCTGTTCTAGTTTTTGTCCTTTATTTTTTTTTTAACTTCGGTTGAGTATTTTTTATTATATTGTCGATGAATATGATTTTGTGTTTGTGTGAAAACTTCCGTTACTTTTAATCTAAGGGGGATGGATCAATATAGAAAGTCTGCGAAATCCAATAAACTTGGTCCTTCGGTTTCAGAGCGCTTCGAGCTAAATTTAGTGGAGATATTTTTGCCCGAGCGTTATATCGCTATTTAAGTCGTTGGAATGTGTCTGCGTGAATTTCATCGAAGTAATGAATGAATATTTTCATGAGAATTTTGCTTTAATGTCACCGAGTCGAATTGCGTGCTGATTTCAAGTGCGCTAGAGTGAGTTTCAGTCTCACTGAACACTTGTTGAAGGTTTTTTTAAGCCAAAATCTTTAATTTTCAGTGTATGCAAGTATGTTTCAATGTTAAAGCGGACATTTTAAGTTTTCTTAATCGTTCATTCAGCTAAACTACCCTCGGGAAGTTGAAAATTTGAGTTTCCTCAAAGGGATAGAGCGTAGAATAACGTGATATTTAGAAGAGACAGATTTGTTGGCTTCATAGGTACCTACCGTTAATATACGAGGTTCCAATTTGGCTGGCACGGTCTGGTTTTAGTCTTAAATTTTCATGCTAGCCTGCGAATCGCCCCCGGTGGGTGGGGGGGGGCTTTGCCATTTCAGCTTCCATGTTGAAGGATGGAAACATCTTACACTCACGTGGTTATACGCACGCCGGCAGGCATTCTCTCTTTTGCGAATTGTGATTGACGCTTGAATTCGAAAAGGGAAGACAGTTTAGAAATACGTTATAATAAGTCATCGTTCCTCCTGTCTTTAAAATGGAGAGCGGTGTATGAATTTGAGTGGACACGAAATAAATTTGGACCAGGAGTTATTATATCTTCGTAAACACGCCAGGAAAACTAAAAATAAAGCGAAAGATCAATTCTTCAAATGATCGAATTTCGGGCTTTTGCAAAGGGCATCATTCCCACATGGAGCAAGTGTAAATGTAGCGGTAATCGTAAATACTAAAACGAATCATTGTTTTGCTTCGAGTGCGCACCTTTTGAGAAAATAATGTAGTATAAGTGAATGGATCTTATTTTATTCGAAGGGGAACCAGTAATGAAATAGTTATTCACTTATGTGTTAAGCTAAAAAGTCAATTTTTCAGAGCTACTCTTTACTCTGTAATTTACCTCTTGCCAAATGAAAAACATAATGCGTTTTTGATTTTATTAGATAAATCTTAAAGAAAAAAAACGTAAATTAGCCTGACGAAAGGAAAGTCTCAAAAGAATCATTTTACTTTGATTCCAATGCAAATGAAAAATGGAGAAAGAGCGATAAGAATTCAAAAAGGTCCTTTACCTTGTCAAGGGAAGTGCAGCTGTGCGTCAGCTCCTAATATGATTCATATTTTCTTTTAGAAGTGGTCAATGCAGACCTAAAAAAAATGTTGAATGTATTAGGAGTGATGACGTTTAAGGATATTTTGTGATGCTGTAGTGTTTAAGAGTACAGCAGTGTTTAGTGACTAGCTCCATTAAACGTATTCTAACCGGATCGACCTTTTCTACTAATTATTTTAATTTGGCAGCATTCAAATCGGGAGAATTTCTCTAAATCCCTTTTCGTGAAATATCTATCGGGGGATTTACCATTTTTATTCGTCTTAAAGGAAATACCACACGTTAGCACAGGAGAAGTTTCTGTTTTTAGATCTTAGAAATATCAAATATTTCTACACATTTGCCGAAGTATTTAGAAATTTTAATGGGAGTTTCGGTGAAATCATTTCCATTCATTTAAATTGAAGATTAATTTGAAAGCTAATTCTAATTTAACTTAACTGAAATTAGTTTTAATGGGCTTTAGCTCTAACTTGACTCATCTGAAAATGTAACATTTACATTAACCGAGTTCAATTTTAAAGTTGACTCCCCCAATCCTGCTAAGTATAAATATTGATGGCTTGGAAGTAGTGTATATCTTCAACGAACGACCGGGAACACCCGTAACTGCTAATTTATGGGAGTCCCCCGAGGATGTGAGCAGCTGTTCTAGGATTTTATTATTAAAAAATCTTTCGCCTAGATTGGGATTCGTACTTTGGTCTCCGTTAAGGCTAATTACCATTGCTTTGTAAAATTCTACCATTTTTATATAATCTAATCTTACGTCAAGAACAAGAGTTGAATGGATTGAAAAAATGTTTTGAAAAAAACCATTAAACCATAGACGGGATAGGGCGATCTCCATCAGCCAAGGGATAATTTAGAAACTAAAACATTGTCGAGTGCAGAAATGCTTTTAAAAAATGCAAATACTCTCGGATTCGTCATCGATTTCGTATATATGTTTGGTCAATAATTATAAACGTGTTTAAATGTAATGGTGGTCGTTGAACCACTCCCGGATTGGCTGTTTAAAAATGGGTCAGCGAAACGGATAGCTTTTATTTGTTTTAAAGTGTACTGGAGACCCAAAAGGATTACTGTCACCTTCGTATTATTAAACACGAAGTACAACCTTCCTTAATGGCCTCCGCGTAAAGTCCGGGAAAGCTGGCGGTAAAAATTTCGTAATAATTTTCTTATATTTCGAGCGACGTTCGAAAAATCGCGCGGAAAAGCGACTGCGATTTGCATGTGGACAGGTAATAGACTTGCATCTTTCCATTTTCGTTCAGCTGGTTGTCACGTCTTTCTTGTAGCCCATCAAAGGATCCGCGTCTGTTTGGCCAAAATTAGACCCCTTGACGTGTTACTGATGTCCGGCGAACGTGCGTGTAATTCACTGCTGGCCCGGGAGATGACAGCACCCTGTCACTCGGGAAAGAGCCCCGCTGCTCGACGAGTATTTCTAGTTTTTGAGAAGGTTCCCAAAAAGGCCCGAAAGGATTTTCTGTATCTGACTTCCAGTCGAATGAGGTATCCTGCCCTCTCACCCTTTCATTTTCTCTATTTCCGTGACCTCTGTGTATATTTTTTTGGCACTCTCCGTACATTTCCAGCATTAATCAAACCTTCCTGTTTGATGCAATCAAAGGGAACGAACTGAACGTTGGGTTCTAACCCAATATGTTGTGCTCAACTAATGAGTACCCTTTTTAGCGCTAAAATTTCATCATTTGGTGTCTTTAAGTTTTCAATCTTGCCATCGGTCGCGAAATATTTCTTCATCAATGCAGGTAGGCATCGGTTACATTTCGTAACGCCAATTTCCTTTCGTTGCTAAAGTGTAAATCCGTCATTTTTTTATTGGATTTGAAAGTGTTTGCTAGTAATTTGACAGGTCAGACAAGCTTAAGCTTTCTGAAATGTGAGTGTCTTGTCATGTATTAGCTATTTAACTTTTGTGCTCTATAGTGCCGTCCAAATGTTATATTGCTGCCGGAGTGCTTCTACATCATCTATATATAAAAATATATATACATATATATATATCTATAGATATATTTATATTATATATATATATAATATGTAATATTTTTTTACAATTTTTAGAGAATTATATATACATACACACACACACACACACACACTATATATATATATATATATATATATATATATATACACACACATATATATATATATATATATATATATATACACACATATATATATATATATATATATATATATATATATATATATATATTTCATATGTATACCAATAGATATTCATAATATGTTCATATCGAAACTCTTTCGATATCGGGATATCAAACATTAGTCCATTTTTACCTAATTGACGTCGAGGTTTGATGCTGAAGTTGCAATATAGCACACTCTCTCAAAGAAGCTGGAACGATTTTCATTTCCACGGGGACGGAGCGGCATCAATCTCGTGGCTGCTAACTTGGTTAATTTTCCATAGCAGACCAGTTAAGTTATTGACCTGAGCACGCACTTCACCGCAACGCGGACGTACTTTTCAGAAGGGAAAAAATCCCGCGTGATTATTCCTCGTTGGCCGGGGTGAGGGAAAATGTGTGGCGTTGATGCTTCACCCGAACGATCCTCCGGCTTAATTTCTCTAAGAGAGTTCCCGAGCTTTACGGAAACTCCGTGACGGGCAGCATTTATGCCTCCCTCCCTTGCTGTCTTTCTTCCACACCACCACCCTGCCAAACCGAGAGATCGCGTGTTTTTGAGGCCTACGCCCCTCGTGTTGAAGGGTTTGCCCGGACGTTATTCGCACATCCATGGAAGGGTGGGCCCCTTTGGTTCAACTTGGGGTTTCGCGTTCAGTGGCCGCTTGTGCGTCGTATGCCCTTTCCCGTATACAATGGACCTTCCATTCCCCTCAGTCACATAAACACACGCGTGCACACGCATACGTCTTGTTCATGCTAACTCCTCTTAATTATGTTGGCCACATGCGTATAAAATCCTCCGGAGTGGTAATCGTATTCACCGACTGTTTGGTGTCTCTACTTATTGTTTCATTTCAACGTGGAAGTATGAAAGGCTTACATTAGCTCAGAACTTTCAGCTTAATGACAGTGATAATTCATGTCTAGTAATTTACTTGATGCTGGAATGATACTTTGATCGTAATAAATTTCATTGAAGTTCGCTTGACTGGTAACCCAGGTGAAATTTGAAAATATGATTATGAATTCGATTGAAAACTAATTGATGTAGAAACAATTTCTGTGATGGATACTGATTTTAAATAAAATATAATTAATGTTATATGGCGGATCTTGATTCACCCCTTAGTGTAAAACTAGATTTAGACCGAGGGATAAAAGCCAAAATAGTCCTATCGGGTTGATTTTTTCTATTAACGCTTGGATGACCTAGAAATGGATCTAAATCAACCAAATCACCCTAATTTCTGGGCCAAATCGAATTAATATCATAGGCCACAAATCCATGTTTGTTAGAGTTCTAATGGTGAGAAGCAACGAATATTATAATTTTGTTTTTCGTTATTCCTCCTCGCCAATTCTCGTCGCCGAATATTTCTTTAAAGGGGAGTTGGAAAATACGTTGGAACACATGGATTGGAGTTAAAACGTAATTTCCGCGGGTTTTTGCTTCACTCATGGTATTTTTTACTGGTTGGACTCGGTATGAATCTTGACAACCGAAAAGAGAAGAATGGATGGCTGGAGTGATATCGATCTTAGGTTTGAAATACTAATGAGATATCAATCTTAAGAAGAAGAAGGGCGGAAACTGCTAGTGTGTCAACGAAACGCCGAGAGAGTTTAAGAAAAACGCAGTTTCCTTTGATATGAAGTACGTATGCTATCTACCACCAATATGCAAGTACATAACAGTCGGAAAACTGCATGGAAAACATTTTTTCCGAAATCAATTGAACACCGGCGGTGGGGCTGGAAAGTTTGTCTTCCAGTTACCCCTTCCATGATTTCAATAGTTATGAACATTCCTGAAAGAATGTACTCTTTGGTAGTCGAGGAAGGTGCTCTTAATTTGGACAAGTTATCGCGTTGATTGTTCACCACAGCAATGGCTTTCTGTGTAGCCAAACGCCAATTTTGTGTAAAATTCATTTCAGCGAAAAAAAATATTTACTGTCGTTTACATTCCATTGTTTTCCAATTTTATTGCGACTTTCTATTATGTACAATTTGTTGTCCTTATAGGTATAGAAAGTGGTTAAAAATGAAATACAGGATCGTAACAATAACTCAAAGCCAGGAATGGGGTAACCATATTTCCCTCTTCAGCAGGAGTTTTCAACGTACCTGTATTACGAGGTGGCCTTACGTAATGGAGATATATTTTAGCCCTAAAATAAAAAATACCTTTGCTGTTTATTCGGTTTTTACCTGAACACAGGTTAACCACCGCTACACATCTAAATCCTCATCCAACTCGATTCAATGGAACTCTCATTCAAATGAATTTGTGTTCAATTCTGCATACTTTCTGCCTATCTTCATTTCGTCCAACAGCCTATTCGGTTCAATATTCCATCATTATTCATCCACTTTCATAGCCTCCTTTGTATTTCTCGTAACAACACTCCTCCCCAACCGTACCCAGTACTTCTTCGTTTATTTTCTTTGCCACACTACTTTGCGGTTAAATATCTTAAGTGAGCTGTCGCTGGGTTTGGAGTTTGCTTATCTTCCCCACCCTCTCCCCTGATTTCCCATTCCTCATCTTTCAGTTTTCCAACACTCACTCATTTTCCATTCCGCCCTTGTTTCCCTCGGCTCATCGCGGGGAGCAATCGTTCCAATTTCGTCATATTTATTTTTTCGACAAAAAAGCAAGGGGGAAGTGGAAAAGAGAGAGAGATATTCTCTCCCTCTCAGGGTTTTGTCACGTCACCTCTTCTCCATCTCCCCCAACACGCCACCACCCGTGGTCTATGTATTCCGTGAAGATACTGCTCCACGCATGTATGAATCGGGGAAGGTCACGCGACCAATTGTTTCGGGATTGGTGGAGCGTCCTCGTCGTGTTGGGTGCAAGCGGCGGGCGGGCGGGTGCGATTTTTGAGGGGGCGTCAACAGTTTGTCGGGCCAATGAAAATATCGCTTCCCCCCCGAGCTCGGCGTGGCCTTGGCCCGTATTTTCCGTCTCGACGTACCTGGAGGGGGGGAGGGGAGGGCGTGGAAGAGTTCTTATTTCTAAAGCTCGCATTATTACTGGGTACGTCACCACTCTCCCATCCCCACCCCCGCTCCAATCAGCCCACGAGATTGTTCTTGTCCAGATGGTACTGCCGCTGACGTATTTTTTGCATCCTTCGGCCAGTTTGGCCCTGATTGGTGATTTAATTGTGCTAAGAGTCTGGTGTCGAACCACATGATGTTTTTAATTGATTTTAATCCTGCCGTGGAAATTACTCTACATTCTTAATTGCAATTTCTCCCTCGGGGTTTAGACATGACTGTTTTCACGGTCAGGAATGAAGTCAAAGGAATGCGACTGCTAGATTAATGAAGTCAAGGCCCTTCGGGATTAAATTTATGAAAACATTGTCTACCAAAATCAACGGTAGCTTACGTTCAGTGGTTGTATTAAATTTCAGCATAAGTCTGAAGCATAGAAATTGCGTTCACCTCGTTGTATTCAGTCAGATCTGGTAGTAACTATATCCTGTCCTGTATATCGTTATCGTTCTATAAATTATCACGAAGTCGTATTAGTAATATTTAGGGTTGGCGACGGACAGCTGAGGTCATTTGCGCCATAGGGGATGGACAGGAAAGGATGAAGGGTGGAGAGAAACCCGGCGTCGGCATTAGCCTGCTCTTTGCGAAAGGCACCAAGGGGTCCGCAGCTTAACGTCCCATCAAACCGACGACGTACTCACTCAAAGTGTCCTCCACAAAGCACCTCAAGTAGGGACCGAGATACCTCTGAAAAATATTCAACACCATCGGGATTTGAACCCGGGCCCTCTGGGTGGGGAAGCCGGTACGATAGCCACCATTTCGATCCCCGCGAAGTCTTAGTTTAATTGATTGCATATAAAATTCTTATTGACCCATAAGGGCTGCGTACTCCTAATAACTAATATCAACCAGCGATAAAATAATTACAGTTTGAAAACCTAGGATAGCTTTTTGATAATCACCCTAGTTCTAGAAAGTGACTATCTTGATGGCTGTTCTTATTCGATTGGCATTTGGGTTAAACATTCAAGTCCCTTGTTTCTTACCGATATTTACGTATTCAACATTCGAGCAGTCAGTAATTAAAATGGTAGGAACATATTTCCGAGCATTATTTAAAAAAAATGTCCGAGTCATATTTAATATAAGTTTTTCTTGTCATAGTATTTCTCTTCACGAGCATCGCTAAAGCTGAAGCGAAAATGATATGATAGCAATGAGACTTGATTTCAAAATGGATAATTGCAACAATTTAAACGCAGGCAGTCAGTTAATTCATAATTACTGGGGTCGAATAAAACGCGCCATGTCTTTGTGAGGTAATATTTATGCCCTGAAATAGAAACAAGCGGAAAGCTCTTTGTCAAGCTGGTACACTCAGCACCTGGTGAATTTGCAGGTTCATTAAATATAATTTGAGTGCCATGATTCAAATGTTACCCATGTCGACGTGTAGGAATTTTAGTGAATTATGGTGTGTATCCTTGGACTAATTGTGTTAGGTACAGCTCAACATTATTCATTGCAAGTTTCATGTATTGTTCACTGAAGGGAATATTTAATGAATTAGGATTAGAATACACTGTTGTACAAGGAGTACACAGGTTTTTTTTAAAGAATCGTCAAGTGGCGCGGCGTAGTGGAAGTGCTGCATTTACAGGTATACCGTCTCTGCAGTTAAAGGAGGTTCTCCACTAAATGAATGCCGCTCGTACTGGGTTTGGCCGCCTTCACTACTCTCATGTATTCTCAGCTAACCGGAAAATCTTCAATGAAAAAGATCTCAGAATTTCAGTTGATATGCCAAGCCAATTTTTGAATTGGAATGTTTTAGTTTTTGAAAACGTTCTTAATTTGTGTAACATCATTTAGTATTTAATGATGCATGTGCATATATCCGATGTACTTTAGTCGTACCTGGTGGCTCATTAAACGTATTTTATTGCTTTATTCGAGTGAATAAAATAATGAATATTTATGAAAATGCATATGTTAACTGTCGTATGTTTTATCTTTTCAGGTGAGTTTAATTTGCTTTTTGACGAGTACCCTGTCATCAACCTTGGGTGAGTGTGCATACGCCATCTTATTTTGAAGGTATATAAGGTCGGTGACGTAATTTTCAGTTCCTTTTTGACCGAATTTTCACTTCGATATGCGAGTGTTACCAACAGTTTGGGTTCCAGGGCTTTGTGCAGACGTATTTCTTTAAACTGATGCAAAAAATCTTAATTTTCAACTCTGAGCATACTTAGAAAAGTTGTCTGTTTTTCCCAATTCCACGGATTAGAATCTCAGTCACATATACGATGTCTTTTCTCAATTATTTCTTAATATTTTCTTAATCTTTTTTTTAATTTTTTCTTATTAACTGATGAATGTAATATTTAGGAAACAGTAGTGTAGAAACGACCTAAGAACATGAACATTTATAAACTCCACGCAGTAGAGATGGTGTCCTCGGCTCATTCGAGTCCGTAGCTTTGGATGCTTTCCGGAAAAAGTGGCGCGCGTAGTGTTTGAGTTAAATTAATCTTTTGAATTATACTTCGATGAGACTTCTATGTACAGCATTAGTAACAGTAAATCGGGCGTTGAGGTGTGGTTTAGCGTTTTACGTGTAAGTACTGAAGTATCGGAACAGAATAGCATTTATGTTAACTCAATATACCCTTTACGTACAGAATTCCTTGAGAAGGAAGTTCAATCGTTGAAATCACGGTCTCCGGATCCCTGGAAGAGTAAAATGGTTATTATTCCCACATCACGCTTACACGAAATAAGTCCGGAAAAATTTTACTATGCATTTTCCCTTTTTGTAAGTGTGTATCAGCATGCCATTCGTAGTCCGCTTCCTTTTTCCAATTTTTCTTTTTTTAGGATTGCGTCAGTCCTCGATAGGGTGGAGAGAAGCTTTTATTCTTTTTTGGTTCTACCCCACATGGTCTTGAATCGATAAGTTATGCAAAAAGAAGTTTATTTTTTTCCCCAAGAGGTCCTTGGGTCTGGCTTCAGACGCGCACCTTCAGGATGTAGCAGGTGGTCTCCCTACGCCCCCTTCCCCTATACTCCCAGTCCTCCTTGTCTTCCACCACCTTCGCCACTTCCTTCCTCGCGAACACGTAGCTATATGAGTCCTAGGCGCTGTCGTAAAAACCATGAACATAACGCGCGGCGGAAGGTGAATTTAAGGCCGTCTCTTCGTTCCGAAATAAAAAAAAATACGCGAGAGGTAACGCCGCCGCCACCAAACGATGACGGTATCCCATACGTAGTATCTGCCGAGCAGTGTGGTTGGGCGGGGAGGTGTTCGATGGAACTTGAGGAGCACCTGCCGCCTTTGCAAATACCCGCCCATTTTCGGCTGCCCCTCTCTTTCTCCTCCCAGTCCTTCAGTTGAGTTTCTGGGTGTTTGGGTAGGCGAAATCATTTTGGGACTTCACCCAAGGCCTAGGGTAGAAAAACCCCGCTGCTGAGAGATTCAAGTAGTTCTTATTCTTTCCTCGTACGGCGCTATCATGTAACAAAACCATATGTAACCGCTCCTGCTATTAATTCAAAGATCTAAATTCAAAAGCTTCATAAGCAACCACCATTGAATAGTGCAGTTACGCACGTATCTATGTGTGCTGGTGTACTTGTGTTTACATATACAGGATCTGTTCCAAAAGTAATGCAATTGAATTTCCTTCGTCCTGTTTGTGGAAGTGGGATCGAACTCCTTGGAGTAGGTGGGGAGGACTTTGGGGAGCTTTGCCGCAAAACTGCGGTCTCAGTGCTCTCCAAGCTGTGGAAGCGGCGGGAATTCTGTTATTGTAAACGTCGCCAAAGACCGGCCGAGTGGAAATTTCATGTGAACTTCTGCAACGTATTAAAAATGAACCTGATTATTTGGACAACGTCATTGGTGGTGATGACATTGTCCTGGGTTTTTTATTACTACGCAGGAACAAAACGCCAAAGCCCTGAGTGGCATACCGACCAGTCCTCCAAGCCCAAAAAGGCAAAAATGGGCAAATCAAAAGTGAAAACAATGCTCATTGTCTTTTTAGACAGAATAGTTGTGGTCCATAAGGTGTTTCTTTATCAAGGACTGGCTGTTAACATTGCCTACCACGTGGATGTACAGGTAAGACTCCGATAAAGGGTCACCAGGACGAGAAAAGGCATCTCCGCTACCTGGCAACTCCATCACGACAACACGCCTTGCCACAACACGCTACGAGGTCGCGAGATCC
This sequence comes from Hetaerina americana, assembly GCF_022747635.1. NCBI lineage: Eukaryota > Metazoa > Arthropoda > Insecta > Odonata > Calopterygidae > Hetaerina > Hetaerina americana. The sequence goes on from NW_027286181.1 coordinate 27,840,925, forward strand.
TGGCCAAACACCAGGTGCCAACGCTGCCGCACACCCCCGATAGTCCTGAAGTCGCCCCATTAGGCTTCTTTTTGTTCATTCGGATGAAGGCAGCCCTGAAAGGAACACGCCATAGAAGAGATCCAATCAGGCGAGACGAAGACCTTGCGAGAGGTCCCCGAAAACGCCTTCGAGGGCGCGTACCGGTCGTGACAGAGTCGCTGGAAAAATGTGTAGAGGTTCAAGGACAGTACTTGGAATAATTTTAAGTGTTTGTGCAAATCTCTTTCATAAATTACTTTTTTAAATAATTGCAATATTTTCGGAATGCACCTTGTGCAATAGGTATTTATATTAATGTTTAAATGAATATTTATGAATAAAAGGCTGGAACCCTAGCACCTCCCGCCACACGCGAGGTTGTGTATAGATGTACGGAGGAAGTGGGGTAACTGTGGGTCGCCGGCTCAGGATATTCCTCTCTCACGCCTGCCTATCTTGGAATGACTCACCCGCTTAATCATACCTCCTAGATCCAATTACTTCTCGAGTTGTCACAAAGGCATGGTTGCACCAGAAATTCAATTATTTTGGAAAGAGCGATTTTAATTATTTTTCGTCTCTCCTGCTGTAGCCTGTAGCTGTACCAGGGAGAATCGAATGCTTGAATCCCTCTGTCTTAGCAGTGCATCTCTCTTAATTTTTTTTTCATTTTGCCGTACACAGTAGTGTACAGTTTGGATTATTTCACTGATGTCGTGAGATAACTCGCGCTTCTAAAACAATGCTAATAAGTCCTTTGACTTATTCCATCCCAGTAGTGCAGGAACATTGTGATGCTTCGTGTTCCTTCCCCGCAATTTTTCACGCTCCGGACAGTTTTCCTGTGTATTTTGATTAAGATCTTGAATTTCTGGAAATGCCCTCCAAACGCTCGCTGCATGTTCTTAAACTAACGACAAGTACAAGTTTCCCTCAAATTGTCGTCGCCACAGTTTCAGATTGCCCGGTCCATTTGTCCCGTGTTATGGTTTAGTTCATAGCTTGGGAGAATCAAATGCCTACCTAAACGCATGCTGCATACGCACCTAAACTTAGCATACACAAGATAGCACAGAGAACGGAGCTGTCCCTCCTACCATAAAAATATGCGAATTTTCAAAATCAGTGGTATGCTAATATAGCATGCGAATCGCAATCAATTTCCTCCTTTATCGAAACCTTAGGCTTATTCGCTGAAATGACTGTTACCCCTTCTGTTCGGCACACGTTTACTTTGCGTGCACCTGGCTCGCATATTGTGTGGTGAATATGATCATAGGTCAGTTGTGTCGAAACGTCTCTCCCCACTTTTGACCTTATGGGGTGAAGCATATCGTAATCGGGAGTGATTGGTTGCGAGTGATGTGGTATATAGTAAAGTCGGTCGTTGTGGAGCGTTCGTTTGCGCTGGATTTAACCTCCTACGCCGTAGATCCTATCACCAAATTACCTTTGCTTCCTGCCGATTGGACTCTCCGTTCGTGTATTCATGTTCATGTATGGTATTTGGGCGGGTTTATTTAGAGGAAAATGGGAATGGTTGAGGGAACATGACGAGAAGAATTGCGTTAGCGAAAGAATAATTTACTAGAATGGAATTAGTTAGAGGTACTCTTAAACAGATACTTAAAAATGAACTTCATCTGAAGTTTAGCACTCCACGAATCTGAAACCTGGTCTTTGAAGCATGAGGGTGAGGGTAGATCAAAAGCTTTTGAGATGGGGTTGTGGCGAAGAATCGGTAAAAAATTTACAAGTGTTTCTGCAGAGAAGAAGACACAAACGCTCAAGTTTGAAATATGGTGTGCGAAGAGATTCAGTTGCCTGGGGAATTAAAAAATAGGCTGAAAAAGTGGGTGGAGGAGATATTGGGAGGTAGTGTGTGATGTTGATAAAACAGTGATGCAGTGATGTTGGGGTATAGTCGGGTAGAGCGAGGAAAAGAGTAGGCCACATCGACGGAATGAAAGCAGGTAGAAGTTAGTCTACATCTTCATGGTAGCCTCTAAGCCACCGTTGGGTTGTGTGGCAGGGGGGATGGCCAACACCAGGCATGCAGCGTCAAGGATTAACACCGAATAAAAATAAATTTCATTTACATCCATAGGTCGTCCACAGGTTTCTCAGGTTTTCCAAGTTTTTTCTTTTTAAACTGAGGATACTAACGAAATTTTAATGCTGTGAATTTGATCAAAAATTAAGTTTTTCTTAATTGTAATTAATCCGTGATATATTAAAATAATGTAGACGATGTTTACTACAGGTACATTTACTACAGTATTTCAATGAGATGCATTTATCTGCGCACAAGACACTAGCTTTCAGCAACAGGGACAGTAATTCAAGGTTGGATGTAATGATGATCACATATACGAAACTGGACTACTAAGTAGTCGTAACAGACTAATTAGCATGAAAAAAATAACAATTTTTCCTTCTAGCGTGGTTGTTTATAGTTTGTCTTTATCTTTCATGGGAAAAATGACACCTTGAATCTGTTGGTTCTACCCTTAAGCTCTCTAATCTCATTGACATGATCTCTCCTACCATGGCATAGTGGGGCTGAAAATACAAGTACAATGCACCTACATTAAAGTTACGAAGAGCTGAAGAAGGAAATAATGTATGGCAAACAAATGAAGTTCTAATGATACACAAGAGATAAAGTATTGCATTAGGACCATCATTTTGTTATTATATAATTATTTAATTCTTGAGTATACTTCCAATATTACAATGCCAAATATGTGGATTATCCGGGATATTTATTCTATTGATTTTTTGTGTTTTGCGGGAACGGCACCTGCTTTCATTTACAACCTGACCTGGATAAACCTTGTGTAACAAGGTTTTGAAGGGATCTATCCACCAGTTTCTTCTGTTTGACTCGCCTCCCTAGAACGAGGCGCGGAATAGAAACGTGGGGTGAAGCTGGAGACATCGTTGTCTACTTAGAAAATAAGTTCAGTATATTTACCCCTTGGTCTTGATTGCATAACATTTCGAGTGGTGCATTTAAAATGAAAAAGGAAGGCTTTCTGTCAGATTTCTAAGTCCTCGAAGCCCAAAGGCTGGAGTAGATGCCTGTGGTTAAGTTTTATGATTGACGCATGCCGTTTCACTTGATGTTTATTACAAAACAAATTACGAAAAAAAAAGTTCTTTACCGGAGTAGAGCGATATTTAATTCTGTTGGCTGGGATGAATGCCAGTCGATTCCTTTCCTTAAATCAACCGTAAAGGTCAGGTGAAGATCGTTTGTTTAAAGTTTATTTGGAAGTTGTGTTGAGTGGCAGACTCCAGCGATTAAATCTAATGTCGGGCGAATTTTGGAGGGTAATAGTTGTCCTCAAGGAATCTGCGTTGTCAGTCTTTGATGGTTCTACGTACTCTCGGAGTAATATTAAGAGCTAAATGTTATCTATGGTCAAATACTGTTCAGTTAAAATAAATTTGGAGCGCGAATGAGCCATACTGTGACTAATAGCAGATAATTAAAAAAACTTGAGTAATTTCGACGTCAGACGGATTTACCTCCGGCAAAACGCATTAACGAGTCTTTGTTTCTACTCTTTACTTGGTTTGAAAAATATTTTTCAGACCTATTTCGTGTATAATGTTGCGATTGTTTTATCATATATATACATATATATTTCGTTTGAAAAAAAAATATATATATGTATGTGTATATATTTTTATTCAGTATTAGTCCGAAAACAGTGCATTTTGGCCTTTACATCGAACTGTTAACAACAATAACAATGGTCACATTTACAAACACCCAAGCCCTAGATGGAGGGAAACTCCCCCAGGCGGGAATCGAACCCGCGACCCTTGGAATGGCAGACGAGGACGTTACCCCGCCGGTAACGGGGTCGGCAAATATATAATATATTTATATATATATATATGTTTATATATGTATATATATACGTTTATATATATGTGTATATAGTATATATATATACACATATATACCGCGACCCTTGGAATGGCAGACGAGGACGTTACCCCGCCGCCACCGGGGTCGGCAAATATATAATATATTTATATATATATATATATGTTTATATATATATACGTTTATATATATGTGTATATATATATACGTTTATATATATGTGTATATATATATATATATATATATATAAATATATGTGTGTATATATATATATATATATTTTTTTTTTTTCCGCCGTCGTTTTTGTATGTCAGGGTAATTTTTTTATCTTGGAAAATTTTTCAGGAGTGAAAATCAAGTTGTTACTGCACAAGGGCTATTTTTGCCCTCAATAAGAGCTATTTACTTGGGACGAGTGTACCACAATCCTTGCCGCAACTTTTAATGTGGCCTTTTGATTTTTTTCTTTCTTTCCAAGATACAACTTTTGCATTAACCCAAGTTAATCACTCCCAAGATTTCACCTGTCGGCGGGCTCTTTTCAACATTTTTCCGAACGGGAACCTTTCCTCCTCCTCGGTGAAACAGCCACCCGAACAAACACGACAGGGGAAAGGCTTCTCACAGAACTTTTTTTTTCACACAAAGCGAATCCATTCAAGTTGCCCTTCCAAATCGACCGCCCGTTCGCTAAATATGGCGCTGCCCGCAATTGAGATATCAACGAGATAGAGGTGGGCGGAAGTTAACGCTGAGTGCATTTATCCGTTTGTACCGTGGGTGTGCGATGTGCTGGCCTCCCCTTCTTTCTACGGTCATTGTTGAGAGAGATCTTTTAACTGAAACAAGGGGGGGGGGGGTCTTGTTCTTTGAAAGGTATTTTATCCGGTGGCTGAAAGGTTGTCTGCTCGTTTGCTCCTTCGCACCGATTACATTTTCCCTCTTAATGGTAACACCTATTCATTTCTTTTAGCTAATGTACCCGCAGGTTATTTTCTCGGATATCTTTCTCATTCCTATCCATTATTTGGGTTTCGTCTGCTGGTTTTGCCTTACTTGGTTCTCAAAGAGCGTATTTGAGTGATAATTTACGGTACGGTTTAAATTGCTTCGTTATTTGATTGCGTTCAGTTCGGTAATTATTTGAATCGCTCAAAAAATCAAAGTTGTTAGCGTAATGTTTTAATGTCGAAAAAAGCAAAGTAAGTAGCCTCGAAGACATTTTAGGAGTAACGTACATTCGATATGCGTGCGTATTAAATTTAACCCGTTTTTTTAGACAAATGATTAATTGAAAAAAAGTCTTTTCTGTATGTAATGTTTGAGCGAATTGAGCGGGGAGGTTCAACGTTGAAAATGGAAAATAATACGAATGACAATTCCACAATTCAATCATGTCTTTATAAAAAAATTGAAGATGAAATTAAGGTAATTGCATAAAGCATGTGAAATTAAAATTGAATAAGGAGAAGAGGTGAAGAAAGAGGAAACTAGTGAATTCTTTTGGGGCTTTCCATCGAGTGGAGTCCTCCATCTCTGCCGACGTTTCGTTGAACGACTCGCTGATCGTCGTCAGGGTAATGTCACTTCCTCGATCCCTCCTTCCATGGAACACTAATTCAAATTCTCTACTTGAGGAGTTGGCGTAGAATCGTAGGCGTGGATGGAGAAACTAACCCGGAGGAAAACCACTCGAGATTTCACTTATGACATACGTACTTTGGGAAAGCATCAGTTGAAGGCCTGATTTCAGCCAGGGACACAATGGAAACAAGCATTAATGAATTGATAAAATTCAGCCATGCAAAAATACCTAAAGAATATTCGAAAAACCTTGCAAGATTACGAGAATAGAGCGCTTGTAATTGTAATTCATCAAACATTAAACGAGTTCGGAGAAAAACACTTCAATGAAAAGTAGGAACTTTGGAAAAAAATGATGATTTCGAGCTCATTAATTCGAGAATTGCACAAGGTTATCATTTTTTCCCAATTTTGGGAATTCAATTTTGGCGATCCTATTTGAATACTTTTCGTTCTTTCACCCTTTCTATGTTAAAAAAATTCGCTCCGTGAAATGAAAAAAACTTGAGATATTAATGTAAATGATGTGTTTATTTCATAAATCAAATATTCCACGAAGATTGTAAAACTCATGGTTTTTATGTTTATTTCTTCGTAAAACTGTGATGTGCTGTATATATGTTAATGGGTTTATACCTAAGCTTATCACCTGCTTAATTCTCTGATAATATACGGCTTCACTTGGCTTGCAGGTTCAAATTGGGTACAATTTTTACACATTATTCCGTCCCTAAGATTTTGTTATTCGTCATTGTTAATTCCTTAAACTGAGTAACTTATTTATATAGGATTGGGATGTGAATAATAATGTATATGAAGTATGAAAACAAATGAGGAAGTGCAAAAAAAAACAATGAGGAAGTGCAGAGAAGTGCAGATAACAAATGAGGAAGTGGTATGGTGGGCGAGGTGAGGTGATTGTTGGGAGAAATCCTGTGGAGGCAGGAAAAATGTATGAAGGGCGTATGGATCGGCAGTGAGATGCTGAAAACTGTAATAGAGGGGAGACTGTTAGGCAAACGAGGAAAGGGAGGGCACAGGATAGGGATGTTTGACGGGATGAAGGAAGGAGTACACAGAGATGAAGAGGGACTTGATGTAGAGTAGGCTGCTGGGTTGTGTTCTGTTAGGAGTCACAAAATATTTATTTGGTAGTTGTGTCCATCCAAAACCTACCTTAACCGGTAGATTACTTTAAAAAATATATAAACGTATAATTTATTATTTATATGTATTATATTATAAATATATAATATATATTTATTTTTATTATATTATATATAATACAATATTATATTTTTATAATATAAATATTTATATATATTATATATATATATTAATATTCATCAACCCATTAGAGATTTTCATTTTTTTCTTTGTTCGTTTGTTGTCTATGCCTCCAATGTTCCCATCTACCTCAAAGTGAGTCGGAGGGGAGGATATGACCGCGATGGAAATCACCGTTTGGAGGAGGAAGAAACTTGAATGTGACGCTGCCTTTTTAACGTGGCGATTATCTCGTCTTTGTGTGAGGCCTCTCTTCCTGATCGCCCGTATCCAACATGTCCTCCTCCTTCCTTGTCCTTCTCTACCTCTCTGTCCGTTTTTTTCCCTCCGTCCGTCGTCCTCTAGTGGATGGGTGGGTCTCCCGCCTTCCCTCTTGCGTCACATGCCATTCTCCGAAGGAAAAAAGAGTTGAGCTTATCATTGGTTTGCCAAACGGGACCCCATGCTTTCTTGTATCACCTACCCGAACGCCTACTGACACTCAATTATTTTCGTCATGGTCATAATCCTTGGAAGTATCGAAAAAAATATAAGGAAGTGCGGAGAAATGTAAGGCGCTGGATATCAAGCGCAGTCGTTTAATCATAGCCCAAGTTGTATTCGCCGTCCGAGCAACGAACGTTTTATTAAATAAATCTATGTCAAGCGAAGAACCAATCAATTTAATGTGTCACTTTTCCCGGTTAAAGATAAGGATGGGATCAGAATAAATGGAAAACGACTGCACCAGAAAAAAATATTCTTAGTGGCTTGATGTGTGGCCATTATTATTATATCTAACCATAATTTCTCTACCCTTCTTAATATCAGCGTAGAGAATAATTTTACGCATAGATACTGTAGCGCATGTAGCTATCGTGAATTAATTTCGGTTGTTTTTTTAATTATTAAATATATTTATGGGTGACTTGCAGATAAATAAACACTTCAATTTATGGGGTTTCATTCCTGGTATGGAATCACCATGTCCGGCACAACCTAGTGATGACTTACATTGGGCCATGTGTCACCGATGGATAGGCTCCCCTTTCGCACGAGAAATTCGCGATGGCAACAATTTTAAGTTCTGCACCATCAATGGAATTCTTTTTTGTTCCGATTGCTGATTGTAACGGCTATCTTAGACCTTTGAATGGCTTGCTTTGTTTTTTTAAGCATCCAGAGCCATGGGCTCCTGATTGACGAGTTCAGATTGTTTTGGTGCGAATTCATAAAACTTTTATTTTGGCCGTTGCAATTTTTTCCTTGAGCGATTCGCTCCCCGCGCGGAAGTTCTTGTTCCAGGCGTGAAGATGGCATTGCTTGTACTAGATCTCGGAAAGATGTCGATCTCGACTGCTTGAAGGCATAGGTTTCGTTTCTCGCGGTGCAAATCTAGAACTTGTCAATTTTCAGCGAGGAGAAACTTCTATTTTCGTATTCTATCGAAGTGAGTACGTCGAAAGTAGTTTGCGTACGCGAGCTTATATTATATCCTGGCGTTGTGTAAGATCTCGTTTCTTTGTGTGCCATTAAAAGTGATAGTTAGATAGATAGAGGTCTATATTTGGGCGAAATTGAGACCTAATGGTCCCTTTTTCCATTTAAGCCATCGTCGTATACATGCTACGTAGTTATAAAATGTATAATTACATGCATATATATACATAAATACGAGACATACATTAACATGGACACATTCATTATGCACGGATTTTCACATTGAAAAGAAAAGGAATTATGTATATATATATATATATATACTTATTTCGTGTTTGAATGTGTATATATATATATATATATATATACTCATATATACAGAAACATATATAAGGAAAAGGGATAGGAACACGTATAAAGGACGAACACAATAGAAGTGGGGAAGGCGGAATCGTATATATATACATATATATATATACGAATGTATATATCTACATATATATATACATATATATACATATATATATACATATTAACTCATATATACAGAAACAGATATAAGGAAAAGGGATAGGAACACACATGAAGGACGAACACAATAAAGGTGGGGAAGGCGGAATCGAACGGATCACAAGAGTAAAAATATTTCCTTGACCGGGACTCGAACCTCGGATCTTTCCACTTGCCGGGCGGATGCTTGAATGTGTATATATACATATATATATATATATATATATATATATATTTTTTTTTTTTTTTTTAAGGTAATCTACCGGTTAAGGTAGGTTTTTCGATGGACACAACTACCAAACAAATATTTTGTGACTACTAACAAAACACAACCCTAAATTCTACTCTACACCAGGTCCCTCTTCATCTCTGAGTACTTTCTTCCGCCCTTCATCCCGTCCAACATCCCTATCCTGTTCCTTCCCTTTCCTCTTTTGCCCAACATTCTACCCTCTATATCAGTCTTCAACATCCCACTGCCGGTCAACACCCCCTTCATCCACTTTTCCTGCCTCCATAGGATTGCTCCCAACAAACCCCTCTCTTCGCCCACCATACCAAGTACTTCCTCATTTGTTTTCTTCTCTGTCCATTTCACCTTCTCCATTCTTCTCCACACCCACATTTCAAAAGCCTCCAGTCTACGTCTATCCTCCTGCTTCAATGACCACGTTTCCGCGCCGTACATAGCTACGCTCCATATCAAAGTTTTTACGAGTCTTTTCTTACTTTCTTTCTTACTCAAAGTCCCCGTCATCAACTCCCTCCTCCTCGTGAAAGCCTCTTTGCCTAGCGCAATTCTTCTCCTTACGTCCCTACTACTTTGACCGTGTTGGTCCAAAACACTACCGAGATACGTAAACTGTTCTACCTGCTCTAGTTTTTGCCCTCCTATTTTAATGTTAAGCTTGGCCTTTTTCTTTCTAGAAAATCGCATAACCTTTGTTTTATTAATATTGATTCTCATCCCATACCTGTCGCACTGAATTTCCAATTCACTCAGCAATGCTTGCAGCCCCTTGGCTGACTGACAAACTAAAGCTTGGTCATCAGCAGACCTAACTGATTTTACGAATCCCCCGCCCACTTTCATTCCTACCTCGAGTTCTTCCCATGCCTCTTTGATCATTTCCTCTGCATAGAGGTTGAACAGCAACGGTGATAATGGGCAACCCTGCCTTACACCCCTTCCTAACACTGCCCATCCTGACTCCCCGTTTCCCACCCGCACCTGAGCAGTCTGAGACGTGTACAGGTTGCGGATTAGCCTCCTTTCCCTCCAATCTATTCCTATTTTCTGCAATATACTCATTAGTTTTTCCCAATTCACTCCATCAAACGCTTTTTCGAAATCTACGAAACAGGCAAATACCTCCTGGTTGTGTTCTATATTCTTCTCGATTAATAATCTCATTACTGCAATGGCATCACGCGTACCTCTCCCCTTCCTAAACCCAAACTGATCATCCCCTAAGTAATCATTTGCCCTACTCTCTATCCTTTTGTTTATGATCCTGAGAACAACTTTAGCTGCGTGGGATATCAAACTAATTGTCCTATAGTCCTCACATGACGTGGCCTTTACCTTTTTCGGAATCGGAACTAAAACTGCTCTCACAAAGTCTTCCGGCCAGATTCCCTCCTCATAAATGCTACGGATCAGCCCATATAGCCTCTTCCTCCCACATTTTCCTAAGCATTTTAAAAGTTCCACGGGAATGTTATCTACCCCCACGGCCTTATTTAGTTTCATCTCCCTTAATGCCCTTTCTATCTCATTGCCTAGTATGCCTGGACCTAAGCTGTGTTCCTCTACGTCATTTTCTTTTTCAATGTCTAACTGTGTTGGTCTGAGTTCTTTACTATACAGTTCTTCTATATACTCCTTCCATCTCTCTTGGATCTTTCCTGCGTCAACTATTACCTTACCTGCCTTATCTCTAACTATTAGCATAGCTCTTCCTTTCTTACTTCCCGATAACGATTTAACTTTGCTGTACAGCGCACCGATTTCACCCTTCCTCTGGAGACTTTCCATATCCTCGCACTGCGTCTTCCACCATGCGTCTTTTGCCTTATTTGTTGCCCGCCTCAATTTATTGTTCAATTCTTTGTACTTCATTTTGCCTAATTCTGTATTTATATTCTTCCATTTTCGCCGCTCATCCATCTTTGTAATCATCTCATCCGTGATCCATGGTTTCCTAGTCCTTTTAGCGTTAACGGTTCCAATAGTGTCTTTTGCGGCTTTAGACAACCCTTTTTTGATCATTTCCCATTTCTCTTCGATAGTAATAAGCCCTTTACCATCCTCCATGATTTTCTCTACCGCCTGTTTGTATTCCTTCCTTTTCAACCCATTTAATGCTTCTATATTCCATTTTCTAACTCGCCGCCCCTGCCTTATCTTTTTGAAACGTACGCTACATTTCATAACAACTAAATTGTGGTCTGAGTCCGCATCCGCTCCAGGAAAGCTGTGGGAATTTATCACACTATTCCTAAACCTGTGTCTAACCAGGATATAATCTAGCTGATATCTTCCTGAGTCACCTGGCATTTTCCATGTATACCTGCGTCTTTTGTGGTGTCTAAACCAAGTGTTGGTGATGACTAACCCCTGTCTCCTGCAGAACTCAACTGCTTTCTCCCCGCGGTCATTCCTCGTGCCTAAACCGTAGTCGCCCACCTCATCACCATCTCTTCCTTCGCCTACCGTCGCATTCCAATCCCCCATCACTATCAAATGTTTCCCTGCAGGAACACACGCGATCATGTCCTCTAACTGATCGTATATCTTATCGACCTCTTCTTCCTTATGGTTGCTCGGTGGCATGTATACCTGAATAATAACTAAGTTCGTCGGTTCTGCTTTTATCTCCACTAGTAGTATTCTATCCGTTACCTGCTCTATGTTGACTACGCTTCTTCCTACCTCTTCATTTAATACTATGGCAACCCCTCGTTGGCTCTCGTCCCCACCGCTGTATATTATTCTATACTTATCACTCCAGTAATCCCCGCTATCTTTCCATCTCACCTCGCATAGACCTAAAATATCTATATTTCCCCTTTCCATCTCTCGCTTAACATTCTCCAATTTCCCTGTCCTCATCATTGTCCTAACATTCCACGTTCCTATTCTTACTAATTTGGTCTTCTTCTCCTGCGTCTTCTGTCCTGCTGCTGCTGGTTTTCCCTTGCAAGGGTTTCGTGGGATGACGACCGCGGAAGCCTTGCCTCCCCCGCTGCCGGGCACGACACACGGCCGATTGGGCCGAGCCCCGTGGTTGCCAGGACTCAAAATATCTCTATTGTCCATCATATTTTTCTAGGGAATGATAATTGAGGTGGTTTCCCGTTGCCTTCCTCAATAGTGTTTTTAACGTGACACCATCACTTACTGGCCGCCCCACTGGGGTCAGACGCCATTGCAGCCGCCTCACTGAGGAACAGACGCTGCGTGGACTACCTTTCGTCTGGCTCCTAACCTTCGACCTATCTGGCATGGGTGACCCTACTAGGAGCAATAATTATTACTCCCGCCAGCACAGCTCTAGGGGCATCGGAACGCACTAGCCCTTCCACCACGTCAAGGTTGTAGTCCGGGGAGGGATATATATATATACACGAGGGTCATCCGGAAAGTAGTACCCGTTCGTGCCGCATGAAGTGCTGACGACGCGAGTAGCCGCTGGACGAGGTCAGATAGCTTCAGTGGCTTGTCTGCCTTCTCTGAGCCAAGTTGCGTGACGCTAGCATTGCCTGTGTTGTTTCTGTGATTGTTTACAATGTTTAAAAAAATTGAGAACGCCGCCAGTTGTGAAGTGAGGGCAGTGATTAAATTCCTCAATGCAAGAAACGTTCGCCCATGTGATATTCATCGCCAATTAAAGGAGGTGTATGGAGACAATGTAATGGACGAGTCGTCTGTTCGGCGGTGGTGTCGCAACTTCAACATGGGGAGGGGGAACACACACGACGATGAGCGTTCGGGGAGACCGTCTGTCATTACAGACCAACTGGTGAGCTCAGTTGACGAATTCGTGAGGAACGATCGGCGCGTCACAATTGATGACATCTGTGAGCATTTTCCCAATGTTTCTCGAACAATTGTTCATGAAATTGTTAAACACCATCTGCATTATGCAAAAATTTGTGCAAGATGGGTCCCTCGCGTATCTCAATGAGCTGGCGGCGAAGGACTATGCAGCAGGAATACAGAAACTTGTCACACGTTATGACAAATGCCTTAATTTGCTTGGAGATTATGTTGAGAAGTAGTTTAAAGTATCCTCTTTCAAATAAAATTTTTTATGTTTGTTAATATTTACTTTTGTGTCTTTATTTCACGAACGGGTACTACTTTCCGGATGACCCTCGTGTGTGTGTATATATATATATTTATTTATATATATATATATATATATATATATATATATATATATATATATATATATATATATATATATATATATATATATATATATACATATATACATATATATATATATATATATACACACACATACATTAAGGATTCATCTAAACATACACACAATACCTAAAATAAATTACAGCGAAGAAAGAACAATAAAATAGGGAAAGGATAAGAAAAGAATAAGGTTTGTGAGAAAAGCTATGGAGAGCGTAAAATTGAGGAGGAGAAGATGGGTTTTTTCCTAGCAAGAACGACGGTTTGGTTTTAGCTTTTCACGTTCCATCGGAGATAGATTTATAAGTGGCGTCCGAAGGCCAAATTAAGAACAGAAAATACCTTAAGATATGAACTGCTTGGAAAAGCTTTGGAAAGCTCGGGATGTTCACGATTAAAATATACGGGAGATAAATATGCAGTGAGAAATGAATTCATTCCTAAACATTTCCGAAAAGCTTTTCATTTTCTAGAACATAAATAGAAATTAAACAAATGGCCTTAGCGAGTGAAAATGTTACATTTTTAGTAACTTCACGACGTGTCGTCGACACTAGGAGGGGATTGAATTGAATGAACCTTAAGAATAAGAATCTCCCTTTAACAATATACTTGGATACTTTCTTTTCTGTTATTCAGACTCCTCGAGTTGTATTTAGGCCTTAAAGGGGAGGGACGCAATTTTTTTTATTTCGAGAAACGGTCCGACTGACAACATACGTATTACTTCCTTTCGCGTCGGCGCTAATGACCGGTCTCGGGCGCCTCAGTGTAGAAAAAGATGTTCCGCACTCTTTTTTGACTCAGAGCTAATCCCCAATAGCGTAGACCGTGTGGGAAGTGCGGTGCTGTGGGCGTCAAGGAAAAGGGTGTGGTTTTGGATGCAGAGATATCTGGAAGAAAGCATGTTAAAATAATTGAACGAGAGGAAGAAAACTGAATTATTGCAGCAGAATCGTTCGAGTCTTCCTGAAATGAAAATTAGCCATTTGGGATTATTTATTTTTGGACTTCTTTATCAAAATTCTCATCCCGTCTTTTTTAACTTTCTCGGAGCAGGGTGTTTTTTTCTGTTTCGTTGAAACAAAGCCAAGTTTTCACGAATGTCCGCCTGATAGCAACCTAAACTTCTAGTTCAAATGGACTGGATGGTCGAATAACTCGCCAGGCATACTCTAGGTGGAAGTTTGTTTTGGAGTGCTGCCGAGTGGCGGGCAGGGGAATGGTGTACCCATTTTCTGTACAAAAAAAGGCAAATGAATTGGAGATCACGGATGATGAGGCCTCAATGAAATTTATGGGGAGTGTAGGTGAAATGTTTGAAGTGTTGTGAATATGAGTTGCTGGCAGAATTCCGTGTGTTAGAATTATTTTCTGTCGATTTTCGTGAACGCTTTAGTCAAAAGGATTTGCTGTAATTTCCAAAATTTCTTAGGTTCCATATTTGGACGAATCAATGGGCAAAAATGGCAGTTCATGACTTTCAATTTGGCTCTTTTATTTTTTCTCCCGCTCACACCTTGGAAATAAGTTTGCAGCTGAAGGCCAGCATGTGCACTCGGCCACTTATTTTTCACAATTTTGACTTAGTTGTAATTCGTGATGCATGTTTATCATTCGAAGTTTGGTGGAATATGAAAAAAATAGCCTACATCACCATCGTATTGGTTCACAGAAATTAGCCATTTGTTTAATGTGACTACGTCTAACATGGACAGGGTGCAGCGCTTAAATCCGGACCAATTTCAATTTGAAGTTCCTACCATATCTGTATCTTCTCAAATATCCCGACATTCACCTAAGAGGTGTGTGGCAGGGGATTCAAACGCTAGATGGAATAACTAAGGGATAAAGGGGAGGAAAGGTGTTTGAATGGGGAAGAAAATAGAAGGAACTTTTGCAATTCCTCGAAAATATCTACATCTAAATGATTCTTTGCAAACTGGCACAAGGGCGTGTGGCGGGGGGTGTTAGGTTAGAGAGATCAAAACCACATGCAAAGCCAACATTTTTATGCAAGCCTACAAATTTACATGGCGGTGCTCACCTATACAGGAGCTCAATAACGAGATTTTGAGTTATTTGGAAAGAATTGTATTTATTCGCCTATATCATCTACATACAAATCTGCTACTACTCGGGCCTTGGGCGATGTCTGGAGACTTTGGAGTTGGTCACGGTCACCTTCTCGTACCGCCGTGAACTGCGTGATGCATCTACGAGAAAATCACCATTTTGAAAGGTTTTATCAATGTTGTTTTGAGCAGGTATGGCCTTATTATTTTTTTCTTTTTATAGGTTGCTTGTTTGTGAGTAAAACTTCTTTACGTTCCTTCGACACTGTTTTGGGATGTGTGATGCACCAGTCTATTTTCGCCGTGGGCATGCCACGCATATATATTGCTACCACAGCCAGATATATCCCAGTCGATGACGGGTTAGGACGAGATTTCGGAATTACTAAACAGAAAATTATGCAACAGTGTCTTGTTTCATTCATCTCGGGAAGAATGTACCTATACCTAGATGAAACTATGAAATAGATTACTGTGCCCTGCATAGATTTCTCGCTTGGAAGGGCCATTTGCATTCTCAATGACAATCATCGTCTTCAAGACTTAAATATTGATATTAAATCCTTAAGAAATTCCTACGAATTATTTCCGAATTCCGCCCATAGCCTCTATCAATTGACCTCTTGTATTGTTGCTATTTTTTAGAAATCATAGTTTTTTTAAACGCGTCAACGTAAACGCATGTACGTAGCAAATAAAACAGCAAAATCCAGTTACCCGTGGAACGTTTTCAAAAGTAAATTAATTAGGTTTTATTATATATCACAAGGAGTATTTCGGTAGCACTGGTAGGCTGAAGTTTAATGAGGGTTATTGCTGGATACAAACTGAACACCGATCCTTTTTTTACAACACCTATTAACAAAACATAGCCAAAGGAAACACGACAGTACAATAAACCCTTATTCAATTCGGAATACGTCTTCCTCCCTTCATTCTGTCTCACATGCCTCTCCTTGTTCTCCCCTACCTAGCTGTCTAACGTTTTCCCTTTATCACAGTCTTCGGCATTCCTTCCCTAGCTCAAATGTTCTGCATTCACCTTTCGCGTTGTAGCCTTTGAATTTCTCCTATCAATCCCCTCTCCTCTATCGCCCTGCATCCTTTCTTTATTTTCCTTTCCATCCATTTCCCCTTCTCTATCCCCTTCCACGACCACATCTCAAAATCCTCCAATCTACTGCGAATTTCATCTTGTTCTGACGAACAAATTCCCCCCCCCTTTCATCATCACGCTCCTCATTAAAGCTTTAAACACTATCAACATCCTTTTTTCGGACTAAGTTCGTTTTAAATATCGACCATTAAACATTTCAACTTACTTATTAATTATTGTAGGACCGATTAATCAGGAAATTTGGATGAGTGAGCTGGGTAGATATATGTTACGACAGAATTTGTGTTGATGTCTGATCAATAATTTAGTCGCAATCCCATGAATACGAAATTAGTTCGAAAGTGAATCCTTCAATTTTAAATCAACGCTCACGGACAGTAGGACTCGTCTGGCGTCAAACGGCGCCTCGTTCTCCATGGCGTAAAATGGATTTCGTGGATCCCATTATATACCCCCGATGTCCCTCTCGTTGAAGGGGATTCGCTCTTCCCCAACAGTATCCTTTCAGGGATGGTCGTTTTTGTCTCCTCATTTGGAAATCTTCGTCCTAAGCCCCTCGCCGTTCCCGAAGTGACGCCTTGCTCGTCCGTTTGCCCTCAAGGGCTGCGAACGCTTTTTATTTCGGCGACAACTCCCTCCCGACTCATTTCGTATTTTTTTTCTCTCTCTCTCACACCCCTTCTCCACGTCATATCCTTTTCTTTCCCTTTCTCTCCGATAGAACGCTGCTTCTCCGTTCACGTCGCGGAGGGAAAGTGGAGGAACAAAAGGGAGATGGGAAGTGGAGATATTAATTTCCCGCACGACGATCGCCTCGAGTGATTCGCAATCATCCCCCACCAGGGTGTTCCTCTTTTTTCGCATTCGCCTCGTTCTTTGCCTTGCCAGAGGGCAGGGCGTATTTTTTCCCCGGGAGGGTTCGCGAGGTACTCCAAATGTATCCTCCCTACGCCCCAACGGTGGTTTCCGTTACTTGCATCTCTTTTACGTGGGCGGGCATAAAAGAATTAGGTTGCCGGTTCAAGGTTGCCCGAATCCAGAAATTTATGGAGAGCGTCGGGGAAAATAAGATGTTAAAAGCATGGCGGCCTGAGGAAACAAAATCTTGAAGGCCAAATAATGACTCTGAAAAGATCCCTAAATTTTAATATTTTTTTTGATCCTGAAACCTTAAGACGTCCACATTGTGATGGTTCCAAAGATGCTGATCGGCTGCGTATCATCTCGTAGTCGTAAATGATAGTGCAGCTATACATGTTAGTTGAAAGACGTATAGCTTCGCATAAGTTGGTAGTTGACGATATTTTTGAAAACATTTTGGCGCTTCTTTTTCAATTTGACCTTTTTAAAATATATTGAGTGTGACATGAAAAAATTGGTCTGCTGAACTAATTTTGCAACTTTTTCGAATATGGAGTGGTAAAAACCATTAAATTAGGTTGTTTCTGTATTTGTGCAGTGTCTAATCTGTGTAAATAAATTAATGATAAAAAGGATACACTATTTAAGTTCAGGATTAGTCGTTATTATGGGCTAGATCAACGGTTACAATCGTAAAAAATATTGGTTGGTTTTTTATTTGAATAATCATTAATTTTAACAATATTCGAAGAAGTCTGGGCAAGTAGATGCAGGAGATACTGAGAGACAATGGGAAGCTGAAGATATTAATAGTGGAGAGAAATCTGAGAAAGCGAGGTAGAGAGAGGAAAACAATCAGCTATTTGAATGAAATGAAGGCAATTAGAAACTAGACATAGAAAAAGAGATGTTATTGAAGTATACAGTATGGAGTTTTAAGGATAGTTTGTGTCATATCAGTTAGGGCTTAGGGTTTAAGTTTTGTGATTAGGTCCAGGGTCCATTTAAAATCTACCTGAATCTGGTATAATACTGCTTATATATCTATTTTAACAATTCAACTTGACCTTCTCATTTAGAAAAGGTCATTATTATGAATAACCCATATCGTAGCTGAAAGCATTTGATTCCAATGAATCTGCGCGAGAAAATTACCGTGATGACCATTCTACGGCGAAAGATGAAATTGATGGGTGTAGGGCTTGATCAAACAATGCTGGTTAGAAAAATAAAACAAGAAACGAGGTGCCGTAACCCGATGAAGTGTCGCGATTTTTAAAATGGTGTTAGCTGCTGAACCAACTCGATCGATAAGAGCGGTAATTATTTCAGCGATGTTAATCCGACACATTTCTACATTCTTCTTTTTTTTTATAAACTGTGTCACGGGTTATATTCCCCTGGCTCGATTATTTTTCTGGTTACGTTATTTTAAAATCCATTCACTTCATTAGACTTCTCTGTTCTTTCTCTTCCCCCAAGTCCCACGCGACTATCAATTAGACGAAGAATTAAAAGCTTCCTGGTGAAGTTCAAAAGAAAAAAGTATTTATTTTTTACTGAAATCAAATGTATTCAAATGTTTGATTCGAAAAAAATATGATCGATGCATCTTGTAGATTCTTATGGCGATAAGGATAAAGATGTTTCTCGCATGAATAAATGCAAATAATCGAATATGAAGAATTATCTGCTCTCGGAATTTGACGTATTTTCGGGAAATGTGAATACAAGTATCCAAGGATTCGGGCATATCCGTTGTTTGCAAGAAAATATTTGTGACTGAAAAAATTTCAAGTTTTTGGAAGTACATAGAGAGTAATTAAACTTTAACGCCTCTCTCGAGCAAAGTCTTTTTATTCTTCTTCTTTATGTGGTCAAAATCTGCGATGTTGTTGGAGATACTTTAGTGAAACATTTTATACCGATATTGCACAAAAAAAAAATTTATATATATATACACATATATTTTCATACAAACATACATTCATATATATATACATATATATATACATATTATTATTATCCGGTTAAGGTAGGTTTTTGGATGGACACAACTATCAAATAAATATTTTGTGACTCCTAGCAAAACATAATCTAGCAACCTACTCTACATTCAAGTCCTTCTTCATCTCTGTGTTCTTCCTCCTCGCTTCATCCCGTCAAACATCCCTATCCTGTACCTGCCCTTTCCTCTTTTGCCTAACATTCTCCCCTCTATTACAGTTTTCAGCATCTCACTGCCGATCAATACGCCCTTCGTCCATTTTTCCTGCCTCCTCAGGATTTCTCCCAAAAAACTCCTCTTATCCCCCTCGAAAATATAGGGTAATCTGATGATAAGATGAAGAGACTTGCGGGTTATCGAAACTCGAGAATTCTATTTTAAAATATAATCTCCCCTGAAAATAAATTGTTGGCTTAGTCTTAGCTTCAGCCCAGTGGCTATGCAAGTTTTACCTAGGTCTAGAAAAGTATTTAGCCTTAAACCTGTCAAAATGATGTCTACTTTGGTGAAACTTGTTCTCGTGGAGGGTGGGCGTGAATTCCGTGGAGAATGTTAAGAAGTTGAGGTTTTTAAATGCTCGGGATGACGATTTCTTGGCTCGTGGTGTATTAATGCGTGGGGACTGTAAATGAAGCTGTCCCCGGGAATGAAGCTGTCCTGGCGGCCAAACCTGGTCATTGCGCGTTGGTTGCTCAAGTGTGTCCGTCAAGAGGAAAGCCCATGGGGTAGGTCGCGTCTATACGTCTTAACTAGTCTCTCCCATCCCCTTGCTCTTAAGTCCGGTGTATGTATTGAATACTTATCGTAACTGCTTGGTGAAACGACCTGTGTGTTGAATATTAAAAACACATTTTTTTTGGTTCGATGAATATCAACTTCTTATTTACCGTATATTTTTTTAATTTTACATTTTGTTCTCAATCCTCTATTTGTTACGCAATATTTCTGCGAAAAAGAGTGAGCTGGGCTATTTTCTCGTGTATCCATCAAAAAGGGATTCATTTTTGCATATTTAATCGTGTATTATCACTCCTCATTTTATTGATGTTTACTACGAAATTTTAGTGGAGTAGATTTAAATATTATCAACCGCAGACATTTTGTTTTTAATTCTTCTTGATTTGGAAATCGATACTTGTTCTATGCAAGTATTTTTCATTTTGTTCTCGTCGCTAATATAATGGTATTAATGGAGTTATTTATCTTACGTGGCTAACGTAAAAATGGAGCTTGATAAATTGTAATAATATTCGTCTTCTAAAGGTATTTCGTCGTCTCATATTTCTCCGTCATAGTGGACTGCAGTCCTTAACTATTAAAAATTCTTAAGAATCATTAAACTTCAATGCTTAACTGTTTTAACATTGTTAGATTGCTAACTGGCCGACTTGTGAGTAATAGTCCTCAAAGCTGACTTAGCAGACTAGTCAGTCCTGAATATAATTTTGAAAGCATGCTGACGGAAGCAGACGACCCTGTTATACTCCCTTACGTGTCAATGGCCAACCTCTGATTGTCTCTATCGCCATCATTTCTTTCGCTGCCATTTTTTGTTTCGAATGAGCAACCTATTCCTGTTTATAAAAGTAACTTCCAGTAATTTCGTATTTTACTCTGCAGTACATAATAAATTCACGTACTCGTTTATTGGACGTCTTGTCGAAATCCACAATTGGGCCATTTGCGTCCTATATTTAATATTCGTACCTGTTTATGTTCACATTAATGTCATAACATAACGTTTTCCTGTATTTTCTTAGACATGCCTAGCTCTTCGACTGGATTGACGTTCTTCTGTCCCTAATTTTTTTTCGTTGGTTCCAGATAACTGCCTTGTTGTGTACGACAGTATTCTCATGGGCTCTAGTCCTCATTAGGTACTACTGAACTTTTTTTCCGGATGGTGTGTGAAGTGGATCAATCAAAGTCCTCTGGCCCGACCCGTTCCTCATAAATTACGCGAAAGTATCCAGTTTGGCAACATAGACGGGGAAAAGGGGCAACAAGTCGGGAGTTAATCGATTTTTTTTAATTCGCGGGGAAACGAGGAAAAGTGTCGATCAAAAAAATAATAGTCCGGAATTCGATGCGCGAATCAGGAATATTTGAGCCGGGAAATTCTGGTGAGATTGCTATTCCTTTTAATTTTATGATCAGTTTGTGGTCTCCACAAATTATCGTGCTCTTGTAGAATCCAATGCTATGACATATGGACCATATCCACAATCTTAAACTTAAATTATTTCGGTGATGCGAAGTGACGAGGGCCTATTAAGAAACGATCTACGATCTCGTATTAAGATGCCAGGCTGGAGGGAGACAAATCGGAAAAGTGCATGGAATGTCCGTCGGGTAAATATGGAAATGCCTGGAATGGGAATAAATCTCTTCTTTCCATTTTTAATGTTTGACTAAGTAAGCGGGGGTATTATATTTATTTAAATAATATTATTTTTTCACCTATGTTTCCTTTAGTGCATACTCTCTCCCAGTCAAGTTTTCTTGGACATACGATGGCTTCAGCCAAACACATTGCCATTCAGTACTCATAAATGGTAAAATCTCATTACCAAGTTCTTCCTTCTCTTAAAATTTCAACCTCTGCCTTTTGGGGTATATTAGTTTGCCTTTCTATTATGTCTATTTTCCCGTCTCATAATAGTTGTTCCCCGTCTCATAAGCACATGAAGTAGATTTGGTATTACTCTATCTTAGGTTTGGTTTTAGTTAGTTGTACAATCTACATGAAGGAAAAAGGCCCAAAGACAGTACTTTGAAGAATCTTAATTGTTTGTGCAAATCTATTCAATAAATTACGTTTTTAAATAATTGCATTAATTATGGAACGCTGTAGTTGGGTGGGCTGAAATTCTCAGAAGACG
Organism: Hetaerina americana; assembly: GCF_022747635.1. Lineage (NCBI taxonomy): Eukaryota > Metazoa > Arthropoda > Insecta > Odonata > Calopterygidae > Hetaerina > Hetaerina americana. Next base: position 27,863,025 of record NW_027286181.1, read on the forward strand.
AACTTACATTCCCTGTGTTTCATACATTACGGTATGATTTTCAGTTAGTGCGTGACTTTTTGGTGGTAACGTTTTCAAAGAAACCAATTCAATGCACACTGCTAATACTTCTCACGATGTATACAGGGTTTCTGCCTAATGCGTAAAAGTAAACTTTTAATCGGTATAATAATGGTACTTGATTCATGTTTTGTCACCGATGTTTTGATAAACCAGTACGATTAGCATTGAGCTCACGTGCAAGAGTGTACCGAGTTATGCGATACGTTGAATTCACATTTTGCGATGTGTGACATCCCTGGGTATAAGGAGACCAAAGTATTTTCCATTGCGTTTTCCCAAGTTCTCTGATGCTAGGAAAATATGTACGACTTTGATTTGTAGCTGGAGATGTGCAAAGGTATCATCAGGACTTGACCACGAGACGCCGTAAGGTCTGCTATTGAACGCTCCCTGCTCACTGAGCAGACCGCTCACGTATCCATAGTATGCTGCTGCAATATGTGATTTCAAATTTTTTTTCCCGTAATGTCAGTCAAAAATCACTGCATTGACCCCAAAGCGTGATATTTCAAATTTTTCCCCCAGTATCCTTTTTCACCCTTCAGCCCCCCCATCCCTACCCCCTTCAAAATTCTCTTCCCCACACCTACTCTTTCTCCGTAAGCCAACGGTCTCCCCCTCTCCCTGCACCACCACCCCCTGCCCCTCTGCACCCTCACCAATTCCGCCACACCCTATTCTGGCGTATGAATATCTGGCACGGTTAAACCCGTGGAGTATTTTAGTCCCCCCAAACCCTAACACTTCCCCACCCATCCTTCCCCCCCTCCCCGCAGTTCCCCCTCCTCCAGCCTACTTCCCATCTTGTAAAAAAATTCCCTCCACTCCCCACCCCGCCAACACCTTCCCTCCCTCTTCGCCTCCCTCTGAAACGCACCCTTGTAATGAATACTCTCTTTCAATCCATTCTGCACGAACCCTCTTCGCATTCAACTCTTCACGCTTCCCAGGCTCCCTTGCTAGGGCTCCCTAATCTTGTTGTTTTCGCATCCCCCACACGCTTGAATCAAGCAAAATGAAGGCGGTCATTTGACCCCGAGAATCTACGCTAACCTTGTTTTATTTTGTTTAGACAAAGTTAAAGGGAGTCTACCGCGTAGGAGTAGGTCGTGGACGGTCATTTCTAATATTCCACCTCCAATAGCAATTCCACCTCCGTATCCGCTTACTTTCTCCAACATTCTTTCTTCAGTTTTCCTGTTCATCGTCTCTTTTTTTCGTCTCCATTTCTGCCCAACATGTTTACCATCTGTTACAATGCACAATTATCAAAAGTCACCCAACTAGGCTCAAATTTGTTCGACCGAACTATGTATTACTAAATGGTACCATAACAACAGAGCTATGTTTCGCTTTAATTTTTGGCGTAGTTTTATTTTACATTTCCAAATAGCGCAATACAGCATGAGTCTCAGTGTATTTTTTTAAGTCCTCACCTTACAACTTCAATGGGGTGAGAGAAATCCATCCACTTACAAAGTTTTGCTTAATCCACCAACGCGGTGTATGCTGAAGCCGAGTGGACTACATGAGGATAAACTTAGTCTATTTTCAAATGTCTCTTCTGTGTTTCTGTCTTCAGCAGTGGAAAATGGAGAGGTTAACGTGGAAAGCGTAAATGTGAGGCCCAAGACCAATGGGCAAGCTCGTTGTTTCCCGGCTCAATAGGCCCTGTGGTCAATTATTATAATTTAAGCCATGTTCGAAGTAATGAACTTTTTTGTTTGCTAAATTTTATTTCAGTTTTTGTCTTAGAAAGTACTAAGTGGATACCACGTTTAAGTGAGAGAATACTGCCTCGGGATATGTAAAATTAAGATAATAAACACTTGGAGTAAAGCCACTTCTGTGTGTTGCCAGATTAAGGAGTTCTAATTTTTCCGAATACATTTTCTTACGAATTCCGAATATATATTTTCTATAAATCCTGAATCAACATAACTCATGTCAACATAAATCTAATTTATAGTAGTTTTCTTATTAACCATTGCATTAATTATCATTTCGTACAGTAATCACGTTTAATGATTTGACATCAATGAATTCTGTGGGGAAGGAGAAGAGCTAACTTTTTGCTCCTATGGTCGAAAAAATTGAGAAATCAAAGTGGGAATGTGGAGACGCGAGGGTACATGTAGGAGTTATACATACAACCGAGCTATACATGTAATATCTACGTATGCATTACATGACATCTCTACATCTACATCTACATAATACCCGGCAAGTCGCCGCAAAGGCGTGTGGCGGGGGTTGTTAGGTCACCAACCGTAAAAAGGAACAATACCACATGCAAAACAACAACATGGAAAAATCCCTTCATCCAACACTCATGCAAACACATATGCCATAAATCAACAAACAACTGCACCCCAGGATGCCGCACGAAAACCATCCAACAACACGCAAGCCAGGGCACAACAGGCAAGTATGTGAAACACCAATGCCACATGAACACGCACCACAAAACACTCTACCCCCCGAGGAGACTGTAAAGGGCAGGGAATGCGACCCAACGTTGCAGGTAGCAGGAATTTCCCTCCAAGGAGAGGGAGGCTTAAAAACAGATGAACAGAACAATAATGGGGTCATTCGGAAAGAATGGGTTATGATAACAAAACTGACATCTGTTCATCAGCAATATGCCCTCATTATGAGCATCCCTCTTTAACATTGGGTTTCTTATTCCATGTGTTTTTTGAACACCGAATCATTTTAAGTTAAAAATACCCTCTTTCATTCCGCGGTATAGTCTGGAATATACGTATGTGATAGGCATCGGTAATTTCCGGGTGAAATATGTCATAGACTCTTTGATGGTGTGACCCACCATATTTTCAACAACTTAGTGTGTAATAAAAGAGCTGGACTCATTTCCTCATCCGTATCCTTGGACTCATTTCTTTATCTAGAAGTGTAGAATCGTTATTTTGGAGTAACTTTACTGAGGCCAGAACTCCTACGTTTTGGATACTTGACGCCCTGAGTCGTAAAACTACCTACTGAACGTAAAACCGTAGTGGGCGGTGAGGTGGCTGCTAGGCCTCACGGAATTTAAGATTAACAAGCTGTGTCTATTAGTTTCAAGTACCACCATATATATATATATACTCCAGAGAGATAGAGTTTCACGGTTAAATTGCCTTTGATTTGTAGATAATTTTCAGATATCGTTTTTAGTGTTACTGCTTGCCGGCAGGTGTACGTGTTCGAGGAATTGAATTTCACACTTTATGTCCTTCACTACGCATGTATTTATTTTATCAAGAGTTATTATCTGGTAGGGATTTGGTGGTGACGCAATACTGTCGCTGCTGAATAGAATTACTATTCCCTAAGGATGAATCATATTATTTTTTGGTCGGTCTCTCGGTTGCGTTTGAAACCCGAGGATAGTCACTTTCTCATGACAGTTGTTGTTATTTCAATGTTGGGATACTTGAGGTATATTTATTCATCGTCATTTTTTTATCGGGGCGAGATTGAGACAATGTGGTCCCTATTTCCACCCAACCCTTGAAAAATAACATTGAAGACAATCGCAAGCACTCATGTCCTGGGTGGGGGAAAACCATCCCAGGCGGTAATCGAACCCGCGACCGCTTGGTTGGCAGGCGAGAACGTTAAACCGCCGCCATCATGACTGGCATAATGTGGTACTGTGAGGTGATTTTCAGCCTTGTTCTTGAATAATTTCATGGTGTGATTGGTTATTTTTATTATGTGAATCATCTATGCAAATTACCAATATATATTTTCCCAAATTCGTTAATCGTCTCGTTACGGCTTTCAGAAATCTACGAAGTACCTAAGTCTTTCATTTTTGAAATATACGAGCCACGGAAGGGATGAGAGCAGATGGTTCGAATCTAAAATTGTAAAACATGCATATTAATTAACCATTCCTTATATGCATATAATGAATCGTTTAGAACAGCCTTTGTTCCCTCGTCTCAGTCGTTTAGCTTGGCTCCTTAGGATAGCATGACTGTTGATTCCCAGAATAAAACAATTGAAACGGACTCATAACCGACTTACTATATTCTCTCTCTAATAGGAAAAACATCCATGGTTGTTGTTTGTTCTTGGAATGGCTTTTGATATTATCGAGGAACTTATTCGATATTCGGGAGACAAAAGATTCGGAAATTGTACATTGTCAAGGAAGGCCATGCAGAGTTTCTGAAAAAGTAATGCGCAGTGAAAAACGCCTCGGAAGAGAAAATTGATATCATTACGACTGGTTAAATTTAAAAAAAAGGGCCCTCGGGCAGGTGTGCAGAATTTTTTCAAAGGATAAATTTTCACAACCATCTTAACATTTTGATATTCTGTAGAAAATATTATAAACATGATAAATTATTTCACAAATTCCTGTCAGTTATTCCAGGTTTCGTATGCAAAATTTTATTAGTGCAAATTCCAAATGTGATTTTCAATAAATGGAAATAGGAACTATGTACGTTTACCATAACTGGTCATTAGGCACGTTATTGGTGTAATGTGATAGCGTTTCTATTATTTACTATGCTCGTTCAAGTACTAAGGTCTCTTCGTAAGTTTTCCTGACGAACTATTCGCGTAGGGTGAAAAATTCTATTGCTTCTATATGTTTTCTCCCATTGGATGCACGGATGACTTTTCACATTGTCGGCGCTATGATTACATGATCGGGAACGATTCGTTAGGTTTGTCCACTGTAAAAACCGGCTGGGCCGTGGTCGAAGCTTCTTGGGCTCGTAATCACACAACATTGTTCGTTCTTCTTTGAACTGACGCACTCACTGGCACACATTTTTTCACATTCATGACACAATCACTGCATGCCTCACTCATTTGAGGACTGGTTTCGATCGGTGTGAAACCAAGAGGATGGAGGAAACGATGATTTCACGCAGTTCATGTACACTGGTCGTTGACAAATTGGGGTGACCTTAGAACATGAGCATCCCTCAGGGTAGCCTTTTCCGATATCTCAAAACTGGGAGTAGTTTGAACTCACCCGTCCATAATGTGGTCCATTGAAATGGACTAGGGAATTATACTGAACCAAACCCGCCACACGTACTATTCGGAATAGCCGAATGATTCCTGCTTTAGAAACTCATAAATTAATGTATGCCAATCCACCATTTGAATCAATGAGTTAACACTGTTCACAAGTCAATGTACCCGTGTCTTATCTCGTATTTAACTTTTCTGGCACGAAACGAAATTTTTCATCAATTTTACGTTTGAGACGGTGAAAATAATGTTGTATGCACTGGGCTCATGAAGGTACACGTATTTTATACCCTAAAAGGAATGGGGTTAATTTTGTAGGCACGCAAAATAAATAAATTTGGATTTTACTATCTTCTCACCACTTCAAACCTCCTCCTTTCCTTTTCCGTGCGTCTCATTACCGCCATAACAGATTTCATTGGTGAACTTCCTTTACGTATTTCATTATTTCGTTTATTCGAACAACAGTTAGGCGTTTTGTTTCATCATCTGCTCGCTTAATCATAATGAATTCATTTTGCTCCCTACTTGCAATCTTATTAATTCAATTACCGGGTGATGACATCGCCGTGTATAACATTGGCTGAACAGTGCCGGAAGGTTTCCTCAACAGCCACAATTTTTTATAATGTACCGCGAGTTTCTTTGAACCTCGACTTTGATTTTGAAGCCATTATAGCACTGTTGAAACACTGATTTTATTTATCAAGTCTTGCTGTCGGTGATGAAACAAACATTTTACATCCCTGGGACCTTCTTTCAGTAATCCCTTAACTTAAGAGTCGGTTGTGTCGCACGCGATTATCATTAGGACATCCCTATGAGTTGGTCAGCAAACTTTAAAAGGCGATCTTCCCCCCCATTTCTTAATATATATATTAATTTCTATTCAATTTCACACTCTCGATTCGGCTTTTCGCTTCGCACTGTTAGTCCTTGGCCCTCTTTGACGATATACCGAATCGGATTCCCCACTCTGTTGTGGATATTTCACTTCGAAGAGAAGTAGGCTCATTACGCATGGACAACGTGTAAGGATTCTAATGCGACGCCCACGAGACGCCTGCCTGTTTACCGTCCACCCCACTCCCCCCCCTCACCCCATCTCCGCCATCTTGTTTCTTAACGCAGAACTTCATGCCCCAACCCACTAACACGAGACCCGCAATTGCTTCGTGGGGGCCGTTCTGTTATTGCTTGACGGCATGGAAGAAGAAAGCGCCTCGTTTTTAAGATATGCAAACGCAATTTCTATTCATGACGCAGCGGCACGAGTCATTTGTTGGCTTCTTCTTTGTTCTCCCATTATATCCTTTTGTTTCTTTCGTCCGTTAGCATCGGAGGTATCGCATTCGCCGGCAAGCGCAAGGTCGACTCCAGTGTGTATACACATCTGTGGATGATATCGTGTGCTTGAGACGTAAAAAAATGCGATATTTTGAAGGGAGAAGCGAGTAAAGTTTGTTGATATCTGTTTGGTTAACTCATAATTTTCAGCATTGGTCGTTACTACTCCCATCTCAATGCATCAGTTTGCCGTTTCGGACGAGATGTGAATGAAGTCATTCATGACAATTTCCTGGTTGGTGTATTATTATCATAATTAATACTTACATGTGCAGATAGACAATGTCAGGTGGCACCCAAGTCCCAAGTATTATGATCAAACTTGCTGTTGCTGTTTTGCTGTTGCTATTTTGCTGTTGATTCCGTCTCTACAGTATTTCTGTGAGTGGGTTTAGTTTAATAAATGAAAATATTTTTCCTGCCCATGTCTGAGCAGTGTTTCATCTTATTTTTGGATATATTTACGTTGCAAAGGGTGCTAATACATAGCCTCTCCTTTACTCAACATTTCCATGCGTTTTGAAAACTCCTTCAAGCACCACTCTGACCCCTTCGTCTGTCTACCTTCCTATATGGAATTTCCCGGCTGCTTATAGGATTTTTTTATTTTATATTATATTATAAGGTAATCTATCGGTTAAGGTAGGTTTTTGGATGGGCACAACTACCAAATAAATATTTTGTGACAACTAACAAAACAAAAAATCCAGCATCTTACTCTTTATCAGATCCCTCTTCATCTCTGAGTACTTCCTTCCTCCCTTCATCCCGTCCAACATCCCTATCCTGTTCCTTCCCTTTCCTCGTTTGCCCAACATCCTCCCCTCTATCACAGTCTTCAACATCCCACTGCCGGTCAATACGCCCTTCATTCATTTTTCCTGCCTCCATAGGATTTCTCCCTACAAACCCCTCTCTTCGCCCACAATATAGTACTTCCTCATTTGTTTTTTTCTCGGTCCATTTCACCTTCTCCACACCCACATTTCAATAGCCTCCAGTCTACGTCTATCCTCCTGCTTCAATGACCAGGTTTCCGCGCCGTGCACAGCTTCGCTCCATATCAAAGTTCTCATATCCGATTGAAATGTGCGTTTAAGGTATTATCCCTAGAGATAACTGTGATATAATATGGAATGCAATTAGATTATTGATAACTAATTGGTCAAGGTCTAAATGTATCCGGTCCTGAATATACTCCAGATAACGCAATTTCGTAATTGGTGACTGGATCATAGAATATTCTGTTACACAAAGGAGGATACTACGGAATGCTATTATCGGAATCGGTGAAAGATTGAATATCTGACGCGTCCTGCAAATTTTCCGTCGTGATTGAGTCGTTGATTTATGAAGAAGCAGTGACTGAAGCCATTACCTCCCGGAACATTTTCATGTCATTTCATGACATTTAAATAAATAATATTTATTACTATGGCATTTGAGAAACTCAGTTCACGCTGAAAAATGTTATTGTATAATTCTTATCATTTCTCGGAATCCTTTGATTAAAAACTCTTAAATATCTTGCCGTCTTCTTCTCTCTCCTCCTGAAAATGTGGAATATAAGTAAACCTATACACAGACTAGTCATTGGGCGATTTAGAAAATTCTTCTCTGTGGAATTAACTTTTATTGACGGCATAAATTCGTCTTCCATTCGTATAGATAGATTCGATGGACGCGAGACACAATTGCCAAGTATAGAATTTAATTTTCCATGATTGATTGGCATTTCCGCAGAAATTCGCGTATTTCGTTAGTAAAAGTAGATCGTTTCCATCGGTGCTGTGGATGACTTGTTAAAATTCCCTGTCATAAGTTTTCTTTGGGAAATATTTCGAGGAATTGATTCGTGTAAACCACTCTTTTCGACTGGGTAAAAAGTAAAAAACCGACTTGGTTATGTTTAAAAAACGCCCCAATTTACGAAGCGAAATTGAGCAATTATGCAATTTTTTGCTCTCCGGATCGTGGAAAAACTTTAATGTAACGTCTTTTCATGAACTTTGACGTAAGACGTGTAGTCCCTTTTAAGGTTCTTATTTTTGTCCGGAATTTTGTTAGAACGCTCGAGTTAGCCGTATTCACTTTTCTCTTCGGCTCCTCTCCGTCCAAAGTGCGGAGGAAGGGTCGGGATTTGTTGGTGCATCTTCCGTCACAGGGCGGAAAATCCGGCGGGAGCCGCCCCCCGCCCCTCCCCCCTTCCGCCTCACATTCAACCGGGGTTTGAGGAATTCCATTCTCCTGAGCTAGCGATAAATTGCCTCAAATTCCTCTCCGGATCCCTCGGCACATCTTTCCACCACCCCATCTGTGTAGCTCCCTCCCCTAACATGTGCACGATGTTCTTAGCCCCTCCGTCTCTCCTCTCTCTCTCTCCTTCTCTTACGGATACCTACCCCCGCGAAATTTCCTTCCTCCCCGTACCCCCTCCTCCAGCTCCTATCGAATCCCTTTTCTCCGGCCGGGGGTGGTTGAAGCGGGTAGGTTTTCGTTTCACTGCCCCAAGTGTCAGTCAGATCCAACGTTCCTTCACCCTCGCCTCGTCCCGGCCTCGTTCCTTTCTCCCTCCCATCTCTCTTTTATGAGAGTTCTGTTAACTAAGTACCCCGTCACATCGCAACACTTGTCATTTTGGTATTTGGTTATGCGTAAAGTTCTCGATTTGTCTTACTTTTATGACTTTGTTTCTATGGAAGAACGTCGACGTTCTATAGAAACTTACCCCAATCTACATACCCCACGCATACTCCCATCATCCGTCTATCCTCTCTCTCGAGTGGCCATTGAATGGGAGAGACGGTAGATAGGCAATAGACGTTCATAGATAAGCTTTCCAGGGCAAACTGAGCATACGTTAGGGTGCTTGGTGTCAAAAAGATGGAGATAATGTAAATAATTTCAGCTTTTTTCCTCCAACTCTTGCAATGCATTCCAAATGAATATCGAGAGCCGTTAGTGTTATCATCTCTTAGATACTCCTTAAATTTGATTAGGCTAGACCCCTCTTGCTTTTAGTTCACCCCACCCCGCTTGGAAGTTTTGATATCCGAGCATAATCTATAAAAGGTTGTCCCAGAAAGGGTTAGAAACCCTTAATCTTTTTCCCTATTTGTTTCATTTGGCGAGGTATTGCTAAAAATAAAAAACGTCTTCATTTCTATGTAATGCCATTTCTCATTTTCTTTCGATCATAAAATCCCTTATATCAATTAAATTTTTGAGTTTTTCGTGACTTTGTTCGTTTCCCAATGTTCCTTCAGTCTGAACAAGGTGGTGGTGGTCTTGCTTGAAATTTTAAACAAAGATTTCAGTTTTTAGTACAAATTGATGTCAATGACTGGGAAGGAGTGGAGCCGTTACAATAAAACAAATATTAGAAGTTAAGTTTCCAAGGAGCGACAGATCTAATGCTGCAAATTAGTACAATCTAATTGCCCACTGATGTCTTATCTCGGGGACTTGAAATGGATTTTAATATAATTTAAGTGCCTTCGCTCGTAAGTGGACGTGAATAATATTATTTTATTCGAGAATGGCTTCTCGAGAGCATCATGGTAATCTTGGGGTAATATTTCTTATTGCACTTTTTCTCGTACCCTGCCTTGGCATGAATTGGCATTTTCTCAGTGTTTGCATTTTGTTTGTTTCATTTTTCGCTTTGAAAATATAACCGTTTTATTTATGTAATAATGCCATTCCTCAGCCGAAGTGCGTGATGCTTTAATGCTGCCACCACGAGAGAATATAATTTTCCGCTGTTTATTTCAGCTTGCGTTGTTTTTTATTGGATCTTATCCAACTCTTTTACACATTCACGGCTACGATGGCGACCGTTATCCAATGAAGCAATATGCTTTGTAGATATGTGTGCCGTGTCTCATAGCTTTCCATGTCCCGTAGAAAAAAATGAGAAACCTTTTTTCTATTCCTGGAGTATTCATCCATCCCCCTGGCGTCGTCGTCGACTAAGGTCATTGCACGACGTCCCTCCCCACGCCTCTCTATACCTTTTCCTCTGCTTCATTTTTTCCCCCCTTCTCCTTTGATGGATCCCCTGGGAGCGTTCATTGAAAGTCATCACCCTCTCTTTCTCCCTTTCTATTTAATACTGGCTACGTCTACTCCGAGCTGTGGAAACCAGACATAACAGATTTACGTCTGTGTTCTCGAATGATTACGTTACGTTCTTCTTTTCGCTTTGCCCAACCTTCGACATGACGAGATCCATCTGCAACTACCATCAGAAATGTGATTCAAGGACCACGGCGAGATCTATTAATGGCTGTCGAGCCCAAAGTGGAAATTTTCCTGGTTGGAATAATGGTGGTTCCATCGACTCTTTCTCTCTCTTGAATTTTCCGCCCCAGGATCCAATCGTGTTTTACCACTCGCCTTGGATTACATGGCTTGAGTTTGACCCATGCTGCTTTGGAAAATTTATTTCTATCAACTCTCATCGCCCCCATGATGCACTCTTCTTCATTTATTGTTATCTTCCGGAAATAATCATAGCTGAAATTAACACACATTTCTGTTTGAAACTGCAACGTTTTTTTATAATATCTTGATTAAATTAGTGTTGATCTGAATGCCCCATGGGATATTTTAAGTACTCTATATGCTAATCTAGATCCTTAAAGACCCATACGGTGATGTGTTTTTATGAATCGTTCATCTATTCTTTTGGTTGTCGTCTATTTTTATTCCGTTTTGCTATCCATGAGCCCTGCGTCTCAAGGGAAACGATCGATATAGTAATTCCGGAACAATTGCATTTTCAAAATGATATTAGTGTGTTTCAGATTTATATAGGATTAATGTTGGCTTTTTTTGCCGTTGTTATGTTGCATACGGCAGTGAGAACTGCTGGTGATGCTTAGTTTTATGTGTAGTGATAAACTTTTACCTGCCTGGAAATCTATAAACTTAAACGATGCAACAAAAATGCTAATTACCTAATTCGGTACTTGCTCACGCACCGTTGCGAGACAATGAGTCGTTCGGGAGATTTATACTGTTGGGATAGAATTGACGGATAAAAGTACGAATTCATTGAAGTCCGTAATGTGCTTTCTTTTTTAATTAAATGCAATTGATCGTAAATGAAACTTATTGGATTTCGACTTTCAAAATTAGACATAATTCGAGTTATTGAATTCGATCCCATCTGGGTCCAGTGTTTAATTTAAAGGACGCCGTAAAAAATGTTTGCATGCATTTATTTTTAATGTCAAAGTTTCACTTTCGCCGTTAATGACATTCAAATTATATTGCTTTAATCTTAGGGTTGGCACAGAAATTGTGACATGATCAGAATAACCCAGCAATAATTTTTTATTTTAAATAGTTCACTAAGGAAAATGGGATTATTGGAGATGTCCGACGCGACTAATTAATTGATTTCTTAGACTGCGTAATCTTCGTAGAAAATGTGAAATGACGCGAACGTAATTTTTTTATGGTGCTGCAGTTTTTTTTTTAATAAAAACAAATACAAAGTTATTTTTATTCATTTTTCACCATGAAGTTCCATCACATTGAGCTGAAAACCATAGAGTTCATTTCTAAGAGCGTAAATTCACCCAGAAAAGAATGAGACCCCATGCCGGTGCACTTTTTGTACTCCCAGAAGGCGACCACCAGACATGTATGTGTATGTACATGATTAATATCATTTGGCTTCAGTTCAGGTTTTCCCCGGATAATTCTTTTTCTTCGTTATTTAATCGTCTCCCTTATTGCATTTGGGCTACCTTTTATCCCGGCGTAATCTAAAACAAGTATTTGCCGGGAAAGACTGGAATAACTCTTTATAGCAACGTATTTAGACGTGAGTGTTGCCACAGTCTCTGTAAATCTCTGTTTATGCTATCATAATTCCCCCGGTCCGTTGAAAGATGGCTCTGCTTACCCAGCAGAAAGTCGTTCATTCCGCCGGCGGCGGCGGCATTTAAAACCGGAGTGAGGGACAGGAAGGAGGCGTATTTCTGCAGGGAAGGGCTGCCGGTGGCGTCACTGCCCCCTTATATCTTGAATTGGACCCGTCCGTATTTAGTGCTCCGACGTCTTGGATCGCCGCGTCACATCCGGTTCCCCCATCTCGATTGCTTCCTTGGTTCTTTCCTCCATTCCCCCCCTCCCTCCTCCCCGACTCATTCGAAATCTCGCCCCCCTCTCCCCCCCCCCACCGACGATACGGCACCATGCCACCCACTGAAATATCAAAGCCCTCCCGCACCTTGCTCTCCCCTGGCCGTCTTCCTGTATTCCCACTGGCCCACTGCCCCTCCCCCACCCGACTCTTTCATCCCACTCCCCCCTCTCAATCTTCATCTCTATCTTTTTCCTCCACGCTCATCGCGTTCCTTCTAGTCCCTTATCCCTTTCTAACAAGGAGCGACTCCTGCGGTGGAAATAACAGGACAGGATTGCATGTCCGCGTGCAGTTTTGATATGCTTTACCTTAAAATACCTTTTGCATAATTGTGTGTATATATATATACTGTATATATATATATATATATATATATATATATATGCATGTGTTATGAAGAATCTCAAAACTGTACGCGGACGTGCAATCCTGTCCAGGGGTAGTGCGTTGCACTAATGACCGAATGGGCTGGGTTCGATTTCCGGGCAAGCCTCTCAGGGCCCCCTCAGCTCCACCCAAGCTCCAAGCTATATGATTTTTCGGGTACCAGAACTTCCTAGGATACCATAACCGACACAGGGAAAAGAACTGGACACCCTACTCTGATATGTGAATTTCACACACCTAATGGGCTTAGTACTGGGTGAACTCTACCATCACCTACCAAATCGACCTTTGGGTTGATAACTGTGTGCATGGTTTAAAACTGAAATAAATTTTTATCACCATCACTATCTAGTATTGTTAACGTATTTAGTTAAATCTGTTTTATCACAAATGCAACCCATTTTATAGCATACGAAAAATACTAGCTATAAAGAGTAATAAATTAATTATAAAGTTATGTCTCGTATACTGGATTAGTTACTTTTCCGCGGGTTAACAAGAGCCAATTATATTGCTCTCTAGTTGTATCCGCAGTAAAATCGCCATTACTTGGATAATGAGGGAAAATGAAGAGAGGGAAGTAAAAAATAAACAAGTGGCTTTCTGACCAACAGATGTTGTAACCGTGAATATCGAATGATATCGAGCGTGGAAATTGAGTGATAAGGCACTGAATACCACGCGAATGATTTAAATTCTTTCTCTTTCATTCGGTACCTCTGCAAACCTAGCGGCTCTGTAATACAAATTGCCCATTCTCCCATCCATTCAACCCCAGCCTTTCATCTTCCGGCTCAAAATTCGTTCACCTCTTCCATTACCTTTCGCGAAATGGACATTTCCCCTCGGCAAGCTCCCACTGCCGGATTCACATGGGCGCATTAGAGTCGAGGGTAAAAATTTCAGAGACGCGTTGTCAGTGCGCGTTGAACGCGACAGATCTGCGAGCGGGAGGGAAAAAAACGCCCCGCGACAGCAAAGATTGATGCTCTCCATGTGCACGGAGAATTAAAAATATTCTATGCGTGAAAAAACTTTGAATCTTGGCTTAAAGATATTATATGATCGGTTTTATGCCGAGCTTGATGACGTCTGCTGACTGCTCACAAGAAATGAACACGTATTTATTTCTGGATAAATGATTGTTCCATGTCATCACCCTGTGAATCAAGTTCCTTTGAGCAAAAAAGTCGTGATGGATACCTATTTTCACGTTTTCCGATTTATTTTCGGAGGAGCAAAGTTTCCCTGAATTTGACTGTTATCCATACCATGAAACACAATGTGCACTGCTTTGGAAAACTTGGTATTCGGCAGAGCAGTGCGAACTACGATTCCTATGATTTAGTTGAGAAAACATCACATTTCATTGCAGTTAATCTCATCAGAGTGAGTTCCACGTATCATTTTTATTTGTTCTGTGAGCCTTTGGACGTTCTACATTGCCATCGTTCAGTTATCCCCGATTAGGGAGATAATGTCGATGAACAATATTTTTCATAATGATGCTATCAAACTTTTTCGGATTCTCACAACTTCAATCTTTGGATAGAATATGGCCCATCCTAAATGTATCGTTCCATAAAATTACTGTCTGGCTCGGCATCGCATTGCCGTATCGGAATAGCTATAGAGATTATTAAGGAAGGGAACTTAGAGCTGATCACTTGCGCATTCTTTGGGCATTATCATTAGAGGATCGTTAGTAGTCACGAAAGTATAAATCCGCCCCAGTTGCAGATCAGAATGGACGAGTCATGAGAGAGTTACTCTTTGACAGGACCTGAGTGGCTCTTTTCTGTACGTATTTAAACATTCAAGAGTCGCTCGAGGGTGACGTTAGCCTTAAGTGATCACTGACGGAGGCAACTAGGGAGTATTCGTCCTAAACTGTGACGTATTTAGTGTTAGTACGAACTACAGTGACGTCTGACGAATGCTTTTGGGATTTGGTCGTCTCTCGGGTTCTCTTCGCTCTAAAATTATTATTTTTTTCCAAATCATTCTAATTAAGGGAGGACTTGATACGGCACAAAGAAGGAGAAATGGAGTGAAATCCCTCCACACCTCACACCCCTCTCCACCCCAGTCCCCTCCCATTTTCGTTCTCCCCTAGCCCAATACCCGCCCAAGGCAGCTTACTAATCCCTTCCCCGCTTCCTCCCTGATCGGCACCCCTTCCCTCGCATTCTCTTCCTAACACTTCGCAACCTCGCCCGCTTCAATGCCATTTTTCCTCTCCAGCCTTCACCTCTGCTAGAATAATCCCGAAAAATCTCGCATCTCGTGCCTCTCTTAATCTTTTAACGCCTCGCTCTCCACTGTCTCCCCGAATCAAGGAAACCGTCAGTCACATGCAAACATGTTCCCTTATTTTTTTTTGCCACTCAGGATAGGTTATAAAAATAGCTCCTGCGTGCGTTTTGGTCATCAGCTAACCGTTATCATGCGCCTGGATTTTTGGATGATGTTTCCCACCGTATTTTTCGTCTGAAGTTTTGGCCGGTGATAAAAACTTGGTGTGGTAATTTTACCTTCTATCCCTTTTCTTTCGTATACCACCGTATAAAGCATAGATTTCAAGTTCTCGATGTACGAATGTTGAAAATTTACACTTACCAAAGACTTAATTGTTTTAAGAGCCCGCATATTTTTTTTAAGGTAATCTACCGGTTAAGGTAGGTTTTTGGATGGACACAACTACCAAACAAATATTTTATTACTCCTAACAAAACAAAATATCCATCATCCTACTCTATATCAGGTCCCTCTTCATCTGTGAGTACTTTCTTCCTCCCTTCATCCCGTCCAACATCCCTATCCTGTTCCTTCCCTTTCCTCTTTTGCCCAACATTCTACGCTCTATCACAGTCTTCAACATCCCACTGCCGGTCAACACCCCCTTCATCCACTTTTCCTGCCTAAAATATGATGGACAATAGAGCCCGCATATGTTGTTTTGATTTCAAAGTATAAAATAAAAAATCATACCAAATGATCGTAGGGAGAGTAGCTTACGTCAATTACCTAATTGCTTTCGTTTCAATAAAAAAAATCGCGACACTGATGGATTGTTTAGTTTTCCATATTCAAGTAAACATACAAATTCGGACATCCAGATTCACGAAAAGTGAAGAGTCAGGCGTGATGTTGTGGAATCGAGACATAATAAAAACTTTGTTGCATTTTTCCACAGTTAAAACTTTATTCCGACCATGGTTTCGATACACTGTATCATCATCAGGACCTGATGATGATACAGTGGATAGAAACCATGGTCGGAATAAAGTTTTAATTGTGGAAAATTGCCACAAAGTTTTTATTATTATCCAGATTCACCTTTGTCCCGAGTCCCATACATTGTCTCGAAACATCTTAACGCGTATTCTTTCTTTGATCATTTGCGGTTTGCACCTGTATGAAGCGATTTTATCGGCCAAACGAGATGTTGGTCGCTTGGAAGTCGCCGATCGTGTGGATATTTTGCATTAGTTTGATCTATTCAATTAAAAGTTGACGGTTTAACCTGCGATCTCAGCCACAGAAGATCCCAAAATGCATAATTTCGCTGCCGCCGACGAATCATTTCGTCGAAAGCTCGGCATATTCCCCGAAGTTTTGGAGAGCGTAAAAGAAAAAAATATATCAATCGTGCCTTTCAAAGTAACATTTTGCGGAATAGGTTAGTGAAGCCCTATATTTAGTAAATTTAGGTCTATGGCTTTTCCTTGTACCTAACCCTCTCATTTCCAAACAAGTACATGATCTATAGGAGGAGGTCAAATCCTTTCATCGAGCAAACGTTACTTGTGAGTGTAGGCTGAGAGTCTTATTCGGGCACGTCAATGGCGCTAATGCAGCCGAGGATTGCAGAAGTGCTTCAGAGGGGGGGAAGTAAAACAAATAAGATGGAAGGAAGCGATAGAGCGTAGGAAGAGTAAGAAAATGAATAATACGCCCAAGCTTTCGAGGCAGTTTTCAACGGGAAAGGACAATGAAATGGCAGATTTCCTTAGAGAAGGTGCTATCCACTTAACTACCTTAAATGTCACGCGTAGGCGCCACTATGATTTCATATAATACTACACAAAGAACGTCTTGGGCAATAATCATGGGTTCCATATGCATTCACATGCAATACAACCGATATTACGAGGAGCATTTTCAACTATTCAGGGGTCGTATGTGTGTGTATGTATCGGTTTCTTATAACGGTCTTTGCTGTCTTCAGATTCCCAATCTCCAGCTTTCTTTCTATTCTCCGTGTTATTCTATGAGCTCTCCAGAATTTTTCGTTTGATTCCCTCACGTCAGCTGCATCTGAGTCGGCCTCTCTTCCTTTTGCCTCCAGGTCTTCTTTTATTAGTTGTGCGTAGGTATATCATTCAATTTGTTTCGTGTGGGTCTCAAATTATGATGAAGGTTATACATGTATGGTTTGTTTTGTATATGAGAATATATGTATATTCAAATGTATTAATGAGCCAATAGTTATGCATGTGTGGGTAGTGCCCAACTATCCCTGCTACTCGTACTTACGGTGGCTTGTGGGCTATTATGTAGATACCAGCCGTCCGCCCTCAAAAGTCTACCTCTGTTACATTTAATATCTATGCATTTCTTCAGATATTTGAATTCCCATCTATGCGTTGTAACACTTGTAATTATGGTATTAATAGATGCTTACGTGCATTTCGACCCGTTGCTGTCTCCCAAATGGATACTGCTCATTTAAGATATCTCCTTTGATTATTCATTTGCCTTATTACCTCATCTAAGTAATCATCGTGCGTAATTAGTTTCTAGTCCTAAGTCATTATATTCTCGGTATTTTAGTGAACCGCAATGTGTTTAAACAAACTTGTCACGTGATAGATCTGGAAAAGAGTGATAACTTCTAAATGCCTTTCTGTCCGAGGTGAAACTCGAACGCCATTCGCATATTTTTGGCGCTTGCGAATGAGCGGTCCCATTCAGCGTTAAGACGGCAGTGTGTCCTGGTGAATTCGCATCTAAATTCCGGGCATGAAGGAAATGAATAAGTAATGGAATAGTAAATACGGAGTCGGACGACGTGACCAACCTTTCCCACCGAAAAACGAGATGAAAGTGTTGCAATTTGAAGCTGCAAGAATTTATTTTTTCTCAGTGCCTCCCGTGGTTTCCTTAACTAATGGGAAGCATGCGGGCGGCTCCTCGTAAGGTCTTGCGGGCTTCGCTGTAAATCACGCCCAAGCACAAGTCGTTTTCCCGCCCAGACGGTCTGCGGCGGAGTTTATCGGTCCCTCAGGCATTCCAGCATACATTTTGTATCCATAGGAAAATAATCTTGCAGGACCCTTGGACCAGGAAAGTGGAGTCTTATTTTATTTTATTTAAATATATTATTTTGATCGATAGGTGCCCGCGCAACCCTCCTTATCGAAGAATTCACCCGTGCCCGACGTGAGGCTGGTGCTATAATTGTCTCGCGCAAGGTGGTTTACTTCACGCTTCGATTCACCGGTTGTTTGAAACAGTGTGTGTGGGTGGTGGAAGTGTATGCCCCTATGATATAGTGGACGTGGAATGGAATGGGAACTTACCCTTTCAAATTTCGAGTTCTTGCAGTAGTGCTTTTTCCTCTTGATCATGGTCAAAGAAAGAATCCCTCGTAAGTACGGTCGTATGTACCGACACTTTTTTGTCGACTCGACCGCAGTTGAAATTGGTTTTGTTTTTATATTCCGTTTTCCGGTCGTGGAACGTTATTTTTCGGGTATTCTATTCCACAATCGGTGAGGGTCGCCTTCAAAAGGATGATTGGAGGTTCCAAATGATTAGGGGCTATTGAGGTGTGGTCGTGGAGAAGGATGTAGTTGTAGTTTTTACGGGAGGCGGCCGACAGCCAAGGTCATTAGCGCCATTTGGGATGGCTGGGAAAAGAAGGGTGGAGAGAAACCCGGTGTCTGCATTAGCCTACTCTTGTCGAAAGGCGCCAAGGGGTCCGCAATTTAACGTCCCATTCGACCTCGTCCTACTCACTCTAAGTGCACTCCACAAAGCACCTCAAGTAGGGATCGGGATACCTCTGAAAAATATTTGTTGTCTCAAGGATTTGAACCCCGGCCCTCTCGGTGGGAAACCTGTATGTTAGTCAGCGAGAGAGAAGGATGTGTAAGGTAAAATGGACGGAAAGGAAAGCAAACGAAGAGGTTCTATGAATGGTGGGGGAAGAGAGAGGTTTTTTGGGAGACATCCAAAGTAGACAAGAAAGGTGAATGCAGAGAATTTTGTTTGGCGATGGGATGCTGGAGGCTCTGATTGAGGGAAGAATTTTGTGCAGGCGATGTAGGCTTAGAAAAAGGTTAAGCATGTTGTACGGAATGAATGGAGGAAGGAAGTTGGTGTAATTGAAATAGGATTTTGTTATATCGTGGGATTTAAGGTTTTCATCTTGTTAAGCGTGGCTGAGAAATGTAGGGGTGTTAAGCTCGGGCCAATCTTAAACCTACCTTAAACGGTAAACTGCAAAATAATAATTCGAAAAATTAAAACCCAGAATATAAATTTATTCTCACAAAATTTATTTATGCACTTCAATGTTCCAGGCTTAAATGAATTTTTCAACAAAAAACTTAGCAAATTGAGTAGCTTTAGGTTTGGTGATCGATGCACTTTTCCACTTGATATCAAGTGAAAAAGTGCTTCGATCTGTTATTCAAAAAAACATAAATTCAGAGCATGAAAACTGATGAAAGTATTAAGTAAAATAAAGGAGTAGACCGAATGCATGTACGTATTAAGAGGGCCTGAGTATATTTTCATATGATCATTCCTTCCTTGTCCCTCTGGAGAGAAGCATGGCGCATGCGCGTGTCAAGTAAACTATAAACAATGTTTATTGCACATTCACCCTCCGATGAACGACCGCCGAGGGGCCCTATAAAGACCCCACCCTCCCATGCCGGCCCTCCTCGGCCCCTCCTCCATTTCCGTGGTTCCATGTCACCTCCGCGGTACCCTTGTTTCCCCCACTGACCCCCTTTCACTCCTCCCCAAACCCCTTCTGCCGTTTCTCCACCTCATTCACCCTAAAGAATGAGACATGTGTTTGCTTCTTCCCGACCGGAAGTAATCCACGTATTTTGTTTCACTTTTGCTGCCCTTATTCAATCTGTACTGTAGGTACTCCCAAGACATTTGTCTTCGCCGGAAATGTTGATCGTGGTGGTCGTTTTTGCAAGCATTGTTATTCGTGCTTTCTCGAAGTCATAATCGTAGTTTGCAATAAAATACGGAGTGTTTGAAATAGGAGCATAAGAGTCACCGGTGCCCTCTTTTGATTTGGTTAACCTGCTCAAATATGTACACCGTAGGTAAATTTTCAAAAAGTTTGAGTACATGGAAGTTATTTTTCGTTTTCCGCAGTTATTTTTGTCATTGAAATATGACGCCAGCATCTTCCATGTTTTCGCCGAATAATCATTCCTAATATTTTTTGCTTGATAGATACCTAAAATTAGGGTCACTTAAATGTAATAACTTATGACGTAAGACTTTTGAGTTTAAGGATAGGATGGGTTAGAAGATGACCTTTCATATTGCAGCTCAAGTACTGAACTTAACGCGAAAGGTGGCCCTCGTTCATATTTTAAGTCTTTTAAATCTCGAAACTATACAATCACGGGCGAGGACAAGGTCCCAAGTTCTCCAATCACAAACGTTCAAAGGAGATACTCCCCTGCGTCCTTAGTGACTCAACAGTTTATAGTTTACTATACAATGCTATAATAAACGCTCGAATTATTCAACAGAGAGACGAAGTTAAGTGAGCTCGTGAGGGAAAAGCCGTTTAATTGCAATAATTTGATTAACTAAATTAATAAACGAGCAATAATAGAAATTTCCATCAACTCGTCGACGGCCATGTTTGCGCATGTAATATCATATCAATACCGGCATTGAGACTTGAGTCACTTCTACGGCCGACCTCTCTGAGCCGCGGTAGGCGGTATTGTTTGACTTGGAGAAACAAAACTTGTGCCCTGAACGCCTGAATTTCTTAAATTGGCGGCAATGTGAACGACGTACCGATTCCTGCCAATATTATACCCGAGTTAGGTTATTATGTTAAGTTTTTTAGATTCAGTGTCAATGGATCTTAATGCTACACCTATGATTTGCCATTCTGTGGAACAAAATTAACCCTTGGTATATCTCAAAGATTTTATTAAAAACTGAACAACGATCGGTTTCGTCGAACTGGCCCTGGTGGTGTCTGATGTGTTTGGATAATAGGTAACTGATAATGTGGAATCGTTGACGAAATTATTAGTTTTATTATTTACTAATATCTTTAATAAAGTTAAGGCAGTCCATTATGGCTGTGGCGCATATAATGACGTAGTATAGTTATGTTATTGAAGCGCATTAGGGTTTGTTGCTGCAAGCTGCTTAACCTTCCGGTAGTCATCCTTCCTTTTGGGACAAGTACAACGTTTTTGAAGAGAATAAGCAACCGTTCATGTTCATTGCAGTGTTCATTGTCATACATGTATTACATATACATGCATTGCAATAAGCAGTGTTCATTGTCATACATGTATCGGAACTACATCCCCATGTACTAGACCCGTTTTCATCCATCGTAAATACCACACCGGTTATTATTTCTCATAAACATAAAAGGCAACGACTTACGGAAATTGTAGATGTTGATAGTTTTCAAAGAGTACTCAACCTGAGTCAACAGCTGAAGGTTCCATTTTTTGCGTCCCAGTCAGGAGAAATAGGAATGACGAGGTAGAGCTCTTCGAGTGGGTGAATCAAGACATGATACAGTATTTGAAAAATCATTTACCAATTACATCACCAATCAACTTTTACAGTACACCTATTTAGTCATAGCATAGTTTTGTGATGCACAAAAATAAATAAAATCATTAGTAACCTCTCCAAAACACTCAACTTTTTATGGACAATACAATCGATCACCATTCTCATTTCAATAATAATGATAATAACAGTTATAGGTACAGGTAGGGCCCACTGGCTTTCGTGTGACCGAAGTATTCTTGAAATAAGGGCAATCAGCTCGATGATGCTTCCCATGCTATATAGAACGAGGCGTTGCTGTTGTTATTTCTTTTTTTCATCCGTTGCTGCTATTATTTTCGGAAAAATTTTTTATCCGCCCATTAGGCGTTAGCACGTTCTCTCCTTGGATTTCACGAAGGTTGCTTTATTAGCATTAGCCTTAACTGCGTACCCTGATCCGCTCCGTTTCTCAAATTCAATTACCAGCTTGCCCTTTCGTCCGTTATGCCAACACCCATTTGCATTATTTGGGTCAGGAGAGAGGGGGAACAAGTAGGCCTTTCAGTCTCTCTCATCGCCCACTACCACGCGTTTCGAACCTCTTTGACTCTCCACTTTGGCATATCCTTTTAAGCTCCGCCCATTCGCCATTGTTACTAAAACATACAAAAGTATAAAGGTATGGGAAAGCCAACTGTGAAAATTTTTTCCTTTCCTTCGCCTAAGGCCTAAGACAATCCGTACTTATCCATTTCTTATTCTCATCATTGTACTTTTTTCATTACTCTTATCTCCGCCTATCTACGGTACAAGATTTGATACTCTCCCTACTGGACGCAAGGAGGAAAAGTTATGCCGTCTCTTTTAGCAGGGGTTTCTTCAATTGTAAGGTACATTTTACTTGCGACTCCCCAAGTATATCCAGTCATTATGTTATCACCATGTATTAAAGTCACTTTCGTAGTCACCCATTCGCGAAATATTATTTATCAACCTTCCGTGAAAATGTAAGGTGTAGGCGGGCTGGATAAAATACGTCACATACTATGCTGGGTTAAGTAATTAAATGGTGTCGCATTCCTAGATTTCTTAAAAAGTTGAAAACCATGAAAATGTGTCGTGGCAATAGACAAAAATGGTTCATGTGACTAAAATTCAAAACAAGTGTAGTTTTAGTGTGATATTTGAAGACATGACAGATCGGGAATTTAAGGAATGGTTCAATGTATGGAAATTTATTCTCCGAGAAAAATGTAAATTTTTAAACCTTGTTGAATACTTTTGGTAATAGGTGACAAAGCCATACAAGACCTACCGTAGACGGTATACTACCCAATAAAAAAAAGTGACAAAGCCAAATTGGACAATGGATACTTACGGTTATTCTAACATTGCAAACTTTTTCTTGATCTTTTCTCCGTTTTTGTGCCCGAAATATTCGGTTCTGCTAAGAACTCCGTAATGCTTCGAAGCGAATATTATTTGAAAGAAGTCATTGTTATTTTCCAGAAAATTTTAATCGTTGATTGTGTACAGGAGTACTAATCGAATCTGTGATTAGTTTTCGTGTATATGAATGCGAACCTTGATGTTTGAAATTTGACTTTGACGCTCTTTGATGCTTGAAGACCATTATAGTGCCTAATCTTAATGGGTGGAAGAGCCAAAATTATCAGGTTCGATGAATTTAATGGTGCCATGTAATCTGTCGTTGATTGTGAAGCCTACGGGTGTCGCAGGATTGAATGGGTCGAAGGAATTTTAATTTAACATGGACCCCATTCAAGTTTTGCTCTGTGAAGAAGAAGAAGAAGGTTATTTAGTAGAGAGGCTATTTGGCGCCATGACTCGACCCCCACGAAAATAAAGCCTCCAAATTGTGCAAGGGAGAATGGTTTTTCCTTCCTCCCCGCCAGCCTAATTGTACTGAGTGTCTCCAATTGTCCTCCATCCTCGCGACGACATTCCTTCATTCCTTAACTCCTCTTCCCAAGCAGCACCCCTTCCATGTAAAATTCCTCCGCCTTTGGTAAGTCCTATATTATTCTCTTAGAATATCCTAACCGTCAAATATTCTCCATCTCCGTCATCTTATACGATACCCGAAATTTTTTCTGTTCCGTCTATATTTAAACACCATTCAAATAGGTTTAAGTTAAGCTTTAATTAAACTTTTTTAAATTTAAACTTTTAATTAATTGCACTAATTGCACCTGGACGTATTTAAAATATCTTTCATCGTGCTTTCGGAATACTCTCGCCCGATATGGCTTGGCATCAGGGAGAATTGGCGGATCGGATTACTGCAGTGGCGTGTGTATCGTACATGCTGCCCGCCACGAGGATCCGGTTTCGAATCCCGTTCGGGATGGAATTATTTTGGTCGCGGCCGGCGCCATCATAATGATGTTTCTGTCCACCATTCTGCCATTCATTGAGCATCCTGCCCCTTAACGAACCCACCTATCCCTATTGGCGAAAATGGCCTCACCTCTCGGTCGCATCTCCTGTTAACTGCCAATATTATTTCTACACATAATGACGAAAATGTTTGTCGGTTGCATTGTTATTCGTTGAAGAGTTGACTGAAGTTCACGTGGACACCGAATTACGATGGGTGCCTCGTCTTGAGTAAGTGCAAGGTGAGCGCTCCCACGGAACTTCCAACGTAGCCGCAAAAACCACCGAATCAATTACGTTTATGATTCGCAGAATTCAAATTTAGCCCCACAAAGCTTTCTGTCGAATGTATTTTCTCATGTGGAAATTTTAACTTTCTAACAGGCTCTCTGACCTTTCAACGTATATTCTCTTGTTTTCTGTAAAGTCCTTCACAGTGAATGGTTCAGTACAATGGTGTACTAAAAATCCGCTACCTCTCCTGTGCCGAATGCCGTCTGAGATGTCGTCGCTAAATCCAGGTTTGGGTTGAGCTGAAGACTGTCATGGGCAGAGACGCCCGAATCACTCAACGTTCAAAATTCCGAGGTCGGGCTGAGCTCGAACCAGCGACCTTTGGGTTGACATATGATCATTTGAATAACCTAAATGGCAATGACCCATGTGCCGTTTAATTCTCTACATACCAAATTGATAAAACGTTGTTATATCAATCAATCAGTGAGATTGGAGACGGATTCATTTCATATCACATCACCATACTTCAACCTGTAGACTCAGTGTTCGGGCATCATGCATCCGACGGGAAAGCCACAATATCTGGTCGGCAATTTAAAAGTTGGTATTTCTAACAACGTTGATCCGAGTAAGAATGGAATGGCACTTTTTTATAAAATGTGATCAGATGAAATAAAATAACACCGTCTTCAACATCCTATTGCAAATGAAAAAGATCTGCATCCATCTTTTCTACCTCCTTTGAATTACTCCCAAAAACCCTCTCTCCTCCCAGGCATATCACTTGATATCCTTACTGTCTATTTCACATTTTCCAACCTACTACCCACGAATGTTTTGAAACTTACAATCTATACCCTTAATATTGTTTCAACGGCTATTTGTCCTCACCTTACACAACCAAGCTCCATCATAAAGTTTTCAATAGCCATTTCTTAACATTCTTACTCAACGTCACCCTCATCAATTTCCTCATTTTGAAAGCTTCTTTCCCCAACAATATTCTTCTTATGATATCCCTACCACTGTGATCATCTTGGTCCAACAAACTACTTCAAGTTACGTAAACCTTTTCACCTGATCTACATCTACTTAATACCCCGCAAGCCGCCGCAAGGGCGTGTGGCGGGGGGTGTTAGGGTAATTAAGGGAAAAAAACCGCATGCAAAAGCCCTAAATTTATACAATCCACAGATAAAGCATGGTATACAGTTATGCAAAAACCCTTACAACTCGCACACATGCGAACACTCAAAGCATATGCAAATACTCTAGTTTTGGCCCTCCTAGTCTAACGACCACCAATTACAGAAAAATAAAATGCAAAAATTATAATTTTAAATAACGATTTTGTAAAACTTTTGACCGAAGGTGAAAATATTTTTCACCTTCGCCGGGAAAATGTTTCTCATTCGATTCCTTCGCCTCCTAATCCCCGCTACATCCCCCCACGTGTTCGTTAAAATTTTACTTAGGTGTAGGATTTATTCACTCTTTCAGTTTCCTGTGTCCTGCCCTCTCTTCAATTCAATTAACACTACCATTTTTCTAGGAACCCTTTTCTCCACGTGCTTTTTTCCCCTCCCCAAGATTTTGCTTCTTCCCTCTTTGTTCTTGTTCCTAACTCCGCACCCCTTCGATTCCCCCCCTCCGTGCCTACCATCCTACCTTCACTGTTCCACATTATCCTCCCCACCCATCTCATTGTCTACATTCTCTCCAGTATCCATTCCCCGTCCTTTACCTCCTCCAGGGAACTTTCCCTTCGATTCTTCGCCATTCCATTTCCATTTTCCCGTCCTCGCCCCCAGTCGTTTCCCCCACTCCTTGCCTCCACCTCGCCCCTCCCCCTTTTTACAACTCTTCCGCCTCATCGGTGCGATCCAATCTTTCCCTCTTTATCCCGCCATCTTCTAAATGTATGACCGCCGCATCGTTGGAGTAAAAAGGAGAGAGAGAGCACACGTTTCGCCGGATTTAATTTTTGTTTGGACTTGCCAGTTTTAAGACCCTTCAAGATTTTTAGTGCTTCTTTGTCGCTTCACTCAATCTTATGTGAGGGTTCAACCTTTCGTTTTAATGGGGTTTGGTAGCAAATGCATTCATTGCTGTTTCTCTGCTCAAGTGTCCGTTTGATTCGTCTCGTCAATGAGAATCACAGTGACGTTGTGGGGATTTCCTCACGTTTTAACCAACCGTGTTGCCATTTGGTAAGAAATATCATCAAAAGATGGTATTTCTGGGCGTGTTCATACCCGTGGATTACTACATACACATTAGTTGCGAATTCCCTCTAGGGTTAAAACATTTACAGATGTAAAAATAAACGGTGTTGTAGTAGAAGCTCGAGGATCTCTGGGCTGAAAGTGAAATTTAAATCAATTATAATGATGAACAAGGGTGCTGGGAAGCGTTGGAGATATTTTACGGCGTCCCCGGTATTACTCAATTGGCCGTTGCTGGTGGTTCATTCTGAAATTTCAACCCTGTTTGGCGTGACGTGGTGGAGCATATTTGTGTGAATAGGATTAGTAGTTTTTTTATGGGAGGCGATCGGCAGTTATGGTCATTTGCGCCATTAGGGATGGAAGGAATGGTGGAGGGGTGGCGGCATTTGACTAATCTTGTCGAAAGGCGCCAAGGGGTCCGCAGTTTAACGTCCCATCCGACGGACGTCGAACTCACTCTAAGTGCTTCCACAAAGCACCTCAATTAGGGATCGGGATACCGCTGAAAAATATTTGTTGTCTCCAGGATTTGGACCCGGGCCCTCTCTGTGGCTATATGAGTAGAGAACACCGATTGTAACATCACCTTATTTATTATAATGTGCACAACACGCTTTTCAACGCTTATGCGTTATAATCAGGTAAACTTACCAATATTTGACAGCTGACTGTTGATGACGCCTAGGTGTTGAAGCGCGCGTTGTATATACACGAATTCTAAAAAAAGAAGCGGACTGAATGCACACTACTCTTCCTTTTATAAAACGTCAGTGTCAACGTATATGAAATACTTTTCAGGCATAAAAAAACATCAATTGCTAACAATTTCTACAATTTTCCGTATCATTTTGCTAAATCTCGAACTTGCCCTTTCCTGAAGTTCCTGATGCGAAAAATATCGTGGGAATACATTCCATGAGGGGTCTAAGCTATATGAATTGGCGAATCCCCTGCATTACGAGACTTGCGTATTTATTTGTGTTTTAAATGCAGTGTAGCTCTCAGCTTGTTTGAATGCTAATATATTTCGGCAATCATCACATTCAGTGTACAAAAGTGTTGATCTAAGAAGGGTATATTTGAACCATACTAAGGTGAGAACTAATAACATTGAAAGTTTCAGAAGATTAATGATTTTGAGCATTACCATATTAATTTAAGTTCAAGAATTCTCTTTTGTAAATGTTTTCATTTAAGAAGAACCGAAATATTTTTCCAGGAAAATCATTCCATTTAACAGTATCACTGTTCCAGAATTATTACTTGGCTACCTCACTCTTATCTCATGAAATTTTATTTTTTAAGCGTTGTTCTACTTTTCCGTAATTAATATCCTTTTACGTCCATTTTTAAATCTTCAAATTCAACTTTCTCCGTAAGTATTTCATGAAATATGACCAATAGAGCAATTTTTCTTCTGTTCTGAAAACTATCCTGTATGAGATAGCTTATTGTTTCCTTGAAGCTCTCATTTCCTCCGTACTTTCCTGAAACAAGACTGGCAGCTTCTGTATTACCTCGATAAGATATTCCGTTGCTTTATAAAAAGTTAAGTCCCATTTTGACACCAGTGAGGATAATTGCTTGCTCGTCGGAGATGTATTTTATCGAGGACTACTGTCCAGATTCTCGAGTGAAAACATCTTTTTTTATTTTTTACCATGTTCTACGTTTTGAATCCTTTTGTGATAACATTTTAGATTGAAACAGAAGCTGTACAGAGAAAAAAATGGGGGAATAGTTGCTGATGAAAGGGCACCCTCCATGGTGGTTGAATATATTTTTCAAATATTCAAAATTTCGAAGACTCCTGATCTAGTCAAGACTCGCGGAAGAGCAGGAAATACCTGGTAGACATCCTTAAACTCTTTCGTTTGGTTGAACTTACTTGAGCTAATGTGATCCTCACTAGAAAAATATGCTTGTATCCCGACTGTTGCGTTAGACAGGTTTCGCAAATTCTTTTGATATTTTTTGCAGGGATTATGCGGCATAACACGGCGCCATCCGTTTATAATCTCTAGTCTTTGTTTAAAGTTTTGCGGATTCATCGTGAGCATTGCTTTATTTCCTCAGACCTTACGGCTCCATGCTATTATATATATATATATATATCTCTCTCTGTCTATTATTTCCCTGATTTTCCATCTATCTGATTCATCCTTGTCTCTTACCATGGACTGACTGACTTTCTTCGTCTGTGGTTCGGGATTCGCTGGCTCAAAAGGAGGCAATAAATCCATACGCACCTAAATATATGCACTCGAAATTATTCATATGAAGCAATAGTTTAAAACGCCATTTTTCATGAATACCTTGGGTATATTTAGTCAAAATCAACTTCCTATCACAAAATCATCCAGGAGTGGTGCGGAACGGTTTTCCTATTATCGAATCGTTTCTATTTACATTCGGGAACGCGCTCTAAATCAGGCTCTGCCGTGTGATAATTTTGACAGAATTATCAGTTAATTAAGTATTAAAAAATTTTTAATGGCAACTTGATCGGTTGCTTAAAACGTATTGATTAAAGTCTATTTGTTTTTCCGGTTACGTTCGTTATTAGGGGATATTGAATTTACGGATTTTGTATTTAAATATTAGATTCTTCACACGTTCCTCTATCGTTCCTCATCTTTCTTATATTTCTTTTCCCTTTCATACCAATCTTCCAGCTCACTTAAAACTATTCAGATTTTTTCGAATTGGAGATTAAAAATATATTTATCTGCTGCTCTTATCGCAAAGAAATTTTGCTAGAAAGGGCTTCGTGTTGGTGCAATGTCTGGCGTACTGGCTATCCACTCCGAAGACCCTAGTTCGAACCCCTAAGGTGGCAGGAATTTTCAGTGGTATCCCGATCTCTTGTTTGGGGTGCCATTTGGAGTGCCCTTAAAGTGGAATACGCCATACGTCAAACGGGACGTTTAAATTGTTGACCCCTTGCCCCTATCGTTTGGAGTAGGCTAATGCCGACGCCGGGTTTCTTTCAATTTTCAAATCCCTCGACATCCTACCCCGTAAATTAAATTAATCACCTATCTCTAAAGGCGAAATTGACTTTATTTTTAAATAGCTAAACTAAATAAATTCCTAATAAATGACTACAACTACCATTTTGCGAGACTTTTTTAATGTGCCGTAATTATTCCTCCCAATTTTATCCCCCTTTTCTTCCTCTCCTCCCCCTCTGCATTTATCCCCTCGCATTCCCTCTTATTCCTCTCCCCTTCCCTTCCTCTTCTTCTGTGCCACTCAATCCCCCTCGTCGCCTCTCCTTCACCCCCTCTCCCCGACACCCTCTCCTACGCCATTCTAGAATCCTCCCCGCCTTTCTTGGCAGAGTTAACCGTAGCCAAAAATGGCTCGAGCCCACCTCTGACGTCACCGTAGGGGGTCAAATATCACGTCTCCTCTTGCCGCTACCCTCGCCACCCCTTCTCCCTCCCCTACCATACTCTCTCCCTCCCTTCCTCCCTCCTCATCTTCTCCTGGCTCCCCCTCTTACAATTTGTTTTATTCATTCCCTCCCTCCCACCCACTCTATTTCCCTCCACCCCCATTTCTGCCGCCCCCTCCTTCCCGCCCTCCTCACTTTCGCCCCCGCACTCTGCCCCCAAAGTCCACCCCCCTCCCCCCGCCACGCACACCTCCCTTCCTTCAAAATGTCCGTCCTTCTTAATCCCTGCTGTAATCCTCCGTTGTGAACTTGATGCCATGCCTTCGTCTTCCTGTGTGGCGTTTTAGTCCCGCACCAAACGGTCAAAACTTACGGATTTCCGTGGTGCACATTTTATGCCCCTGCATTAGGTCGCTCTCTGCTTGCCCGGCTCGTTCTTCATGCTTCCGTAACGGTGATGGTTCTCTTGGACATCGAAGATATTTGCCTTTTCTGCTTCCTAATCGGTGCTATACTATGGCTTTAGCTAGAAACAGTTACTAATCACTTGCTCCTTGCGCTGGTATTGAAATCTAAGATCTTAGAGTGGGGGCATCAATAGTTGAACCCATAATGCATAATTATTATTATTAGGTAATCTACCGGTTAAGGTAGGTTTTTGAATGGGCACAGCTACTAACTTAATGTTTTGTGACTCCTAACAAAACACAAAATCCAGCATCCTACTCTATATCAGGTCCCTCTTCATCTCTGAGTACTTTCTTCCTCCCTCAATCACAGTCTTCAACATCCCGCTGCCGGTCAATACCCCCTTCAGCCACTTTTCCTGCCTCCATAGGATTGCTCCCAACAAACCCCTCTCATCGCCCACCATACCAAGTACTTCCTCGTTTGTTTTCTTCTATGTCCATTTCACCTTCTCCATTCTTCTCCACACCCACTTTTCAAAAGCCTCCAGTCTACGTCTATCCTCCTGCTTTAATGACCACGTTTCCGCTTCGTACATAGCTACGCTCCATATCAAAGTTTTTACGAGTCTTTTCTTAACATCCTTACTCAATGTTCCCGTCATTAACTCTCTCGTCCTTGTGAAAGCCTCTTTGCCTAGTGCAATTCTTCTCCTTACGTCCCTACTACTTTGACCGTGTTGGTCCAAAACACATCCGAGATACGTAAACTGTTCTACCAATGCATATCAACTTAAAAAGGTTGGAAGAAACCGAACCATTTACATGAATTATGTGTTGTGGACAGGAAAATTAATCAGACGAGGAATGAAAACTAGCCTGTAATACCCCGTCACTAAACTATCTTATGTATAATAAATATATGGATGCAGCATCATGCAGAATATTGGATGTTCCTCCAAATAAAAGTATATACTTGAAATAATTTCGTGTACTTAAAAGAGCACTCTGGAATAATGTTGACGAACGAGTCTGTTACTGAGGGGCCGTTATTTAATATTTACTTTTCTCATATATGTAATCTTTCTACTGCATTGTACTGTTCTGACTTTAGACTCAAATTATCATAGCTCACTTAAGGATTTACAGATTATCGCTTGTTTTATTGCTCGATCTCGCCTATTGTTACATGCTTTCTTTTGGAATACGTATATTGCTTCCACAAACTAAGCAATCTCGCTTTTTATGGGTTTTGACAAATTTTATTGAACAATACAAAAATTTCGAAGTGTGAACATTTGCCTTGACCGTCAATTCGAACCGGTCTAGGCGCATGATTTTATTCGCCTTGAAATATTTGCATTGCGATTCGCGTTAGCGGATGACCCTGTTAAAAGTTAAGTGTTGCGGCATCTACCGCGGTTTCTTTGAAATTTTACTGAACTATGTTTTTTAAATTATAGGAATGTTTCCCATTCGGTGTGATTATTTTTATTCATAGTGTGCGCTATGCGTATAGATTATTGTATTTCCCTTTGTTAACTCTTCCCTTTCCTTCTTTGCTATCCATGTATTTAAGATGGTTCAACTTGTGTACATAAATGCATTATTTACTCAATTTGATGATTGTTTACATGTTGGCTGAACTGTATCGTATATATTGCTACAATCGATGCTCTAAGGGTCCACCCCCGAGCAGTATATTCTGTTTCATCTCATTAAATAAAACAATAAACACCCCCCGCCACACGCCCTTGCGGCGGCTTGCGGGGTATTATGTAGATGTAGAAATATGTTTAAAAAAAAGTCGATATCCTAATTTCATGAAAACTCACGAATGAAACAGAGTTTTGCGTATGCGGCAAATCCTCTGTTCCTATTCTGTCGCTTATTATACCAATCAATACGCGCCTTTAATCAATGTATTATTAAAAATGTTTAACACGCATTAACAAATGGAAATGGACCCAAAAGAACAAAAAACCGGGCCTGAAAATTTTCGAATTTGATTTACGCCCTTTAGATTTATTTTTTTTTAAATACGTTCATATTCTCCGACGCGAGTCTTGAAAAATGACGTCGTCATGGGGTATTCAATGAGAAAAGAATCTGAAATTATGTGAAGGTAATTGGGAATGATTTTGTGAATAATATACTTGTATTTTTCCCTAAGGAGTAAGGCAGCGGGCTCTTAATTCAATGAATCAATAATTCAAATCAACCACCGGTTATAGAAGTGTACGTATTTTAATTTTGCTGTGGGATTTTATTTCCACGGTTTTGCTTACCGCTAGTAATGAGCGCCAAGCATATAACATGGCAATATGTATGCAATCACGGGGGCTTCATGATCGTCTAATTGGTTATAACCGCCAACCAAATCGTTGGCTTGTAATTTTTGATTTTACACGACCATTAGAGAAACGAATTCACCATTTTATTCACGCAAAGAGATAAGAATATTTGAAAATAAGAACGATTAGAGGGGTAGCTCTTGAGTAACCACAAATAGTTTTTTTTTAAGAATAAATATCGAGGATAAAGACCTTGATGTTTCCCCTCTCTTCTTGATCAGTTATATGCGCTCGTGTCTCGCGAAGTGGCACCTGCGGCGAGAAAACTGCCACTCCTCCGCCATTGTTCCGCAAGGACAGTTAAACGCATTTCGTAAAGAGAAGGGGCAGGGGAATGGAGGAAGAGAGAGAGAGAGAGTCGCACATGAGAGGGTACGGACTCGCCGCATGAATTATAAAACGGGATTCGAGGTGCCCTACCGGTTGGTCTTCTCCTTCCCCTCCCCCCCCATCCCATCATCAAGGGTCTCTCTCCCTCCCACTCTCCCTTCGCCATTTCCTTCTCTGGCAACTCGCAGGTTCAGTGAAGTGCCACTACGCGTAGAACAGCGCTGTTTACGCATACGCGCAAGCAGCACACAGACGGCTTTAAGAACGTAAAATATGCAGTCTTATTTACAAATTTCATCTCTTTCCTTTTCTTTTTGGTTTTTTTTTTGTGTGATAATCGGTGTTCGTGAAAGCATTCGAGGTATCTCCGATCGTATATAAATATTTTTTGATCAAGCGGATTACATTGCAAGACGCTTTATTGCTTTGGCTCTTAGAGCAAATGTGAATTAGTGACCATACGTTCGGTTCACCCGGATAAAATTGTACATCTCAATCATTTAAGAGAGAGAGTTAAATAAGTTAAGCGTCGGTGAAATATTTCGGAGCGTCTAACGTGGTTCAATTAATCGAGGTGCTGACCTGGGTTACATTCTGGAAAACACAGCGACAGAATCGATTGTTAAACTGGATAGCGGTAACATGACTGTCTTCATTCGGTTGATACGGCAAGCTAATCGATATTTGTACTGCAAATTTCTACCTAGCAATAGAAATTAATGTGGAACGAACGAAATATGATTAAAAATGGCCTCCCGTCCTCCGTTATGTACCTATGCCTTTGGGCTCTACTCTCTTCCATATCGTCACACGGCTAGGATAAAATAAGAGGGATAGATACTATTACTGACGTGCTAATTCATCCTTCGCGCGATACATAACCACCAACAAATTAGACGTAACCGCTTCTGCCATATTTATTCGAAGTGAAAACTGTTAAACTGACTCGAGCACACCCAGTATTGCGTGATGTATGTTGGCAAATATATATATATATATATATATATATATATATATATATATATATATATATAAGTAATTGTGTGAATTCGTATGTGCAAATGTATTTATTGGTGTTAGTCCCCTGGGTGAGGTTGCTAAGTTTTTCTTGGAACCCAAATCTACGTATAGCAATGCTCCTAAGCTCTAGCTAACACGGCACGAATTATCCTTTTACGCCATTATGAATATCTTCATCTCCGCATATTTTCTGCGTCCCGTAATTCATGTGAAACTCCTATTATTTTTCTCCCTTTTACTTCCTTGCTCAGCATTTCCCTTTCTATTACCGTCTTCATTGTCCCATTCCTCTCATTATCATCTGCATCCAATTGTCCTGCCGCTCAAATATATATTTATAGTCGCGTATAAATGAATATTTATACGTACAGGTAGGGTGCTCTTAAAAGCCCCGCCGAACGCCCTTCAGACGGCTTGCGGGGTATTGTGTAGATGTAATCTCTTGAGGAGACTAACACAATGATTCCCGAGGCTTACGGGAACTGTGCTCTGTCCTACTCACAAGTTTTGAGGTGGTTAAAGGCCTTTAAGGAGGGCCAGGAAGAGGTTCACGACGAACAACGCTCTCGGCGATCGTCAAACAGCAAAACCGACAACAATGTGGCTCGTGTTCGAAAATTGTTGGACTCTAACCGTCCATTGAGCATCAAGGTGGTTGACATTGAACTGAACTCGTCGTCTTTTGTTGTGTTTCGCATTTTACTGAATATTTAGCAATGAGGAAAGTGTGCGTCAAGCTCGTGCCCAAGGTATTTTCCTCAACGCGCTACGAGTCCGCGAGTTTCTGGCCAAACACCAGGTGCCAACGCCACCGCACCCCCCTTTATAGTCCTGAAGTCGTCCCAGCAGACTTCTTTTTGTTCCCTCGGATTAAGGCAGCCCTGAAAGGAACTCGTTTTTTGTCAATAGAAGATATCCAATCAGCTATGATGAAGACCTTGGGAGCGGTCCCCGAAAATGCCTTCCAGGGCGCGTTCCGGCTATGGCAGGGTCGCTGGAAAAAATGCGTAGAGGCCCAAGAACAGTACCTTGAAGAATTTTAACGGTTTGTGCAAATCTGTTCAATAATTACTTTTAAAAAAATATAATTGCATTACTTTTGGAATGGACCCTGTCGGTGTATCTTGTCTATCGGAATAAGTGCCCCTCCCGACTCCCTCCGCACTCAAGACGCTGTCCTTTGTGGACTCCCACCCCACTCCCCCCCCCCCCCGCCCTGTCCGTCAAACCCCCGCCACCCACCCCCGGCACCGTGAATCCATTTGTGTGTGCTCTGCCGCTCCATCACGAAGCGACTCTTCCATAATGAAGCGCGCCCCGCGCTACGGACACGAAGTACACACGTGGAAATCGCCCGTCCTCCCTCCCACGGTCTTCCTCTAAGGAAGGGGTTCTTATCACCCACCCCCATCTTCGCCCCCTAAACTTCTACCCCTTCCCCGACAGCGCTACTGCAGAATGGATGGACAATGACAGGCAGTGGCGTGGGAAAGGCGCGTGGAGATGCATGAAGAATGGGGAGTAGTTGCACGTTATGAGCGGGGATGAAACGGGGCGAACATCATCGGGGCACGTGGAGAGGAGGGGCATGGGGGGTGGGAGGGTAAAGGAAGGAGCACCGGCGAGTCAGGGCTCCTTAATGGGTTACGGAGGAGGGCAAACCAGCAAGCTGCGGCGTAACTTTGGTCACGAAGTTCTCGTAGCAAGACCTGAACGACGATACCGTGGAATTCGTAAAATATGAACATGAAACTGCGTGCTGTGTACATGAACTCTTAAAGTAAATGGCTCTCTAAACCAATTTCTGGGTAGAGAGTGAAATTATGTTACACGATTATCATGGATCGTTTTATCCGCCAAGAAAAAAATAAATATAAAAAAATGGCATCTCAGAGTGATTTCCTATTAGTGCACTGAAGAAATCCGAGGTGATATTGGTTTATTCAGTTGAAGAATTAATGAAAATTTTAATTTATTTAGGATAATGTTTATAAATTAGCCAAATTCAATGGATTAATTAAAATCCTTGATAATAGCACTCGAATCTCTCTCGCAAACTACGCGTTTTCGCGTCACAAAACTCGAAAAATACGCGTTTTAGATATATTTGCTTGATCTAATGGGGAAATACTCATGATCCCAAAAGATAGTAGTGTGTTTATCTGTACTCTTTGGATGAAAAATTGGCAAAAAAAGCAAATGAAATTGGACAAAAATTTCTATTTTATTCTTGTCAACGCATACACCAGGGTTATATGAATTACATCACTGAATCAATCAAGTAGCTCTGTAATTGTATAAAACAGTCATATGCTCCACCTTAGTTAGCACTCAATAATTATACCTACTCGGCAGAAATTCTTCATTGTCCTTTTTTTCGTG
Organism: Hetaerina americana; assembly: GCF_022747635.1. Classification (NCBI taxonomy): domain Eukaryota; kingdom Metazoa; phylum Arthropoda; class Insecta; order Odonata; family Calopterygidae; genus Hetaerina; species Hetaerina americana. The sequence goes on from NW_027286181.1 coordinate 27,899,543, forward strand.
CTAACAATTACCATTAAATGAAAATGAGAATTCAGGTCACTTCAAAGAGTGTAAAGAAACAAATATAATGTTAATATGAACGCAATAAATACTACTTTAAATAATATTATTTTCAACAGATTGAATGATGGCTTCTAGAATATTCCAACTCAGACACACAATACTGTTTGCTGAAACCAATTCTGCAAATTCTAGCAGCATTTTCATCACCTGTGAAGACTTCAACATTTTCTCAAGTCTATACTCAAAATATGTGTGTGTGACTGTGAAAAGGCTCGACTCCCCACTTTCACAACTTTTCATTCATTCAGCCATTAACCTTATTTTCCTGGGTAACCTATCTTTAGAAAAAATTTAAATTTTGAGTGAGAGACAAAACAAATATTTGCAATCATTAGGCCCACGAAAGAATGAGTGGTGACGTGCATTTCCCGGTATAATGTGCGGCAGAAAATTTGACGTACGTAAATTATAGAAAGAAACTCTTCAAAGGCCATATCGCCATCTCTTTGTGCCCAAGTCTAATGAAAAGGTAACAAAGAGTGAATAAATGATCTCGTAGTTTAATGCAAAACAATCGGAAAGAGAGAGATATAGAGATGCATCAAGTTAAAATAAAGGAAATTGTTCTCAATAAATGATGAGAACAGCAAAATGGAACCCTATACATCACAGGACAATGTAATGGATTAGCTCAGCTCTTATTGTTGGAGGAACCGTCAGTGAAAAAAATGTTGAACGCTAGGGGACTATTTTAAAGGAGGGAGTATAAGAAAGATAAGAAGGGAGGGTGGAGAAGTTCTTCTTGGATATAGAGGAGGAGGAGGTGGGTGGCTCGGAGAGATGGACGTAATGGAATAAACGACGTGTTTAGGTGACTTCCATAAATCCTTCATCTCCCTTCCGCAGTAACTCCTCTCCCAAAAGCTGATTCGAAGTGCTCATGCGACCAGAATGGAAAATCCTGAATTTTTAAAAAGTTGGGCTCTTTTTTTCCTTCCTCTCTCTCTCCTCGGTCGCAAAGGGCTTTTCTGCGTCTCTTAATTATTTCGTCGCTGAGAACGTCCCAAGCCCTTTCAGATATTTTCTCTAAAGGGCCGCCGCCGACGTCGTCGTCGGCTGGGTGAAGGAAATTTCTTTTGCTCCGTCGGCTTCTTTTTCGCCTCCGCTTCATTAATTTTCTTCGCGCGCCCACCTACTTCGCGAACCTCCCGTCCTCCTCACCCCCCCCCCCTCACTCCCAGTTGTTCCCAAAGTTACTTTCCGGGCCCATGGTGAAAACTTGCCATAATAATTCGGCTTCCACGTAGTCTTTTGCCCGGCGTTTGTGATTGCCCACGTGAAGTGACTCTTAGGAAAAAGAGTGTCCTTGACGTTAATGGTTTTCGTATTTTCTACATGCACGTGTCTATCCTTACGCGACGCACTATCGCAGGGTTTCAATGTAGGCTTTGAGTTTCACTTGGCTCGGTTATCACTAAGTGGTTTTAGATCCGATTGACGCGTACACTCACTGGATATTGGCCTTACCCAATCATTTATGCATACTTTGATGGAATTGCGTGTGTGCTAATTTGTTGGCTGGATGAACTCATAGGTGTATGTATAGAAAGAGGCTATTTAAGTGCGAATTGTCGGCCCGTAAATGTTTATCTTAACTTAAGCGTTTCCAGGGAATCGGTGTGGTTATTGTGTAACAATTATGGATTGTACCCAAGTTGAATTGAATTCATCTTTCCTTTGACTTAGGCACAGTTATAAAAAAACGTGATGCCTGACCTTTATTGTATTTGCGTAACTTCGTGCAACTTCCTCAATATGAAATAACACCATAGGTTTAGTATTTTTACGTACATATTTATTTCACGAACTATGTTTTGTTTGTACAACATCATCAGGTTATCAACATCCGGTGCTTTGTTCACTTGATGATGTGTTGAAGCGAAACATAAATCGGGAAAAACATATTCGTAAATACTAAGCGTGAACATATCTTCATGTAATTGTGATTGGAGATTAAGGTTATTACTTGGCGAAGATTCAATTTTACTCCCTCACTCACTACTGAACAATTCCGACCTATTTCTTTTTCCTCATTTAGTATTCAAGAGAATTCTGTACTGGAATTAATTTTGTTCCTAAGACTCCTAATTCATTTCTCATCACAGGAATCTTTTCAATCACATTCACCCTTCGCTTTACCGGTATATCACTCCTGATCATACCGTTCATTTTTCCCTCATAAATCTGTTGAGTGATTCGACTCTCATCAATTCTCTTCACATGACGAAGATGTTGAAGCACGCCTCTTTCACTCTCGTCTATAACCGTATCATCCAATGCACATTCTTTCTTGACCCAACCATTAAATTTTCCCTCTCACGCATTGCATATCACACGAAATTCAACGAATTAGGATGCCAGATATTCGGTTGCATGTGCTGTAACTTGAAAGATATGCAGAAAATAGGCTGTTATAGGAAAGAATAGGGGTAGATTCTAAATCTACCCTATTCAAAATGCCCAAAATTCATATTTATCGCGCAAAAGTGAGCGTTTTCGGGAGTGAGTTATGACGGGCATTTTTTCCAGTGATAAAATTAGGTAGTAAGCACTTTCTTCGCGTCAGTGTTCTCAAAAAATGACTGTATGAAGTGGTCACAATGATGGCAACTTAAATGTGTCGTAGTTGAATGGTCAGCGAATATTATTACTATCATTTTCTCCTTCAATTGCTTGAATAAATCGTTTCCGAGGGCTCTTATAGGTGCACTCCATGCCCTGCTCAGTATGGCTGGGTCAGTCATCGAAAGGTAGGCAGTTGACTACCTTCCCTGTAGGAACACGTTATCCCTCGAAACTTTCCATGATAGGGCGTGATGCGCGTGCAGACATCAAATAAAGCTTATACCGTTAGAATCAATAGAAGCTGTTCTTGATTAATCATGAGCCGTAAATTAAGTTTCAAGCATTTTGTAACAGTCGATCAATTAAGTTAACCTTATTTAAATTCATCATCGGAATCTAAGATGGGCAATGTGGGTAAGAGGGTTTGGACAGGTATGTCCATCATCAACGTATACTTTGATGAAATTGTAAAAGAGACATGGGAATTACTGGAGATGGAGTGAGAATCAATGTTAGCAAAACAGGGGCTAGGAGGTTTAAGAGAAATATGAAGGCTAAATTAAACTTTTAGATAGGAGTTCATAAATAGGGGCAGGTGGACCAGTCCACCTATTTCGGCAGTGTTCTGGGCCAAAGTGGTCAACATATTATGGACGTAAGGTGAAGTATTGCGTAAAGCAAAGGAAATATCATAAGAAGGGGGTTGATGTCAAGAAATTTGAGTGAAGATGTTAACAAAGATAAGTGAACATTTTGATATGGAGCGTGAATTTTTTACGGCGAGGAGACTTGGCCGTTGAAACGAGATTATAAACGTGAATCAGAGGATTTTGAAATTCGGGTGTGGAGAAGGATTGTTAAGGTCATAAGGACGGAAAGGAAAACAAAAAGAAGTACTAGCCATGGTGGAGGAGGAAAAAGAATTGTTGGGAGAGCCTGAAAGGTGGCAGGAAAGGTGAATGCCGAGCATTTTGTTTGGCAATAGGTAGCCAGGCGAGGAAGGGGTAGGAATAGAATGGGCACGTTGGACGAAATGAATAGAGGAAGGAAGTATACCGAATTGAATATGGGCTTATTTTATTTTCGGATTTCAGCTTTTGTTTTGTTAGGAGAGGCAGAGAAATAAATTGTCGTTCAGTGTCCCCATTCAAGACCTTAAACTGTATACTACCTAATAGTATGTAATAATCGTTACTGTTAGACCGTAGTCTTGTTGTAAATGCCATGCCAAGTGTATTCTCAGATAGTGAAAGGCTTAAGAGGTGAGAAAGAAAGTTCTTTTATTGTTATTCAAGCTATTCAGATGGTTAGTTGGTGTGTAAATTAACGTAAAGGTTTATTTATATCTTTAATCAGTCACTTAAATGCCACTCGCGTTGAAGTCGTTGCTCTGACTTCGGTTCCAGAGACGCGTTATAGTGTTGCGGTTGACTTTTTTTTCCGTCCTACGCGTCGCTCTAATCAAGACGTTGCTTCGAGCGTTTAATTGCTAAAGAGTCACATTCGTGCAGCAAACAATCATTTGTGAGATCCGTTCGTGTGCTAACTTGGGTCAATTTATATCTCCCGAGGGACTCTCGTTTCATTCTCTCTCTGTTTGCCAACTGCCTACATGCTCATTAGATAGCGGGTCACGACAGAGAGTTTGCTGACAGTTTAGCCCGCGTCGTAAACGCTATTATTGTCCCGTGGTCGCTTCCCTCCTCTGCTGTGCAATCTGAAGTTTTGGGATGCGACCAGCCGCCGAAATCCCTCGTCATTTGCGCCCAAGTTTCAAATGAAGTGACTCGTCGTGTCTAAGTGAATGATTTCGCGGCTGATGTATGCACCAGGGGCATTTGACCACCAAGACACGCACCATTTTATTGTTGTGTGGAAAGAAATGTTCAAAATCACTTGATCTTGTCCACGACGAGATCAAGTGGTTTGAAAAATTTTTCAACCCACTTCATTAACAAAATTATTTTCAATATATTGCTTATTTAAAAAAAATGTTATGCCTCAAAGGAAAGTTATATTAAGTCATTTTGAATTCTCTTTATCATTATTGGGAGTGTCAATGTCCTAACATCTGCCTTTAAGGTACATTAAAATTCGTCATGCGTGAAGCAGATTTTAAAGAGCCCTGGTTCTAATGTTAATAGATCTATCCCGATGGGTGGGTATTACCCTTGGTAGTAATGTAAACTTTATCTCACCGATGAGATCCTTCCGTATTTACGAATAGGGGAAACGTTTCTACCACTGTAAATGATTGAATAAGTTTTATGAATTCACCTGCTTTGATAGGGAAAAGGAATCGTTTAAACATTTCTTTTTGCTTAAAATTTCAATTTAGTTGTCCTGTTCTTTCTTTTGCACGGTTAAATTATATTTCCTGGCATTGATCCTTCTATTCCAATGGGTTTACGTAAATAATCTTAGAATATTAGTCATTGACTTGAAAGGCCATTTTGGCGTGCATCCATGTAAAGTTTTCGACCGTGTGCTCAAATTCCTCGTTTACGGAATGGAGTGATGAAAATTATATCAGTTATTCATTGTTTTACTGCTTTTTTAATAGCAGGCAAAATGCTAAAATTTAAAATGTCATCTTCAAAGAGGGATTATCAAAGAAAGGACTCACCTAATGACGATAAATCTTGAAAAAAATGTGATTTAATAGTATTTTTAATTTTTATTCATTACATTATTTACTCTTTCATTGTATTTTTACGGAATTGCGCTTCGGCTTGTGGAGTCGCAACGCACAGTCTGGGAACCCGCAGCTTCGGTAGTTTTTTTTTCTTGAATTTGGTGTTTTCCAGTTAAATTACTGACTACTCATTAAGCACTCTCTATCATGCATAATTTAGCCCACCTTCGTGCAAATTAGCAAACTTTCGCTTTAGTTGTCATGTTTCCACTCTTACATGATTTAATTTACTAAGTGTAAATTTGATTCAGTTCAATTTTTTGTAGTATTTACGTATTTTACGTAGCTTGGTAAATTTTTAAGGGATTGTTACATTTGATGAGTCATACAAACATTTTTGCCGTGTTGTTACATGTTCCTATAACAGCACGGAAACTCATAAATTTGCAAATGAAAGGCTCATAAGTGTATGGATGGCGATGGCCTTGAGAATATGAGTACGTATACCCGCAGTAGTGGAATTGGCTACGTTTTTCATAGTATGATGATCTTTTAAATTAATATTGATCTTCTGCTATTGTGAAATGGAACCCAGAGAAAAATGTGTTCCAATTCCTTCCTGGTGAAAATAAAATAACAAGGGCCTGGAATATTAAAGATTGTACTGAAGCCGTGAAATGCCATTCTCGACATCGCCTTTAATTGGGGTGAAATATGAGCAGCGATCGTTCATTAGTCGGCGTGATGTTGTGGCAAATCCCATGGGTATGGACGGACGGCTTTGAATCTTCTCATTCTTAATTCATTTCATCCAGTGTTACGCAAATTTGAATCGTTTTCACTCGAGAGCATACGTGTTTAACACGCCCGTCTTCTCTTTAACTTTTGATGCTGCCTCCGTTTGTGTAAGACTCAACTTAAAAAAGTGTGTCCTGACAGGCTTCTCATTGTCCTCGAGGAAAAATACTGGAGGTGTCGTCGTTTAAGTTTTATCACCCATTTTCCTTAAGCCCCTCTTCTCCTATGTCCACTCAAAGGTGCGAGGGCGGAAAGACCGCGCTTAAATGGACTAACAACAGTTGACGGCGCGCAGTAACCAAGCGAGGGGGCGAAGGCGACTCAGTAATATCCTAAATAGTTGCCCATGTTTGAGCCTACTGACTGGATGGAACAAATATATATATATGTTTAAAAATACACACACGAGGGTGGTCTGAAAAGTTTCCGTACGTAAAAAATGTATTGTATATTTGTTTGATCGGAAAATTTTCAGACCACGCTGGTATGTATGTGGATGTGTGTGTGTGTATATATACAGGTATATTTTATATATATATATGTTTATTATATAAATATATGTATATTATATATATGTTTATTATATATATGTATATTATATATATATTGTATATTATGTATATTATATATATTATGTATATTATATGTATATATATGTATATTTTTTTGTATATATATGTATGTGATGAAGGGAGGAAGAAAGTACTCAGAGATGAAGAGGGCTCTGATGTACGAGGGTCATCCGGAAAGTAGTACCCGTTCGTGAAATAAAGACACAAAAGTAAATATTAACAAACATAAAAAATTTTATTTGAAAGAGGATACTTTAAACTACTTCTCAACATAATCTCCAAGCAAATTAAGGCATTTGTCATAACGTGTGACAAGTTTCTGTATTCCTGCTGCATAGTCCTTCGCCGCCAGCTCATTGAGATACGCGAGGGACCCATCTTGCACAAATTTTTGCATAATGCAGATGGTGTTTAACAATTTCATGAACAATTGTTCGAGAAACATTGGGAAAATGCTCACAGATGTCATCAATTGTGACGCGCCGATCGTTCCTCACGAATTCGTCAACTGAGCTCACCAGTTGGTCTGTAATGACAGACGGTCTCTCCGAACGCTCATCGTCGTGTGTGTTCCCCCTCCCCATGTTGAAGTTGCGACACCACCGCCGAACAGACGACTCGTCCATTACATTGTCTCCATACACCTCCTTTAATTGGCGATGAATATCACATGGGCGAACGTTTCTTGCATTGAGGAATTTAATCACTGCCCTCACTTCACAACTGGCGGCGTTCTCAATTTTTTTAAACATTGTAAACAATCACAGAAACAACACAGGCAATGCTAGCGTCACGCAACTTGGCTCAGAGAAGGCAGACAAGCCACTGAAGCTATCTGACCTCGTCCAGCGGCTACTCGCGTCGTCAGCACTTCATGCGGCACGAACGGGTACTACTTTCCGGATGACCCTCGTAGAACAGGATACTGGATTTTGTATTTTGTTACGAATCACAAAATATTTATTTAGTATCTGTGTCCATCCAAAAACCTATCTTAACCGGTAGATTACCAAATAAATGTGTATATGTGTATGTATATATATATATATATATATATACATATATATATACATATATATATATATATATATATATATATATATATATATATATATATATATATGTGTGTGTGTGTGTGTGTGTGTGTGTGTGTGTGTGTGTGTGTGTGTGTGTGTATGATTGTGTGTATACGTATTAAATGACGCTACGAAAATATGCACACATATAAAGAGGACATTCGCTCATGTATTTTGTATGTTTCGACAGTCATGACGCCTTCTTTCATCGATCAAAGAAGAATTCTATCATGCATTGTGTGTTTGTGTGTGTGTGTATGCATATATTTTTTATTTATTAAAATTTTTATATTATTTACTCGCGTGACACCATGTTCAGCTCGATTGGCCAATTTGAAGTGGGTAAGTAAATAAAATAAAAATAATAAAAGCTATGCATAACATTAAACTAAGTAAGGTCGAAATAAATTACACAAGAGCCAGCGTAACGCGTCAAGAATGCAGTAGCATGCGTGAATCATCGTCGCCCGATGGATACAAATGAGGAGTCAGGTTGGAAGGGAAATTATTGCCTCGGAAAGAATAAGATGTTGGTGAGATGGGCCTCAGGAGTTGTGCAAGGAGGGAAGGGAAGATGGAAGGAGGAGCGTTAGGCTGTGGAGAGCCAAACTTGAATAGGGCTCTTGAGAACTAGTGTAATTGTGCTCTTGCTGAGAACTAGTGTATTTAAAAAGGTTATTCATAAGCAATGGGTATTATTTGTGAAATGGTACCATTGGGCAGAACAAATAATGTTATATTCATCTACTTTGTTCCCTGCAAGCCGCCATTAGGGTGTGTGGAAGGGAGTGATTCCAAGCCTAATTCCGTTGGTGGAAAGGAGTTTTGCAAAGAAGAGTCGTTGGTGGGCGTGAAGCTTCGGTAATTTTTTTGCAGTTGATTGTCTGATGTGCGTTTTTAAGTAATTCAATCTTGTTATTATGAATTATGAAACCTATAATTTTCTCCTGTGACTTCAACGGGAAATTTTGAAACTTGTGAATTGTGTTGGCAAAGTTGCCAATCTGTTTGTTAACTCTGAGGGACAGGGGTTAGAAAATTTGCGGATGCTACATAGCCGGGCATGGGAAGGTTTTATAATTAGGGAAGTAAATCATCTAATATAATTCAATTAATTTGCGATTAAATTAATTTTTTACTGAGTTGACTTTTAAATGTAAATATTTGAATCATTAACTTGGAAAGATATTTTGAAATTAATTCCTTGAAAATTCTTTGAAAAACAGTGCACTGTGTTAATTGAATTGTCATATTTTTTAAGAAATCACAGATTCCTAACCGTGGAGGCCACCTCCAATGGTTTCCTATTGTAACAGACTTGCAGTAGCCATTGGTTTGTTGTCGTCTATCAATTGATCAACTACTCTTAGCATTGATTCGAATTATGATTTTACGGCTACGCAGTATTCACAGCAGCCAAGACTAGGCGGGAAGGAAATCTGCTCCTACCACTATCATTGTGACTTTGGAGTGAAATAATTTACTTTTGTCGCAAACAATAAGGACATAAGTTGCAATTACAGCAACCTGAACTATACTATCTCTTAGTATATGATATACTAGCGTCGTAGCGCCGTATCATGGAAGAGACAATTGTTTCGTTTTAAAATCACCCGCCATTTTGACTATTATGAATTTAATTATCAGTTGATTAAGTATTATGGAGGCGAAGATGCCCATTACGTAGTTTTCACTCATTTTTGATAATTAACTTTTCATTTGATTGGATGAACGTCATATTTATTCTAAACTTTGGTTTGGCGAAAACAAAATGTGTTTAATATGCTTTGTTTGGGACTCGTAATGTGATTTTCCTAAAAAAAGTACACTTTTAAATTGTCGATCAAGAAATATTTGAAGAAAAGCCTTAGCTCCCCGTTATTGAGAATGCGTGCACAGTTCTCAATCAAACGTACGAGTATTTTTGAGCAGGAGTTTAGACAGAAAAATACTTAAGATCCTGGGTGATATGCCCACGGTAGCTAGGAAATGACGAAGGAGGATGAGCTGACTGAGTAAATGTGGGGGAGGGAATGCAATAGGTGTCTACTATAAAGCGCCGTAGGACAGTAAATCACGGCGGAAGGGCAAAGTCCCTTCTTTTGTCCTCACTGAACCCACGCCGTGCTATAACCGCACCCAACCGTCTGGCGTGGATCGGCCTAAAAAGTGCTGAAGCATTGAGTGATTTATTTCATTATTATTCTCCTCTTTCTTCCAAATATGCCTCAAGGAATAATGAAGGTATTGTAAACCGCCCGAGACCTGGGGTGAGAAACGGCGGAGAGGCGTCTGGATGTCTCCCGACAATTTTAGGACAATTTCCAGTTTACTGCACTAAAAGTTGACACCTGAAACTATACTTGGTTCACACTTTGGGATTGAAACTTCCATTTCGTAAGGTTCTGCTACGATGCGCCAGGACACAGAGATAGCTGTTACCACGATAGTGAATAAAACGTATTGAAAATCGCTTGAAAATGCAATATTTGGGCGTGGAACATATTTTCACCATTATTGACCCGATTGATAAAAACTGTGTGCACTGAATTCTTTTTTTACGAAAATAGACATTTGGTGTTGGATCTGATAGGTCAGTCTTTTTGAGCTTGTGAATATTGGCGTCTCGCTCATAGAAAATTGGTTGCGCTGACTTTTCAGACTAGATAATTACTTTGGTGCATGCAAGCATCTTTGTAGAACTTACTAACATAAGTTCACAGTAACCAGTTCAATGAGACCCTAGAACTGAATTTCAAGTCGTCAATGGTACCGATGGGTAAATTATTATTTCGACAACGCCTGGTAGTTTGTTTAGAAGTCCACCTTTCGGACGTGGACAGTTCCCTCATTCGCCCACAAACCCTCGATATAACGATTTAGATAACGTGTCGGTCGCTGGTTTTCGTTGAATTATGTCGTACTCTTTGCCACGAGATTCGCCCGGCGATATTTTGTCCGGAGGGGGGTGACTCGAACGCCAACGGTGCCGGCTGTGGCATCGGGTGTCCGCGGGCGACCGCCCACGCCCCCCCCCCCCCCCCGAAAAAAGTGTTGTCGTTAAGAAACTCCATCTCCCACGCTCCCTCACGTCCACCGCCGTCCCGTCTCTCTCCTCCCAAAGGCACATCTCTCTCTCCTCCACATCCTCTCCCCAACCTTCCATCTCCATCTAGCATTCGAAACCCGCCTCGCTCTCTTCAATAGGAGCCGCCTCTGCTTTCGGGAGAGAGGGGGAGAAGGACAATCGCCCATCGCCACGCGCCATTACACGCCTCCGCAGGGGTGTCATCCGCGGGGGGGAGCAGCGTGGGGATGCGGGAGGCAAAGGGAGGAGACCTTGAGGATTCGGGTCTCCTTTCAGATGTTTGAAGAAAAAAGATAAAATTCAAATGAGAGGAGCGTGGGCGGATGGTTGGTAGAGGTCGGGAGGATGCGCCGCGGCTGTGGAATCGTAAACGGGGGTGGCTTTGGACACTCGAGATGACCTTCCTTTCTCTCTCTCCCTCTTGTCTCTAACCCCACCGCCCCCCTCACTATTCTTAAACTTTAACGGTTCTATCTGTAACCATATAGCAGCGATAATGGCTCGGTAGCCAAACCTGTGTGTTGGAAACTGTTAACGTAGGTTTTGGCCAAAACATCGATTTGATAGGGACTTCAGGAAAAAAAGTATTAATATAAATTGTTCGTTCCTCGCACACCCAAAGCTTCGGAAACGCTGAATGTAATGGCAGGCCTTCTTATACAAAAACAAAGAAAGATTTTAAGATTTACGAAGTTAGGTAAACGAAGATGCCTACTTGTTGTAGGAAGGCACTAATGGGTTAAAACTGCGTTTTTATTATCCAGCTAGCCTTTACTGGTCAACAGAAATGATGGACAATTTAGTCAAAAGTTGAAGAGTTTTGTTTTTTAACCTGATTTGAAGTATAAGTTTTACGTTGTTGGAAAAATGGTTGACTGCGATCGAGATTTTGTGACTAACTTCACTTTTTATTCCTTTCCTATTTGGAAGTAAATAATTCCTTCTCTTCCATCCGCATTATTTTTTTGCGGCCCGAGGGTAATTTCCTAATAGCAGTTGGTCGGTCGTAGCAAGCGTGCGTTATTGTCCACAGCATAGCTTTTCACAAGCTGTGGAAGCGGATTTAATGATAACGTTGACGTTTTTGAGATAATGACTCAACTGGACCTTGATTAATTGAAATAAATAAATTGTGAGGACCAGCACGGCCAAACGAATTGTGGCGCTGGGCCTGAATCAAGTCGTGTCGATTCGTACGCGCGTTTCAACCGCTTCATAGCGATTCGGAACGATCCATAGGTCTATCATATCCTAAATATGTGGGTTCGGCTTAAAAATTATAGCTTTAATGTCGATTTGTTTGGGGATTCATGGAAAAATATTTCTGTTAAATGACGGATCCCAGTGCTTTCGCGTATTGAGATGACATGGGACAATTTGGCGAAAGTTATTGAGAAGATGACCCAAAGATCCACAAAATTCCGGCGAAATAATGTTAGATAATGAGAGTAGGAGTTAGAGATACATGTAGGCTGATAACTGTTCACACAAATCACTAGTGAATATTTAAAATAAATATTCATGGTGGGAATGCATCGGCTCTTGTGACTCCAGACCTAGGGGTTGAATCAGTTCGCAATTCAATGAAATATTTTTGTCAATTCACCCCCTTAGTGTAAGAGTAACTGACGATCCTCTGCGCACTTTGTTTGTCGGAAATGTTTACAGCTGTTTTTAAGATTGGAAATATTCTTCCTCGATATGACGCCTATTTAAATCCATTGATTATGTTGTAGGGATTTCGCGTGGATCAGAAACCTTCTTCATGCAATAGCCCGAAAATCTCCGACAATTGAGGGTGTGTCTTGTTTTCAAAACCTCATATTTCTCTGCATCTTAATTTGGCAACCGTAAATCTTCCGGATTATTTCTTACCTCTTGTTTGTGATTTGAATGGGGCTGGTTACCATTTCGTGAATCAACTGAAGTACGAGATACGTTATTTGCAATTCACGGGACTAATTAGAATAAATTATAATCCCACGCGGATTCTTATTTGGAAATAATCTCATGGTGTGAATTATTTCAGGGGAAGGCGAGAGAAATTATCCCGCTCGTAATTGGGTAAATTAAAATTTGAGGAAATTGGTTGGATTTTATTGACTTAAAATTACCTCTTCGTGTATGCTTCTAATTTTAAAATCAGTGCATAATCGATTCTAATGTTTGTTTGATTGGTTCGGCCAGTGAAATGTCCACACCGAGGACAGACGGATGAGCTCTGAATACTCAGAAAACATCGGTACGCAGAAAATAGCATTTTGGGGTCGTCCCAAGACATCATACGAGTTTTACGAGTTTGAACGAATTTCTTTTACCCGGCAGCTTTACCTACTTGGCTAAAATACCCTCTATCCTATTTTCGTCGTCCTCTTGTAGCGATTCAAAAATCTTCCTCAAAAACGATAAGCTTTCAAGCTGCGTCTAAAATAAGTTCATTAATTGTGAGAAAAAACTCTATTTGAATTTTCTTTTTGAGTCTATATTCACTATGTGCTTCTCACTCTCCCTCTCTCGGTGGTGGCTCTTTGTGGGGCCATCTCAATCCTCTTGCCAAATTTTGCCTTTTTTTTCAACGTTTTCGAATGTTTTGCATTTGTCGAAGGTTTCTCTTAGCAGTGTTGCCACTGCTCGGTGTACTGCGGCTCCTACTTTCAGCCTTTGCACGATTTCTTCGAAGGCGTCTTGCCAGACGTTTTCTTCTAAGACGTTTTGGATTCTTCCTCGGGGTCTTCAGGAGTTTCTTGGCAGTTTGCCGCTACTCGGTGTGCTTCGTATCCCCCCCCCCCTACTTTCAAACAGCTCACGGGTTGTTTTTGTGGCCCCACAAAGGGCTGGTGAGTTCGACGTCTCAGTTCGGGGGTCCCTGTTGGATACGACTACAGTCCCTCTGTGGCTGGATGGCCTGGCTGCTTCTTCCCGGGTTAAGATGACCCTGGCGCGGTTGTCGGCATCGTCAGACATGTAGAGAGAAGGCCCTCTGGTGGAGGTGGAGAAGAAACGATGGTCGGGGACGGTGAATTAGTGGACGCCTTCTTCTTCACCTCGTTCATCATGATCTTCTTACTCTGTCCTTGGGAGATGTTTGGTTCTCCCGAGCTTTGAATTCGCGCCCCCTGTGGAGGGAGTCTGAGCCTCGGAGGCGGTGTCCACTACTGCGGCCGGAAATGTTGATGAAGTAGATGCGCCTGCTAGCGATTGGGAGAGGATTGGATTGTGGAATATTGGACCAAGGGATGTGGTCGGTGGAGTTGATGTTTCCGCCGTGGCTGCCGTGATGCGATATTCTCTTGACTCTCATAAGGGCTGCGGAGTAAAGTGGAGAAGGAGACGTCATTTTCTATGAGACATCCAGGGCCCGTGACCTTTGCTGGAACTGGTAACTTCGACTTCCACTTCGTTCCCGGCCGCAGGGAGGGTTGCCTCGTTTCCTTCTCGTAACTCGGGAATACCTCAAAGAAAGCATGGTTATCCCTTAAGACGGCCCTATGGACTCTTTCACTGTTTGCGAAGGTGGCCAGGTCAGTGCGCGTGCTCTTGCAGTCGTTCATGCCGTGGGAGCCGGCTTAGGGGGAGCAGCGTGGGGTGTAGCGGTAGACCACCGCCTAATTCCGGGACCGTAGGCAGTCTGACTAGCATGGGGCTGTTTTCCCTCGGAAGCATTCCACTCGGACTCTGTAGTGCAGAATTTTGGTGATCAGGGACAACTCGGTGTATTTACTAAATTGCATACGTGACTGCCATTTTTCCGGTCGCTGACTGTCGTCTGCTGTATGTTCCGTACTTCCTACCCCATGCTATGAAGAGCTGCGGTGATTCTGGCACTCCCCAGCCACTGATTCGGATGAGTTTTCGAGGATGGGATCCTGTCGATTGACTGATTGTAGATCATCTGCAATGACATCCTGCCCACACGGAACACAGTTAATGAAGATACGCGAGGTCTTCGCCTTCTGCGGTGCGTTGACGATGGAGGTGGCAGATACCAGTGGAAGAGAAGCTTAATGCGACCGGGATTTTTCTTCTTTCGATTACCGCCGTCTGTTAAGCATCATTATCACATGTATTAAGAGGAATAGCCCCCTCGGAAGGCGGTAGAGCCGTTTTATTGGAGTCCTCATGGTCTCGGTTTTCGGGCTGTCGTCCATCGGCTCACTGTAACTCCTTGAATCACCGGTCGACAGAAAGTGCGGCATTGATGGTGTTAACGCCACGGGAATGGCCGAATGGTCGCCGCGTGAAGATGGGCGGGCCCCGGATGTTACCGCCGATATCTCCGAGGAACACTCGGCTGGGGTGCCGGCAATTGGGATGCGTCAAACAGACACCGTCCAGCTTCGCTGTGCCGAAGGACGGAATGATGCTGCGCAACGGCGATGCTTGCCTGTGCCCGGACATGTCCTTCTCAAACACAGGTAGCGAAGCGGAAAGTTGACTCGGGAATTGATGATTGGCAAGCCAGAACCCAGGTTAAACTCGACCTTGATTTCTCAGTCATCACCATGCACCATGAGATTCGCATTTTGCTAGGTTTTTATTTGCGCTGTTTAAAGTTAATCGCCTCATTGTAAACTAGTGAAGTTTGGGAGTATTAACGGCTTAAGCAGAAGTGCAAGCATTACAAATCTTTATAATTCAATCCTTTCATCTGTAATGAAAAGGTAGTTCATAATTTTACACTTTTTGGCGACAACCTAGGTATTGATGATTTATGTGATTAAAGCATAATGAAGATGGCTCAGGACTTTCGAACAATTTTATTTATAATAAAATCAGAACTGAAGAAAATGAATACATTTTCTTCCGTTTACGACAGAGATGTATTTCGCAAAGTACACCTAAAATGGTTAAACTAGTAATGGAATACATTTTACTTAAATGAATGTCGGCGCGCATATTTGTGCATCGCTTCCTTCTGCAATTTAGCTCTGCAAAAAAATTGGGAATACCATCAGGGGGTATTTTGGATTACGTGATATGAACGTCAGTGATTGTGAATCACGTATATCATTTCTCATTCTATCAATGCTATTTTCCTCATCAGCAGTGATTCTTTGAGTATGAGTTCACGGGGACTTCAACCATTAGACCGCAGCGGGGGCAGAAGAATGGATACTCAAGTTATTAGCTTGTTATCATTAGCAAAAGTTATAAGTTTATTGAACAGCTATTGAAAGAATAGTATCTCTCTTCTCCCATGCTGATACAGCTGATTGCATGGATTTTCATTCCATGTTTTTATGCTCATCATCACGTGTGACTGAACTCTTATTCAGATTTTCGCGTATGAATATAGTACTCAAAGCTCTCTGCTATTATAATTGGCGGAATAGGTTTCCGTGAAATGTAGAGTTAATTTTCCGAAATAACAACCCAGAATACCTATTGGTTGCCGGGATTGGGGTTCGAATTCGATGGCCTGGATCAGAATCCTGGTTAAATCTTACAAAATTCTTTACTCTCTTTTGCCTACAGAATCGTGCATCTATAGACTTCCATTGGCACATCAACAAATTCGGAGGCTCAGGTGAAACTAAATATTACGCACCAGAATAAATAATTGGCGTTAAAGAGACTTCGGGCATGATGTGAGAGCATTTCTGTAAATGTTTGAGGAGCTCTATTAACGAAACTTGGTTTCGTATAACTGAACGTTGGGCAGTATTTCTAATGAGAAGTTAAAAGTGAGGTGCTATATCGAATTATTTAATCATCAATCTTTAAGTGCTCGTCGAATATTTAAGACCGTCATCGTAAGATTTATATCAAATTAAACTTGACACAGACTGAGATAGCTCGATTCCTTGAAACATTAATACGGACGAATTGGAACTTTTGTTAGACTCTTAAAAAACGTGATATTGGACCACAAAAGCGACAGATGTTAGCTGAAAATCTTATTTCACTGAAAAAAATGAAATTCCAATTGTGTAGTAATAGTTTATACCGCACACTTAGACAATAATTCTGGCCGCGACTTCTGCGATACATTGAGGAAAATAGACTCCGGTAAAACCCTTTTTCCCACTCAGGATTCGCGATCTCAGCAGTAAAAATAATGGGCCGTAAACATTTCTCTAACTACCATAAAATAATATACAATTAATCGGAATTTGATGACGTGTTCGAAAATGTTGCGTTATGGTTTGTGATCTTAAATCTCATTTAATTCGCTTTTATGGGGACTTTCTGGGTAATGCACAGTTGTAGTTGCGGAATAAATCAAATCAATGCGCATTGCGCATGGCCTCTTGAGATGTCCTGTTGTGACACATCTTCAATTACCCGCCCATTATTCTCGGTTGGGAGAAAGGCAATCTCTCTTCTTTACCACGCCGTACCCACACACTGCCGTCATGTACCGACTAAGCTAATGAAAAGGGACCACGCACGGCCAGTACTGTACGATACCTGCCGGGAGCTGATTTCTCGTCCTTCGAGGAAACATCACAGGCGAACGCATCGAAATGAATGACTTATTTTGAGGTCAACAAAAGTTTTACAGTCAATCATACCCCAACGAAGGTGGGCCATGTCCCAATGTCTTGCCCTCCCCTCCTCGGAGACGACCGTTGCGTCACACTGTGCGACCGAACACACCTTATCACTCACCTCCATTGACAGCCTAGTTTATTCTGGTCGATGTGGAATAAAACGTGGGCGGATGAATTTTGAAAGGTGTAAGGGACGTCGACGAGGACTCTTTAACGTGTTGAGTGGGACAAGGGAAACGGGTCATAAAACGAGGAATCTTTTTCTCACTCTCCCTCCTCACCTCTCTCTCTATCTCTCTCCTTGTTTTATTTCCCCCCCTACCACCCTATGCGTTCTTCTCCCGCCTTCTCGTCTCCCAACGAGACGTCAAGGATTCAGCTACTCGGCGCGTGATTGATGGATACGAACGGAGAAAAAATATACACATCCGATAATTAAATGGCACAGAGCGAGAGCGACCGGGACAAAACGTACGATCTCTATCAAGCGAGAGAAGAGAAAGAGAGAGGTGGAGAAAAGAGAATGGACGAGAGCGATGTTGATTGGCGATGCGCGATTTGAGCTGGTACGCGGGGAATGGGCGACCAATCAAAATGCAAATAAGTCGGTGTAATGACCCAAAATAACGGACAGTTGGCAATTATACAGACAGTCGTCTCGGGGCGGAAGGAGGAGCTCTATAAAAAGTATCTAGGACGCAATCTTCGGTGGGCGTGGAATTAAATAAGATTAGGAGTGTTACGATTCTTCCCGGAGCGCGTATTCTTCGCGGTGGCGGTCACGTGATTTTCGCCGAGCCCTAATCCATCCTTCATTCTTTTTTTTTCCTCGTGGAATTATTAATCATTCCTCTTGTGTGGGCTCATCTCGTTATGTGGTCTCTTTTCGTACGAATACGAGTCTTATCTGCATGTAAGTTTGAAGGATTTCACATTTGCAATGAATGCTTGCTGTAAACGTTGAGAACGTTCCAGAGATATCCTGCCAACTAATTATTATTAGGAGGGTCTACTGGGAGAGGTAGGTCTTTGATGATCCAGGGTCTAAGAGCTACTGCTTTTTCTACATTCCATCGGAGAAGGCGACGAAATTTTGTGAAATGCGACGAGCCATTGTCGCATTTCGCATTGTCGCACAAGCATTGTCGCACAAGCATTGTCGCACATATATGTTGTATTCATTTAAAGATTACTAAATTGTGTATATATTAATTTAAGCATTACAAATTTTTGAACTGCATTAATATTTTCTACTTCCCTTCATCCTGTCCGGGATGCCTAACTCCCTCTTCAGTCGGCCTAATTAGTATGCCCTTCCCCTGATGTCTCCGACTTTCCGTCGACTCTTTCTCTCCTGCAGTCACTTTTAATTCCCTCTTGAAATTTATTTCAACCTTTTCTCTTACCATGCCATGCCTAGGATTTCTTCGTTTCCTTTCTTTTATGTGTATATCATTTTTCTATCCTTCTCCCCGACCATATCTCAAAAAGCTTTCTATCCTCTTTACTCAAAGATCAAGATCCGGAACCGGACAAAAATATCCTCCATGCCAAAGTTTTCGCTAATTTTTTGGTATAATTGAAGCGTGCAATTTTTTAATGTGATCATACTACAAACTCATGCCACTTTTAATTTACTAACCCCTTTATCTGGTGCATTTTTTACTCGTTTTTCATTTGCGATGGCAACTTCCGTTTTTCTGTTCTATTCGCTTAGGTTTTGAATTCTCGCGCATTTTTTCTTCGCCGAATATTTTCTGTATTTCAAAGTAATATCAATTATTAGTTTAATAGAAATTTATTTTCATGTTGCTAGTCAGCACTTTTACCATCGTTGTTTTATGCATTAACTCTATCAATGAAACACGAATTCAATAATTTGTAATAATAATTTAATTTTAATAATTGGTAGTCTACCCATAAACATGGGCACAGACTGAACATCGCTACCTTTTTTTAGCTTTTGCCAAGGCACAAACCGACTGCCAAACACTACGATGTTAATCAATTTCGTTTACTTTCTGTAACCTTTCATTCCTTTCAAAATTCTTATCCTTTTCCTACCCCAACGTCTTCTGGTTAACGCTCTCCCCTCTGTATCGCAGTTGTCAACATTCCATCCCCAACCAAGTGCTCTGTGTCCACCTTTCCTGCCTCCTTTGGATTTATCCCAGGGACCCTCTAGGGTACACCCCTATTACTCCCCTGTTTGTTCTCCTTTTCGGCCATTTCATCTTTTCCACCCCTTTTCACGTCCTCATTTCAAAAGCCTCCAGTCTACGCCCAAAGTCTTGGTTCGACGACCCATACTTCCACGCCGAACGAAACCATGCTCCATATTAAAGTTTTTACGCGTTCTTACTTAACGAAATTCTTCTTCTTATGGCCTTACTACTTTGACAATCACGGTCCAAAAGCGATTCCGCAGAGTAAACTGTTCCGTATGCTCTGGTTTTGGCCCTCTCATTTTTAAACGTTTAATTTAGCCTTCCTCTTTCTTGAGGAGGAGAAATTCTCATAATGAATTCATCTCATGTGTATTTTTTTTCATTTCGTGGACCATTAAGGTAATATTTTTCGAGGTTGTGAGGTAAATTTACCAACACTGAAAACACAATCGTGTATACATTATGAAAATAGAAAAGTAGCCCATAATTTGTTGGTACTTTATTTTCGTTAGAAGGCTATTATGTCGTATCGGAAAATTTCATAGGCGCGTTCGTCCACTTGTTGTTCTTTTGAGGAGCAGGCCGTAGATATTTCAATGGATTCGTCTTGTTTTTTTAAGGTAAAATGTTTGATGTTTAATTTGCACTTGTGTTTGAGAAAGCACCACGGTTTATGTTCGTGTCCTAACGAGCGACTTCCCTGCGTCTGGCAATGTTCAGCTTTAACGGGGAATAGGAGAGAGCGACGTACTCCCACGGGCACCCTTCCACCTCGCATGACACGCGATGCAATTCCTCTCGCCGGCCGCACATACGGGGCGGGGCGCGCGACCTCGGACAAGGACGCTTCGGATGCAAAGAGAGACTGGAATCGTGTAATCGCCACACCCTTCGTCGCGGGCGAAGTGGCAATCGATTCGTCCGCGCGTGGCCGACGTCAGGCGCGGGCCATTTGCCCCTCGGCCGTTGCACCGTGAATAATGCATTCGCCCTCCCGTCGACGAGTCGTCAAATATTTCGAAGCCGCACTTTTTTTTACGCGCAAAAAACATTCCAGCGTGATTGGATGGGGAAAACAAAATCGATTCCCAGTCGCATGCCAATAAAAGTCAGTTGAATTTCCCAAATGTGTAACGGTGCGTTTCATTGCAAAATATGCAAATGAGTTAAAGTTATCTCAAAGTGGGTTTTCTAATGTTTAACTTTCTTTCTTTTTATTGCAGGTGAGTTACTTGGATTGTGTTTGCTCATAGACTTCTCATGGTCAACCTTTATGCCGGTGAGTGTATTCAAACGTACACTATTTTAGATTTTATTTCCCAATTACGTCAGACTTCTACCCAGTTAGTTTTATTGAGAGATAAATTACTTCAGGAATAATCATGACAAACTTCTGAAAATACGCGAGGAAAAAATGTTCAACTCTTTTTTGCAATTTGTCACAAGTGTATGATGCGTAAATCTAAAACCTTCACCTGAAATGCAAAAATGTACTCCTATCTGTAATAATCTTATTTTTGCAGCTTAAATTGGCCTTTTTAAAAAAATTGTAATCACCTACTCCGATTCGCATGCGGTATTAAAGAAAAATTAATTTATGACATTTCGAGGCCTCGCGATGAAACTAAACGATTACTAGAATGAATACAAGTGCGTTATAATGAAGCAAAGGTGTATTTTCAACTTGACCTGCCATAGTTTCGTCATTATGTGTCGCTATCAAAGTTGTTTGTTCTATCATGGGCATTAGAAATGTTCAAAATGTGGCCAATGAGGTAAAGCAAAACATACTTATAGAATGGCACAGTACGCCCGAGTGTGCTTTCGACACCGGGGGGAATTATTATGACACCATTCAACCACCAGGATAAAAAAATAGAGATGGAGAAATTCACCGACATATTAAACTGTTAGTTCTTCTCTCGCGCGATAAGCATTCACAAAAAAATCAAGTGGAACTAATTATACGAAAAGCTAATTTTAAGGTTTCACTGGAACCAATTAGAGGATAAAGTGAGAAGTATATACTTAGAAGAGCAGAAAAACCATATGAAAAACTCCTCGGAAAAGAAGAACTGGGTAGATTGGGTACACCTTGAGGCACAGTGGATTAGTTAGTAACATAGTGGGTGGGAAAATTGAAGGAAAGCTACCTCGAGGAAGGCCAAGAGACAAGTACATGGGAAAAATTAGGAACGACATGAAACGGGGGAGCTGTCTGGGGTTGAGGGTATCACTAACATTGAATGGGAAAGAATGGAGAGTTGCTGTGAACCAACCTTAATGTTGAAATATTGATGGTGATGTAAATAGGGATAAATGCGTGTAAGTGTACGTATTTTCGTGCATATGTGAAAATATGATTCTATATTTATGCAATAAGTGCGGGTTTATAATTACGAAAGACGGTTGCCTGGACATCCCCAGCCACACGCCCTATTGCAGCTACTGGCGTGGTGTACGGTGGATGTAGGGTCGTCACAGATTTCCTCCCGCCCCACCCCGCTCCTTAAAAATGCTACGTACCCCCAAATCACGCACCTAATGGCGCAAATGCCCTCTCAGCCGTCTCGTCTCCTCCTTGAGTGACTCTGCTGCTTGTATGAAACAGATGGGTGAGCGAAGTTCAAAGCGAACGTGCTCCCGCCTCCCCTTAAGCTCCCCTGTCCCTTTATGCGCATCCAGGGGAAAGAGATACGAGCTACGATAGTGCGAGTGATCAGTGGTGCCAACGTCATAATTCTTCGGAAGCCCTCTTTTTCCACCTCATCCACCATTTCCCCCGCCCGAGGACCGCCATGAAATCGAAGGGGTTGACACAGGGAGAGAGTGTGGAGCACTTGGGGAGGGCGGGGGGCAGTGACCGTCGTGGAATGGAGCTTATTTTGGCAACATTGGCTGCCTGCCGCGTACACTTGAAACAACACTCTTATCCCACCTCCCTCCCTCCACCCCTAAGCCATCCTCCGCTCCCCCCCCTCCTCTTCGGAACATCATTCGGCAAGGGGGTCAGGAGAATTCGGATTTTAAGGGGAGCTGCTTGTTTTTTTTATCGCGAGCGTTATCACGTCATCTCGGCGATCAACTCGTTACTATCCGCAATCTCGGGCCTACGTGGCGAAAGTCAGGAGGGGATGAGAGGAAAAGGCGGGGGGGTGGTCTGACTAAGGGATTTTGTTTCATTTCGAAGTTCAGAGACTCGAATTGGGCAGAATACCGACGCACACCGAATGCTATTTTGGTGCACTTAAAAGAAATAATTCGCATTGGTGGAATGTCTGAGTACTCTAGGCACAGTCTTCCTTTCAGTGAGACTGTTAAGCGTTTCACGAAATGTCAACGCCATGAGTAAGTCGAGTTACTCGGGTGTTGAAATTTCATTGGGACCGTCTCCCACGTTGCAGTCGCGCGATTATGCTTGTCATAAATGGAGAGGTGTGGTTGTGTCTCCGTCGTGATGTTGATGTCATAAGGGGTGACTTGATGTGTGTGTGTGGTGCCCCAATGCCGGTTTCTCAATAATGTGTACTCTTAAAAAAAACGCTCTCGAAACATCACCTGCGTTCGAAACGAGGTTATTCGGACATAATGTTTAATCGAACTTCCTCGTATCTCTGTTGCTGTGACACGGGGGAGATAGCTCGCTGGGTGATCGGTACCTATTTATCCGTTGCGGTCATTATTTGCACGTAGTTTCTTGGTTTATATACCAGAGATGTTTTGTAAAATCCAGCCGTTGTGTATCGAATCATATCTGCCTACATGATAATATTGAGCTCATTTGCGGTGTAAGGGACCTGTGTGAATTATCCATATTCAAATCATTTTGTAGACCAACTAGAGCGATATGGTCTGATAGAAAAGAATATTATAATTAGGGGGACTAATACTTACAGGGTAATGCTGAACTGGACGAATTGTAAATTCGACCGCTGGGATATATTAAGAGAGAGATAGACACCGTCGCTGGTAGATTGAATTACTCATTCTTCCTTAGCACGATACGAAATCATAACAAGGACGTACCCAAGAACCCGGAAACTTTAAGTTTAATGAATTTTAAATGCAACAAATATTACATGATGTTTTTATGTAGACGTGTTTGTGAACGAGGGCATTTCTGTATGAGCTATCATATATTCCCTTGATCGTGCGTATAAACTAATAATTCGTCATGCATTGCTGGTGCCCTAACACCCCCCACCACACATCTTTGCGGTGGCTTGCGGAATATTGCGGAGATGGTGATATCATAGGTTATATTTCTCACATAATCAGTACTCGGGCATGATGCAGTTAAATGTAATTTAATGATTAAAATAACTAATAGAAACCGTTCAAGTCTTTTTCTGTTTTGTTTAAATCATAACTATTGTAATCTGCCTAGGGATACGTGGAACCTCATGACTAGCCTCTGGCTTGAGACAACCTGTTTATAAAAATGTGGCCCACTAGTTTTTCATCGATAAATTCTAGATTTATTCAACCAGAAAGTTAATTTACTAGTTATTAATTGTTGGGCGAACCCTTGCATCATCAACAGAGGGCATCCTTCTTTCTCCATTCTTGTTATTGCCTCCAAAAATAAGGGTATAGCTCTTCCCCTTGCTCTTATTTCTTTCTATTCCTCCGTGTGAGTCGCGACACCGTCAGTGGCGAAAACCATTGCTTATTTTGAAGATATTTCCTCAATTCTCGTTTGCAAAGATTTTTCTCGTAATCCTTGCTCCAGCCTATTCGTTGCTCCATGCGTTCTGGCAATTGATGGAATCTCTCCGAATCCGGTTGAGTATGCGGTATATGCGTGTAAATTTAAAAAAAAGATAAAATGTTTGCTTCACTTGAGTGAGGTTGATAATGTGAAATTTTAACTCGGTTACTCTCTGGATGAAATATGATTGAACTAACTCCTGGTGAATTCCAGTCGTAAGATTGCATACTCAAAGAAATTTCACCCGTCGGTTAAATATACGAGTCGTCTTGAAAGTGTTCATGTCGCAACTATTGGAAAATACAGCGGTGAATTGAAAAATTAGCTGCATCCTTGGTGCACTTAAATATTGCAAAATTTATCTCATTCTATTTATTCTTGGCGCCGTGCCTATCGTCTGGTTTCGGTTATTGTTATGTCCTGATAAATTTCAATAAGTGATCGGAAGCGACTTAGATGAACTGATGATTTACATGCAGTTTCCATTTAATGCGCGTGGCGGTGAAATCCCGTAGGAAATTTTTTTAAGTTGTTTCAGAAAGACATTTTATTACGATGGAATGGAGATTCCTCTCTGAAGCCATCTTAAGTAAAAATCTCATGCTTGTTTTATGACCACGATGTTATTTTTTTCCATTTATTTTTACGGTCTTGGGAGCTCCTGGGATTACCTTGCGATTTTTGTTATTTTATCCCACTCGGCAATATTTCGAATCTCTTTGCAATCCTTCCAATTGGCTACGATACTTACTCGTATACGCCATCGGCTTACTGTGTATTTTCGTGTATTGCTTAGATGCGGATTATTTTTATTTTACTTTACGAAATCAGGCGGTTAACTTGTACAATTCTGCTGTGACTATTTAAGTACTTAACTCAAGTTTGCGTTAATTTCGGGTTATAAGTAAAGATGAAATTATGTATGCGAAATAATATTGATGGTTATTACTCAATTACTTATTCCTATTCCATGCATACGATGATGTCCAAATAATACACATTCCTTCGCAGCTGAGAAATGTTTCAGTAAAGAACGTAACATGTTACACCCCTCTACCACATTTTTAATGCTCATAAAAATGATCTTATCTTATTAATAATTAAACATATTAATTAATTTGATCTTGGAGATTGTAATATAATGAGGTGGCCTCACGACTTTCAAGTTGTTTTTTTCGAGACACTTTCTAATAGTTTTTTCCACACTCATTCGCGAGTGATAAAAATGGATTTCTCTGTTGAGGATTGTGGACTGATTAATAATACTGACAATGGTGGATATCAATGGGTTGGATCATCAACCGTAAGATTGATTTGATGAAGCTCCACTCCATTCTCCTATCAGTTAACCTCTTCATGTCATCATATTTCTTCCCTTTGACATCTGTGATTATTTGCCTTGTAAGTATCCCCTTTCGCGGTCTCCCTCTACAGTTACTGCCGTTCAATTTGCCCTTCTTTGATGTCTTCATCAGGCCAACGCGTCTCCAAGTGTGCCCCATTAGGTTTATACTTCCTCGGTTCAGCCTTAATCATTAGTCTCCTAATTTCTTCTACTGGACATCTTCATTAAGTTATACGATCCTTCCAATTGATCTCCTTCATATTTTCCTACAGAACCGCATTTATTAAATCCGTTTTACACGATGTACATCAAATCCAAAAATCAAGATACTTATTATTTTATCGTGTGAAAAATGCGTACTCGTATTATATAAATGAGTTTGATTTTGTTTTTCAATAATGAAAACAAATATTAATTCAACAACTTATTTATTTCCGATCCATGAAAGCAACGACCAATGTCATATGAGCAGGGACAGTTTCATGAGACTACCGATTGTGGCACTGGAATGTACATTATTACAAGGCGATAACACTTATCCATGGCCCTGCATTATTTTCATAGGAAGCTAGTTCTCGTCATCTGCCCGTAAAGAGTGTGCTCTTGGACGGTGGAAGCCTCATCGGGATCGGAATATCACGGAGTTCATACCTGGGAAACATTGGGAAATAATGCGAACACTGCTAGTTTCTTGATTCAGCAGATCTTCACGTAGCATCGCTAAAACTTGAGGTGCCGTTTCCTGACGTTCTGCGAATTCGAAGATGCTTTTATATTTGTTTTGTTCTGTTTTTCTTTATCGAATATTCAATGTATTATTTGAAGCTGTGCCGTCAAATTCGAATATTACTGCGTGCCTTATACGTGATGGATTTTGTTATTTTTCACGTCCTTCTATTTGTCCTGTAGACCTGTCCGTTCCCTGATATTGCACATTACTATGGTGCAATACATTAATCTATGGTGATTTGGTGGGTATTATACAAAGTAGAGTATGTGGTACAATTCTGGGGATTTATGTAGATGAATAGAATAGCAGTAGTGTAGTGGTTTAGGGTAGGATTTTGGTAGATCCTGGCTCTACATTTCACTTTATTCCCCAGCCATGGCTAACATGGCCCAAAATATCCCAAGACCCGACGCCTACATTTTACAATGACTCTTTCTATTGCTCTGAATAATTTCTACCACCCTAAATTCCAACATAAATGCGTATTCTTTTCCTCCCTCTGCCTCTCTATGCCAACCTTATCCCTCTATTACACTTTTCAGCATTCATACCATTGATTCTCTCCTGCCTTCTCTAAATTTTACCCAACAGCCGCCTCTCTTCCCCTGACATGACCACAGCATCACAGTTTTTTCATTTACATCTACATAATACCCCGCAAGCCGCCACAAGGGCGTGTGGCGGGGGGTGTTAGGTCACCACCGTTTTTTGTTCCTTTCCATTCATTTTATTTTTCCCAACCTTCTCCACAACCACCTGTTAAAAACCTCCTATCCGCGCTTATCCTCTTGCCTCAAAGATCAAGTTTCCGAGTCTTGCAAAACTGCACTCAATATTTAAGTTTTCACTCGCCTTTTATTTCTATCGTTATACTGAAGTTGTCAGTCATAAGCTCCCCTCTCCTTGTAAATGCTGCTTTTCCCAAAGCTGTTCTTATTAAAATATTCTACTATTTAGGCCATCCTCATTCAAATATTTTTCCATATTAGTCGAGCTGTATAAAACGGTTGTAGCTCATATCGTGTCCGCCAGATTTTAATATTTACCGTAACCTTCCTATTTCATGAGAATCTCACAAACTTCGTTTTCTCAATTGTCATGGGTGTACTTATAGAAAAATATTTTGCACAACGGCTCGCGATTTTATAAGAATCCGCGTTTAAAGGACCGTTAAGATAATCATGAATCAAATGCGTGTTTTACGCACCCGTGCGGAGATCGCCGAAAACTCGCGAGAGTCGTTTCGTCACCGCGTCCTTTGGCCTCCCCACCAGGCGTACACTCCTGCGAGGAGGTGAACAGGATTTCGTAATCGAAGGGGAGGACCTTCTCGAATGCTCCCGGGCCTTATATCCTCGCCACAATTTATTTTTGGTACTGTTGTCAGCGAGGCAACACCCGATTACCCGACCAAGCCCTTTCAAATTCTTCGAATTCGCTCTCTAACAGTGTTGTAGTCATCCTATATTTTATTTTCAAGGATGCCTCGAAGCTTGGTAAAAAAATCTTGTTAGAGAAATGGCCATTAAATCGACAAGAAGGTTCGTTTAGATGTGGTCGAATACACCTGTGCCGGGGAAAAAAGTGTTGTTTGATATCACTGATTTAATCAAACTAAAGTTAATATCGTACCCATAGCCAATTTTGGCATTATAATTGCATGCGTTACTTCTTCACGCGGTTTCAGGAGTTATCTCGTACTTCAGTAAAGGTGTATTTAAATTCCTTGGACACAAAAAAAGAAATTGAGTTTTAAATATATATTTCACGATTATCAAAAAAATTAACCTTTTTTTATTAATGCATATGCATTAATAATGCTTGCACTTAACGAAAGGAAGTCAGTCTTAAGGAATTCGAAGCTTCCCAATTAAAGAAGTCCTCGAAGGGCGGTATTGAAAAGCTACTAGTCTGTATTAGCCATAATACCAACTATGTAATGGGCTCCACACACTCTTTACTGAGTGGCTTTACATTGATTCACTTTATTTTTTATGATTAAATCTCTTCTCTTAATACTGCAGTGTAAAAAAATTATCATATTTTATGCGCCCTGTAAAATGATGGTGCCCACTAAGGGCATTCCACTAAGTCGCTGGAATGGAGCTGAAACCAAGTGTGCAACCTGGTAAAATTGAACATCTTTTTCTCAGATATGCTAAGGAACCAACTCTATAAATTCGCCGATTTTAGCCAAACAGTCGGATGGTCTTGGTCATCATCCAATTAGCGACAAGCTTTAACATCGATGATCGCTAATTGGTCAGAAATACAATTCAATTTCAGTGCAATTCGACTCTTGATGATAAGATGAATTTTCGATGAAAGAATTAGTGTGAACATGTACAGGTAAACGAATATTGGGTGGCCAAAACAGGTCATATTTTGCTTCCATCATAATATTTGTTTAACCCCTTCTACCCTTGGCACTTAGGTAGTGAAAGAACTATTGCTCCAATCCAGGGTGGCCCATTTTAGAAAAATAGCCGACAATAATTAAGTGATAGAAGTCAATAGGTAGTCCCCAGCATGTCGATAATTGAGAAACGAATTAGTATGTTTTATCCTGGGTCTGGTCGACACTTGAAGTCCTATGGTATTACATCGCGTTGAATTGCCGGAGAGGAATGACGACGTTGGGCCAGCCAAAATGAATCGAAATTCAGAGCAGGAGATAAAGAAAGACCTTTCGGGTAGAAAATTCTGCAAAATCCCAATTCAGACAGCATGCCGAGCTGCAAAAAGCTCCACAGCACCCTGTTGAGGCATTTATGTTGTAGATTTGACTACGGGTCGGGTAACAGTGATATTTGTGTGTAGAAGCAAATATATATTCATATGCATGTATGAGCCCATATTTGTGCATAAATGGCTGGTTCTCTAACACCCTCCGCCACACGCCCTTGAATAACGGGATGATTTGTAGATGTTGATGGTGATCGAAGTGATTATTGCCATAATTACTGTAGAAAATGTTGAGCCCGAATCTTGAATACAGATTTTTTCGTGATTATTTATTTATTTATTTATTTATTGTAGTCTGTCGGCTTAGGGTAGGTTTCCGATGAACACGCACAAACATAACGCAACATATCCTTAGACCCCAAACTAGACATTACAGGAGCTATTGTTTTGCTCTGCATCCTTTTTATATCCCTAAATTTCATTCAGAAATCCTATTATTTTCCTCCCTTTACCTCGATTTTCCAGCATTCTCCCCTCTATTACCATTCTCGGCGTATAATTGCCTCTCCTGCATCTACCTACCTGTCTTGCATTCTCGAATTTCACCCAACAGCCTTCTCTTTTTATCTCCCATGCATAGAACGCTATCGTGGGTTTTCCTTTCCCTCCATTTTTTTCACCATTCTTCTCCACATCCACCTGTCATAAGTCTCCAATCAGCCCTTATCCTCAATTCCAGCCACCCCTATACTCCCTTACCCCTTCCCCTCACCCCTTCCCCATCTTCACCTCCACCATATAAAATCCAACATCTCGGCCATTTTTAGGTTAAGAATGTTTACTAGATGCCTATAGCTTTCAAGAACGCCAATCTCGACCTCCAGTGGAACTACGATGTGGCAGTAAATTCAAATTGAAATTTGTCCGGAGATAAGCGCCGCACTCTGTTTATATAAGCGATCTGTATGTGTAACTTTGTACCCGAGGATGATGCCGATGCATCGAAACTAGTTGTACCAAATAAAATTGCGTTGAAAGATGTGTACATTGTAATTTTTATTTCAGTGACTA
This sequence comes from Hetaerina americana, assembly GCF_022747635.1. Classification (NCBI taxonomy): domain Eukaryota; kingdom Metazoa; phylum Arthropoda; class Insecta; order Odonata; family Calopterygidae; genus Hetaerina; species Hetaerina americana. Next base: position 27,929,544 of record NW_027286181.1, read on the forward strand.
CGCGCCATGTTTAAGTTTTGCATATAGTGATACAGAAAGTTTCATTCGCCTATTGTCTTTACCTTTATTTAGGGCGCCTGCTATTAAATCCACACTCTTTGCAAACGCTTGTTTTCCTAAATGTCATTTTCCTCGCAATTTTTATCTCGACCCCATCCAAAGCATTTCCCAATTGGTGAACTAGTGATCACTTAACCTCACGAAAAAAGGAAGGAGATATCTTGACGATGACTTTATATTATCGAATAATTTAATAGCCTTTTTAGGAAGCAGATCTCAATCCTTTTATAATCCAGTATGGCTTAGCATATTAGGATGAAGCAATTCCATTCGCGGTAAGTGAACAAGAATCCTTCATTTAATCTTTTCCGTTTTATAGAAGTGCCATGCTTCATTGTGGGGTCAGACCAACTCTTCATAATATTAAAGAAAATTCAGCTGTGGCACTAGTTCTTTCCTTCCAACAGTTCGCAATAGAAGGAATACCGAAGTTAAGCACTACGAATTTTTACCGACATACGTCGTAGTCATTCCTCTTTGTGTAGGTACACTTATCTCCATTCCATAATAAATAGCTCGTATGTCTATGCCTTCAAGGTGGATGTAACTCTTTCATTAAGTTTTACCCAGTTTATTTTGCCCAGGGAGACACTTAGTTAGACTGTGTTTACACTTGACTTCGGCCCAAGTGCCTGCCAGACAATGAGTGCCAACATAACAAACTTCAATCCTTTCCCCGCATCCCGGCGCGCCCGAGTCTGCCTGCAGACTTTTGAAAATGAGTACCTGTCTAACATGTCGAGAAGTTCAGAGGCGAGGCGGCATGCATGTTGTGTATAGAAATATATATTTAGTAAATATATGCTGTCAAAGACGGAGCAAGAGTCCTGCTGCCCTCGTGGACTTGCCCCGCCCCTTTCTTTCTCTTGGACCCCCTGTCGAGAGATGGCTATCAGCCGACTGTTTTCACACCTCTAAGTGTTTCACTTGCCGAATTTCTCTCCCCGCCCACATGTCGAGCAGCCCCGCCGGGTGTCCACCTCGGGGTGTGCGAAAAATTGCTCCGCATTTGCGTAACAATAGCGCTCCACTTTTTTTTATGACAGCCTCACGCGAAAGGTTAACTTGCAAATCATATTAAACGATCGATGGTGGTGCGGGTACCGATTCGCTTTCTTTTTTCTCGTTCGCGGTTGATGTCACCCTGAGATACATTCTGTGTATTTATATTTTTTTTAACTTTTTCGACCTTTCTTTGGAGCCGTCGGTGGTGAGGTCCAAGTATTATTTTTTATTCCATCAGTTTACTTTAAGGAAATAAATAGGCCATCACTCTCTTTTTCCTTTAATATTTTAATTGAAGTTGAACAAATAAAGAGACGTTGTGCCATGTATATTTCTTAGTCTTTAACATAAAAGCTTTTAACTTGTCAGCTTAAGTTTTTCTGTATGCATCTTCAACAAACCCTGAGAGTCGCTACCATGGTTTGAGGCAAGGGGTGCTAGGAAACCAGGATTCAGTTATGTTATCCTGTAGTAGAATTATTAATTGTTCATTTTGTTTTCGAATTCTGAGCTTCATTTCCAAGACAAAGAGATCTAGTTCTTTTTTCTTAAGTTAGCTCGAGAAATGTTCCAAATAATACTTCATGGTTTTGGGCTTTTTGATATTACGGATGCTACCACACTACTGAACTCAAACAATCAATTTTTTTCAACTAACTGCCAAATTCCGTAATCTTACGTTGTGAATATTTATTTTTATTTTACTTATATACATAGCCCCCTGCAAGCTATCGCAAGGATGTGTGGCAGGGGGTGATTACACACCATACTGCTATGACCCTACATGCTTTTATTTACGAGTGCGGTCGGACAATTTAAAATTTCTCTGCAATTATTTTATTTTTCTGTTATTATTTTAATCTAAGTTTCCTTCAAATATGGTGTTCATCAAGATTTCAGTAAGACATGTTCAATTAGTTGCAGTTAGTTGAGTTAAAGTTCTTCTCCAATGTTTCTTCCATGAGTTTCTCTCTTCACCCAATCATCCAAGTACTCCTTTAAGTGTTACACACACGGTCCATTTATTAAAATGCAAAATACTAAACTGCCTGCATTATTATTTTGAGCACTTCTAAAAAATCAAAAGGTTTAAATTATTTAGAAACTATCACATGTCTCCGCTAAACTCAAAATATTAATGGTACACAGGTCGGCATCAAATATTAATTGACATGTTCGTCGATTTTACATGCTTTATTGTAACCCTCTGAGTTTTGACCTTTTGAATGTAGGTGAAGGAGCTTATTGGAATATCATAATTTATACTTTTTTTCCTTCGCCTTCTGGGTGTTTTTGGTGACTCGGGTGCTGCTGGGATAGGGTGCTCTCGCACCAGAGGTTAAACACAAACCCCTTGCCCGAGGACCACAAGGAATTCCAGCCCGCCGCATTCTAGTTCTCAGGCGTTGTTACCGCATGCATCATTGACTCCATCTAATAAGAAAATTGTCCTTGTTTTCAAGGTTAAAATTCAATAGCGAAATGTTTGTTGTTAACCTTAAAGTTGATTTAAAAGCTCTCATTCTCTCCCTCTCTTCCGCTCTCTCTTTCTCGGGGATGACGAGAGAGACTAATACGTTTTCATGATGGTAGGTCGGATCAGCGAGGAGGGTGGACGCGGCCGGATCTCACGGGGATCCCGCGCAAATCCTCTCGTTTCCTCTTTTTCCGCTATTGATTATCAAATTGCACATACATACAGCTTACACCAGGAAATTGTTTTATTTCAATTTCCCAGTCCATGAATATCATTCATTTCCCGCCCGCGAGTATTTGGGGGGGGGGGATTCAATTATGGCCGCTTTGCGAAGCAATTAATTCTCGCCGAGCGCTTTTAGTAGCTGCGGTAACATACCTGCATGGTATTGTCGATTACCTATGCATATATTTTTTTCCCGATCCCTTCCCCGCCCCGTTGCTCTCTATATTTCCCCCACCATCTCGCTCTCTCGTGGGTGACCTCCGATGTTATTCCAGTTACAGCCTACCCACTTGGCCGCCCTCCTCCTCCCCTCACCCACCCACCCCTTCTCTCTCCCCCGCCAAACCCTCTCAGTGCTCGCACACCCTCTCGCTAGTCGCGTCACCGTCATTATCACAATGTCCTCGTCTCCCTTGCCATTCCATTTTCGACTCCTTGCTGCGCAGGTGTAACAACCCGTTAAGTTACTACTGCCCCCGTGGGACGTCGGACCGAAGGGTTGGAAGGGGAGTGGTTGGTCGAAGGAGGGTGAGAAGGGCCTTGGGGTGGATGGATTACGGTGGCTCGAGGTCGGACTTCCAGGAAATGGAAATGACGAGTCGTTGGATGAGATAACTAATAATACATTCGTTCCCCCACCCCACGACTCATATGCTTTTATTCCACGCCATTCTCTCCACCGATGCACTACAATGTTATATTTTCTTCTTCTTTTCGACAGGGTCATCAAGGGACCACTTGCCCATTTCAATTCCTTCTCCTTTGTCCTTTTCTTCGAAAAATCTTTCATCCTTGCCTTATTCCACTTTTCCTTTGGGCCACATTACGCCCTGCTTTTCTTTCTTACGTAGCTCGAAATCCCTCCGGTTTCAACTCTTGGCCTCTGAAAGTATTTCCTTCGGTTACCTCTTATTCTTTCACGCTGTTCCTTTTTCGGAATTTCTTTATTTATTGGATCAAACTTGTTTTTTGTCTCATTTCGCCAGAGATATTTTTGAAGGTATCTTCTGTTTCCTAATTGTCACCAATTTTGCATAAATGGCCGAAAATAGTCAACATTCTTTTTCTTTCCTCTTTGATGTTTCCTCTATTTTGATATGTTTCATAATTATTCTAAATGTATGTACATATTTGCTTGGTGTAAATTGGACGTAGTATTTTCCTTATAATCTGCATTTCTAGTGGTTTCTAACTTTTCCAAATAGTTTACCAGTGCACATAATAGTCATTCTTGCTTCACTACTGTATAATTCGAGTAAAACAGCTGGAGCGATGCCGGAGGGAGTCTTTTGATGTCCTGCGGGAAAATCTATTGATTAATCATTTTATTTCATTTCCTCGTTGTTTAAAATGCTCTCTGGGTTTACTCTTTGCGTGAATGATTATTTATCCATTCGATATTCATCCCATTTGCAAAGGAAATGTAGGTGTGCAACGAGTTATGTTTCACCTCGGTACGTTTGCACGTCCCGCAATCAATTGGTAGACCCGTACTTGCGTGTAGGTACTTAACTTCGTCCTGGGAAATAAACCCGAGCCACCCCCACCTCCATTCAACCTCCAAACAAAACCTCATCCTTTGCCTTATTACCATTTCAAGTTTTCCAGTCCATCATTTCCTACTCCGCGGACGTTTTAATTAGTGGTCGTTGGGAGACTGTCGGAAGTTGACCGCCTTCAGCCTCAGTGACGTGAAATTCATTCAAAAGCTGCTTGCAACATCGGTCCTTTGCCGAATTTAATAGCTCTTGAGGTCTTGTATTTAAATTGGAATTAAATGTTTTTTTAAATGTTTCTTATCTACATTTTATAGCTAGTGCTTCCGTGGGAAGTTGGTTCTCACTATATGTTAATTTGGAAGACCTTTTCATTACATGCCGGTTTATTTCATAATATTAATTAAACACTTGATTGGGATTGGCACTTTTATTGTATTGATGATATATTTTGCCCTGTTAGGACTTTCTAGTTTCCGTAAGGCTTTTTGGCGGACCTTTATTGCTGGGTTATGTGAATAATTTACGATATTTTCATGTTTAACGTAATTCAGGAGCTGTTTCCCCTTCCCTCGAGCTATAATTTCGAAACCTGTGACTGACCTATGCCGTCGACAAAGTCCGTCGTAACGACCGCCGCTCGAACACCTTATCGCATTCAATATTCTCGCTCCAGGTTAATTGTCGGTTTTAATCAATTAGGACGACTCCGATGACATTTTTTTTATTTTTAGAGTAAACCAATATTTAGTAGCGCCGAAGGACGTTAAGACCCGTTCCAAAGCCAACTTAAGACTTTTGATTCCTCATTTTTGTTTCTTTATCCCATGGTCTCATTTCCATCCAATTTATGCATATGCTTGCCTTCATCTCCCGATTTTATTCCAATTAAGTTTTCATTGATGACAAGTCACCGACTTGATCCGTTTGGGAATATATAATTAGCCGACACTAGTTTCTTCCATTTGTTTTATCCAGATGTCTTTTTACATTGCCGCTTTACCGAAGTCTCTTCTTTATCTTTTCTCCAATCACATCATCATTTACTAATGTCATCATGTCACTTTTAAAGTCTTGATTGGTTGAAACAGCTATGTCTGTGGAAAAATCTAGTGAGTAGTCTGTCAAATGACTGAATACCTTTGTCAGGCAACGTAACAGGGTCGTATATGAAATCTGGAGTTTTTATTATGGACAAATAACTAATGCTTAATGAGTCGTGTTATATTAGTCTTTATTTCATCTTAAAAGTGACCGTAAGGAAGTGAAAGTGGTACGTGATTTAGTTTTCGCACGTTATGCAACAATACCACTGATGCTGGTTACTTTAAGTGGTAAATTCATTGAATCACTTGAGAGATTTTCTCTTACAATTTCAAAAGCGGGTTTACTGGGTTGCGAGATGAAGGAATAAGGGAGTATTTGCTAAATTTTTTCCTCACTTATCGCACAACTCAAGATATTCCTATCCCTTTGGTCTTACGTAGTCACCATCATCACATTTAAGCATAAAGGATTTTAAGCTGGAGGATCGCAGCGAAAAATTGTTTTACTTGGACATAAATCCGAAATCATTTTTACTGTTTTGTGGGCCCAGAAATGTAACTTATTATTGTTATACATTTTACAGCACTATTAAATATCGATATCTGTAATAACAACCATTGGGGTGTGTTTGGGCCATATGTGGAATTTCTGTGACGAAAATCAATCGTCTATATATGTACATCATATTGCCACGTGAATGGCAAGCAGTAATGACATCAGGACTAGAGTCAACAAATATGGATGGTGATGATAATTATCCCTAGCAACAACTAATGAATGATTAGAAATGATTGCATATCATGTACGTCTACGAGGGTTGCTGTTTATATTTTGAGCCTTGCCAACACTAAGTGCTTTAGGCGCCATCTGATGTTCCATCTGAAAGTTTGACCCTTTTAACATTAACTTCCTTCTGAACATAATGTCGTTTGATCATGACTTGTGTTGTTTACAGCGACTCGAAAATTTTGGCTCGGCGTAAAAATGGAGTTAACTGGTGAACAATTACGTGTGATGATTTTTTACGGCTTTTGACTTTGATTATCAATACAGAAGTCCATTGATCAACTTACTTCCACTATTGGCGATGAAGCCTCATCCTTTGCCGCTGTGAAATGCTGGTATAACGAATTCCATCATAGCCACCGTTCGCTCAGCGGCGAAAGTCGTGAAGGTCGTCCAAAATCAGTGATTCTATGTACATCGTGGATGTTGTGTCAATATTTTGTTCCTTAAGTTAGTTAGTTGTTGGACATATGTAAAATAATGTAAATGATGGATATAATTTTTGCAACAGCAACAGACACTCCGGTATTTTTGTACAAAATATTTCTTTATGTATGCGAGACGAGCTGCTAGTAAGAATAATCATAAAATGAGAATGATATCAAATAACGATATCCAAGTTGGCTAGTTTGGATAAGTTTCAAATTTTTTTTCCAAGCGCCGTCGTTTATAGTTACTCTGTGTAATTAATTAAGGTGCTATGCGTATTCAATGCCTTTGGTATTTCATTTGCAGTACCTGCTTCCTCGTATTTCTCGTTCGTTGAAATCCTTTGGGAATTTGAAAATTGGAAATGGACGATAGTTTTCGTGTGTGTACCTGAATCACTCGGACGGTAATCGGTGATCCTGGGGTTCGAATACCTAACGGTTCTTTGTCCGACATAAGCGTTACTAGTTCGCGAGCGATTCGACGCTCGCCCTAGAATTACAGTTTGCGGAATGTCCCTTGCTGTTCTTGGCGTTAATCACGTGCGGCGATAGATACTGTTCACTCTCACGAGGGAGATCACGTCGCCGAGGAATGCGAGGATGGCCGTTGAAAACGGCAAACGGACTCTTTGCAGAAGAATTCCACTCATCTCTTTTCAGCCTTTAACCTCCCACTCCCGTTTCATATCCCCTCATTGGTTATCCCCCCCCCCTGCGACCCCGCCGGCTTCTCCCGATTGCCGCGTCGTCCCTCCCTCTCTTCGTGAATGCCGTCCTCACCGGGCGGCACCCAACTTCCGATGGGGAACGGTCGCGTGGGTAGCCATTCCCTCCCTCTCTCCCCCATCCCCTTTTAATCCGGAACGAACTCAAGTTTCCCGTCCTCCGCCGAGAACCTCCCGAGTCGCGTGGGTCGGAGGGTAATTTTAAAGTCCTTCGTCAGCGTGGAGGAGGAGAACAGAGGTGGAGTTGTGTGCAGGGAGAGGAGGAGGAGGGGGGGGGAGGCGTTGCTGGAATGAGAGGACGGCGTGGGCGGACGTGAAGTGCGCACACACACGCGCGTGCGTGCGTGGGCCCGTGATCGTGCGGACATTGCGCGCGTTTCCATCCGTGGGCACTTCCTCGCCCGCCGTGGCTTGGAGCTCCGTGAGGGGGTGAACTACTAATTGCGGCCCCCCCCCCCCGCGGTCCGCGCAATGAGTGCCACGCCTCGATGGGAAATGTCCGTCCAGAGATTCGGGATAATGTGTCCGTAAACTAATGGGATGGGGTGGTGGGAGACTGCATAAAAGTTGATTATTATCGTAGCGTGCATAGGCGTGCATTTGGAATGTGCAAGTCACATGTGTCCAGCCCGCGTAGTTCCTTATTGAGATAAGTTAATTTGGCACTGTCCCGGCCAATGCTTAAACTTGGTAAAGTGGGATGTGAGGCCTTTCATTATTTCATTCATCCGAGTTTGCTAAGAATTTGCCTCTTGTTGTGTTAAATATAGCAGATATTTCCCTCCGGAAACTGTTGTTTAAATGAAATTTTCCGCAATGGCTATGTGCAATCATTCATGATGGCATGACAGGTTTAGATCTCTTCATAGGTAGCTAAATTTTAATTGATTTCCCTGTATTATTCCCCGAATGTGAATACCGAATATATATTATTCATCGTGGCAGGCTCTAATTTTTGTTTTAAGTTAAACATTTTGAAATAATAAAAGTGAGCAATACAACTTTACAATCACGTATAATACACTCAGCTACCTGGTGATGTTGCATAGGTATTTAAACGTGTTTTACGGATTTAAATCGCCGTGGAAAATTATAACTCAAATACTTAGGAGTGGGAGTGGACCAGGGGTAGCGTGTCGGCCTGTGGAGCCGAAGGTCGCCGGTGTCCGTGACCGGTGAACATCTTTCAGCTTAGTTAAAGTTTGTTTATGGTTTTTTTGGAACGAGGCAACCACACATTAACAAAAAAAAATACTACAAGAGTATTTTGGATCGAGACAACGAGAAAAATAGGCTCCTACTAAAGAGATACCCTGAACCCATGGTGTGAAAGGCAGCAGTTTCACCATTAGACACTTGGCGCTGACCGAGTGGGTTGCCCCGGCATCAGCTGCCGGAGTGAAGTTCACGGTATCGTTCGCAGCACTGCGATGTGGCGGCAAACCATTTTTCTCCCTATGCTCCCTTAAATTCAAATAGAGTTGATTTCAGACTAAGATCGAGTTCAGCGGAGGGTGGCTAGATTTGTCAAACATTGTTATGACCAACGCAGTAGCGTAAGGCTGGGATTCCCTTAAAGAGCGGCGTTTACAATATACGAGGGTCATCCGGAAAGTAGTACCCGTTCGTGCCGCATGAAGTGCTGGCGACGTGAGTAGCCGCTGGACGAGGTCAGATAGCTTCAGTGGCTTGTCTGCCTTCTCTGAGCCAAGTTGCGTGACGCTAGCATTGCCTGTGTTGTTTCTGTGATTGTTTACAATGTTTAAAAAAATTGAGAACGCCGCCAGTTGTGAAGTGAGGGCAGTGATTAAATTCCTCAATGCAAGAAACGTTCGCCCATGTGATATTCATCGCCAATTAAAGGAGGTGTATGGAGACAATGTAATGGACGAATCGTCTGTTCGGCGGTGGTGTCGCAACTTCAACATGGGGAGGGGGAACACACACGACGATGAGCGTTCGGGGAGACCGTCTGTCATTACAGACCAACTGGTGAGCTCAGTTGACGAATTCGTGAGGAACGATCGGCGCGTCACAATTGATGACATCTGTGAGCATTTTCCCAATGTTTCTCGAACAATTGTTCATGAATGAATGACTTTTTGGCAGGAAAAAGATTTGACAGCGATGAAGAACTTAAAGAAGGAGTGACCCTGTATCTCAATGAGCTGGCGGCGAAGGACTATGCAGCAGGAATACAGAAACTTGTCACACGTTATGACAAATGCCTTAATTTGCTTGGAGATTATGTTGAGAAGTAGTTTAAAGTATCCTCTTTCAAATAAAATTTTTTATGTTTGTTAATATTTACTTTTGTGTCGTTATTTCACGAACGGGTACTACTTTCCGGATGACCCTCGTAGATTAAACTTATTAAAAACATTTGAAGATGGGTCATTTTCCGATGACATCAAGAACATAATACGAACCCCAACGTATTACGGGCGAAGGGATCACGAATATAAGATCAGAGAGATAGACTGCAAGGCTGACAGGTTTAAATGGTCATTTTTTTCTAAGAACAATAAGAGACCAGAATGCTTGTAATCGAAATCCCCCATGAGTTCGACACAATAAGTGTTAACCTACAAGGTAGGGCTGCGCATGGTTATACTAGTATGTTTAAATATTTTTTTTTGCTGATTTCCCCCCCCCCCCACATATCACCATCCATTTGAAAAACCCTAACCCCCTCATCCCTTACCCTTTCCTCCTGGTGCTGCACCACCTGCCACACACCTTTTTGGTGGCTCGCAGGGTATTGATGTAGATATAGTAGCTGCAATCAATCCTAGGATTGAAATACTGATGATTTCAGAGCATCCTACACTTGTCTCTACCCTTTTGTTGAACTACTGCGTTTTAGTTCGGACACTTATCATATTTGGTCTTTTATTGTTTAAATTTAGCCCATATTGACATCAAAATGCACGAGTAGGTCCTTTTCAAAAGTAATTATTTCCAAAAATTAGTATTTATCGTATAAAGGTTTTTTTTTTAACTTCTGTTGACAAAATTTTCTCACCATTAAAACGCAATAATTGATTTGATTGTGCGTGGAAGTTAGTTACATCTATTTAGTTGTTCAGGCTGTAAGTTCTGGAGATTAGTCAAGAAACTGTAGTTTGATTAAAAAAATGACAGAGATTCGTTGAAGGCTTATCATAGGGAGAAACCTAATGCCACCCTTTGAATTAAACAGCATATTTTTCAAGAACAATCTTTCTATTTCGTGCAAATTTCATTGCCCCGAAATATTGCAGGCAAACCGCATCAAGAAATCATTCTTTTTTTTTATTGGTATTTTTTAGGGAACCATCAATCAAACGAAATTTTGTGATGGAGAATAAGACAAGCAAAGTGGCGTTGTCTAGCTCGTGTGAAATGAAGCTTGGTTAACACTTGCATCAACATCGAAGTAATCGATTAGAAGTTTAGTTGTGATAAGTAATTTTGTAGCTCACCTCATATTCATAAGCCTCTTCGTGCGAAAAAATTCGCGTATAGGGGCTCTTTCCTTTCCCTGTACCACCATTTGGATTTCTACGGATCACTACATAGTCGTAGTCCTTGTCATATGTGTGTAGTCTCTCAGTTTTTATTGTGTTAAATCTTTTTAATTATCAGCTTTTAGATAAAGAATATGATTCAATGACGGTACTGGGAGTATTTCCTAAATAGGCAGGTTTTATATATCTCTCGTGTACTTTTTAAGAATTGGACGTATTATAATGAACCCAATTCCTGAAAGTATTATCTCGATATGTGCGAGCACTTTTCGGTGACAGACTGCGCAGTTGGATACTGCGTGGGGAAGGATGAGGATTTTGAGATCTGATACTTCATGGGTTACTCCGGCTAACTTTCTCCCTTATCGGGGATCATCTGTCTCATGCATTCCGTGAATTATTTGTGTTTCTGCAAACAATGTTTGATCAACAAATAAAGCTATTTCCAGTCTCCCACTAATGATAACATCGGTATCTTAACCATGACCCCCTCGGACTGGTATTCAAATTCCATTGCTCCTTGTAAGAGGACGACGCAAATTGTGTGCACGAAGTATTCTGCGGGTTAATGGTGGTCATTTTTGTCACTAAAGGCTCATAAGATCCTTACGAGGGGACGTTAGTTATTCTTTTTAAGTGAAAACCGTTGAGTAACGTAAATAATTTTAAGCGCAAACGATTCTAATTTTGTCAAATCTATTCGTTGCTAGAATCTCCCTTATGAATTTTTTTTCGGGTAATTATCGTTTTTTCCCTTGCTACGATGCATCTTCGCTTCCATCGTCGCTTGGTTACACAATATTACAAGACGTTGGAACTAGCCGGGGGTTTTCTGCTTGCACAATATCCGTCGTCAAAAGTTTTCTTTGGCTCAGGATAAATCCAGACAGTCATTCCCCTTCCTCCGTTTTGAACGGCTTCCAGCTCCGCGAGATTGTAACAATAGATGTCCCGTGTTGTAATCCCTGGTATTTTGTAAGTTACGAACGTGATCCATAGCACTCCTCCTCATTCTCGACCCTTAATACTTGGGTTTCGCACCCCTTTAGAGAACATAAGATATTTTCGTCTATGGCTAAGCCAATTCCTTCAAAAGGTTTGGCCGACGCAAGGGTCGCCAATAATTCATTTTATTCACCACGTACTTTACGTAGAGTCATTGCCAAATCCGTATATTGTTATGATTAATGCCTCAGGAAGACTCTCAAGAGATATTTTCCTTGATTCTTTTAGTACCCCGACCTTAAACAATTTTATTTTTTATTTGCCAACGGATGTGCTACATTTATCTTTTGTGTGCAAATAAATTCAGTGGTAAATTTAAATTTTGTTTCAATTTTAAGTTAACGGCACACAGTGCGCTAAATCGAATGCTTTCTCCTCTAATTATTGAGTTATTCGTGGATTTTTAGATGGATGCCATGTAATTTATTTTATTGTAGTTTGAAATTTATGCTTAATATTTTATCCGTCTTGTTTGCAAAGTGTGGGTGGAAGAAGGGATTCTTTCTTTGAGCTGATTCGATCCCACCTCATCATTTTTGCCTTGCTAATGTTCGTTTAAAATTATTCCCTCGCAGTCATAGTTTTAACGTTTAACTCTTGTGATTACTGCTGAAGAACAAGACTTATCCGTAGCCTCTGTGTTTTGATTGATTCCTACCTTAAGTTTTTTGACAATAATGTTGTTTTTCAATTCCCTCTCTGAGGTTGTTAATTATTCTTCCATCTACCCTCTTCCGTTTTAAATAACAAATTTAATATTTCCGCGCCAGATGTGGTATTACCTTATCAATTGCGCCTCTTTTTTTAATTACGGAGGTTAGATCCTTTCACATATTCGAAATCACTTCCATAATTAATTACTTTTTAAACTTTAGGATAGAAATATTTGCCTTTGGTGGGATATCGCAGAATCAGTTTACTTGAGTTACGATTTCATTGCTAATATCGTTGTTATATCTCCTACCACACAATCAAGATCTTTTTTGACATATAAGATATCCGTGTCTACGTGTTCATTTTCTCGTCTCTCCGAAATTACGGTCCCTTGAATGAATATTGCATTAAGAATATCTTTTCTCACGGGTACATTTTTGGGCCATAGGAAAAAAGTAGACTCTTCGGGAAGTGCTTATATGACATTGGAGGTAACATCTTCGAATTCATTACGATGGTTTTTTTTCTGACCAAAATTTTGTCAGTAACAATTATCAGCTCAAAGATATTGTAGAATATAGATGTTATTTAAACCGCTATGATATGATCACATATGTGGTCCCTAACCCAAAAAAAATTATTCTTTCAACAATTTTGGTAATGAAATGAATTAAATTCTCAGGTGATGATAATTAGTTTGAGAATAATCCGGTTTTTTCACAAACGAGGAATTCTTAAATGAGTTGATGTCATTTACGTATTGAATCAATTGGGCATGCTCTTTAATGAGCAAAGGTTGGCTGAAAGTAATAGCTACAGCTTGAACGATTTAAAAAAATAAAAATCCACGTAATAAGCTTATATGCATGTATTTATATTTCTTCATACTCTTATATCCTTGAAGCATGGCCTGCATGAAGGGGCCAAGGTGCCCTTTCCCCCCCAAGCAAGCCAAAACTCTGTAGTTTTTCTTACCATATGACCTAAATCATTTACAAAGCGTTCGACTCTTGTCCAAATGAATTATACGTACTTTATTTTAACTTAATCTGGATCTCTAAAACCGAATTTTGGACAACATCGGAGGATCTGATGGCGGGGATGTTTTTTTAATCACCTTTCCCGCATGTCACCCCACGGTGCATTTTGGGAGGTGGAGGCAATGCTCTTCAAGTCAAGAATTTTCTCGGACGGATCCGGATGCGTAAGAGAGGCCTAATCTAAATAAGGGCATGTTTGAAAGATGGCGACCTCATGGCGTCGGTTCCCGTTGAGATAGCTAGGGAGCGAATGATGCGAATGAAGGTGGGAGATGGGAGGGGATGCCAACGGGAGAGCGTGTGGGGGTGGGGTGGAGAGATTGCACAGACATGGGTCCTCGTTTCCTCGCTTCCTCTCCCTCCCACTCTCCCACCCACGTATGAATATGTCCTTTTCTCCATCTCCACCCCCCCCCCCAAACGCCCTACGGTCTCCCACACGAAGTAGTCAAAAGTCTCCCGCATCCCGGCCCATCATTCTCCTCTCCATTCACCGCGCCACCTTCTCGACCGCTACCCCACCCCCCTCCACCGTTTTCCCACCCTCTCCCCCGTTACTCCCACCCCGGGCGGTCTTCTCCACGACAATATCTCTGCCAACATCTTTCCATTCCGATGCGCCATGGAGCAAGCCCTCCCGACATCGATTACCCGCGTCATTCGACTTCGATGACTAATTGTCGGTTGAGTCGTAAATTCTCGAGCGATTTCCTTCGAGTCATTCGGGGTCCTTTTTTTCTTTCGGGAGCCATTTAGGAGTGCATTTTAATAATGAGGGAGAGATGGAATAGAGGCTTTTTTTTTTAATGCCAAAAGTTTGTGGTTTCAGGCTTGGCTTACTTGTGCTTTTGTGTCAATGAATTAAAAGATAATTTGTCGGCAAGTCATTCAGCAAAGCTGGAGAGATTTTAAGTTTTATTAAAATTTGGGAATAAAAATGTGATAAAATTGGGAAAATTACAATGGATATGATTGAATTTTATTCTGTTTGTTAATTGCTATCATATAGGTGATAATAAATTATCCAGAATGAACATAATTGTACAAAAAGTTATGTACCATCGCCAAAATATTTGACTCACGAGAAAATATTATGAAAACGTTTCTCTAGGGAAGTCGTCAGAAAATATGTAGATGGAAAATATGGCGCGAGACTTAATTTCCCTATGGTACTCGGGGTGTACCGTAAGGAAATTATGATTGGGGGTTAAAATATCAATATAATGATTATGATTGGAGGTTAGATATGGTACTTGTTCAAAATTCACTTGACTAATAGTACTCAAACAAAATTGATGTCGTACTCAATGATAAAAGGTTCACCCTTAAAATTATGCTTTATGTGTTTGGTTACTGAACAGCATCTGAGTGACCCTCTTTAAAATTCCTGAGCATGAGTTGGATTTTATGCTATTGATCTTAACAACTGCGTTTGTAATAATGCAAATGTTCAAATATATCTCATCGAAGGGCGATGCATAAACGGAAGATTTATATTTAAGGTATCTGTACTGATAAATGCATGGAAATAGAGCTATCAAGACGACTTTATATTGAGGCGAGTTGACTCCTGGGTTGGTTTAGTTAACGATATTTGTATTACTGCCAAAAGTTGCATCATTGCCGCGTGTTTTCTTGTACTCAATGGTTGCCCGTGGAACACCATTTACTCTCGTGTGACACCAACGATCTCATTTGGCTTACCTAAGGGGCTTTCTCGTCTTTTCGTTTCGAATAGCAAGTGTGGGACCTGGCGCAGGTAGTGCACACATTAAAACGTCAGAATGCAAGTGGGTAGAGAACGGCACTACCATGCGTCTTCTCTCGTGAGAACTTTCTTTCCATACATCTCCTCCCATCTCCAAGTGAATTCCTCCGTGGAGGATGATCGTCTCAGAAATATGGCCAGTGCATGTAGAACACTACTTCTATTATTAAATATAAACGTGCAATAATGTTGTTACTAATGTATAAATTTAATGACACTGTAATAAATATTTTCAAATCAATGATTTGAAGTAATAAGTGTTAAGGTATTACTGTTCACAGATCATACGCATTATTTGACTCTGGAGACTTCAAGAACTGGGAGATGGTAAATAATTAATGAGGGGCATGTATCGACGGGGAAGTTCCTGATGAAAGCCCTACTTGGATACAAAATTATTGAACTTTTCCCTCGTACACTTTCGTGTCATTCCTTCGAGGCGCGAAAGGCGATATTACCGATATTCTTGCATCTATGGTTGTAAAAGCCCCCTTGCGAGGCAAACATTGGCTGACCCAGTTCAAACGCCCAAGCTTCCGCCTATCTCGCTCGAGTAGAACGAGTGTGAAGGAGTAGTAAAATTGTGTATGTGCTCATCCATTGCCCTGAATTGGTTCGTCGCATTGTCCATACATCACTCGTTCGGTTTACCTGTTTGGATAGCCACTCATAAAGCGACCCACAAAACTTCATCAAAGTGGAGCGATTGACAACGCCTCGCGCGTGTATTCGGAAAGCGAAACGTCAGATCCGGCGATAGCGAGTTTACATTCACTACCCGTTTTATTTTATCACAAAAACGTCCCGTCACAAGCGCCTTTAATAACCTATCAACTCTGTCTCGCTGAAGGCGGGATGGCAGTTATTACCAAGTTTACGATTTCATTAGTTCCTTCTAAAAGTTTTCACCAATCTCAATCTCACCTCTTTTCTCAGAAATCGATGTGCCCTGTCACTAAACATTAGGCGTCGGGAATAATGTTTGCGGAAGATTTTCTTATTACACAATCAAGTACGGACCAAGCCCTTAGTATCTTCACGATTCTGCATTATGTTTGTGTATAATTGGTGTAATCATGAAGTGCTTGGAAAGCAAAAGTAGAAAGAAGCGCTCGGGGAAGGGGAGAAAGAAGTTTGGCTGCTGGTTGAAAGTCTAAGTAGACAAGAGTACTGGATGGATGGAGTGGTGAAAGGATGTTGAAGACTGTTGAAGGGGACATTGGAGGATAAATGGGGATGAGGGAGGAATAGACTAGGCACCTTGTACCGCTTGAAGGAAGGTATAAAATATGTGTGCTGAAATGTAGTTTATTGTGTTCCGGAGTGCTTTAGTGTTTAGTGTTTGATAGGCCGTGGAAGTGAATCAGTGCTTAGTCCTGATGGAACCACTACACTACGTGAAAGCTAAATCCCGATGCTGATGGAGTTTTATTTCCGTTAAAAGATATTGCTTAACCTAGCTGCGCATTTTGGTCGTTGGAATTCTTTCGTGGAAGGGGGTCTAGTACGACGTCGACATTTTCTAACGTGGCAGTGCCAAGAACAATTTTGTTCTTCTCTGTTATATTTTTCAGCATCTCCTACGAATCATGTGTGCTTCAAAAACGGCCGTTTTTATATCTATGTGCGGACAGTGCCCACATCTCGTCTTAAACGTATTTCATTTACGGAACGAAAATACATTTGAATCAAAAATGGATCGTGGACAGTTTTTTGAGTTAGCCGTAACCTTTCATTCGAAAGCAAACCCGAGGTTAACGGGAGAGGCGTTAGCGTTTGAATTAGGGTTACTCTCCGTATTGTCTTGGCGCCGATTTACGCTCATCGACGGATTTATGACCCCTGGTTAGCCGTTGGCGTCGCTCTCGTGCCTCCGTTTTGTGCCCTCCCCCTCCTCCTCTCAAGTTCCATTTGTTCCCCGGTGTGGGCGTGCAAAATCCTCCTGACCTATTGCCGACCGACGACATCTCTTTTCGTCCGCGAGGAAACAGCGGGAAATATCTTTAAGGGTTTGTGAAAGTGAAAAAGAGATTTGTCGCACGGGCGCCCTTTACTCTCTCCCTCTCTCTTTCCCTCTCCCTCCCACCGGTGAACTCCTCCCTGCCATCCCCCCCCCCCGTCACTCCCCCCCTACCCACACGCCCACCGCCGAGCCGATCCCTCTATCTTTCCCGTCTGCCCCCTTCTGTTCGCCAGGCTGCAACCAAGAATGCACATAAACAGATCACGTGGCCTCTCTCTCTCTCTCTGGCCGATGCCTCTTCCCAACCCTCCTCCCCCCACTTACCCCTACTTGCTCCCCAACCCCAACTCGAGATTCACGCCCAGTCTCGTTTTTGGCAAACCCTTCCGAACGGACGTCTATTATTGGCTCTTCGTCCGCACCCCGGTTCCCTCCTTCCCCCTTCCCCCACTCTTCTTACCCTTTTCCTTTCCCTCTCCCTCCATCCCCTTTCTCTTGCGCCGGAGCACCATCCCAAACTGATCGCGTTCGTTGGTATCCGAATATTCTTCATACCCTACCATTAACTTGGGTGGTGGATATGGAAAATTGTTCCGGAGTAACGTTGAAACGTCGCTGAAATTTTTGGAAACGTGTGCACTATTCTATTGATGATTCAAGCGGTGCTGATTGACGTTTCTTTAAAATGGACTTTGATAATGCTTCTGCAAATCGTACAAAATTAACTTTAAATTCTATCTTCCCTTATGTTGAGGATTTGATCTAAAAATGGGATCTGGTTGGTGCGGTAGCAGGTGTACTGGATCCGATCCCTAGAACCCGGTTTCGAATCCCGTGTGAAGTCAGAATTATAATAGTATAGTAGATATATAATATATATATATGTATATATATATATATATATATATATATATATATATATATACCACTTTTTGAAAGTCTCACGGACGTGAATAATAATGTATAACACTTAGCACTAGTGGACACAGACAAAAACACAGAAACACACAAAAAAAGAGACTCACTATTTTTCGAATTTTCGGTGGTCGTTGCCACCTTTATCAAGGAAGAGAGGGACAGAGCTCAGAACAGTTCTGTCCCTCTCTTCCTTGATAAAGGTGGCAACGACCACCGAAAATTCGAAAAATAGTGAGTCTCTTTTTATATGTGTTTCTGTGTTTTTGTCTGTGTCCACTAGTGCTAAGTGTTATGTATATATATATATATATATATATATATATATATATATTTATTTATTTATTAATGAATAGCCCAAGCTAACTAGGCGTTCATTGGGAAGAGGCAACTACTATGTTCAAAGAACATAAGATTGCAAACAACGAAGCAGTTCGTCAAAGCGTTCGTGTGGAGCATGAAACTCTACGAATCGGAGACATGGAATATTGGAAAAGTAGGCCAACGAAGTATAAAAGCATTTGAAACATGGTGCTGGAGGAGAAAGCTGGAGGTTGGATAGAAGTACATAGGGCAAATTAAAATGGGCGTAAAACAGGGAACCTATCAGAAGATGAGGGAATTAACACTAAATGGGGAAGAATAGAGGGATGCAGTAAACCAATCTTAGGATTGAAATACTGATGATTGCTTTATTATGTACGAGTATATTATACAAAGATATGCCTATCTCTTCATTGGGATACTTCGTGGAGCGCACTGCAAGGGGAGTACGCCGTACGTCGGATGGGACGTCAAATTGTGTGACCCTTTGGCGCTTTTATTTAGTGTTAATGCCGCCTGGTTTCCCTTCGATCTTACCCCATTTCCTAGTAATCCTACCCCTGGAAAAGTGGCGCAAATGACCTCGGATATCGGTCGTCTCCTCTGGTAGCTTGAATTGATAATATTAGACATAATTGATTACATGTTGGTCACACCATCGGCATCGAGGCTTCGAGGTTAGAAAAATGTACTGAAATGAAAGTCGGAAGCTGGGTACTGATGCCTACTTAAGCTTTTTGCTAATAATACCTGGGTTACATTGCTTTGCGCGCTAAGCTATCACAATGGTCTAATCCGAGAACACACTTTTTCTCGCCATTCCACCATGCTTAATGATTGTCGCTCAATTGTCGCTTATTCTAAGTCACATTTAATTGAAATGTTGGATCGACAAGAAAAAGGCATTTGTATAATTTTATTCATAAGTCACTTATCTCATCCCCTTTTGGATAAAGCCATAGTCTGCCCAGATCATTGAGACGGGAAGAATTAGTTTTATTGAATAAAATTGGGCCTAACTCAAAAGTAGGATAATTTGTCCGAGGTTACTCGAATTACTCTGGTATTAGAACTCATATAAAATTATGAGGACAGTTATTCACAAATATTCCAGTATTGCCTCGGGCCAATTCTTACTACTTTATTGTCGATTCAGTGGTATTCAAAGTTCGTAGCATTATTGAGGGAGCACAATTACCTACTTTAGATTGCTCATTTACTTTGATGATGTGCGAGTTCCATTCTCATCGACTTTCCATATCATAAATTTGCCATCACAAGGTCGAAATAGATTGGAGAGTCGTAAATTATTTTCCAGTTAATGACCAACTTTTGTGCATCATACGTGCATTTTTCGTGTTTTTTTTCATATTAAACTTTAAATTTGGAAATTACGTTTAAAAAACAAGTTTCTCGAAAGTGTTTCTGGATTCTTGGAACTCTCTCCTGATGACGTATTCAAGGACTATTTATAACTAATCCCAGTCACTCCTATTTTTAGATCAATTGATGTCTCGTTATTCCCGTCCACGAATAGTCTCATATTTTGGGGCGTGGTATAATTTATTCGAGACTCTTCTTCCTGATTGATGCAGTTACCTAGTAACGTACGGAAACAACATGAGTCATAATAACGCGAGTCTTATTTAACCGCCGCGTATGAAATTATTTCGATATTTACTCATCGGAGTTATTTTGTGTACTCAATCAAAGACTAGTCCAGATTCAGGATGTCGACAAATTATTTTCGATTCATCTTCATTCCTGGTCGGATTATGAAACTAACTTGGATTCGTGTCAAATTAACCTCATGCACCTGTGTTGCACTTGAGTTACTGAGTAGGGATTGACCGTATATCACCGAGTTTCTTGGCGCAGCAAGGTGTGCGGTTAATTTTGTCGGAATAGAAATTGATAATGAAGAAATTAAATTCATTGTAATTATAGATCATAAAAGTGTAAATGTATTTCGATGAGTCTGAAACCTCTTTTTTATGTTTTCGAAGTATATAATATATAACTGATATAATTACGAATGTAACCAATATAATAAGGAATCTGCAAGTATAAACTACGATAGAAAATTTTCCTATCCATCTGTCAATAACTTAATTCATGATCAGTTCCCTTTCAGGCAAAAATAGTGCTGCTAAGGTTTTATACTCTTTCTGTTGCAATTAATATTATATCTGCATAAGCTGGAATTTGCGTTGTTTATCTCAAACACAAATTGAATTATAATAATGTGCGGTCTGCTATCTTATCAATGTTATTTACCCTAAGCCTTATAGAGCCAAAGGCGAATTTGACATTTTCTTCATACCACCGATACTGTTATCTCTGTTTTTGATGACGTTACGTGACAGTAATTAATGTCACATTCTCACATTTAAGTCTCTTCCTTTGCCGTCCTTCACGAGCCGTTGTTGTTCATCCTAAGTTTGCCCTTTTATTTCGCACGCCTCATTTTTTAATATTATATATATATATATATATATATATATATATATATCTCCTGATTTCGCTTTCTTTTTCCCTTCCTTCCTTCTTCTTGAAGGATGTTTGCCCTAACTGTACGCTTTATTTTCATCAATAGTGGTGAACTACTGCCGAGTTCATTCAAAACCGTTTGGGTGAGTGCACATGGGATTTTTGGAAGTAGATAAATGATGGAAGAGGAAGCCGGTGTCGGGGTAATCATGCTGCTCTTAACGAGAAGCGCCAAGAGGGCTGCAGTTTGACGCCCCATCCAACGGGTCACACATTCAAGTACTCTCCGCACGGGCCTATGCTCTGTTTGGAATATCACAGAAAACCTTCCAACGCAGGGACTTTAATAAATAAATAAATATATATATATATATATATAATGTATGTATATGTATGTATGTATATACGTTATATATATATATATATATATATATAATGTATGTATATGTATGTATGTATATACGTTATATATATATATATATATATATATATATATATATATAATGTATGTATATGTATGTATGTATATATATGTATGTATGTATATATATATTTATATTTATGTTTATATATATATATATACGTAGGATATCATTACATATGCTAGTCGTCTAGCCTATTCGATCACTGTTCTTTCTTTATTCCTTAATATTAAACCCACAACAGTAAGTACATAAGTTATCAGCGACCTTGCAAACACTACCTCTGCATCTGGAATATCGACTTTATTAACAAGGAACAGTTTAATGAAGTTTGGGGTGTAAGGGTGTATCTTCATAGAGAAAGTTGGGAAAGGTTGCGATGTTCGGTCTGTGTTCATGCACATCTAAAACCTACGTTAAACTAGAGTATACCAATAATAATATAATACCAACTGCTCTGTTGTACTGGGAAATGCATTTATTTAGATTACTCTTAGCATACTAGTAGATCCTTCACGCGTAAGGCGTCTTTTTCCAGTTCACTATTAATGCCACTCATATATGTATTAAAATTCTCTTAAGATGTATTAAAGTGTGTCGTTTATCTGTCCTTATAGAGTACTCCATACTCTAATCGATAGCGTTTTACTGGTGCATATTTCATTCGGTGACCCAAAACGGAGAAACGTTTACGCGTACGAATTGATCATCATGAGCAATAATTGAGACGTTTCCAAATCTTGCATGTTCATTTGACTGCGGTACATCTTGCAGGAGGAGGATGTGCCAAGAAATGCAACGACGGGACAGTTGGGTTCGCTAGCGGAGAACATGCGATTCATTATTCTGTAATCAATTTTCCACCTTAGTAAATGGCCTTTTCCTCGTGTCAAGGAGAATCACTGCCACCCACGAATCGGCGGTTTATCTTCATTGTTAAATGTCAACCTCACCTCATGATTACCCTCGATGATTACGCCGGTCCAAGAACACGTGGAATCAATTTGGGCAAATATTCGTCGCTCTGAAACGTTGAACTTGCATAATGTTCATATTTGTTTGTCTACCGTTTAAGGTATGTTTCGGATATCCACTGATTGAACACCGGTACGTATCTACGACTTGCCTAACGAGACGATACCTGACACCCCTCTCTGCCATAAACCCTTCTTCGATTCCGCATACATTTTAACCTGCCTTGTTCCTGCAACATGCCCATCCTTTTACTTCCCCTACCTTGCCTGCTCAATATTCTCTCCTCTATCACAGCCTTAAACATAGCATCGTCCATAAAAATACTTTGCATCCAACTTTCCTGCTTCCTTTAAATTTCTCGCAATAATCTTTGCTCCTCCCCACCATAACTAGTTTCACTTCCACCACTTCTTAGTTTTCTTGCCATATATCAGCACTTAGCATATTGCTTCAACGAGCAAGTTTCGGTATCATACAAAACTACAATCCAAATCAACGTTTTTGATAATCATTCCTAATATCCTTACTCACGAGTCACTGTCATCAGCTCTTTCCTCACTGTAAAATCTTCGTTCCCTTTTGCAGTTATTCTTATGTTCTTACTTCTTTGACCATCTTGGTCCCAAACATTGCCAAGTTCGGTCAACTGTACTGCTTCCTCTAGTTAATACCCTCCAATTTTAAGGTTCAACTTATCCTTCCTCTTTCTCCAAAATCTCGTTGCATTTGTCATATTTTCATCGATTTCCATCTCATACCGATCTCACTCTTTTTTCTATTGTGTTTGGCGATGACCGTAGGCGAATTAACTAAATCTTATTCATCCACAAAACTAGATTTATAAATTCTCCGCCGTCTTTCATTCCTGTCCTCAGTTCTTTCTATTCCTCTCTTACGACTTTCTCCGCGCATTCGTCGGAAAGCTGACATTGGAGCTTAGGCTGAAATTTTAAAACAGCGTGGTGTCCGGAACGTAAATGCATTGGAATTCGATAAGTCTGTTTGTCTATGTAGTCATCTACGATGGACCCCGATAAACCGCTTTAGATTTCCATCAGGTACCTCAGAGTGGTAGAACTAGCGGCTTCAACGCAGCACCCTGTAATCTGAGGCGTTATCTACTTGAATCGGCGACATCTGGGTTAGTAGGCAGGGCAGGCACTCGCTTACATATCAGAGGAACTCTCATCCGGCAGATAGGCGAAGAAAATGATTCACTCGGGAAACTACTTTCGGAAATTCACCCCCCTTTTGAGTTTTCGTGCTACACCAGTTTTCCTTGCATCAGTTTTGCGAAGGTAAAGATTTTAATTTCCCGGGGCGATGTGACTCACTCTTGGGGGGTGGGCCTTGTGAGCAAATTTTTTCCACGTTCACGTTCCCGTCCCATTTCCTATTCCCTCTCGTCCTTTCCCCATCGTTTCATCCCCTTCGGCACCGTCTCATTTCGTCTCGCCCGTTCCCCCACTTTGCCGCCGCCGCCTCATCATTCCCACCTTTTCAACCCCACCTCCGCCCATTAAAAAAAACCGCCCTCTCCATAGTATTTTCCTTTCACTCCCCGCCCGCAAAACCCTTCTCTTCCCCTCGCCACCGATGCCCCGACACTTCTTCACTTTTCCTTTTTTTCCGTTTGCCATCACGGTCGGCGCGTGGCTTGCGTGAATCGAACTGCGTGGGTGTTGGCCTCCGAAGGCTGCCACGCCCTTCTTCTCATTTGCCCTAACTTATTTTTTTTCCATCTCCTTCTACTACTGTGCTCTCTCTCTCTTTCTCTTTTACTGTCTTTCTCTTTCTCATTTTGAACAGCTGTCGATTCCCTTTTGAAGGATTGAGGAGGTGTTAATTAATCGGTCTACCCGTTTGGGTTCTTTTTTTTAATGCATACGTTTGTATATGTGTGTGTGTGCGTAGAATTTTTTAAAATCCGAATCCGTCGAGTTTGTGATTTATACTTGTACCGACGCCAGCAGTATGCTTACCCGTTATATCTTTTCGACCTAGATCTTCGACGTATGGTGTTTTTTAGATACTGCTGCCTTATCGCAAGGCCATTAGGGTGCTTAAATTTTCGTGGTTGTAGATGTACAGCCGGGAGTAGAAAGTTCGGACCCCCCACATTGTGTTTTTTTATGAACGCATCGAAATCGAGAGTTGGGTTTTTTTCAATCGG
Source organism: Hetaerina americana (assembly GCF_022747635.1). Taxonomy (NCBI): domain Eukaryota; kingdom Metazoa; phylum Arthropoda; class Insecta; order Odonata; family Calopterygidae; genus Hetaerina; species Hetaerina americana. The sequence continues at coordinate 27,954,034 of NW_027286181.1, forward strand.
ATATGCACCTAGTTGATGACTAAATGTCAAGCCTTTCTTGTCCCGATAGGCGCGTTGATTCTTTGCACTGCGCGCTAAATTATTACCCCAAATTTTGACTGATTTCGATTTGGGAATCGCAGTGCATGAATGAAATACTGGCGGCCCCGAAAGTGCGAAATCGTACTTTTCTAAGTGTGGAAATAATCCTTTTGAGCTGCTTTAATTTATTTCCCATGATATGGCATTCCACTACCTCGTAAATTTAATCATTTCGATGTTGTCTATTCATGTTTCCGTCCGATTCAGGCACAAAACTCAGGAAATGACCTATCACAAATAATTCTGGAACTGAGAAAAATACGTGGAAAAGCTTCCCTTCGTGTGATCATCTCATGTGTGAAGAAAAAGTGCCGCGCAATGATAAATTTGCCGACTGCAAATTACAAGCGCAACTCATCAGTCGCTTATAGTTGTAGCAGTTGTAGATTCATCCCTGAAGGAAGTCTTCGATGACTGGAGCTGTTAAAATTTTCAGCGACAATATCTCGTAAATGTTCCCGGCGGTAGAAAATGTATTGAAATGGCATTTGCGTGAAAATAATTTTAACCGATGGTCCTTGAAAATTGAAACAGATGGAACTGAGAAAATAAACTCGCCAAGCGCCCTGCTGGCCACTTCTTTTAATGACATATTTGTAGCGTTCCACTTTCGTTTCCATTTGGGTTTAGGGTTGGAGCAAAAAAGAATAATCTTTATATTTTTGGACTGTTAAAGACCGAAATAAGAGAGATAGAGAGAGAGAGCTGTTGCGGGTGCTGTTCCATTCAGAAAGTTATCAGCGTCGCGGTGCGAAACTTCGTAATGAAAAATCGGAGGAATCGAATCTCTCGCCGCGCCCTACCTCTGGTTTCGAAGGGCACCCCCCCCCCACCCCCTGGGGGTCGTACGGAGACCCTTTTCCGTGATGGATTGCCACCTGAGAGAGAGATCGCCCGTCGTTGTGACTGCCCTATTTGTGCGTGAGGTTCGTTAAGATTGAAAAATGACACCTGGGTGGCCCGCTCGAACCCTTCCCCTCAAAAGAACCTGTTAATAAACCCCATTACTTGCTTCGTTCGTACCTCCCAAATGGAATTGCTTATCAGCATTTATTTAGTTGGACGGGGGGAATGACTCTCTCACCAGGTGATGAGCGCGGGAGAGGAGGTTTTCACAGCATGTTCAATGCTCTTTGAATTTCCGCCAGGAAAATTTCTTGGTGCAATTTATTCTAATGTATATTTATTTGTATTTAAATATAGGATTTTCAGGGATATGTTCACGCTAAATATTTTTTGTTGCCTTAATTGAAGGCATAAAAAATATAATGATGAAAACTTAAGTGTGGAGCTTAGGTTTGTATATAGCTCGGAAACTTGGTCGTCGAGGCAAGAGGGTAAGCATAGGTGGAGAGGGATGTAAAATGTAAACGGACGGCAAAGAGGGCATAGTACGTTCAAGGCATGGTAGGGGAAGAGAGAAGGTTGTTGGATTCGAAGACGGCAGGAAAAGCGGATGCAGGGGATACTGAAGAGGTAATGGAATACTGAAGTGGTAATGGAATACTGAAGATGGTAATAGAGGGAAGGACGCTGGGAAAGCAAAGTAGAGGAAGAAAAAGAAGATGAATTTGGATGAAAATCAGTGGGGGGTCAAAAATAATGTAGATCTAAATAAAGAAATAGTATTTTATATTATAAAATATTTTATTGATTAGGATATTTTATGTCATGTTAGAAGTATGAGTGTGTAGTGCATGAGTCCATCAGAGCGCTTCATACCCTAACCCTAGAGATAATAATAATTTGTTCACTCGTTTATAATTTTATAGACTTATGTCTGCAGTCGTAACAGTCCTAAAGTAGGCAAAAATAAATATAAAATATACACAAGTTTTGAATACTCCTGTGGCTCAACCATTGTCTTTGACGGAAGGCTGAATTATTTTCTTTTTTTTTTTTGCAGCCTCATGTTGAAATTTTATCCGTCTGCCGAAGGTAGTTTTTTGTTACCGAAATATTTTGAACTTTCTGTGTGTTTTGTTTCCTGCTTACTTTCTGCCACCTCTTCGACTATTATTCTCATTCCATACAGTCCATTCAATGCATACGTGAATTGCGAAATCAACGTAAGAGTACCTATTATCCCGGAGCAGTAAGTAGAAATCTATAGGAATATACAAAATAGCTGGGAACTTCGCTTCCTCTAGTACTCAATCCCCATTCATCTCCACTCTTTGATGTCGGTGAGGGAACCGTTGTTTCGCGAATAAAGTTTACTGGCCTTAGTTAACGAATTGTCGATGAAATACGTGAGAATGATTTTAAAATGGCAGTCAAGAGCTCAATTGACATGTGGAAGAAAGAACGTGGATGTTGTGAACAGTTAGGGATTTTAACCGATTTTTTTGTAAATACTCACCCAGTGATGTTATTAAAATCCAGGCTTTTATCGAGTGACTGATTGCATGATAGTCTTGATTGCGAGGAACGGAATTCGCGAAGGCCTCTATCGATATGTTGTCTGCAGGATTTAAAGCTTAAAATCTTCAATAAATATCGACCCGTTTCTCTGCAAATCGTTTTGGTAATCAAGAGAAAACATTGACTGCATGACTCTGATTTGGGATATTCCGTATTTTATTGGTCAATAAACCGTGAACGCGAATATTTCGACCGGTTTTGGCCGAGGAAACAAAGTATGATCGACAGGTATGGAGATAACGAGGCAATCGTATGCACCTCGGTTTAAAAGCACCTTCATTCAGGCTATGAGCTCCCATCTAATTGATTAATCTAATCCCCATATACTGAATTCAATATCATAAACATGCAAAATCCACAGCTGAAACTTCTACTTTAGGAGAATGAAACGGTTGTTTTTTCTCCTCCATGGGCCAAATCCTCCCACTAGGTACAAGTAATGTCAATTGCGTCTCAACCGCATAAATTCAAATTATATTATTGCATGGCAATTATTATTTATCAAAGGAACACACCCCACGTGTACGTCACTTAAATCAGTTCCTGGTCAAAATCGTCGCAATGATTGGATTATTTTTATTACACCATCTTCCTAAAGTTCAACAAATCATCGGGGTCATTAAAGCTTTCGGATCTGAGTTTCAGGAACTCATGGCGAGCGGGAGTTTACGGCATATGTTTCGGAATCGCTTGCTAGTCATAACAGCTCTCAGGTAGGAAGGTGCTGACTTTTAGAGCCAACCTACTCTTCAGCAAAGGTTCCCATATGGACGTCCCTAACTACACACTCAAGGTTTTATATTGATAGATATACGATATTACTGTTTTATAGCTTCTCTCTCGCCCAACCTAAGAATAACTTAGGACTGCACGACTTAGGGGCGTTGCCATAAATGCTGGGTGTTTTTTATATTAATAGTTATCCACGGGTTGTGATTTAAGGATTATTTATTTCTTTGAGGTCTAAAGAAAAGGAAATTCAGTCCATTAATTACAACGAATTTCAATGCTCTCTGTAAATGGCTTTTCAGGAGAAGAAGCGCTCCCTTAGTAGCCTCTTCGCGTAAGTTTAATGGAATCAAATGAGGTGTCTCAAGTGTCTCGTTTGTTCGACAATGGGCTGTATTCTTTTTTCTCCTTTTTCCTTTTTTTCTTCGTCTTTCGAATGGTCTCGGGAACCTTGTCCCACACTATTCTCTACCTCAGATGATGAGGGGATAATTTCGACGGAGGAGGGGGAGGGAGAGGTGCAATTTGGGTGTCTTTCGGAACATTCCTATGTCCCTTTCCCCCCCCCGGACCAGGCGTCTCCGCTCCCCCCAGTGTTCTAATTCCTGCTCACAATGCCGCCTCCTCGCCATAGATGAGCCGTCCGTCTTTTCTCTTCCGACAGACCGGAAGCCGACGACGCGCAAATCGTCTCCGTAATCCCTATTTAATTCTCGCGTGTTATTATCGTACCCCGATTTTTACTCGCATGTTAAATGCGTCGTCGAAAGTGATCGTTCCGCCTTTTATCTCTCCCCAGCACCTTTCCAGGCTGACTGCTCCGGGAATCTGTTTATGACACGAACAACGCAAGACAGCAATTGAGAGCGGCAACGGGTCGCGCCGACTGCTTTAATCGAATTGCTCTGTCGAACACGGCTTGCTAATGGAATTGGATCGTTTGGTTCCGAAAGCGAACGCTCCCACCCAAGTTCTCCTCCGCTTCATCTCAGCCTCCCTGTTTCAATCCTCTCATCATCCTCCTTCCTTCATTCCCCCCTCACCCCCCCACCACACACACACAATCTCTTCGTTCGCTTACTCCATCCCTTATCGCCTCTATAAAACGATACGAAGCGGTAAGGGGGAAATCAAGTCCGAGGAATGAAATTGGGGAGTATTTTTTTAAGAACCAGCTTCCGATCGCTGGATACGGTTTTCATATTGGGTGTGCCTATCCCTCATCAGTCATGGGGAATGCAGAACTAGAGGGAAATAAACACCGTCTGCTATGTGCTTATGAGGCACCGTTTTCCGCGATTGAGAATGTATCGTAGAAAAAAAATTGTGTTTTTGATATGGTCGCCTATACTTTATTGCCTAGTATCAAAATCTCGTTGCGACAATCTGGTTCGAAAATCAATCTAGTTCGAGCACTCAAGCTTCAGCAATGGAAGTGCATAAATTAAAAGTTTTCAGAACACTGACTGGACATTCAACGTTTAAGGATAAGGTTCGCGTTCTCCCATCTCAAAGCCCTCTCTAAGTGCAACGATCCAATTCCGGGGTCGTTGCACTTGCGAAGGATTCACATTTCTATGAAGTCGTGGTGGCACGGAAAAACTTCACTAAAGAAGAAAATATTTTCAGCAAAACTCTCACTGAATCATTCCAAACGGTTTATAACGCTTGACACTTTCAGACTTCACTTCGTGGAATTGTTTGATGGCCATATTACGAGGGTCATCCGGAAAGTAGTACCCGTTCGTGAAATAAAAAGACAAAAGTAAATATTAACAAACATAAAAAATTTTATTTGAAAGAGGATACTTTAAACTACTTCTCAACATAATCTCCAAGCAAATTAAGGCATTTGTCATAACGTGTGACAAGTTTCTGTATTCCTGCTGCATAGTCCTTCGCCGCCAGCTCATTGAGATACGCGAGGGACCCATCTTGCACAAATTTTTGCATAATGCAGATGGTGTTTAACAATTTCATGAACAATTGTTCGAGAAACATTGGGAAAATGCTCACAGATGTCATCAATTGTGACGCGCCGATCGTTCCTCACGAATTCGTCAACTGAGCTCACCAGTTGGTCTGTAATGACAGACGGTCTCTCCGAACGCTCATCGTCGTGTGTGTTCCCCCTCCCCATGTTGAAGTTGCGACACCACCGCCGAACAGACGACTCGTCCATTACATTGTCTCCATACACCTCCTTTAATTGGCGATGAATATCACATGGGCGAACGTTTCTTGCATTGAGGAATTTAATCACTGCCCTCACTTCACAACTGGCGGCGTTCTCAATTTTTTTAAACATTGTAAACAATCACAGAAACAACACAGGCAATGCTAGCGTCACGCAACTTGGCTCAGAGAAGGCAGACAAGCCACTGAAGCTATCTGACCTCGTCCAGCGGCTACTCGCGTCGTCAGCACTTCATGCGGCACGAACGGGTACTACTTTCCGGATGACCCTCGTAAATGAGTTTGTAATTTTCCACGTACTTCTTGAAGGAAAATATTTTATGAAGAAGTTATCTCGCGGACTTATTCACGAGTAAAACATGCTCTCGGTACAAGGAATAAGGACTGGCTACATAGTTACTTCTTTAGTCGGCAGTTTCTCTGTAGTAAAGTTCGGAATTGATCTTGTTCTACAGGTAGTTCTAATGCTGATGAAATTACTGAAGTGCGAGGAAGGACATCTAAAACTCAAACAAAAACCTACTATGAAATTTAAAAATACGGAAACTGAGGTCGCCCCTCATCATAATCCCAATGCAATCACTATCGTAACATACAAAAAAATTCATTATTTTGACAGCGATCAAACTAGCAGCATTCCCTTTATCCGCCGACTGTCTTTTCAGTTAGACTAATGTGATGATATGGATTAAAATTAGGCCGATAATGAAAGGAAGAGTGCAATATCCCTGGCGAATCACTGTACAGCATCCATCGGGGCACGATGCTTTCCAAAGAGAGCCTTCTAGCCAGCGTTGACTGGTGTTGCCTGGGGACCACGCCTTCCACCTGACCCATTACAGTTATAGAAAATCTTCGGTCGAAATTGGAATATAATAATTATTTCATTGGTCGGCATATCATATCGTACAAATATCACCGGTTTTTAGGAGTAATCATGCCTCTGTATCGTTTTCATGATCTATTTCCTTGAAAATAAACATTTTTTTGCCTGTTCATACGTCTTCATTCGCCTTCTATTCCTAAACGATAATATTCTCCAAGCTCTCGTGCTACCAGGGAATAGCCCCGTCTCGAGGCTAGGGAGAAAGAGGATTGCGATGAGAGCAGGAATGTTTTGAGAAAGCCCTAAAATTAGAAGGGGACCGACTGGGAGCTTTTGAGCCACCCCTACCTCGCAGCCGGAGGCCATTCTGTAGTATTCCTTCCCTTTTTTTCCCACCCCTCTCCATCCCTCCGACCTCTTTCTCGCCCTTCGTGTAAACTTCCAAGCCTCATTGCCTCCCTCCGTTCTCCCGCCCTTCGGAGCCTTTCGTTTGTTCTCCTCTTTGTTCTGCCTCCCTCGCTCGCGGATTCCCCCTGTGCCCTCTCAGTTAGTTATCTCCGCTTCCGAGGCTCCCCAAACAACACGGCGGCCGCAATAACTGTAGGATCTTTAAAGGATTTTCGAACATCCCGGGGGATGGAAGTATTACGGGCAATTGGGACCGTAAGCGAAGCGTGCGTCACGATCCGCCATGAAATCGGTCCTAGAAGACCTGCTTAAAAGGCGTTGCACTGAGGCCTTTCCGCTGTTTCCTCATTTGAGGTTCGAGTAATTCTGTGTGGAGACAGATTATGTTGGTCTTAGGATCCCATTCTCCGTGTGAATTTATCCTATAAATCATATGGGCGGGATTTCCACGATAAAACATATAGGGGACCCACCAGCCAAGTACCAATTGTTCGCGAAAAGTCTGGGTCACGTCTTCCATGAACCATCTGGGCACCTTCATGGTAAGATGAATGGGTTAAGCTCTCTGGAATTGTTCCGTAGGCTTCTTTTCGACAATATAAATTTCATGCATTGGATTCCATTCGATTCCCTGTTTTAATTTCAGTTCCGGGACTTAAACCCTAAAGTTTCCCGAAACATGTAGTTCAGGAGAAACGCGACCGAAAACTAAGGTTCGAACGATCTCTGAATGAAGCCTGGATGGCTAAGGGGTTCTGAACACTATCGAAATGGGTAGATTGTAGATTTATTTTCTATATGAGTTGCCTTTTTCTGAGGTCGGAAACACATTATGAAGTCAAAATTTTGCTAAATGTACGTGGAAATAGATTTCGCTAGCACACGGACAACCGACTTATTTTGTTAATTATTTGTAGTTATACCAACTAAGGGCCGGTTTTCGATGGACCCTGGCACTACACCCTACTGTACATACTCATGTGCTCTAAATAACGTGATGCAAAATATCTTTTAACCTCGTTTGTAATTGTTAAAATAATCCATTCAATAGCTCGGCATACTTTCTACCTCACTTATTTCAATCTAAAATTCCTTTTCTTTTCCTCTTGCTCCCTCATATTTCTAGCATTCTATCCTCTGCACTGCTTTCAGCACCCCAGTGCATCTCAAGATACAATTTTCCGACATTCGGTTAGCTCCCAACAAACTTTTTTTCCTTATGTCAGTTTGATTTTATCTTTATTTTATCTTTTCCATGCCCACATCTTGAGGACCTACAATCTACGCCTATCTTCTAGCCTCCACGGTCAACCTTCCGAGACGGACTAGTCTACAGTGCATATTAAAGAGTTTCTCTAGTCCTTTCGTTACATCTTCACTTGCCATTAACTCCCGCCTCTTTATAAATGTTTCCTCACCTAACGTTATTCTTTTTTCATGTCCTTACTGATCTGCCCATCCTCCTCCAGGACACTTCCTATAATATTTGAACAGTTCTAGCGGTTCTTTTTCATGCCCTCTAACTTTAATGAGAATCTTTGCCTTCTTACTTCTTGAGAATCTTATAACCTTAATTTTTTTATGATTCGTTCTCATCTTATATTAATCACTCTTGACTCTCCAATGCGCTTGTATGGTTTTAATCATTTGGGCAGCCTACTACATGAAATTTACAGACTAGTCCACTTCCCTGCCGTAGCACTCAGCAGTTATATTACAAAATTTATATCCCAGGCAGTTTTCGAACCTGAAATACCATGAAGACGGAATGTCCGATATTCTCCAAGATGTTCGGTTGTGTTCGGGGCCAACCGTTTCGAAACTTGTGTATTAAGCTTGCGAATGTATAGAGATTCAGAATATTATTATACACTCTTAATATAGTGACGCAGTGCTGACTTAAGACACCGTTTGTTGCTGCGTATTTCATATTCACCACAAAACTGTTTCTGCTCAACCCACCCCTACTCCCAACAGTGCCACATTTCATAATGTTGGGCAAATTAATCATATGGAAACAAAACCACAAAAGCCAGAAACGATGGGTGTGGGAAAACATAATGATTAGAAAAAATGTATCCTTTCTCTTTTCCCTTGGTCTGGTTAACATGATGGATTGCGTCCAGTTAAGGGATATTGGAGATCTTGAGGAAACCTTAATCCTTCAAGTGCCCGAGTCTTTGAGGACTCGAACGAATCCAGCTCACTGGTCGCCATTCCCCTTTGTATCTGTTGCTGCCTGGAATGGTTTCCCTTTCATTTGTAAATTTAGTCCGTTAAAAGTCTTATGTTCTCAATCTCCACTGGAGTGGTGGGTTTCCCTCGCGCGTTATTTTCAAGCAGCGCCCCAGACGAAGGTCTCGTTGCATTTCCGAAACTATTAATCACCTTCGGTCGCTGGGCTGGCTTGAATCCAGCACACTTCCCTTCTTCACTTCTTCTGGACCCTACTCTCCCGCTGATGGCGTAACTTGTGACAGCACCCTGGATACATTTTTCCTTCCACCGAAGATGAAATTGGTTGTTAAAGAAGTTCTTCGGTAACGGATGTGCACAGTCTCCCCTCGGAAGTACATAGTTACCTCTGCTATTTCTCAAAGAAGAGCTAATGGTATGCGTGCATTCTCCGTCAGTCACTACTGATTTATGCATCCATATAGTACTCCCGCAAGTGATGGCATTGGTATTTTTATGAATTTAAATGCTTTTTTTGGCACGGAGTATAATCCAAATGAAACGATTGGGTTTCTAATATTTGAGCGTTAACCTTGAAGATCGTTACGTAATATTTTTCGCAATTTTTTTCTCTTCCAGGAGGTGAAGGCGAGAGGATGTGATAAAATAATGCAGATGGACCCCGGGTTTCCATTAGCCTAATCTTAATTTTTTTTAAATTCATTTATCCTTGAGTCCGTTTCCCAAATTATTCCCGATCTTTTATGTAAGTGGAAGTAAGTGAAAAAACCTGACTGATTTCTGTGATGATAAGTACCGACAACCTTTAGTGGATAATTAGTATAATTCTGCCAGCGATAAAAAAAACCAATGTATTGAAAGAGCTCGGCATTTAACGATGGCTTGAAGTGCAGGTGGCGCACCTTGTGTTCGTGGGGGTTATCTCCCAATGAATATGATGAAAGATTACTTTGACTCTAAGGTTAGATTGGAATTACATGACTTTGGTACCATTTACCTTGTATTAACCGAAGTAGAAGAGATGTTCAATGAAGAGTGGTCATAACATGTTTGCTATGGTAATTTATTGTGTAAAATTTAGTTTTGCTAAATATAGTGTTAGCTTAACGAGTAATGTATATGTAGTATAAGTTTCATTGATTTGACTCCGTTGCAAGTTGAAACATGTTCAGTTCGCCTACGCCTGATTCTGATCCTGAAGTGAGTGGAGATAAGGTTCCACCATTTGTAATTTTCTCTACTCTGTTTACATTTAAAACCATATTTTAGATATGCCTGACCAAAGGGAAAACAGAACTTTTCCTATGTCTCTTGTGGCATAACGTAACTGGGACTCGGCTGACGAATTTGTTCCGGCGAAAGCAAAATATCAATACAGCGTCGCATGATACCTCCATCATTTCCGCAGGCAAACTGAAAAAGTTTCAAATCGCAACGGCTGCTGCTGACTCAGTACTAAAGTCAAATCAATGAAACTTCCATCACACATTTATTATTCATAAAGACTAACAAATAAATCGCGCAAAATTTAATTTTTTATGCAAATTGTACTAATAAAAATTCTATGATCACTTTATGGACAGCCCTTGTATTCGAGCATTAGCTTTTTAACACCCCAATTTAATTCGATTTAACATTTTATTCTTTGTTTCAAGTCTTAGGCATCAGAATGTTTCGAAGATTTCTGGTTTTTCGTGAAATTATTCTTTTTATAATATCTAAGTATAATTTTCCCAAACTGTAGGCATATTATTTAATCACTTGGAACTGTTCAGAGTCAGTTGGTACATGTATTAAGTCAGTAATGTGAATGAGACTCAACCGGTAATCACTGAAGGCTTTAACTGGGTACAAGTAATATTATCTGTATCCTCCAGGCCTAATCATTAAATTATGAAAAGAGAAAGATATTTCTAAAAATACCTCGACTTGGCCTATTCCGCATGATCCTCTTTTGTAGCTTGGCAACACGATGGGCTCTGACGCCATCCATTATTTTTTTCGTTGAAAAATGTAATGAATGGTACTTTACCATGCATCTGCTTCCTTAAATTTGCGTATTTTTTTGCCTAAGATTTTTCTGTTAAGCTCAATGCATTAAATGGGGAAAAACTGCTGAATCTTCGTGTAAAAGTATTAATTGAAAATGGAATTTGATCTTACTCATCATATTTCTCATTATGCGTTCAGCACGATTGGAAATATAATGTAATACGTCTTTGTACTTTGAGGAAATATCATTTACTCAATTGAGGGTAATTTTCTGTTTCATTATACCCTTAAATGTTTAATCTGATAATAAATCAGCACTTACTGATTATTATCCTTTAGCAACTAAACTCAATCATTGCCAATTTATTTGAGGCATTTAACTAATTATTTATTCACGTATTAGGTAATTTTGTTTCCAAGTTTTAACGGTGCATTAGAGATGACCATTTTTTCTTAAATATTGAATTTGTATTTTACCAGTAAGTTTTTGATGAACTGTAATTTTTTAATGTGCTTGTAGAAATCGCAGTGCATTTTATGTATGTTTCATTCATCCATTTGTTTTTGGAAATATAAAATTGTATAGGTATATAAATGAAGTTACTTAGTTATACACTATTTCTTATATATTTCTTGCACCTCCTACTAGAAATAGTGTATTTTCCGATATTGTTTGTGAACGTGTTTGTCCCCGTTTCTATGTGTTTTTTCGCCATCTAAATAATTACTACTTCCCCAATTTTTTTAAAATTGATATGCTTTATTTTTTCAGGTGAGTATCATCGTCTGGTGCGGACAAGTATTCTTTTCTACCTTGTGCTGAATGTTGTGAGTTGCATCTTTTTGAATTTAATATTCCCTTGTTTCATAGTTAAATTAACCGCGTATGAATGTCATGGAATCGTCATTCCTAACTATCACATTTTTAACAATTGGACATCTTATTTACGCTCTCGAATCCATCTTCTCCATTTTGGTATTCCCACATAACTGAAAACATTACCGAGGATATCGGTCGGGAATATTTTTTCCGAGTGTATGCGTTCGAATCCGGAAAATGAGTCTATATCCTATTCACATCCCATTCATTTGAAATCACTGATTTCTCGAAGACTGTCGACAGTGTTCCTGTAAGCTGTTGATTTGACTGCTTGGCTAGAGTTTCTCTTTTTCGCATATGACTAACCAGTCGAAGCCATTAGATTACAGATGTCTATTGCCAGGAATGTGTCTTCGCTTGTCATCTGGTGTAAGATTCCTGGCACCACTTCGGTATGAACACCATCTTTAACAAACGCTCACGTATTGCCGTTCACAAAGAGCGCTGCTATGCTTTGACACCTGTAGCTTTCAAGTAAAGTTTTTACTTTTTTCTTGATCAAATAATTTCCTTTTAAAACAGCAATTCTCTGGTTGACAGTATGGTAATGGCCAACGTGATTGTAAAATGTTTATTTGACTCATATTCGTGCTACTATAACGGCCTCGCTCTTCTAATAACGCTGACTTTATCGGTTTACGAGTTTTAAGGACTACAAATACGTTCAGATTTCCATTTTCCGTGTATCTTCATTTCCATGACAATGTTAACCCAGACTTCTAATGAAGCAGCATTGAATTCCGTTAATAATTTTGATGTCTTCGCCCAGATATTCCAGTCGCAAAAAAATAGTTTTATTTTCGGGTGTTTTTAAAAATTTTCATTGCACATTAAATTTGAGCAGTAGTATAAAAGTTCTGTGATTCTGTTCACTTCTTAGCGTCCCTTCATTTCGACTTGGGACGAATTAATGCTCTTTCTTCTTGTTTTTTCTATGGAATAATATAAATGACCAACGCGCGAATATGAAAATGGTTTTCTCCCTTTGTGGATCCAGTATTTTAACTGATGCGTTGGAATTCCTTTTTCTTAAAAGCTTATTGGGCGATGAACTCTTTGTCATCGAATCAATATATCCGTAAGCGATCTTCTCACGACTGGATTATCAAAATGCTGAAAATGGCTTCGGGGTAATTTAAATTTTGATCCTATCGTCATATTGTCTCGTTTCTTACCTGGCGTTTGTGCCCACCTTGATTGTGAACTTCATTTTACGGGAACGGGGCATAATCAGTGCTGCATGTCCCTCTCCTGATTTTACTTATATCCGTAAGAAGTATCTTCATTGATATAAATATCTCGAAACGTTTTGCCGCAGATCGCTTTCTTTCTCACAATTGTTACATTTTTGGGACTCCATATAATAGCTCAAACAAGCGTCAGTTAAAATATTTAATCTTATAGAAATATTTTCTCATTAATTTTCCTTTAATGATTTTGTTGATGAAACCTTTCATTAATAAAATGATTTCCGAATTCGTTGTGCTGCATTTTTTTAAATTGTACGAGTCTAATCCTTATTTCATTAGGCACGTCTTTACCTTTAATTGGCGCATCAAATGAAGTAAGTACATGTAACGCATTTTATTGTTGTTACCGAAGTCCTATTTTATCAATGAAACCTATTTGCACGCTTGAAAGGATAGATTAATGAAATTGGATTTAATTTGTGGGGCGCTGGCTAACTGGCCAGTAACGACCTCATTGTGCCCTTTCGTTTGGTCCTATCTTCGGCGTCTACATCCACGTTGTGCAGGGGAGGTGTTGGCCCTGGCTCTTAAAAAAAAATAAGGAAAGCCTCGAGGGAAAGGAGTTGGCTGTCTGCTCCCCATTGGCTTTGGTTGCGTGTGAGAAATGAAAACACCTGGGGTGAGCATTTATAGACGCTGAAAACGGGGTCGTAGGATTTGCAGAGTCCAGTATATATATGTATCCCGTTAGACCCATCGTCTGTTTAATGCGAATACTTTGGTCTCACTCACTGAGCCACTTAAAATGTGTATATGTATTAAGGATGAATGATCCAGGATAGCTGAGACCCACGAAGTCATTTTAATTTCTTAAATCAAGTTTTTATCAGCGCAAATTATTCGATCTTTTGACATTTTTCTTTTGGAGGAAAATCGTGATTTACGTGGGTTTTTCATTTGATATTTTCGAATCAAGAGCAGTTGCGCGTTGCATGCAGCAAAAATGGCGAATTAAGTGATTGTAATCAAATTTAAAAATAAGTGTGTCATTAAATTTCAAACCCGAGTACCTTAGTGTACAGGTTATGGGACAAGAAATCGCTCTCGACAATGTTAAACGATGGGAAGATGAATACCAAGAAGCCCTCAGGACGGCGAGATTGAAACCGGTTAGCACTTGAGTATTTTGGTGTCCCGTCAAAGGAACTGCCATGAAAAATGTTTATTTTGAGATTGATTTATGAGCAGCGGCTTTAAAATGCTGTTGAAACAATTTCAGTGGTGTTCGGCTTATGATAATGCAGTCGAAGCATTATTATTAATAGTGAAATCGTCTTTCTTAATAACTAGCACGAGTTTAGGACCGCCAATTCGTAGATCTATTTTTTCTGCTAGGAAATTTCCTGTTTATGTCTCAATAATTCCAATTTCGCGTAATCAGTTTCCTTTTTTATTTATAACACTCAGCTAATGAATTTTGTGCGGTAATACTTCCGGTGTATACTGCTCTACCTACGGTGTGGTGATATAGTAATTCGTATTTTTAAAATTGTTCCGGAATCTGCCGCGTCTTAATAGTATAACCAGTCAACATTCTGGAATGAAAGGTCTTTCTTAAGGTTTAAATTCCTCTGCCATGACATAGACTATGTGTTTAAAATATTGACTGAAAAAGCGGTGTGGTGGCTGCGCTCTCTTTCGTGTTCAACAGAGTGGTAAAACTGAGATCGTGACACATTGACTAAAGCATGTGCATAAAGGATGCCCGTGCCAAGTTTCACGTTCGTCAACTTGAAATCTCACCGCCTCAAAATTACGGAAGAGCTATTCACCGCAGGGTGGGGTTACCCCATTAGTATTATTTTTGTTTCACTTTGTCACCATGTTTGCACGAGTTTGCAAAAGTAAAAGTTTATGAACATATTTGTAATCAGCAAGTGGAGACGGATAATTAGTAGATTATTAGAATTAGACGAATAATATAGAAACATTATTTGGTTAGTTAGGTCAATAGCGTAAAGTTAGATTGTATTCTCATTAGATGTGGCTGTGTAAAAGTGCGGTAAAAGGGAAATGTAAAGAAAAACAACCGAGGAAGTCCTTTTCATTATGGGGGGAGGTGAGGGGGTTGCTGGTACAAACTCAAATAAGGCAGGAAAAGTCTGCTCAGGGTGTTTTATTTAGCTGCAATGGAGTGTTGAAGACTGTGGTAGATGGTAAATTGTTGGATATACGAGATATAGATCAAAAAAAGAACATTTTGGACAAAATAAAGGGAAGCAGGAAGGATTTGGATTTGAATAGTGGCTAATAAAAATACAGTTTTAAAATTAGTTGTATTATGTCCTGTTCGGTGGAGCTCAGAAATATGACAATGCTTAGGTATTGAATGCATCAAAAGCCTACCTTGACCATTAAATAATTCTCAATAATAATTTCTGGGATCTGTTGTTTTTAATTTGTAATTACTTCTGGCTAATTACGTTCAAGGACTGTGGGTGATAACCTTTAAAATATCAACTATCCA
This sequence comes from Hetaerina americana, assembly GCF_022747635.1. NCBI lineage: Eukaryota > Metazoa > Arthropoda > Insecta > Odonata > Calopterygidae > Hetaerina > Hetaerina americana. Next base: position 27,969,483 of record NW_027286181.1, read on the forward strand.
AGGTAGGCATTATTTTTCTGGCGATGCGAAGAATCGCAAATTATCTGGTTTTTCCGGCAGTTTTTCATAAGCAGGCTCTGAAATTTTTTATTTAATTTAAAAATTTTAATTTCATCTTCTTTGGCTGACAAGCATATATTTTTAGCACAAAAGACGGTGCACTGTTCAAATCGCTTAAAATTGTGAATGGAAAGGAAACAGTAATTACAATTCCAAGTTTTGACTCCTTTTTTTCACAATATTCTCTCCTAACATTTTTGTGTCTACGAGTGCACAATCCTTCTCATCGTAATGTGTTAGTTGTATTTTAAATTTACTCCTCACAGTTGCACCTCTCCGATAGGAATCATTCTCGAGCGATCTCGGAAGTCTTCTAATTATAACTCTTGTTATTGACGTACCCGAGTTAAAGTTTTTGTATTTGTTTCTCGGGTAATTTCAGTGAATATTTCTCTTTAAAAAAATGGTGTGACAGTCACGTGTGTTAGAGCGCTGAGCACGATTTCGATCCTTGGTGACGGTTGTGAACGCCCTCAGCTTTCACACAAGCTGCGTGATTTGTAGTCAGGACCTACTCGGAAAAACACGTGAGGCACAGGGGAAGAAGGTGCTCATATCAACCCCAGCCTAAGTGTGATTTTCGCTCACAGTTGGGCTCGGTAAGATGTGAGCCCTTACCTCGCATATCGAGCCGAACTTTGGGTGCATTAGTGTTGAGTATATGGCGCTCTTAAAAATGGCGTGACTGTTGACATACATGAGTGCATTCATTCAAGTCGCCAATTAAATTACTGTTTAGGTTAATTTATGCGATTGTATTGCGTCATTTCTCTGTTGCCCCATTTGTTTTGCACCACTTTTTTGCATTTCTCTGTTGCACCAATTAGTGCGATTAAGTTTTGATAGTCATCAAAATTTACCATATATTCCTCGTCTATTTTCGCTGTAAGTTTTCTGCCAGTTGTTTCATAAGCAAATAATCGTAACGAGGAGATACGTCCGAGCCAAAATATAGCTGCCAAAATCACATTCGCCGGATTAACGTACCTTTGGATCGAATCCTGTTCCCAGTGCCGCTCTAATTTCGTAACACTATGCCCCTCTTTTTCTTCATTCCCTGAAATCTTCGTTTTGCGACACGTATTTTACTCGAATGAGACTAGTATTCCAAGCCTGGGGAGTTGCCAATTGGTAACCCCTTGCTCTTTGAAAGGTTTCGGGTCAAGTGTTATCTGGTATCTCCAACGACGAGCGAGCAGAGACGGCGGTGATCTCTCGTAATATGTCGACTTGCCGTTTTTTTTTTCTTTTCTCATGTTTGGTTCGGAAGTAATTAGCAGTTCCCAAGGAGCTTAGATGGACGGGAATTTGAATGGCTGCAACCAAGTTTTGGTCCATGCATAAGAATTCAGATACCGCGACTATGTGAACGGAACACTGTAAGCGAAACTTGGCGAAATATGGAAACATAATGCCGAGAGAACGAATCTACGAGTATTTTATTAATGTTAGATAAGCTGTTTCAACTCTTGCAATGGCTATAATATTTTCTTGGAATCCAATTTTGACACGATAATTAAAAGTCAATCGTTTCATGCAAGAGTAAGTCCTCCTCGACAAATTTGTTTTGCGGTTAGAATTCAGTCCCATTCATAAACAAATCTTAAAATCTCGTGTGCAAAATTTGTTCATTTTTAATAACGAGCGTACTTTTATGTCCTTCAGGGACTTGGTCTTCGAAGCGGGAGGATAAGCGTATATTTTGTCGGGAAAAAATGGAAATAATAAATATGATGGAAATAAAAACCAACGATGAAGTTATAGACAAATTCAGGGAAGAGAGAAAGCTGTTGATTCGAATAAGAAAGGACAAGTGGATGCAGAGCTACTGAGAGGCAATGGGATGCTGAAGACGGCAATAGATTGAATTGATAGAAAACGGAGAATTTCGGAAAATCGACGAGGAGGGAGGAAAAGAATAAATATTGTGGATGTTGTTAAGAGAGGCCGAAAGTATCAACAGTTAAAAAATGAGATACTGTAAAATATACGAGCATGGCGTTTAAGGATAGTTTGTGTCAAACACCTATTAGTAAAGGCTTACAAGTACAGCAGTAGATCCCAACACCAGAGTCCATCATGAACCTATTTTAAGCCAGCACGCTACTAGTAATTAATACTACTACGACTTTTATTTATAATAATAATATTTTAATCAAGATAGGAGTCATATCCAAGAACTGATGCATAGGTGGTGGGAAGGCAACCGCTGCAGAAGTGATTTATCAAACGGTAGGTCCGAGGAAAACAACTCAATCCGGGCAGTTGGTTACCATGACTTTGACACACTGAGTGTAGGAATCCGTGAGTGGAGGGAGTTGGGACGTGGGGGGGGGGGATAAGAATTCGATGGCATCTCTCATCGCCACTATCCCTTGGCTCCACCATCTCGTTCACCGCTCTCCCTCCTATATCCATTCCCCTCCCAGCGCACCGGGCTTCGCTCCGTGTGGACTCCTTTAATCGGTCGCCCTCTGTCGCATTGCTCGAACGATTTCGGCCCCCCGACAATGTGGACTCATAAGAATGCGCCCATCTGGCGCAGGAGCGGAACGCTCGCCTTTCTTACGTGTGCCTAGGTCTTAAAGGGGTTGTGTGTTTTTGGGTCTATCGCTGTCCCCTTCGGATAACGTAATCTATTCTTCCCGTTCCCTCCCCCCTTTCCTCGTGTTTGTCATCCCTCCCTATAGGTTCTCTCCTGTAACATTTCCCTTCTCCCCCGCCTCACATCCGCCCCTCTTTCTCTCTCTCTCTCTCTCTGTTACCGCACGCCCCCTTCCCCGGGGGGGATCGTGGCTGAAAGGAAGGTTAGTTTCGCCGCTTGCTCCCGGCATAGTCTCCCGCTAACGCTTTTGAGTGTCCGTCCGCATCTTCCCTTTTCGATCGGCTTTCTTCCTCCGTGCCACAGAAAAGCCTTCTCACCTGCACCCAAGTCGAGGAGTCATTTCTCGGTCGACGTGTTATCTACCGGCTTGTGTCTTTTTTGAGTGTGTGCGCGTGTGAACGTCCTTTCGGCCATTTTGCGCGTGTTTGTGTTTATTTATATATATATATATATATACGAGTATATATATATGGAAGAAAAAAGAAGGGTGGGGGTAAAGGCTTGTGTTTGTGCTCCTGCCTTCAGGTAGCTTAAGGGGGGTGGGAGAAGCTGGGGAACGGGAGGGTCCAAAGTTAAGCCAAACTTCCGCGAAGAATTCTTGAGGTGGGAAACGTGTTTTTTTTTTTGCTCGAAGTGTTATTTTTTATGCGAAACGAAAATGATAGCGAATTATAATGTGCGATAAAAGTGCTGCTTGCGCTTAAACGAAACTTGGCTCTTTAGTTTTTTTATCCTTTATAGAATTATGCGAGAGAAGGCCTTCTCAATCACTGTCAAATTTGCGCTGGTGTAATTCAGTCGTACTTGTAAAGAAGTGTTTGCTTGGCCTGAAATATATTCCAAGGTTTAACTTCAGTTTTTACTTCTCAAATAATTTCTGTTTATGCTTATATCTTTGAGAGAATGATGTTTGCGTTGATTTTTTTTTATTATCCGGGCTTAAATCTTAATTGAAAATATTTTCATACTGTGCCTATACGCCTTCGTTAGTCTCTTGAATTACTTTCTTGAATTACTTTGTAACCCATTGTAGAATATTGTCTGTGGATTACTCTAATCAATAAATTTTTCTCTTAATTTGCAAAAAATCCATTTCTATCTTTGAAGGCTGTTTATTTTTAATCGTTGATAATATTTTTTGATGATTCATTTGATGTAAAGCTTTGATTTGGAAATCTCAGGAGAAATTAAAGTTTTCTTCAATTTAATCCTGGCCCTCACTCGGTTGTTCAACTGAAAGTGGTACATTCCTCTTTAGTTCATACACCCTTTATATAGGAATTCTTTTTAGCGAACACTTGTCGGCCGTGCTAATTTTCAGTAAGTGTGGTTATTCATCATCTGTAATTTTCCCGGTGGGTTTGTTCTTCCAATTCGGAGAAAAATGGGTCAAGTTCTGTCTGTACTCTTCTTTGCCATCGGAGTCGTTGAGGTGGCTGCTTTCATCGTAAGGTTGCGGAGAGCTTACTTGCCCATCTGGAGCAAGGAACGTAGAGCTGCCAGATGCCCTTTGGCGAGCAGTTCAGAACAAGGTCCGGTTCCGCGGAACAGGAGATCCCTGGTCGGAGAGCTAGTGAGAGGGGTCGCCGACAAAGTGTGGTCAAATAGATCACTGGGTGGAGGCAAAGCGGCGACAGGCGCGACTCCGAATGAAACGGTGGTTCCTGGAGATACCGGAAGTGGAGGACGTGGCGAGGACTCAAAGGTAGCTGCCGTAGGGAGGAAAGTATCGGCCGACCCCGTGTTCCCAACACTGAAGGAGAAGGAGGAAGTGGAGGAAAGTCGACAAGAAGTGGCGGAGCGAGGACCTTCTCCGAAAGTGCCCATGGTCAAGTCTCAGGTGCCCAGGATCCCTCCGTTCGGGCCAGAGTTCGTCCGCGTTACGAAACCGGTACAGGATGGATGCGTTGACCCCGATTTGACCCCGCCGCCACCCCCTTCTCCTCCGCCGCCCTCCACTCCCGATCTGCCGCCCGACCTGAGTCCGTCCACGCGAGGCGTTGCCAAACCCAAAGGACCGGACTCCGGCGCTGGGGTGCCGGAGTCTCCCCGGGTCGCGTCGATCGACGATGACGCTGCGGTCGTCGTCGTCTCCTGTGACGACGTCGACCGTTTCGAATATGCTGAAGATTTAGTCGCAAGGGTCGTAAAGTCTCCGCTCACCAGGATACCTCCCATAAGCCCCGAGGTCCTGAGCGCCAGGCGGTCCACGCTCGAGGACCTCCCGAATTCAGTGGGTCCGTCTGCGTCTCGGAAACTGGTTAGGGTGGGGATTCACAATGGGAGACCGCAGCATGAGGCTGAAGGTGCCGTGAGGTTGGAATCGGGGTTCCAGGTTTCGGAGATAGCCGAGGGAAGGGGGGATCGGGACGGATTGGGTGGAGAGGCGGATGCCTCGAGTGTGGTCCGGGAAGACCCCGCCCGGCTGGCGCCCGGAGTCAGACAGCTGGAGGTGGAGGGCGGTGGCGCGTGCCTACCCGAATGCCTGGGGGCCCGCGCCACCTCCGAAGTTGCGAATGGCGGGGCGCACAAAGGGAAGTCGAGTACTACTGGGAGGTCGGGGAAGGAGGTATCCTGGGCGGATGACGTTGTTGACGTGGAGAGGGAGAGCCGGAGGAGTGACGTGGTGCTGCCGCCGGTGGGAAGGGTGGGGAAGGGTGTGAGCGGGGGGGAGGGAGGAGATGGCGAAGAGGTGGACGGGGGGGCGCGGGGGTCTCCGCGAATAGGGGAAGCCACCAGCGACGACGGAGCCAAGCGGGAAGGCGCCCGCCACCAGAAGGTTGTGGTGGTGGTCGCGGGGGAGGGGGAAATCGAAATCCCACCTCCGCCCCCCTTCCAGCCCCCTCCTCTACCCCCGGACAAGGAGGACCCCGGGGAGGTGAGGATCAGGGTCGAGAGGCCGAGGTCGTCGCGGTCCCCTTCGAACCCGAGGGAAGAGGTTGCAGTCTTGCCGCCGGCTCCGGCACCGCAGGCGGCAGCCGAGGGGACGAATGGGGAGGTCGGGCCGATTCGGGAGGGGAGGGACACCTGGCGCGATACCACTGAGAAGGGAGACGCTCCCACGCCGTCCAACAAGGAGGCCTTCTGGGTAAGGGATGGGAATGGCAATCCGTAGATAGGTTTTTTTTAAATCTGGAAATCACATCATGGAGATCACGTCAACTTGCCGCCGTGTCAAAATGTCGCCTACGCGCAATATTAATACAATTATAGCGCCACCGCAATCTAGAATATTACGACCAGGGCTATTTATTTTTCTCTTATAGATGATCATGTCGGAAAATAATTCGGCTTTCATGCACCTGATGATAAGGTGCTCTATATCAATGAAGTATTCTATCATTCTGAAGCATACCTCTATTGCTCTTTCGAAGAATGTAACTAAATGCTAGGCTAATGTTTCGAGGCAAAATGAGGGCGTACTTGAATTAAGTTTAGTTAATAATATACCGTATTTCTCATGAATCGAAGTGATTGTTTTCAGTTCCTCCTTCACAGTCTCTAGGGGGTGTCCCAAAGACTCAATACCAAAGTGATGTACTATGTGAAAGACGCAAATTCTGGAATACTATTTTACTGCTGCGATTTATTTACTCAATTTTGCGCATTGAGTGATATCCTGAATTTCTCTTTTATTAAATTTTTACTCCTTCATAATCATCAGCATTCTAGATTGCGGTCGTCAGTGCGGGCGACGTTTCGTAACAGCGAAATTTTGACAGTGACTATTAATCGTGTTGTGATGCCTCCCGTTCTGTGTTAACACTTGTCCCCTTAACGGTCTATCCAAGGTTTTATTTGTTCACCTCAATGTTTTTTCTAGTTTGAAAAAAGACCTTCCCAATCGGCGGCGGAATGGCCTTTGTTTTTTGGTGTCACTTGCCCCGTCTTTACTTCTCCGTCCTTCTCCAATTCCTGTTTTTTTTTCACGAGTGCGTCGTCCACGTTGTTTGAAGGGTGTCGTTTTTGGTTTGTATTCCTAGTCTTGAATAATTCCCTAGTGCTCGCACGTTAGTCAACTCAATACTTATAGTATGTCCTCTCCCTGGATGATTATTTTGTATTTTCGACCACTCCCAAGTCATGTTTTGAACCCCAAAACACTCTTTCGTTTAGCCAAGCTTCTCCAAAATTTATATAGTTCAAGTTTTCTTCTCGCAAGGGTAAATTGATGAGAGGTTTCCAAAATTTCCATTTAAGTTCAATTTTTGCTTTTTTTTTCTTTCCTTGAAATATTTTTCTATCTGTAAATAAGCTCTGGGCAACCTCTGTTAATATAGTTTTAGATTTTGCATCATGATAGTGGATTGAATTTATGTACTAACCCATATTATACGTATGGAATGAATATGCTGAAATTTTGGTGATATGATATGCATGAACTTACGCGTGAGTTTTTTGATATTATAGTTCTGGTTTTAGTTAGTGTGCATAAGATGTCTCGAAATCTATGTAACTTTGAAAAAAAAAATATCAGAAAATTCATAATACGTTGAATACGTTTGGTCAAAATTCGGAGGAAATCATCCCTTTTTCTCTCTTGTATTCGATTTTATAATTTATTCTCTTTTACCATGTTACTCTTTTCACCTTAATGGGTGATAAACCACCCTTGTAAAGTTATAAATTATTTTAAAGACTTTTAATTTGGTGTACTTGTCGCTTAAGGATCAAGGATTTAGTAAGGTCAAACCTATCAGGGTAACTTTTGGTTATTTCTAATAAGTGTATCTCCAATAAATGTAGTTCGGAAATTATATTTGGATTAAATGTAATGTCCTGTTTACACGATCCTGGATTTTAATTGTTCACATTACAAGGTTTTGTTCCATCTTAATTAGCCTGCCGCAGAAATCATGTTGAATCCAAACTAAATTGAAAAGAATTATATCTATATCATTAGATCCTAAAATACTCGTCTATAAAATACTTGGGCTCGACACTTCTAAAAACAAAGGCTGCCAGAGATGACCTCATTTGGTTACCCCCTTACTGCCGTCTCCCCGAAACTGGTGGCTTTGTATATCAATCGTTTCGCCCCAGTCCTTCGCGTTCAGTAGGTGATTATTGCTTGACGAAGTTCCTGGAGGGGGGGGGCGGGTAAACATGTGCTCTCTCCTTAAGTAGTCCATTATTATATCGAATGCAGATAGGTTATTTTGAGTTAACTTTATGGCCACGCGACCGGAGACAAACGAGGAGAAAAGAATAATTATGGTCGGAAAAAAAAATGTTAATTCTTGAAAGTGGGTTGATGGGTTAGGGAAATAGTAGTGAACCGACAGCTTGTGTTCATAACCCGCAGATGCCAAAGCCTGATGAGGTGAAAATAAACAAGGCGATGGGCTCTCACTATAACTCTTCTCAACCCATGCGACCTTTTGCGATCCCCAGAACCTGTCCGCGGTATGTGGCAAACCTCAGAATTATATATTTCTCATATCCTCTGAGAGCAACAGCAGCAAAGTGTGTTTATGAATTGGCTGTAACATTGCTTGTTTGAGTCCCTTACAGTTCTTTTAAATATTATTATTATTATTTTGTATCTGGGGTTTGAAAATAACTGCGAGGTCCCGACGGCTCTATCTTCGCCATTGGGTAAAGCCCATCGTTCGCGTCATCCATCCGACGATATTTTACTCACACGAATACGCACGCATGCGTTTCTACTTTTCTTTTTTCTTAAGAACGTCCGATGTTAAGGGACGCCCCCCCTCCCCTTTAGAGCGAGCCTGCAGAAAGACTGATAAGTACGAATAAGAGGTGCTAGTGAACCGGGTGAGGGGGAGATTTTTCTTCTTTCGCCCCCGATTCTCCTCATCCCTCACGCCACCTCTCCCGACGGAATAACCCGGGTGAGCAAATTCTAATAATAGTTGGAGAGGAAGGAGAGTGGAACTTAATCAAAGATATAATAAGAAGGTCAAGTGAGGGAGGCATGGGCATGTTCCGGAGGTTGTTGGAGGTGGGTGGGGGTTAGGAGTGGGTGGTTGGATGCAGTAGTGGTGGGGGAGGGAAGAGTGATGTATGTCATTAAAGGAAATTATGTTTGGAGATGGATCAACTGAGAAAAGGAGAGGAACGCCGATGAGCAAAGACACTTGGGTCGTAGTGGATCAATGTTCCATATGCTATATTTTATGAGAAAAGAAGAAGCGTTGCTGTGTTTGCCTATGACGACATAGTTTCCGTAATTAAAATGGTTTTAATTGTTTTTAAAATCTAGGGGATGGTCAAAGGAAAACCTTAAAACTTGAACATTTTTGATTTCGTAATATCTTAAATAGAAAAGAGTGTCACTTCTATCATTATCTTGCGGTGAATTAAAAGTATTTCAGCAACTTGGGAGTTCGCGGATAGGTCTAGAACAACCACGATTACATATAACTGCGGCCAAAGCCTCTGGCGTCACTATTCGGTGTGCTTTACCTGGTAGTAGTAGTAATTTTGACGAGGCGACCGACAACTGATCTCATTTGCGCTGCTTTAACTGGTGGAGGGAAAGATGTTACAGAAGTAATGCTGTTGGGGGAAGTCCGTAGTCATCGCTGGTGGAGTGGCATAAGCGCATTGCCACTCTGATTCATTCTTCGATGAATGTCGATATGTTTCGCCTTTAAACCATTCCATAAACAAATGAAAGAACTCCGATCCTCTGGGATACATGTTTCATTATGTGCCACCATAATTTGACTGTTTTCACCCCCTATATTTATGTCATCGTGCTGTCAATTGCGGGTGACTCTTAAAACCATGGCTATTCCTGTTACGAACTAACATGGCAGTGGCCCGACTTTTCGATATTTTAACCCATTATTTTGTGGTTTTCACTTGACTCGCCCTCGTGCATTCAGGATGTCACAATATTATGAGCAAAGGTTGTCATGCTCTGCCGTCTTGCGCCATTAACTTATTACTTCATAGGTAATTACAATATTTTCGAACACTCTCCTAATTAAATATCGAAATTCGTTTGCAAAACATGCTCGTACTAACGCGAGGCGTCGTGTCGATAACGAGCCCATAATTCATTAAGCTCACCACGTTCGCGTTGGAAAAATGGCTTTCATTCCATGTTTTTTACTCGTAGATAGATCCCGATCAATGTTATGGATGCAGATGGGGAATACATATATGCATAAATATATATACATATATATATATATATATATATATATATATATATATATATATGTATGTATGTATATGCATAGCATCTATGTATGAACTCTTATATAATTAGGTTAAAACATTTTGTTAGCCGTACTCACAACTGGGAGTATACACAGCGAAAATATATTTGCTGACTTATTGGGAAGTATTATTTAAGCCGAAGCAAAGCACGTGTGCAGACTAGTTTTCATGATTATGTTTGTCAAAAGTGTTTGTGAAATCTCAATTCGTCTTATATTAAGACTTAAAGAACACACATCTCGTAGTACTTGTTTTCATACGTAGGTTAAAAATTTCTCGTCAGTCAATAGAGAACATAGGTCACATTGGGTAAATCAGGGATAGGCATCGTCTTCTTCTAAGACTTTTAAGAGGATTTGTTATGGTATTTTTTTCTTCACTTATACGTGCGATAGCGAGAGAGGTACACATGGAATCTTTAAGTAAGGGTTAGCATTCAATTAATGATGCACACATTCCTAATTTAGCTTATTCCACCAAAACTGAAATCCTTTATAAGGGTCAAAAATAAGTTTTTTTTAATGAAAGTGTTCCAGCTTTGTATATGAAACAAAGAGAAACACACAAAGATGTTTGGAGGAAGAATTCATGTAGGAATTACGAATTCTTGCAAAGTGAATTGGGGGGTAAAAGGAAACAGGAAAAAGGACCCTTGGTGTAAATAATAAACGGGTTACCTGGGGAGAGGGACCTTTATGCCCAGTAGATTTACATGATTGCACTCCATTCATAAGTGAGAGCATTTTTTTGTAATTGTGTGCATTGGCCACTGGGAAGCGGATAACTGAATAAATGGAGAGAGACGAGAGAGGGAGAGAGAGATAGAAAGAACTTCTTGCACTCTCCCTCCAATGAGTACGCGGCATTGACCTACTACAATATGCATTAACACTCAAAGCCATGTTTATCTTTCTCGATGAAGTTTCATTAACGGAATAATTAAAGCAAGGTCTTAGGTTGGCCTAACGTGCGCGCACTTGACTCTCGCTTCGCACGGAGCTTCAGATTCGACCCACCATACACACAGCGTGGCCGCGATTTAAAGTGTTATCGGAATGAGCTTTCCTTTTAACTTTCAAAATTCATTCGTCCAGAAAAACGTGTTCCTGCATTAAATTTGCAAAGGGTGTCCCTAAATAAAATGTGAAGGTCATAGGTCCGAGAATGATGCTGCGGAGGCAATAGGGCGGCTAAAAATTAAATGTGCTGCCCAAGGTGAAAGGATTATTCCTTTTAATATTCGGAACCCTATTGTTTCTTCTGCGTTAAATTTTATTAAAGATTGTTTCTATGGGAAGGATGATTTAATGTTTTTCATAAGAATTGCAATAAAAGCTGGCAGTACACTAAATTAAAATTCCTCGTGTTTTTTTTCGTCGCTTCAAGTGTGCGGTGTGTTTCTTGGTATTTTGAGTTCTTTTAGCATCACAATTTCCGTGGTGGAGGGAGTATTTTGGTGGAATGGGAAGACTTCCTCCTTATTTACTTCATATCTCCTACCCTACGCCTCCAGAATGTTTGGAATTCGCTGGAAAATATGTGAAGAAAATTGTGAAAAGTTGATTGAAGTCGAGTTTTGTTCCACTCTTCTCAACTAAAATCTTCTTCACATGTTCAGTATTTTAGTATACCTAAAATAAATTCTTTACTTTTTGTCGAAATTTTTCTCGAAAGTGGCTTCAATTTTAGAAAAAAAGCTCACACCCAGTGATCATTAATCTCTCTCTCTCTCTCTCTCTCTCTCTCTATATATATATATATATATATATATATATATATATATATATATATATATATATATATATATAGTATTATGACGTTTTTAGCTTCTTAAATAACTGGGCTTATCAGGGTTCACTTCAATAGATGATCGATGATATGGGGGACAAGAAATGCCATGAAAAATTCAACTTCGTGGCACCTGGCGGTTGAAATTCGATTTTCCGATTTTATCATTGTAGTAGCATAGCCCTAATACACGTTACCCTTAACACTCATTGAAGGCAGGCCGAAAAGTTTCCAAACCTTGGGTCACCGAGAATCATGTCCGTAGTATCATAATGCTTCATGTCTTTTGAATGCATACAAGTATCAGGATGTACTCTTTCAATACCTCAGTTAATACGAAGGTCAATTCGATAGATGGTGGTAGAGCTAAGCTAATGCCTAATTACACACACCCGACGGCATGCGAAATTCACACATCAGAGTAGGGAGCTAGATCCTTTCCCTTTTTCGGTTTATGGTTTCCCACGTCTCTTTAACTTTAATGTCAGCCAAGTATAATTGAATATGAACTGTATTCAATCCATATCAACCGAAGAGGAAATACTCATTTACACTAAAGCTCCATCCTGATGCTATGATACTCAGTGGCAGTTCTGGGAATCATGAGGACGTTGCTTATATCCTCTCCATAATGGATGATTAAATGTGTTGTTTGAGTTATTTTTCCAAACAATGATAAACGCAGTTTTGTTCGAATTAAAACAACGGGCATTTTTTTGATAAATTACGTAGTTGATGGCTCGCTTTGAAACATGTCATCTTTTTTTTTAATTCAACCCCGGTAATAATCATTCAACCATTCAATTATATCATTCACTCGAAGAAATAAGAAAATCAAACGCATTTATTAGTTTATAAACAAATGTGTTATACACATCTACATGGTACGGTGCAAATCAACGTTAGAGTGTATGTTAGGAGGTAATTCATAGTCAGTTACCAATGTATGTAAAATAATGGCTTACAATGATGGTCGACATGAAAAAATAACTTTTTCAAATTTTCAGTTTAAATATATTGATGTATGAAATAATTTTAATACTGGAAAATGTGGTGACTACAGCTACATGAAGTACGATTTCTAAATTTGATATAACTTTCTACGCATAAGAAGCAAGTTGTTTGTCACAAGAAGGACAATAAACTAAAGTTGGATGAAAAAAATGACAACAGACCCAGCTTGAAATAAAAAATGTAAAATACTTTTTTCCACCGAGGGTGATTGTTTACAGCTATTTTGATCCTTTATTGTTCTTGCTATAATTACATTTTAAATTTACGTTTCGACACTTGATCCCTGTAATGTTATTGTCATGATCTCTCATACAGTAGTTCGATGGGGCCATTTATACATTTCGGGCATCATCACTGAAGGACCTTTCAATTTGTGTAATTGATTGAGTCTGCAAATAAACCTTCGGCTACGTAAATGACACCGAGCTTAGTTCTTTTGTTTTTCTTTCTTAGTTTTAAAAATTTTGGTGCGCTTCTAATTTTATTATAAAAACGTATTAAAAATATTGCTCCCACTAGCTCCACGCGATCTAATTCGGATATGTGATGTGCGCAGGCACTGGCACGCATGCGCAGCATCTATTGCACCCTATCTTCAAAATACTATCTCGATTCGCCCTTGGTAAAACTTTGATGGTTGATATTCGCTGCAGAGTTAAGGTTATTACATCATTGTAATTGATAAGAAACAAGTTTGAAAAAAGGGATCAGTCATTCTGGTTTAATCGCAGTATCGACGGATTCTGTTAGAATTCGTTCTTGCGCAAACAACTAGGCAAGCTCATCGGTTTCACGGAGTCAATAAAACTAAAGCAGAATCGGCCAGCATTCGGGTGGAGTCATTTACGATCTAGTCATAGTTCAAGGATTACGAGAAGGTGACGTAGTAACTAGCATAAGGCATATTGAGGCGAGCGGGCACTTGGGGGATGATGGGTGGGAGGTTCGGTCGGCAGAGGAGTCTGGAGGAGGTGCAAGACTGGAAGTAAGCGTGGTCGGGTGAGGAGGAGGGAAGGGTGTTCGATTAGAGGGTGCTCGCGATATGTACGTTGTGTTTTCGAGTGGGTAGGGAAAGCTTACCGACGCGTGGGCGATACCGAGCCTTAGGTACTGACAGGGGAGGGAGGGATTGAGGAAGGAGGGGAGGGAAGGGGGAAGAGCAAGGCTAAAGGCTATCCCACGCTTCTTCTCAATCAGGGAACAAGCCCTCGTTGGGACGGGAAGGAAAGATGGCGGAGTTATAATGATCCCGGGAAAAGAATGGGAATTGGGAGATAAAAAATTATTTTCAGGGTGATGTTTGTTTAACAAGATCCCATTCACGTTCGGGCGCCACACCCGCGGACCACACGTTATTGCCATTCGGAGGAGCCTATTGCTGGTCGCTTGTGTTTTTTTCTTTTTGCGGAGGGCGTCGCGTGGGCGATCCTCCATGGATCTTTTGCGGCACCGCCTACCATTCCGATGGTCTTCTCCCTCCGTGAACACGACTAACGCTTTTGTCGCCCGTGCGTGTTCAGTCGGTGTTGATGAGGCTTACGGTGTAGGGAATTCAACCTATCCCATTTATTCTCTCCTTTCCTCATATTTTGCCATTTTGTCCCGTGAATAACGGTCACATGATAGAATGTATCATTCGATTTTAATTTGTCATAAATAAGACCCTGGGTGTGGCCAGTGGGAATATATATTTAATAGCGTCATCATAGATTTGGCTACCAAGAGGACCTATGATAACCAAAGCCATTAAAGTATTATTTAAAGTAGACGGAAGAAATATTAAAAGCTGGTGGGATGTTGAAGGTCGTTATATAAGAGAGAATGGTGAATAAGCGGGGTGGATGAAGGAAGACAGTTGTAGGCTTTTTGCACACAGTAAAAACGCGCAGAAGTTACCGAGAAACGGAAAAGGAATTATTGCCAAGTAAATAAAAGGAATTTTTTAGTGAAACGTGGAAGATAAAAGTGGTTAGGGACCGTCCAAAATCTACCTGCTATTGATGAAATATCTTGAATGGATAAATAGTATTATACTTTGGAAGATAAATGTTTTAAATAGTATGGTAATAATTTTTGCCATGATGAGACTTATTATCACGGCTAAAGCTATAATTCACGTATGTTTATATATTTGGTCTACCAGTGTTAGTACCTGTAGCTGAGGTATCTAAGTAATCGAATTGATTTTCATGTCAACCAATATCTCATTTTGATCACCTTAAGTGAGTCTAGTATTATTTATTGTACCTTATTGCCGCTCCAATTACACCTGGCTCAACTTATCGCCAATTCATCCCCTCAGCAAACTACTCCCTTGAATGAATAAGTGCGATTGAAACTGAAAGTTCGCTCTATTGGGGTTTTGTACGTGTATCTCTGCAAATAAATGTATATATATATATATATATATATATATATATATATATATTGAGAAGGATTTATTTCTTATAGCCCATTGTGTATAACAGCTCCAAAGAACATCAAGGTGAAAAAAACTTTGCCGAAAATCATTATTCAAAACCCAGCTTACTTACGTCTTAAGTTATAGCTCATTTTGGGCGAGTTATGGAATCATTGGTTTAGGGCGTTTTTTTAAAACCTTATTCCAGTTCCTTGTTGATTTTATTTGCGTCTTGTGCCGGCGAGATAAATTGATAGAAATTGCCGCCTTTACCAACTTTAGCAACATCTCTTCTGGCGTAGTGACCGAGAACAAAATTTATCATCATAATTGCCTTTCCAATTGAACCATACGGCATTCATATTCTTGCCCAAAATGAGATTCGAGGTCGCTGGCCGTTGCTGTATTGTCGAGGGAACCCAAAACCGGCTGGACCGGTCCAGCTGAATAAAACCATTTTAAATAAGAGAAATTGAATTGAATCATGGTCCTCTTGATAAATTTATTACCGGGACTCGTTTTTCGAATGATATTTTTTCCGGACAATAGTATGATTTGTTCTCAGACACTCCTACGACGAAAGTTTCATTTTTTTGCCCAAAATAATGATGGAATGAAACAAATTACTTACGGCAATGTCTAAGAGAATAATTCAGGCATAATTTTGAAACCTTATCTCTGGAA
Organism: Hetaerina americana; assembly: GCF_022747635.1. NCBI lineage: Eukaryota > Metazoa > Arthropoda > Insecta > Odonata > Calopterygidae > Hetaerina > Hetaerina americana. The sequence continues at coordinate 27,985,229 of NW_027286181.1, forward strand.
GCTTGATGTTTGCTTTAGCACAAGGTCCCGAAATTTACGATGTAGTAATGACAAACTACAAAATGGTTAAAAAATCTTAAAATAAAACACAAACCACGCCAAAAACACCCATGGTGCACCTGCATGCCCGAAGTGAATATAAAAATATTTTTTTTTCATTAATAAATGTTCGATCAAGAGAATTGCGCTGTTAGTCGAGTCAACAACTAGTCTGAAATTGCTTACCGAAACATAATATCGTTTAATATATATTTTTGGGGGAGGTTTCGAGTCCTTCCTGATTTGGGGAAATGTAAAGAGTTGGATGAATTTTTATTAAATCCGGCCTATTTTTATTTCAGAAATAAATGCATGTACATAGTCTTTTGAAAAAAGCAAAGTTTATACTTGAATAAAAATCAATTCACTTTACATGCTGTTAGAAATACAACTCATTTATTTTCCTTCCCTGCATATGGAGGCAAATTTAAAGGAATTTTATATTTGTATGTATAAATAAATCACTTGTATTGGTTTTAATGTTTTGGATTTTCTGTTGCAATCCCATTGTCCCAAGTGGCTTCGTCTCTAAAGGATACGCAAAACTAAATTTTTTGTCCTCTAGTCAAAGGATCTTTAACATCACTAGCGTCATATTTTTTGTTTTACGTGGAGAGATGATCTAATGTTAGAATATGTTAAAGAAAAATATATATAATCCCCATCCAACCAAAATATCTCCCGAAGAACTGACTGATTTAAATCGATCTTTTTTAGGCGTGATGGCGGGCCCCGAAGTAGCTTTTAACCCATTCAAATCTCGTGCAGAAGAGCACTTAAGAAATCCGTTTCACTCTGTAAATAGGGCCACTCATAATACGCAAAAGACCCATTTGACTCATTCTTTCAGCTATTTGTGGAGATTTGCTAAGATCAGATTTGTGCCCTAAATGTGCCGAAAATGTAGCCTGCTTACGTGCAAACAAATTAATCTTTTATCATTTAAATAAATGCTTTTTAAGTGCCTTGTAAAAGCGATGTTCATCCAAAAATCTAACTTAACCGGTAAATTACCGAACATATTAATAGAAATGATGTTTATTATTGTTTTCACTCTAATCCACCTAAGAGTAAAATCATAATCTGCAATATGTGGAACGCTTCATCCGATTATGCATTTCTATACTTGCGGAAACTTTTACCACGAAATCTATCCAAGTCGGAAACTGCATGAGACGGAAACCGTTCAGTCGATAATATAAAAATATAATAAAGTATAATAAACTTTGTATTCTATTTAAAACCCCTCTGAAAAACATGCTTTTTATTCTTGAATCATAGGATGTTGTGGTTTGCTAGGGGTCACAAATTATATAATTATTAATTATGTCCATCCAAAAAACCTACCTTAACCAGTAGATTACCTTATAGTAATAAAAATTCCTTTGAATCCGATAAAGACGAAAATAAACTATCAGGCAAATGTTTTTTTCAACTGTTCTGCTTTAAGTATAATAGTACTCTTAGCGTTTTAATATGAACCTCGATCACCAACCCCTTTTTTTTAATTTGCCTGTTTTTATTGACGATATGTTTCTGTAAGGTACATTGTTCTGTCAAAATAAACATATATATTCGTTGAATGGTTTTAATTTTTGCATGCCCATCGCTTCAACCTGTTTACATTGATAAACCTGCGTTTCCCGGAAAAATCAAGTGACCAGGCCCTTCAGCTTTTGGAAGTTTCACAGCATAGTAATACTGTGTATTTAATCAAACTTTTACCGATCATATTACTATTTAATGTTTATAAGTTTTTGGAAGGCTGTTTTAATAATTGTGTTCGAAAGAAGCTGAAGGGTATATTAAACTGTACCGGGAATCATGAACAGTGTCAATACACACGCAACACGGAACTAAACAGTTTTTCAGTAGGTACAAAAGAATTATGGCGGAAGAACCGCAGAATGTTGTATGGTACGTGGAGGTAAAACAGATAAATGGAACGCCATTCAATATATTTCGAAAATCGAGTAAATTAATCGTCACGGGCAGTTCATTCTGCGTTGCCATATCACAAGTTGGGGATAAATAGTGGTCAAAACGTTCGGCTGCTGACCAGAGGGTCGAGGGTTTGCGAGCCGGTTGATTCCTCTGGACAGTTGCGATGTGCTGGGTAACCAGACGTAATGTAAAATTCAGAGAAATGAACTGTGCATCTACCCTAATGTATTAATTACATACGACGTGACGTAGGGTCTTAAGACCGACCAAGATCCGACTTCGTTCATCAATCATACCTTTAAATTGAAGGCCTAATGGTTAGGTTGGTTTAATCGCCGATGTGCGCCCGTAAGAGCAGAATTATTTAAATTGTCGTTTCTTGATGAAGAATAATTTTTGCAATCATTACTTGATCCCTAGCGAAGTTCATGGGATCAGCATGGTGAGAATCATTCACAAACATCGAAGGTAATGAGATTCTCAACAAAATAAAAGCTAAGATAAATATAAAATTTAAGGGCATAAACTACAGCAAGTAGAACTATTTCGTATTTGCGAATTGTTTTGGAGGAGATTTGCCAGAGTTGAAGGGATATTGAAGAAATATTGTCTTAGATGCGATTACAAATATGCGGGATTTGATGACGTGCAGCTTAAGTAAAGATGTAAAGCGAAAAATGGTGAAAAATTTCACGTGGAGATTAGTTTCGTATGGTTGGGAAATTTGGTCGCAAGAGGATTGCCGCAGGTGCGAGGCTTTCGAGATGGGTGTGTGTGTGTGTGTGTGTGGAGAAGAATTGAGGAAATAAAATGGACGGAACGGAAAACAAATAACGAAGTTCCAGGCATGATACGAGAAGAGAGAGATGACTGTTGAGAGAAATTCGGAGAGACCTGGGCAAGTGAATGCGGGAGATACTGAGAAGCGATGGGGATGGTGGAGGCTTTTCATAAAGAGAGGAGAAAATTTTGGGCAAGCGAGGCTGAGTGAGCGTAAGAATGGGCATTTTGGATGGAATTAAGGATGGTAAAAAAATTATGCAGAGCTTAGGAATTAGTTATTTCAATATCATAGTATGGGGTTTCTTCTCTCATACGTTGGAAGTACAGTTGTGTAGTGAAAAGGTCCATGAAAAACGTCCGGTTAGAATATTGCTTACGTATAACGGGCAGGGAAATACTCCTCATCAATGGACACAGTTATGAGGTGCTATGTGGCGGAGTCTGATTAGAGACACTGCAGCGTCGAGCGCCGCGCTACTTCTGCGGTTTTTCTTTCTCTTGCACCAAAACTTTTGGACCGGGTGCCAAAGGGAACTGCTTTGTTTTTTTCCACCCCCCGTGGTCTGGCGAAGCGGTGGATGGGAAAATGTTAGCCTGCGCACCCCGAGGTATGGGATGGGGATAGGATGGGGATGAGTGAAGAGGAGAGAGGGGAGACTTTGCGATTAGACGGAAGAAGAGACAGCCGCCCTGAACACTTCGGGATTCCGTCCCCGCCGCCGGGAAGTTAGAAAGACGTTTGGCCGGTTTGACGTCGTTAAAAGGGACTGAGAGACGGGGGCGAGGAGGGGGGGAGAGAGGGGTTAAGGGTAAAGGCAGCGGGGTGTGTGTGTGGGGGGGGGGGAGTGCTGGGCCGGGAGTGTGGGCAGTGGAAACTGGGGGGGAAAGGAGGTGGAAAGGGGGGATTTAGGGTGCTTCATTCTAAAATTAACAGCGCGGGGGAATTGGGGCGAATTGTGCGGACGCCTCTCCCTTCTCCACTGCGGGGGGGGGGGAAGGGGATGGGGAGTTTTGGACGGTCGGTGGCAGGAGGAGAGAGATGGATGGAAGCAGTGGTGGTTTACGCTAAGGGGGTGGGCGGAGGGGAGCGTGGGTGGGAGTCAGGGGAGGGCGGAGTTGAAAAGATGGGGAGTTGGTGGGGAGAAGATATTTTAAATAGTCGCGGAAGGGGGTGCGGCACGAAGAGGGGTAGTCTTCGGTGGAAGGAGCCAAGTGGAGGCACACTAACGTAACGGTTTCTTCTACGCGTCCTCGGTTTTTACACTCAGGTCTCATTGCGGCTATAATTCGTTTCGGTGTGTGAATTTTTCAAATCTTCCGCGTGATAAATGGAATGAGGACCTTACTGGATCGTGACCGGTGATGGATTCTGCTTGTCCCCCTCTTGCGTTTCGATACGCTTTGAAAGTGACTTTTCCATAATTTACAGCAAAAAAAACTATTTCCCTCGGCAGAAGTTTGTAATTTGACCCGGAATAGAATGGGGAAAAAACTGATAAATTCCCAGTTTTTCATTTGCGAACTCGTTAGGTAGGTAAGTCTGGAAGTACCCCTTGTTTCTCTTTAACCTTATGTATCTTAAATGGCGTCCGATGTTCGCGTAAAGCAATTTTCACGTAAATCAATTTCCTCCTCGGACGCATCCCCTTCGTTAACGAACGCATGAGATAATGGGAAAGTTAGTTCTCGTGCGAGGGAGGCTGTGCGGCAGATTCGGGGGAAAATAGGGATGGACAAGGATGGAAATGTTTCTGAGATGCGGAGGAAAGTTTAAATAAACTAATTTTGTGCAAATAATGGTGTGATTGAAATGAGAGCTCATCATAGAGACTGCAAATGGAACCTTGTCGCGGCCTAAGTAATCAACCTAAGGTTTAATTGGTAGTTGTGGGTAGAGCTCATCTCGCTCTGAGCCGTACTGCCTGTGAATTTCACCCAAGAGCGAGTGAGGACGCACGTTATTTCCCCTATGCCGTTTACGATTTACCCGGAAAGATAAGGTGGCCAAAAGCTTCAATCTGATGTGAGCCCGAGGCCCCACAGTTCAGCAGTACGATGCCCTGTTCTTCGAAACTCCTTCCTTTTACGCACCCATGGAACTCTTCATTTCTTTCGATCCGATGAAAGCTCCTCCATCCAATAAGAACTCTAAAAATTCCGAGTAATCCTGGGCGTGTAGCCCAATTCAGTGTATCCCTGACAGGAATCTTCCTAACTTTTACGACAACTCCCCTCGAAGGGTACACGCTCTTAACTCCTCCTCGTAAAGTTACAGAGGTTATTAAATGGCGAATAGGGAGCCCAGTAAATTTAAATTTTCAGAAATCGATTTCAGGGCTACCAATTTCTGGAAATTCTGATTGATGCCACATGAAAAGTTAAACCATAATTATTGTAGGTACTCGCCTCAGGCGATGATGTGGCTTATGGGCGTATCTAGCATTATATTACATGATTAAATATAGAATGCCCTTAATTGGAAGGAGAAGCCATCAAGGGCAATTAACTCACACACGCAGGAATATTAATGAACTCGTAAATATTTCAAAATTATAGTTTCTCCTCAATTTTTCTATATGGGAACCACGAAATCACCATCTTGCAGCTTACCATCATTACTTTAATTAGATCTGGATACAAGCATTAGATGTGAACTCAAATAAAGGTAACATTTTTCAAATTGCATTTATGCTAGATAATTTTGCCATAGTTATAAAATAAATCTGCATGGCGGCTTCAATTTTGTGAAGTCCTAAAAGTATTGTACTAGTGGAATTGAAATTGAACTTTTCATACGTGAAAAATAAGATTACTGAGGCCATACTTTCACTCGAAAAGTATTCACGTAGTGTTGAAGATGGTCATCTTTGTCGAATATTATCTTCAATAGATTTTATATGAAATGAGAAAGTTTACCTTTAATAAGTCATTTACCTCTAAATGCTTCTCTGGTACTGTAACACTTGAGTCTAAATGGTACTGGACTGAATATGGACGGAAATATTCTAAAATATATGCAAGTCTCAAAACTTGGTGTATCTTCAAAACTGGTAGGGATCCACTACATATAATTGTTGTAAATAACACATATCAGCTGTATGATATGTCATCGGGTAATTCTGTTTGACTATTTTCTCTGTCGGGCTCGTTACTTCATTCCTTTTAGTTGGAGCGCCTTCAAGAAAGTTTTTTCATGCTGAGAATGAGTAACGTCTAATTTTAATGAAGAAATTCCGGTAACATGCGAATGAGATGATGTAATTCCCTCCGAAGAATTCATTGCGACGAAATTCTTGAAAGGAATCGAAAAACTTGGCGGAGACTCCAAAGCGAAGAGCCGAAGTAGATATATACTTTTCCCCTCTGCTTCTAATTTTCAAATTTTTTTAAAATTTTACATTCGCCCCGTGAATCCCCAGGAGCCGTAAAGGTGGTGAACTACTTAAATGGGGAGGTTTGGACAGGACGGCGGAAATGCTAAAGGTAGATTTTTTCCATCACACTCGGTGAGCATGCTTTTATCCCTTTCGTGAAGATATTCATAAGGAAAAAAACGCGCTCAAAATGGAACGGAAAGTTGGAAAAGAGTGATTGGAAAAATGAATGTTGATGAGGAAATGCGGGCGATTTATGAATGAGGGTCCACACGCCTTGCATAAAAGAAATCCTTGTAATAACTTCACTTTTACAAGGTTAAAAACAGCTCTCGCGTTTTTATAAGCTACTGCACAGAAACTATAAAGTCATCAAAACAGCAGCGACTTAAGACCCATTGCCTTAGCTTCGGTTAAGAAATTATTAAATTATTGACTGATATGTTACTCAAAATTTCCTGTGAAGGAATGGTTTGTGATTAATCATTTTTGGTGGATATATAACAGTAAACAAGTTTAATGCGAGCCTTTTAGAAATTCTAGTTCATTTGATTTTGTTTCTGGCGTCGAAGATAAAATTAAGAGCCCACGTAATGTCTGAAATTTCATCCAAAAATTAAATCGGAGAAATAGTCTTTCACTGATGGATTTTAATATCTACTCTGTCTCGGCAAAGACGAGACCTTAAAGATATCAACTCGGTATTTGCGATGCATGCACCTTGGCCAATTGGCTTTTAGAAACACTTTGTAAAAAGTATTCATGAATTCTTGTCATTACATTATTGAAGCAATGTGTCTTAACCAAATACCTACATAGCGCCGGGGGAGATGTTTGCTTTATTTCGTTCAGGATAAGAAAAATACGCGCATATTTGCAAAAAAATTATGAGAAAAAAGAAAAATTTGACATTCAGGTACCGTGAAGACTCTTGTCGTATTTTCAACTCCCATCCTTAGTTTATGAATATAACATACGTTTTTCACTTTCACCATCCTCTTCTGCACGCTCCCAGATCAAATATCAGAATCCTACCTACATGTATAACCCCAGACCGTTATTTCTTCTATGATTTTTTGACACTATCCCTATGTATAACAAGATTTTCCACCGTATAGGTTTGCGTATATTATTCCACCTCCAGTGATTCGTCTTATCATTAGAATTAGCATTATGTTGTTTTTCTTACCGCGAAGTTCGAAGAACTGTGGTAGCGTCTTTTCTACTCATCTCTAAATAATTACATTGCGCGCACCATGTAAAGATCTAGGATCGATTGGGCCCCAAGTCTACTCGGAGTAACAAGAACTAGACGCTAATATATATAAAAGACCAATGTCGGGTGATTCAACCATGATAATTTAGTAGGAGAGCATCGTGGACCCTGGAAGGAAAAAATAGTCTACAGATGACTCCTGTAGAGAGTTGTTGGTTGAAATTGGCGGAACTCTAATGCTCCCTGTTTACTGAAGCTCGCAAAGTATTGCATTGGCTCAGCTGAAACAATGCCGTCAACAGCACTGGACACGTCCGCGATTGTTCGGGAAAGCTCTTCCTAAAAGAATGAATAAACTATTCCTATAATTTGTTCATTCTCCACCACTTGTGAACCTATTTCCTCGGTTTATCGAACGGATATCTCTTGTACTGTACGGGGTACCGAGGTATCCAGGAAGTGAAATAGGACAGACAACAACTTCTTCCACGAGGCACAATCCATTTTTAATCGTTTAAACCTTAATTTATGGAACGGAATATTCACAGCCTCTCGGACCCGGATCACGGGGGAGGAGAGGGGAGCAGGAGCAAACAGCCGTAAGTACGAGGTGGGAGGAAACAGGGCCTCGTGAATGTCACTGACGTAAGCCAGCATTTGCTAGCGCACGTTCCATTCGTGCTTTTGGTGGAAACCTCTCTGAATCGAGTAGCTTGAATTGTTAACGAGCTGCCTTCGCTTTGCAAGGCGAAGGCAGCGTACGACATGAGCTGAGCGGAGCGGAAGTAATACGGGTTGGAAGGGAAAGGGTAGATGGAGCGCTGCAGTGGAAGAGCCTAGATTGCCATAGTTCCTGCAGGGAGGGGGGGTTGGCGAGGGAATGAAGGCTGTAGATGGAGGAGGGAGGGTGTAAACCTGCCCCTAGAGTTCGCGGTGAAATAACCCATGGTTCTGGTGACCGGGAGAGAGAGGTAGGTCGGTACAATATTGACATGAATTAATCGGATTTATCGTGGGATGGTCATACGATACTGTCTTGTTATGTCTAGCAGCCAAAACATTGTGATGTGAATGAGAATGAATCTTGCGTTTTACATTAAGACTGTATAAATATTTCATTTTAAACATCGACCCTCTGCATTTGAGTTATCTGCCAATAAAATTGATTCATCATGAATAGCGTGTTCGATATTTATGCCTCAAGTGAAATACAGATTGGCGATATCTATTACGATATGCTTTTATTAGTGCAACCGAATCCTCTCTCGTGTATATATATATATATACACACACGAGGGTCATCCGGAAAGTAGTACCCGTTCGTGCCGCATGAAGTGCTGACGACGCGAGTAGCCGCTGGACGAGGTCAGATAGCTTCAGTGGCTTGTCTGCCTTCTCTGAGCCAAGTTGCGTGACGCTAGCATTGCCTGTGTTGTTTCTGTGATTGTTTACAATGTTTAAAAAAATTGAGAACGCCGCCAGTTGTGAAGTGAGGGCAGTGATTAAATTCCTCAATGCAAGAAACGTTCGCCCATGTGATATTCATCGCCAATTAAAGGAGGTGTATGGAGACAATGTAATGGACGAGTCGTCTGTTCGGCGGTGGTGTCGCAACTTCAACATGGGGAGGGGGAACACACACGACGATGAGCGTTCGGGGAGACCGTCTGTCATTACAGACCAACTGGTGAGCTCAGTTGACGAATTCGTGAGGAACGATCGGCGCGTCACAATTGATGACATCTGTGATCATTTTCCCAATGTTTCTCGAACAATTGTTCATGAAATTGTTAAACACCATCTGCATTATGCAAAAATTTGTGCAAGATGGGTCCCTCGCGTATCTCAATGAGCTGGCGGCGAAGGACTATGCAGCAGGAATACAGAAACTTGTCACACGTTATGACAAATGCCTTAATTTGCTTGGAGATTATGTTGAGAAGTAGTTTAAAGTATCCTCTTTCAAATAAAATTTTTTATGTTTGTTAATATTTACTTTTGTGTCTTTATTTCACGAACGGGTACTACTTTCCGGATGACCCTCGTATGTATGTATGTATGTATATATATATATATATATATATATATATATATATATATATATATATATATATATATATATATATATATATATATATATATACATACACACATATATATATACATATATTTATATACATATATATATGTTACACCACAAACCGCACCTAGGTTATATGAAAGGGGTAATGGTATATCCCAACACATAAAAAAGTCATAAAAAACCTGTGAAGGGGAGACACTTGCGACGAGGCGACTTGGCCGCTGAACCCGACTCCCACCGAGTGAGATCGATAGTATCGTTATCTGCAGTATTGTTTATCGATTTCGACCATGGACAAGAGCTTACTAATCGGCGTATCAAAAACTTTTGTCTGCTTTGAAAGGGCAAGTGTGATTCGTGACGTGGCGATTGACTGAATACAATACGATGTCTTCCATCTTATTTTTAATCACGTGACCATCGAAGGATCGACGATCACCACCGAGTGTGCTTTGATGCTTGGTTAGAATCGTGCTGCGTTGCTGAAATCCAATCGCGGAGAGGTAACCGTTTCGAGGCAAGCGAGAGGGAATCGGTCGGGAGGTCAATCCGGTCCTCTTCCGCGGACATCGCGCGTTGATTAACGCAGATCTCCGCTGAACCTCATGCGCTCTCACTCCCAGCGGACGAGGGTTAATTTGGGAATGCGAGCCGGGCCATAATTGAAGATGTCTACCCGCTCGGAATGATGCGGCAGGTGTTACACCATTGCGAGTGATGCGCGTGGAAGGAATGTGTCGCATAGATTGACGAAGCTGTTTGCGAAAGTACAATATTCCAAATTCAGGCGTTTCATTACGCGAAAAGCCTGAACGTAATTTAAACTCCAAAGAGTTATCGACCTTCAATTTCATTCGCCCCTACATTTCAATTTCTGAATCGATTGCAGTGTTTTCGCCGCGGTGACATAGCAATCGATGAATTTTGAACCCGCGATGAAGTCGTGCTTCAGTGATGTATTTATCTAAGGTGGATTTGGTGCGGTGGGCAAACACTGTTGCGTACGATGTTAACATTTGTGTTCGTTTATGAGTTCTTAAGAAGATTAAATCTGATAAATTAACTCGATGCATCATCACAGATAGAGAAAACAGATGCCTTGTTTTAATTTTATGTGTTTTTTGGATGAAAGATAAGATAGGTGACTTGCTATTCCATTTTTTTTGTAATTTTTCCAATTTTAATGAAACGCTCCCAATTTCTTCCATTTGGTGTGCTTGACGACACAGATCAGGTGATTCGCCGAAACGGCAGCATGGTTAAGATTATGCAGTGATGAAACATATTCATTTATAGTCCCTTATATGTTCGTTGAATTGTTACGATTTAAGAATTCTTCCACGAAACGATTCATATCAGTGTTCTCCCATCACTGAAATACATGTTATGAAAATTGTCTGAAAATGCAATCAATAAATACGCGATGCGAGGGGAACAGGTATGCGATTTGAAAGGCGTGCATAAAGTCATTACACTTGCTCTTGCTCTACAATTGACAACTTTTACTCCGATTCCGAACCCAACGCTAGATTAAGATTTCCGATTGAGAGCTCTATTTTTATCTCATCGTATACAAGTATTGTTTGTTAATGAAATTTAATAGACTGTTGGTTTCAAGTCGTAACATATGGCTCCTGATACGTCAGATGTCTTGCTTAGAAAACAATATTTCTCTCTGTTGAGACCGCAGAAGCTGTTCTAATGATCAATTAAAAGTATATTGCTCAATGTTTTAAATGTCAGTAGCCGTTTCGGTTTCAGGAATGTCGACATCGTGTACCCAGAGTAAGAGAGTAATCGATGGTGTCAGTAAATTTTCGAGTGCATGATATTATCCCCCACACGAAACTGTTGTTTTTGACTCCATCGCGGCCTAAATATTTGAGCGATCAATTAATGGCTTCAGAACGAGTGTGGGATAGGTTTTATTCATTCGTGATTCTTAATTTCGTGTGAATATAAATGTATGGCCCGTGAAAATGTGTCGAATATCCGTCTGAATTTCCTTGGATCATTTGACGGCCCCTCGATATAGTCGATGAAGTTGAGATTGATCCGGTATAAACGTGGTGAATACATATCGTTTATACTTGATTCACTCGGCTATGCCATGGTTGACCTTCACTCCCACATCAAATCAATCCTTTCGCGCGAAAAAAAAGTGGACCACTCCACTGCGGATTAAGTTTTGGAATGTTCTCGAATCTTGGCAGACTGTGGGGTTGTTTTTTTTTCATTTTCTCCCCCCCACGAGAGAGTATTATCCGTAGCTGGGAGCGCATCGGAAATGTTGGTTGAAGGGGGAGTTGGTGAAGAATACGGAAAGACGAGTGATAGAAGGGAACGGATTGGATTTCAACGTCACGTGTAGCCAAGCCGCCTACGCTCAAGGCAAGCCACCCTGTCTCCCCTTTCGGACTTGGTATTTTACTCCAATAGCTTTTTCTTATCTTTGTTTTTGTTCCAGTTCGAAAATATTGTTGGAAGATGGCTCGCGCTCATTTCCGTTCAAACTTCACTTGCACGCGGATCATCTGTACGAGTCCGAACTTAACGTCTATGACCGTTAATTTGAACATTTTGTTGAAATAAGGGTATTTTTTTAAGCGCATGAATATTCTCGCTCTTGACGGGTAACGGACTCATCATGTACGTTCCGCTGGAATAAAATGAAATTTTCATTTGCGTGTGTTGAGAAATTCCAAGAAACTGCGGGAGATACCGCATCAGTATGTTTTTAACTGTGACATCCACTAATATGCATGTCAATACAACAATTTCAGAGTGTAAAAATCATTCGCCTTGACCGGGATTCTAACCCGAATCCCTCGGATGTCCGACCGAGTGCTTTTGCCAGTTAAGCTATCGAAGCGTCCTTTTAAACTCTGAAATTTTGAAAGCCCCCGATAACTTAACTGGCTAAATTACAGGTGAATGATTTTAACACTCTGAAATTGTCATATTGAAATTTAAGTCGAGCCCCAGTCTTCAGCTCCTTTCTGAGATAATCTATTTTGTCAGGGAAAATTAAATGACCATGAATGGACCGCATTGGTATGTTTCAATTCGATTGAGTTCTTCGTATGAGTTATTTCCGATATACAGTACAGTCTTGTATTCCCTTACCGATACAAAATTGAAAATTTCCTATTGCACTTCGTCGTTAATGTCGCTTTGCATCGAAAATGTATGCGGGTTATTCCTGTACCTTTCATTCAGTTTCTAGGAGAGTGGAAATCTTTGAAATCATACGTTTCTAGAAAGGTCACGCATTTCAGAATAGGTTGCGAAGAATCTCTTTCGTATGGATCCATGAAAGTGACAGAAAATCGACGGGTATTTCTGACATCAGCTAATTTTAATTGAATCCATACCGTTCGCCCTTCTCATGGCTGGTTCATTTTTAATTGTCGAGAGAATCAGAGGAAACTACAAATTAGTTCCCAGCTTATTTAAGAACGGGTTCATTAAGTCTACTGCTGAATTCAAATGCTTGAAGGTGCATTCGTTTTACGCTGCTGGTTTCATTCGACGGATGACTGCTCAGCAATCTAGATTCATGGTGTTTTATTTATCAAACAAGAGACTTCTGCCGTTACCCGAGTTCATCTCAAGCGAGCAACTCGAACGCTTCCTTGTTATTGAAACTTCTCTTTCATTTCAAGTGAGACATAACAGTGCGACCGAGAGATTTCTTAGTTTTAGTAGTCTTTCTTGGCGTGTCTTATTTCGATCGCCAGCTTCCTTCTTTAACGAGTGAAATTGCTAGCCCTTTTCGGAGCTGGATAGGTGCCTCATTAAGCCTCCCTTGCTTGAGTTTCCTCGGCACCAGTCTCACATTGCACGGGCCTGCCTTTCACGTCCCTCGCCTCTTATTAATTACCGGATTACGTAATCATCATGATACCTTGGAATTTACTTTATTCCTTAAAGAAGATGTTGCCCTATCTCCTTCGTATTTTGTATGGAAATAGGTTCATTCACAAATCGGAACTCAAAATACTGGATTCGATATGTTGGTTACATTTTATAGCATGGCCTCATTAAAATAATATTTTGTCTCGCACAAAAGCGTTTTTAGTCGGTAGTTTTTTTTATTTTTATTGGCCGAAATTTTAAATTTAAGTCCGTCTTAATTTTGGGCTCTTTATAAACCTTGGTCTCTGAACATTTTCATGTAATGTATACGACTCCATTTTGTAGTTTCAGTATGTTGTAGGGTCCAAAAGCAGACCTCGAGACTGAGGTCACGAGAAGTTCAGAGGCAAAAATTGCTATCCCTTTTTATTGCTCGAGCAAGTCAATGTCTGGAGGTAGCGGTCTAATTATATCGGAGTAATATTAAACTTTCAATTGTAAAGAGATTCATGGTACGTTTCTCGCTAGGGCATGTATATATCTCGCGTGTTGAGATTTCCCTTGTTTTCTTTCGAAGTATTTAGCATCAACAAAGAGGTAGTTCCATTTTAAACTTTATTCTTTCCAATGGCGAATATTCTGTTACTTTACAAGAACGAGGTAGCATTTGAACGTGAAAAAATCAAAACGCGACTTACCATGGCAACATCACCTCAACTGTACCAACTCTAAACCCAAAGGTCGTTGTAATGTAATTGCAATCCTCTTGGCGGTTTTCTGATAGCAGAATCAATGGGGTCATATTTAACACTTTTTTCTTTTTAATAGTGAACTTGTTTTAAATATATATATGTATATATATATATATATGTATATATATATATATGTATATATATGTATATATATATATACATACATACATACACGTACATATGTAGGTGTAGTATAATAATAACAATGATGTATAAATAGCTTTGTATACAAGACATAGCAACATCATCTCATCTGTAGCAACCCCAATTCCTAAAATAGTTGAAATCAATGTCGAAAAAATAGATGACGTTCAGAATCCAGAGGAGTCGGCCCTTGGTTGGAATCTTGGTGTGGTGACTGGGGTCCGGTTTCAAATCCCTTCTGCGCTGTGGGAAGGCGAGTTTGGTGCCGACTAAATTCTTCTGTCGTTTACAAAAAACCAACATTACCATATTACCCGGGTATTCCAAATGGCGCGATTTCTCAGTGAATGTAGTGAGAATTTGGTCATGCCATCCCATCAGTTTCTCTTCCTCCGTTTCACCAAATTTACAATTAAAGTCCCATATTTTTGCAAGGCCTATACCCTCGCTCCTTGAGGATGATTTAATCTGTTTATCAAAGTCTCATTTTTTCAGTTAGATAGGTGGTTGCCTTTTTAGTTCTTGGGCTATTATTAAAAATCGCCACGAAGCTGGACGTCGTATCCCATTTGTTTGATGTTTTCTCCCGCGTCTGAAACAAGCTCCTTGTGAGGTATTAATGAAATGGCCCATCTCTCTTGACCTTAAAGAGAGATGGGAAGCGCCTTATCTCTAGAATGGACTTGGGGCTTGGTCTCTCAGCGATAACGCTGCTTAACATACTTAGAGGTATTCTTTTGTGTTCAAAAATGCATAAATTTCGGTCTCGGAGCCGAGGAGAGGTTTTCTCTTAGAGCAGAGGGCTCTGTTACTCAGCGTCCTTCTTAATTAGCGTCATAGGAACCCTTTGTTGAGATCATGTGCATTGCTAAGACGACCTTGGGGGTAATATAAAAATGTGCAAAAATGACCGGGAGTTTATTGCTGGTGCTTATTTTCTGGCATTACAATCACCTTTTCTGCATGTATTATTTTACTTGTGCCCCTCTTGGATGTCTTCTGACGACCTCTTACGTGATGTCAAGTTGTCCTGTTGGGTGTCTATTATTGTTCTAAAAGCTTTAATATGTTCTTCGTGGCGTTTAATTAAAATATCTCGAGTAGTAACCAGCATATTTCAAAATTGCGAAAAACTAATTCCCAAAATACCATTTTCCTCGATCCTAGTTTTGATTATGGTATTTTTATAATATTATGAAAATGCTTTCTTAGCGGCATTCTGGGAATTGTGAGAGTTCTGTTACGTGGAAAGAGTTAATATAACTGAATTCATCCATCTATTGGGTTGGAAGGAAAAATTTATTCATGCAGGGCGTTTGTCGTAAAAAAATATTAAATTTTTGCCCGTGAGTTAGAGTAAAATTCACACTAATGCTAGATTATAATTCGTATTTAATTGATTTCTTTAACAATGCAGTCTTTATTAATCCACATAGTAAAAATTATTTTTGTTCTGCACGGTGCAAACGATTGTAAAGGTTGTATTTTCCCAATGGTAGTTTCGGAAGCCATTTTCTATCATCTCAATTATTAATTTACAGCTACACTTAGAAAACTTCATCCTGATTGGATGAAGAATAAGGTATTTTCGCCAGAAAATTAGTATTTATATTTATTTTTTATCAAATTTATTTTCCCATTTGTTACTAATTATATCATGAGAGTAAACATAAAAATACTTATCTTTAGCCATGAATGAGTAGAAAATAAAGAATATTTCCTCTATAAGTGGAAATTTCGTAGAAGTAAACATGAAATTCGTACTACAAAAATGCTCAGGTGCGCTTCGACATATTTCTCCCATGGAAAATTCTAACATTCCGCATTTATGTATATCTTAATTCGACTTTCGTGAAATCGACTTTCCTCGTGAAAATTTTGAAAATTGGTACTTTTTCGAGAAAACTAACTAGCGTTTAGATTGTCCTCTTGCTTTTTTTTTAATTCTTACTTGCTGATTTTTGTAAAATCCCATGCATTTTCCAATCGAATTAAATTAATTAATCTTAGCTTTTATGTCAAATAATGTTTCGTCGTAATTTTAATTTAAGTTCATTGAAAATTTTTCATTTCCGCATATTTTTAATCGTAATCGATGCAGAAAATACTTCTTGTTCTCATAATTTGTATTAGGGAACGACGTGAATTGCATACACTATTTCAGCGTAAATGTTTAATGATAAAGGCAGTCAGTGGCAATAGGAAATTGGCAATGTGTTGACGCCCGTGCTTTCCCCAAAACAATGTGTTTTTTGTTTCCCTCAGAAATTTTTCCTTTCATTCAGATTATTTCATTGCGACTATTTATGCTCCCGTGCTCACGGCCCCCTCCATTCACCTTGTGCGTTGGCAATTCGTCGCCCGCGTTCTGTTTTCCGTTCCTCTCCCCCTCCTGTTTAGTGCCTAGGATAAACGATTCTTCCTCCAAACCCGCCTTCACGGTAGACTTACGTCCCCGGGGAGACTTCGAGGATAATGGAGGGAAGAAGAGCTTTAATTTTTTTTTGTGAGAGAAACCCTTATCCCGTTCCCTCTTCTATTTCTCGAATTTGAAAACTTTGTTTTTTTTCCTGAGAAGAGGGCCCGAGGAAGACGGGTAGCCGCTCTTAATTCCGTACGTCATACGTAGAGGAACGGTGGGTCGGTCCCCCGGTCGTCATGGGAAAAGGGCCAAGGAACAAGAGGAAGAATGGAGGAGAGAGAGCCGGCCCCCCGGCCGACAGTTCTTCATTTCCACCCCTTCTTCCTCACTTTTGTCTTTTTCTCGTGTATCTATTTTTAAATTTTTGCTGCGCAAATCGCGCCTCCTTTCGCGGAATGCCTCATAACCAGGGCGCTTTCCTATATATCGCCTTCGCGATATGTTGTGATCTCTGTCCCGACAGTCAAATTGATCCCGTCTCGTTATTATTCTCGCCCCCTATTATCGCTGGAAATCGGAGGTATTTTTCGAGGGAGAGTTCGTGGTTGGGGCTCCTCCTCCTTCACGTTTGTCCGTTAGTGTTTGTTTGTTTGTTGGTTAGAATTATCATCCAGTGTTTTATGCCGGGGTGGCTGCTTGCCAGGAGAAAGATTTGTCGATGACTTCACCGTTCTTTGTTTGCAGTTTTTTTTTCTGCGTGCAAATAATGCGCTTCTAATATCTCCCTTGTCTCGCGCTTGTTTACGGCTCAATTAAGGAACGTATACTTGTCATCGGATTTTTTTAGTGTGTCGAAGTTGTTGCCATATGGTTGTGGTCTGCCAATTCCGGTTCATTATTACCGGCGAAAATTTGCGAACTGACATGATGTTTGTTTTGGTCTCTTTGTCTAATCACACGAAGGCGATCTTATCGGCTTAAGCGTGTCTTTTATGAGTGTAAAATAATGTTTTAGTCATGTCTGGGCATAATTTGTCACGACTAATGTATATTTTTAACTTAACGTTTTGTATCGGGATCTTTTCGTCATTTATATTTGTTAAAAATGCATTTTGCATCGTGCTCTCCAAGAAATTGTGATGATTTTTATTGCATTTTCACTGTTCGTGATTGATTTTTTTTAAATTTTAAGTAACATTTTTAATGTTCCATTGAGTTTTGCGTAATCTCAATGATGAAAATCTCTGGTGGGGTTTTCAAAGTGGACTACATAACCGTGTTTATTTATTTCTTCAGGGTTTCAAGTATCGCAAATTTTAAAGTAACTTTAAATTCCCGACCTCTGCATTATGTTCGTTACAATCTGTCATCTCACTGGTCAAAAATGAAAGGCTCGTCTCATTCTCAAACCCTAAGTGTTATTTTTTAATTGCATAAAAGTATTCTTTCGTCGTATCAAATAATACAAGCTTTATAACAATAAGACGAGCTTAAGGTGATTTGGCCTTCATATAAATTGGATCAGGCGATTGTGAGATACTAACTCTCGGAACTCGAATTTACATTGCATCGAAATTACAAGGCGTAATTAGCAATGACATGGAAAGAATTGGTGTTATGCAGTCAGCCGAACTTAGTATTGAAAATCTAATGAAACAGCCATGTCAGGCTAATCAAATGGAGACTCAAAAAACCAACTGAATTTCGGAGACTTTTGTAAATCAGTTTGTTGTTATCAACCCATCTACTTATACAACATTCCAATCCAGGCCTTTCAGAATTCCTACGACGCACGAAATTCTCCTTGGAAAAAGTTTATGGACGCAGGAGGATCGAATTTTGAAGAATTTTGATCCATTTTGTACCGTTCAGATCAAGAAATTAGCTTTTATGCGCTTGTTTGACGTTACTCTCCAGACACACCCTGTATCTCAGGTAACTAAACTTAAACCCAGCATTTTTCTAGTCAAGGTTTTTGCAACGTTTCATCAAATGGCTATGAAGGTTTGGTATTATCCCTTGAGATTTAGGTAGTCAAGCATTTTAATTAATTCCTGAAATACGCTGTTATTTCCTAAGCAACTTCCATTTGCACCTTTGTAACAATGATGCTTTTCATTTTTTACTCCGATATTCTACTTTATTCTCCCTCGTCTCTCAGTTTTTGTCAATTTAGCATTCACATTTCATCTCCAAAACCGATTTCATAAGGTTTTCTATTTAATGTCTGTTTTTCTACTAGTACTCATCTCTAATCCAAAGTTCCATCTTTAATCCAACGTGCTCCACACTAATGTTTTCACGCCCTACTGCCGTATTTATAGTCATATCTTCCTTTACTAATAACCCAACAATTAAACAGTTCGGAAATAGCTCTTGCTCCCAGCTTTTTTCATGCAGCATAGGTGGAAGAGCCTTGACAAGTGACACGAGCTGAAAGTCGTACAAATGAGCCAGCTAAGCCTATGAATATACAGTTCTCTTAGTGTATGGTAACTAATAATCAGCCGAAACCTGTTCTTTAATTTGTTCACGTTAAACGAAGGTAGAAGCTTTCTGTGGTAAATCCAGGTGAAGAATTCATAACAATTTCCATCAATTCAGATATCATAAACTGAAAAACTAAAAATTTATTAGTATAGAATTTTGATTAGTGGAATTTTTAATCGATTATTGAAAGGCTGTTTCCAATCAAATGTCTCTATCGTTGGATCTAAAAATACCGTACGTGATAAAATGGTGTTATATGTGGTATTAAGTAAAATTTTTGTCTTATTTTCTCTGTGTTTGGCAACGTTTCCCCCCTAGGGCCAAGTATTATTATTCCGCAAGTGAAGTGCGAAATCCTTATGTCACTTTATGTTTCTCTGTGAAATCTGCAATTTTATTTAACCATCGGATAATGATTCCCGTCAAGTTTTTTCGATGTAGTTATATTTTGATTTCCGACCTACGTTTAATTTTTTTTATTCTTATGATTTGTCATTGCCGTTTGACACTTCGGGCCGGCAGCACACACTGCGAGCAGCATAGGGCACAAAAGTTATTGCCTTGATCTGATAAAGTCTGCTGGTAAGGCTGTCCTCCTCATTTCCCCTAACCACCTATGAATTCCAAAAAAAATTCCAGTCCCCGAAAAAGCGCGTTTTTACCCAAAATGGATTGATCCTGTTTCCCACTGGTATCGAACTGATTTTCGCCTGAAGTCTAACGTTTTAATATGTATACTCGATCAATTTTCATCATAACTGTATGCACAATGAAACTCCAGGTTTCTGGAAACCATCTCTCGCTTTTCCATTCATTCGGTCATAACCAGTTTACGAATTCCCGTCAAACGAATGAAAAGCAAAAATATTCCCCGAAGCCAATCCCCCTCGGACCATTTCATTTTTTGTGTGTAATTTTGACTGGAATGGAACAACTCGCTCTTAGACCGCATTCCGAGAACCGTCGCGTCGAGTTGGCTCCGAGGGAATTGTGGTCAGTACTTCCTTCGCGCGAGAGGGGGATCCGGTTTTGGTCGAATCGAGGGGGTCAGCAGCAGCAGCAGCGTTTTAATCAACCCTCAGCTCACGGGTGGGTTACTACTGATGAACGCGACTGCTCTCTGTGTGTGCTTTTTTTCCCTCTCTTCCCTTCTGGTTGAGAAAGGGGATTGGCTTCATGTGGAGTGCGGGGAGTAGGGAACTCTGTCGACCGCAGATCGATTTTAAGTTCGGTAATGGAATTCTTTGAAGTTCGCGTGGAAATGGGGTCGCAGTGTTTTCGGGATGAGGGGGGGCCTAATCATGGGATCTTTGCCGGTTGGCATTGAAATAAAGTCCGTGACAACCTTTCCTTAGGCCCTTTGCTAGACTGCTCTTTGAATGTCTGCTAGCGATGGGTTAACCGCGAGGATCACTCGCTCATTTTTTTCATTTCATAATTTAAAGTGGGAGCTTAGGGCAAATTTTGAGTTACGATGTGCAACCTAATTGGTTTAGACGTTATTATTGTTCCTCTTTTGGAGTTTAATAATTTTGTACACCGTTTACATGCCGGGAAGAGTAAAAACTCCAATATCCTGTTTTTGCGATCGCTAAAAGGATATACCCCTATTGCGGCTTTAAATTCGAGAGAAAACCATCCTCAAATTTAATTCTCCGTATGACAGTTGTGAAAGTTTGACGTGGATTGTCTAATGTTTAACGGGAATATGGTTAGCATCATGCCTACAGCAGGAGAAATACCCATTCCATTCAAGTGTATGAGAATTTCACGAGAACTGGGAGCCTCCTGAGAACGGTCTAGGGACGTATTAATTTAATTTTTATGGTGTATTCTGAAGTCGAAGAACGAAAGAAATCTGTGACCGTGGTGTGAAATTCTTTAATCAAATATTCGCTCAGTAACATTGCATCGTATGAACCTGGGCTTTGAAGTCGCCTACTTTATCCTTCTCGCTAATTCGCTCTGTGTATATTGAAGGTCGTAGGTTCGAATCCCACCGATAGCCTGGATGCAAAATAATATTAGCAATTCGATTCGTGGACTCTTTTCTTTTGTATGCCGTTCTGCTGATTACAGAAATTAATTGCAGTACCAACTATCTAGATGCATCATTTAGTTAATATTTGTAAAGAGTAAAATATTTAGTATTTTCTAGAAAGTCCCTACTGAATAGCTTACTTATGCAGTGAAATTTTCCTGAATCTCTGAGTGAAAATTAAAGGCTTATATTTTTCATCTGTTCATTTTGCGACATGTCATGAATGAACGTATGAGGGATAAGCATATCTGGATGATACTGAACAGACGTCTGAATGTTGAAAGTCTGAAAGTCGGTAACAAATATTTGTTTTGGTACGCAACAACCACAAGGTGAAAAATAATCGCAGTGCTCTCGTAGCATCCCCACCTCGTATCCCGGAATCTCCACGGAATCCGTCAAACATTTCTCATTTTCATAAAACTAACCAAATATTGATCTTTGACTTCTTCCCACCATCGAAGGTCGGTCAGAAATATTGATCATTTGTTGGTTTCGCGCATGAAAGGTATGAGTCGTACAATCGTACAATTTCCAACCAAGAAAGATATGTGAAGCATGATACCGCCTGTTGAACAGATTCAGTGCAATCGGGTCGGAATTGGTGGCTAATCCGTTGCATTTTCCACAGAGTAGTTTCCCGTGACTCATTACAATGTTGCTCCGAGGGAATATTCCGAACCTCACGACGATCCACACACTAGCATCTTCATTTGGAAAGTTCTTTTCAAAACTTCTCCCGCGTAAACGTCGGAACGAACCTCTGGAAAGTGTTATTAAGGATTAGGGGATATCTTTTGCGGCGGCTAATCTTTGCAAGTAGGAGATGTTTAAGTCCGCTATAGATCCGTTTCCGAAAGAGACCGAATGCATCTGAGGGCAGGAAAGTTTGATACTTTTCGTTCACTCTGATTTCGTTTCAGTGGCTCCCTTACCAATTCCTCAATGAGCCTTGACTACACCACCGCGCACACACACATATATGTATGACGGACGTGGTAATCCAATCCTTTGGGTACAGCGTGAACTGCTGTCCGTGAGCCAGTGTTTGGTTCCGGGAGTTGTATCTGGGCACCTTCCGATTCACCAAGCTGTGTAATTTTTCGAGCGCCAGGAGGACCATAGAAAGATAGATCGAGGTCTTTATTTGGGCGAAATTTGGACCCAATTGTCCCTTCTTCCATTTAACCCATAACCATTGGCGGTACAGGGGAAGAAACTGCTCCCAACTACACACATACATGTGTACACATGTATATATATAAATATATATATACATACATATATATATATATATATATATATATATATATATATATATATATATATATATATATATATATATTCAAACAAGAAATCCCGCCAAACGGCGAATAAATACTCATTTATATAGAAACAGATATAAGGAAAAGGGATAGGAACACACATAAAGGACGATAAATACGATAATACGATAAATATTTTTGCATTCGTGATCTGCTTGATTCCGCCTTCCCCGCCCCTCCTGTGTTCGTCCTTTATGTGTGTTCCTATCCCTTTTCCTTATATCTGTTTCCATATAAATAATGGGCTGATCCGTAGCATTTATGAGGAGGGAATCTGGCCGGAAGACTTTGTGAGATCAGTTTTAGTTCCTATTCCGAAAAAGGTAAAGGCCACGTCATGTGAGGACTATAGGACAATTAGTTTGATATCCCACGCAGCTAAAGTTGTTCTCAGGATCATAAACAAAAGGATAGGGCAAATGATTACTTAGGGGATGATCAGTTTGGGTTTAGGAAGGGGAGAGGTACCCGTGATGCCATTGCAGTAATGAGATTATTAATCGAGAGGAATATAGAACACAACCAGGAGGTATTTGCCTGTTTCGTAGATTTCGAAAAAGCGTTTGATAGAGTGAATTGAGAAAAACTAATGAGTATTCTGCAGAAAATAGGAATAGATTGGAGGGAAAGGAGGCTAATCCGCAACCTGTACATGTCTCAGACTGCTCAGGTACGAGTGGGGAACGGGGTGTCCGGTTGGGCAGTGTTAGGAAGAAGTGTAAGGCAGGGTTGCCCATTATCACCGTTGCTGTTCAACCTGTATGCAGAGGAAATGATCAAAGAGGCATGGGAAGAACTCGAGGTAGGAATGAAAGTGGGCGGGGGATTCGTAAAATCAGTTAGGTTTGCTGATGACCAAGCTTTAGTTTGTCAGTCAGCCAAGGGGCTGCAAGCATTGTTGAGTGAATTGGAAATTCAGTGCGACAGGTATGGGATGAGAATCAATATTAATAAAACAAAGGTTATGCGATTTTCTAGAAAGAAAAAGGCTAAGCTTAACATGAAAATAGGAGGGCAAAAACTTGAGCAGGTAGAACAGTTTACGTATCTCGGCAGTGTTTTGGACCAACACGGTCAAAGTAGTAGGGACGTAAGGAGAAGAATTGCGCTAGGCAAAGAGGCTTTTACAAGGAGGAAGGAGTTAATGACGGGGACGTTGAGTAAGGATGTTAAGAAAAGACTCGTAAAAACTTTGATATGGAGCGTAGCTATGTACGGTGCGGAAACGTGGTCATTGAAGCAGGAGGATAGACGTAGACTGGAGGCTTTTGAAATGTGGGTGTGGAAAAGAATGGAGAAGGTGAAATGGACAGAGAAGAAAACAAATGAGGAAGTACTTGGTATGGTGGGCGAAGAGAGGGGTTTGTTGGGAGCAATCCTATGGAGGCAGGAAAAGTGGATGAAGGGGGTGTTGACCGGCAGTGGGATGTTGAAGACTGTGATAGAGGGTAGAATGTTGGGCAAAAGAGGAAAGGGAAGGAACAGGATAGGGATGTTGGACGGGATGAAGGGAGGAAGAAAGTACTCAGAGATGAAGAGGGACCTGATATATAGTAGAGTAGGATGATGGATTTTGTGTTTTGTTAGGAGTAATAAAATATTTGTTTGGTAGTTGTGTCTTTCCAAAAACCTACCTTAACCGGTAGATTACCTTAAAAAAAAATATATATATATATATATATATACATATATATATATATATATATATATATATATATATATATATATATATATATATATATATATATATATATATATATCGCCGCGTTTAACTCCCCTTATATCTCAGAAGAACCAAAGCGGCTTCCGCACCACGTCTCTCCACCAAAAGCTATTCTTCCGTCGTCCACAGCCCGGAGAAACGTGCTCCTCCTCTTGCAGGCATCCCACAAGGGGGTTAGGGGGGCCGAAGACGGGGAGAGTGGAAGGGAAGCGGGGTGGAGAGCGGGCACCACCCTTCTCTTCATCCGGCTCCCGCAGTGGCCAAAAATAAGTCCTTCCGACGACGGAAAAGGAATCTGTTAAGTTTAATCATTTCCTCGCCTCTTTCCACCTCTCTTCGTGGCGGGAGAGAGAGAGACACTGCTTACGGCTCCTGAAGACTGCTTTCGGATGCCTTGTATCACTGCCTCGCTTTTTCGACGTAGTTATGTGCGGAGAAATGATGGCGAGAACTTTTTATTTTTTGCCTCGACTCGATTGCCAGAATCGATAAAATAAGGAATTCGCTTCCCGAACTGATCTGCGGATTTCTTTGATATATTGCTAAATTTAGCTTCCTTGGCTGGATTTGGTTTTCAATGACCTATGGAATCTCCTTGGATGGGGAAGTACTTGCCCTAATATCAGTAGATACGAGCACTTGCTGATTACCCTTAAGGGGCTAATAGTATTTTTTTAAATTTTTTTCAATGTCCACTCACGGAATCAATGATGTGTGTGTATTAAAAATCATCTATATATACACGGTTCGTCCGGAAAATAAGTGTACTGAGCTCAGGAAATGAAATTTATTACACTTTTACATATCTTAAGCTAATATTCCTCAATATAGGACCCTTATGAGTCGATACACTTGTTCCAGCGGCGTTCCCATTCCTGGAACGCTCCCGCGAAGGTATCATCGGGAACCTCTCGAAGACTCGTCGTCGACCTCTTCTCTGCCCTCCACGAACATCTTGTGCCACCGAAAGATCATGTTTCTGGACATGGCTGACTCCCCGTAAGCCTGGTTAATCATACCGACAGTTTCGGTAGACGATATCCCAAGCTTTACCGCAAATTTGATGGAATAACGCTGCTCTAAAAACTTCGGCATCGCGTTCCGTGACGTGGGTCGAGCGTGGAGGTTCGCGTTAACAGAGCTCCTCACTACACCGCAGCTCAGAGCCGACTGCCTTTTTCAGCGTCGCTTGCCAACATACCCCCCTCCAATCGCAGCCCGTCAGAGTGGTGCTGGGCGCGCCTGGAGCGGCGCGCCCAGCCAAGAAGTCAGTACACTTATTTTCCGGATGAACCCTGTATATATATATATATATATATATATATATATATATATATATATATATATATATATATATATATAAACACAGATGTAGATTTTGACTGTCCTTTTAAGTGTTACTATTTTATTTGTGTTCTATTGTGCCGTCCTTTTTATATTATATATATATGTATATTTATTTATTTATTTATTTACTTATTTACAGTTTCGGGTCGTATGTATCGTGTATTACGGTTATGTTGCCCTTAGGGACGGTTTTAATGGAAAGGGTATGATAATATAAAAGTATTTTTATTATTCTAGCGTGAATGATTATTTTACATGATTACATTTTGGTGCTGTACACTGCCTTGCTCTAATTAGGATTTGCTATTACGTATTGTTAAAAAAAAATAAAAATCAATGCCATTTCATTACTGAGTAACAGCTTAACTAGCGCAAATGCCATGTGACATTTACATCCTGTAGAAATTGAAACAATATTTTTATTTCATGCCTATCCGGAGGAACGGGAATAAGAGAGCAAAGGGAGAAAGAGCGGCTAAAGGCTCCTTTTAGACACGCCTCGAAGTTCCCTTCGTACCTATTTAGTGAAGTACTAAACGAGGAACGCCAGCCTCGCAGTTAACTGTATTTTATCTGTTGGGAGTCCCTTCACGGCTTATTAGCGTCAGTTTCAAGAAAAAGAATCTAAACTGCCTGTGGTTTCCCTCTCATTAATTTGTTTCTAGTTTCTAGAAGAGGACATTACCGCTATCTGAGCCATTTAGTAGACTCTAAATAAGGTTTTTAGTCTAGTCTGTACGTTTTTTCAATGAAAGCACTAGAAACAAAGTTATTTTTAAAATCTAACGCTTGTTGTAGTCATTGTTCTATTGGTCGAGAGCGTGATACTATTCGTAATGTACACCCAAAAATGTACGCGCAATATACACCCAAAAATGCTCACATACACGTGTATACGTGCATGTGTGTGTATAACTTATAAATATATACTATATATATATATATATATATATATATATATATATATATATATTTATATATATATTTATATATATATATATTTATTTATTTATTTAAAAAATTATATTTATAATTATAATAACTATATATATTAATTATAATAATACCCTCACCCATCAAACCGACCTTCACCAACGAGGGTCGTAAGGGTAGATTCGCCTACTACTAAGCCCAACGGCATGTGAAATTCTCGATTAGAGGGAAGAGGGCCAGTTTCTGTGGCGCCTATAGTTTCCCGCAGAATATGTCCCCAAAATTCTCACCGTTCGGGTGGAGCAGTGGTATACTTGACGATAGGGAAGGGATAGTGCGTTCTGATGACCCCTAGGGCTGTGCTGGTTGGAGCAACGATAATTCCTTTTATTAGGTTCACACTTGCCTCTTGAATCGAAGGGTAGGAATCAGATGAAAGGTAGCCCTCGCAGCGTCTGTTCATCCTTCGGCTTGTTATCAGATTCCCGAGGGGTCGAACCATCAGAGTTGTTACAACATCCACCCCCGAGGCGACACTCGAACCCGCGACCTTTGGGCACACGTTAGCCACCTGACTAACACGCTCGGTGATAAATTATTTTTATTACCGTCTAGTCATTTTCCAAATTTTGGTTTATACCGTGATTGTGAAATTTTATTGTGAAACATTTATTGTCGTCATTGATTTTATTATCATGTACATTTGCCGGTCAGAAACGACAACCGAAGGCTTACATTCATGCCTATTGCCTCCCTGTGTTAATAATAATAGTCACTTACTTTCGTGGGCACGTAAGAAACCTGGAATGTATGTGATAAGTACACCACGTTACATTGTTAGTAAGAAAAAACTAGGTCAAGGAACAAGCATCCAAAGAAAGAGAAATCAACATTGAATGAACAATAAATTAGAACTTCTTTAGTTCATTATTTTCATTGTGTTCATTCATAAATTTTTAATTATTCATTCTATCTTGTTCCATTTACATTCCCTTACTAACATATGTGAATTTCCCTGTTTTACTTTATCTTCTATCTATTGTGGTGGTTGAAAATATAATTATTAACTGGAAGGGAAGTAGATTTATAAGTTGGACAGGTTGTCTAGTATATTGCGGTTTCAAAATTATCTTGTTTTTCACATATTTATGCGATATTGCGTATTTTTTCTGGTTTTTTAAATACTCGTCTCTTTATTTTTCTATCAATTTTATCAACCTCTTCATTAATTCTCTCCACCTTAAGCATTCAATATGTTTCATGTTATTACACTATCCACCTGTTTCTTCATTTTGTACAGAGGTCCGAAGCACCTCGTCTTTTCGCGAATGTACATAATCCTCACTATGCCACCTCATTGCTCTACATTGCCCCATCACTTTATTCTCATCAATCTTTTCCAACATTGGCCATCGAAAATCTTGACTCGTCCAGTTCACCTGGGTCCTTTCCATAGTGTCGCAAATCAACCCGATAGCCATATTCAAGAAAACCCAATTTTTTCACTCTCTTTCAAATGGTGAGTCTTTATAGTTCTGAGATTAAGATTTTGTTTTCAAGTATCGCTTTTTGTCTTCTTACAAGAATCGATATATTTTCGATAGTATTTCTAATGTATTATTATTTAACGTCTACCGTTTGTCTTTCTTTTGAAATTAGATTTTGTGTTCGTTTATGAAACTGGAATTCCTAAACGTCGCGGAATTCACGGTAGAAATTTCGCAAGCCTTAAGTATAAATAGTACTCGAAGCACTCAGTGGACTCTGGTCTTCCGCAAAGCCGCTGCTACTCTTTTTAATGTGACCGCATGCAATTTATGCGTCCGTTTAAAAACCTTCCGCGCTAATCGCCCGGAGCGTGATAGCCAGGCATCTCTCCGAAGTCCTCTATATCCAGGGCAAAGCAAATCTGGCGTAATCGTTTCCTCGGGACGAGGGAATCTGAGATTTCGCCCCCTTCCCCCTGCATGTCTCAACCTCTCCCCCCTTTCTTGCCTGCCTAAGTCGACCTTTCCCCCCCCCTTCCCACTCCTCCACCCATCACATCTCTCCCGCCCTCTTCCACCCTTCGTTCGTCTCGACGTCCGTTGTGACGGCGGGCCCTTCGTTTCAGCTCGATCGTGGCTGTTGACCCGATTTTCCCCGGGTGGATTATGTGTACGCCCCGTGTCCGTGACATGGCGCGAAGGCAAACCCCTTGGCCTTTTGGGCGTAGGGCTGCCAGGGAGGGGTGGGAGTGGGTTGGTTTGTTGGAGTTTAGGAGAATGGAGGCAAAGGAAGCGGGGGGGGGGCATCAGCCGTAATGCCAGAGGGAAATCCGCGCGGCGGGCGGTGGCCGACTTCCCGGAGGTCCGGACTGATCGCTCTTAAACGGTTGCTGTTTAATCACTACGTGCCTTGTAAAGGGTTTCGGGAAGGACGCGAGGAATCTCAATCCCCATCGTAGTTTCGGGGGTCTTCCTTCATTTCTCCCCGGCGCGTATCCTCCCCTCCCTCTTGACCCTTGGAATGAGGCATACAGGATCCACTATAAAAGTAAAGCGCATTCTCTGGAAAAAATAGATTTATTGATCGTACCTGTACAAATGCTTGCAAAATACAATTTTCAAAATTCTCCAAAATACTCTCCCCCTGCATCAGTACACTTGCGGAAATAATGTCTGCCACGCCTGGAAGGCACCCTGAAGCTCCTCGACGGGAATGTCTCTCAGGAACGTTGTAACATGCTTTTGAATGCTTCCCACGGTCTCCCAATGCTTTCCTTTCAGCTCTCTCTTCAGTAGGGAAACAAAAAAAAGTCCCACAGAGCCAAGTCGGGACTCTAAGGGTACTGGGGGACCACCGAGGACGGGGTTCTCCCGGGCCAGGAAGTTTGTAACGATGAAGGACGTGTGGCTGGGGGCATGTGGCGTGTGACTGGGCGCTCCATCGCGCCGTGTTAAGTCGAAAAACACGGTTCACGCGGAGGCACGTCTTTACGCTCAGACTGTTCGGAGCAAATTGCCGACCGGCTGCGTTGTAAGGGCAGACCCTTTACCTTATTTCCCGACCGGTTTTACCGCGCTGCCATTAACAGTCGCGTCACAATAAAATCATGCGCATTACTATCATAAAGGACCATGTACATGACCTCCTTCAACCATTCCGATACCTCCCGCTCCAAGTATTCGTTCCTTATCCAGGCGCCTCTCTCCTCTTCATATCTTTCATGGGGGGAGATGGCTTAAGGTCGGAGAAAATTGGGGTTTATGAGGCGTTAGAGGCTAACTCACATTAGAAGAGTGTGAGGTAGGAAAACGGGAACTGATTTCTAGCTCCAATTCCTTGTTTATAGTTTAACCCAGGAAGACGGATGTGGATGGACGGATCGAAGGCAGTCGTCTGTGACTTGAGTTCCTTCCGTGATAAAACATTTGGCCAATGCTTCACCATGAGCTGCCGTTAAATGGCAAGCCCGGAAACGCGCGGGTTCAATGATGGAGAATGTCTCGGAGATATATTACGCGATCGATGTTAGACCCATGTGTTCTATTTTTAGCATCGCCCCGCTTACAGATTTATAGCATTAAAAGGCATAGCATATAAATTATTAATTTAATCACTGCTATGTAGCATAAATTAAAAATCGAAAATCCCTCGATACAAACTTTGCGGTGCAAGTAAATAGGAGACGTATTACTTCAAAATTACACGTGAGCTTTGTGCTTCAAATTAATTTTTACGCACGTCGATGCTTAACCTTGTCAATGATGGAT
The DNA here is from genome assembly GCF_022747635.1 of Hetaerina americana. Taxonomy (NCBI): domain Eukaryota; kingdom Metazoa; phylum Arthropoda; class Insecta; order Odonata; family Calopterygidae; genus Hetaerina; species Hetaerina americana. The sequence continues at coordinate 28,015,398 of NW_027286181.1, forward strand.
TTGAACACACGCATTACTTTCTTCTCGGCTCAATGTGAATGATATCGCAAATTGGGTGCATAAAATTACTCATATATTTCCATACCCGTCCTGCATCATTATCACCTTTGTGTGTTGAGCATAGATATCGGAAATGCTATTTCGAGCAGCCTCTTTTTTTTACAAAATGTCACAGAATACACGGTAAAATGTATAATACACTTAATAGGATTAAATGGGGAATTAAATTTTGTTTACCGAAGCATTTACAAGAAACAACTCTAAATCATCATCAGTGTTACTTAAGAGTGGATTTTTCAATAATGTCGGTTGTGCATACACAGTTTCTCTACAATTCAACATTTTCCCTTTTTAAGTTCAATGATTAATACAGGGCATTAGTTAGTTAGAAACCAAGGATTTCCAAATGCCACAAATAACTATACTAACCAGAGAGTATTTTATAATTTCCTAGGCAAAGTAACTCGGTCCATCCTCTTTCTCAGGGGTAATTTTTTTATATGAAGGCAATCACGCTAAGCTGAAGGAAATCCGTTGCAATCATCGATTAATGGAAGCTTTCTCCGAAACGTGTAGAAATATAATATTTGTTGCACCAATAAATTGATACAAGAGTGGCGGTTCACAAATTTTTGAACTAAATGGGATGATTAATTTTTATTCAAATTTACAAAGCCATCATCTTTCCAAAAAACATCCCGAAAACGCTTTACTAGCCTTTGTGTCACGATTTATACTTTATAAATAGATAAAGAACATTAATGAAACGGGTTGCATTGCCATTTACACATCATATGGTGTAATTATAGTTCTGATTGTTAAAAAAATGAGTAGTAGTTATGAAAATCAATCAGTATGAACAGAACGACTTCTAGGTTAAATAAATAGTGCATGAAACTATAAAAGTGCGTGTCACTCGGGAAATAACGTAAGGAAATATGTTCAATCAGAGGCAAAGATGTATCGTCTTCTGTTATGTTTTCCATTCTGGCGGGGCGAGTGGGAAACCGTGAGCTGGAGGCGGGTGGAAGGTGTATGGCTAGGTAAACAATTTTTCATTGAACGAAAATCATTAGGGCCACATAATTATTTTTATTGACAATGAGACGGATATCGAGTCGATATTGCGGTCATCGTCTCGTTATCTGAAACTATATTTATGTCACACCTACGCACTGCACGGATTCGATTACCGAGGTTTTAGTTCTGCTACATTCATTTCGGAACGATGAGAAGGATGCATTCAGGACACCGCCCGTTGGGTGGTGTTCTTTCATAGTTTGTAACCTCTTGGCAGCATCCTTAGGCAGTTGGCTATTGTCGACGCCAGGGTTTTGTTCACCTAGTGCTTTCCTCTTAATCCCTCCCCACGCCTTAATTACCCGCCCAACCTTAAATGACCTGGAGTGTGTTGACAGTCCCACAGCCCTGATTAATTGCCCTGGTGGACGAATGAAGAAGTTTGAAAAGAGTAAATAAGAAAGACAACTCAAATGTAAACATGTTTCTACGTTCGCACAGGACCGAGGCCGTCGAACCCTACTTTTATTTTTGTATTGGAATTGTGTGGCAACTGGTGGGAATGGAAAAGCGGGCGAAGGAATTGAATGCGTTGAATTATTCCGGTGAAACTAGGGCCGTTTGTTTCTTTCGCTCGTGTTCGAGGATGAGAGATTTGGAGGAATCTGGATATTCGTTTTGAAAGAAGAGCTGACAGAAGAAAAGGAAAGTGAAAAAATGTTTCCGGATGTTTTTTAATTAAAATGCAGTTAGTAGTTTAACTTATGGAAATTAAGGAGATGCAGTTCCACCCCCGTCTACAGTGGTTTTTCGCAGTGGGAGTTGAGAAAGAAGCAAGATAAGGGGGAGAGTTTTCGGGATAACTCTAAACCAAATTGATACATGAAAAGCTACCTCTGTAATTAGTGAATCAGTCTACAGTTAAGATTGCAATCTTTACGGATATCAAACATTCTCAGCCCGAATATTCGTTTTTTGACTCATGTTTTCGTTGAAACATCTAAACTGCATCTACATGTGACCTTTTCAAGCAACAGATCGCGTTTATGGCAGGGGGTGATCTCACAAACGGAAATGCAACATAAAAATGTAAATATTGCTTCAATGTTAGTATCCAATAGATGTGTTAAAAATTTAAACATTAGCTACACGAGCTATGGTGTAGATTAAGTTTTAATTAATTCTCTGTGCAGGCGAAACGAGCTGCTAGCAAGAAAAATAAAATGAAAGTTAAATAAAATAATGACAGCAGATTTTGCTTCTCGGGGTAATTTTCTTTCCCTGTGCTATAGTGTGCATTTATTGTTATCCATAATTGTTGGCGGTAGAAAGGAGAGTATTTCATGATTAGGCTTACTTAAAGATATATGATTCATTCCGTGCGTAGAGGGCAAATGAAAACGTTTCCAAGAATATACAAAGAACTGGTAAGTACGAGAAGACAAAGTTTGTCATGACGTGCCATGTGTTTCGAAACAGGAATCGTTTTATATCAGAATGCGATTAAACTTCGATAGAAAAAAATTATGGGGAATCAAGAACACTGTGCTTTTATGATCCTCAGTCATAGGCCTTGGTAGTCTACCCTGAGCGCCTTTAGTCAAATTACACACCGAAAGGGCGCACAAATACGATGCTTGAGTCTACTATCACTTCCGTTTTTCGATGACGACGGTGACCAAGGAGGTTTTCACTCGCCGGCAACTTTCTCAAGTATTTTTTTTTTGGTGTTACTTGCATTCGAATTGAAAAAAAGCATATTCCGTTCGAGATTAGAGCGAGAGGGAGAGAGTGGCGTGGATGTTAGGGTTGGTATGGAGGAGGACGGAATGCGCGAACGAGAGGGATGGGGATTGTGGGAAATAAAGAGAAAAGATTGAATTCTGGAGAGGGACCGAGTGAAATGGAGTGTTTGTGTTTGGGGGGGGGAGAGGGAAAGGTGGGTTTGGGGAGGAGATGGGACGGCCGACGAGGAAGGGGGTTGGAGGAACGGAATGGGGATGTGGAATAAGAGAGAGAGGGAAAGGGGGGGATGAAACGGGAGGGAGGGAACGATGGTGGCTTTGGGTTATGTGTAGGGAATTTGAGGCGACGTGCGCAGAAGATGCCTGCGCTCTTGGGGAGGGATGGTGGGGAAGAAGTGGAGGGTTTTCGGGAGGGTGGACTGGGGGAGCAGGGCGGCGGGGAGGGTTGGTTTGTATGTGTGTTTGTGTGTATGTGTGTGTATGTATGGGGCGGGAGGGGAGGGGCAAGAGGAGGGAGGGGCAAAGGGGGTTGCGGAGTCCAGGAGAGGAACGCGAGCCTTCCCTCCGTAGCTATTAGCACTCCGTCAGCGCACCGAACGCCACCGCTCTCCTTCACGTGTTCCTGTCCTCTTTCTATACCGGCAGCTCCACTGCTCCTCCGAAGTCTTCGCCGAGGTTGACGGGTGAAAAAACAAAGCACACCACCAGCCATCCATCCCTTTCGGTCAGAAAGATATAAATCTCTCTCGTTTGGATAACTACGTTATCGCCCGAGAAGAAAATCCAAGGGAAAAGGAGGAAGAGATCAGTTCGCGCGCGCGCTCGTGTCTGAAGAGTTCCTCCAGCTCGATCCGAAGCCGAGTTTCGATTAGAGAGAAGCAAATTTCCTCGCCATGGCGGACGTCGAAGTTCAAATGCAGTTCACGACGACCGAGAGGAAAGTCCGTAAGGTGAAGAAGACTAAACAGCAGCGTCGCGAGAGCACGGATGTGGACGCCGAAGTGACCATCACGGAGATGGACGGCAAGGACAGCAACCACGTCACCGTCACCGACCAGCAGGGGTACGTGCTGAGCGAGTGACGACGGGGGATAAGTAGATTGTAAAAAAAATAATCAAAAGAAAAGGGGCCGTTTGTGGCCGGAGAGGGAAAAAAAACGAAAAGAGTGACGCCTCCACCAGGAGTTTTTTTCTGACACGTGCCTCTCGATCCCTCAAATCTGGAGTGTCTTCCGGAGCTCCCCCTTCTTTCTCTTGTTCTCCCTTCTTGCAGCGAAATCGTTCCGTGAATGCCACAAAAGTAAAAATCCTTCTCACGGAGCCCGCTTGTGGTTATCGTATAGGGAAGGCGAAGGAGCGTCGTGGTTACCACGCCTAGACTGTCAGTTACTCAGGATTCCGACATACCCGAGTGGTACAAGTGATTTTGTTCATTAACGTCACCCTAATCCCCAAGAACGCTAAACCACACGAAGCGTTTAAAAAAATATATATATTTTAATTCAATTTTCTAAATTCCGTTCCACGGAATGATCTTTCATTTCTTCCCCAAAAATAATTGTTTTGCCAATTTGGCAAATTTGGCAAATTGTCTTGTTCGAGCGAGGAAGTATTTTGAAGTGCATCATGAGGCTTATTTAAGTGATTACCGTAGCGCCTTTATCATTCCCCTCTAGGGTTTATACACCAGGTGCGAAATGTGATCCTCATGAGTGCTCCCGGTTGAAGTTTTCAGTATAACGTTTCCGTCAAGGCCAAGTCGAAACTTAGCTATTCATGTGTAGATATTTGGAACTATGTTGTGGAAATAAATGTATTTAACCAGGAGTTCTAAGAAATTTTAGCATCGGTGTTGGACTAAAAATATTGGCTATTGAACAATATGTGCTTTATGCCACATGTGGAACATTTCGTGGTTAAACATACGTATATTTTTTTACCCTTGCTTAGCAGTGGTTAGAATCAAACTTATCTAGTGTGGTATGCATCATTATCTACTTTTGCGGTAACTGAAACAGAAAAGTATGCGTAAGAGAATGTCCCTAACTATGAACACACGATATCTTTGGCAAACTGTGACAATCAGAAGAAATGTAAAAGTTTCGCACCTTTTAATGACCTCTAAGGAGCATGCAGAAAAAAATATTTAGTTTGTGGTGTTACCTGTTAAATGCCAAAAAACGAAGTCTCCAATTGAAATCTTTGCTTGTGACAGTCCATAACCCTGATCTCAAAGGGCCATATTATTCAATAGATCTCACTTCTTGGTAGTTTCCGTTTCACCTTGCTAAATAGATTATCCCACCTTGTTAGACAGTTTTATTTAGTCTGACGTTATCGATGTTCAGCACTTGAGTTCTAAATTAATATAACCAGGGCCGAAGTGACGGAGGCCGAAATCTTAATTAGTGGAGACTTCGAAACTTTTCACACAACTGTTATATATACATATATTTCTGAATCTTGTGAGAGGTGCTCTTCCTTCGTGCTTTGTAGGAATAGAAATACAAATAAGTGAAGTAATGAGATTGTATTTGTAAGAAAATGATTCTATTGCGCAAGTATAGCGAAAAAGATGGCGTTGCAAATTAATATCTGTTTTCCGAGGCGTCACTCTTTTTTATTCCCGCTATCCCCCTCGTCTTTTGGCACCGCGTTGACTTAAAATGTATAAATTCCATGAAAAAAATAATACCTGTTAAAACGGCAGTCTCTCTCTTTCGAGCCGCTGCGAATTGTGGTCGTTGAAACTTGAATTTGAAAGTGTGTTCCCTTGCATATATTTTTTTTAAATCACACGAGTTTTCCTTTACCATTGCATCTTGTTGCCTGACTTACTGGTGATTTTTTTGCTCCTTGGGCGAGGGAAACGTTCGCACAGATGGGGGTTTATATGTTGTAAATATACTCACTCTCTTCCAAATCACATTTCTCGCAGCCACCCGCAAGACGAACCGGATTTGGCGATTTACGGTTCAATCCGCCGCCACCTCAAAACTCCACACGCAGCCGCTGTACGCTTGTAATCGCCATGCTACTCTCTCCTCTCACTTCCACTTGTGCTATACTCCGAGCCTTCATTTTCTCCATGTTGTTACTCATAAACTCAAGCACAACACCTCCCCCCCGTTCCACCCGCAAAAGTCCTTGTGAAATGCACACTGTTCCACCACTCCTTCAGTGCTCAGTAATTTTACACCCACTTCGTCACAGCCTAACCACCATGCTTCATGTGGCACTAGTCCTTCAACACTGTTTTATTTTTACATCCACCTCAATATCGACAAACGCACAACTTTCGAAAGTTAATCTTTCTTGACTGTAGACTAATTTTCCTTCCTTAGCTGTATGCAACTCTGTCGTATCTCTCTATTGAACCATTTAAATTATCAAAGATCCATAGCCTGAATTGTCTTCCTTATATGTACGTGATTGTTTAATCTGCCTTGCCGAATATTTTAAGTCATCTCAAGAGCCCGTAGACTAGTCTTCTTTACCTAGCTTCTCTTATCCATGTTTTTTCTATCTACTTAACTGTTTCACTCTTACGTAACTTCTAACTTCTCCTCCGTCATTAACGCACCTCGCTAGTTATATCATAATCCTCATGTGCCCTGCGTATTTCAAGCCAGTAACCACATTCCTCGCTGAATAGTTTTAGAATGCTTACTAATAATTCCATTGCCTTTGCATTTCAGGGCGAGTTTGCTGTTGCTATAGAACCCTGATGTTCCCATTGACCCTTCCCTAACCACTCTTCATCACCGTAACTCTGCGATCGTTTCCTGAGCATATCAGTATCATGAGTTTCATATTTGTTCAGCACACACTGATTCCATTGAATATTCTCAAAAATAAAATCAGTAACGACACTTTCATAACACGACCATACGATTTGTTTGTTGTAAAATCGGATACTAAAAGAAACAAAAAAAAATATATATCACTCAGCACGTGCCCCTTACTCACTGATGAAGGTAAATACACATCCACATTTTGGTTTCGCATTCGTATATGTATATTTTATCATTTGCTATTCTTGTGTATGGTTTTTGCCGATTTTCAAGGTTTTTCGCGCACAAGGATATTTTTTTGCGGGTTACTGCAGATAATGTTTCATTATGGATCTTCATTTATACGAATATTACGACTGTATGTCTTTATTTTGGATTGTCATATTATATGCATACACATATATGTTGCACTGCGCATATGGTATTCACCATTATTCTAATTAGAACCGACTGTTCGGATACTTTGCTTCGGGTGGTTAAGTTTGCATGGCAAAAGCTTCGCATGTGTGAACGTGTCTTGAGTTTTGGGCTTTTATGTATTAAATTCGTTCAAATGATAAGAAGAATTGTGTAAGAGTTTTTGAACTTTTCTGTTGTATTCATGAAATACGCTTGGGAAGAATTTCTTCCCGTGATTCTCCCTTGGTTCTGGGTGTTAGCACCAAGGTGCATGGTTCCAGAACTTTATGAAGAATCTGTCGCTTCGAGTATTTGCCTTATGTGGTTAGCAGAAGAATACCCTCAGGGTCACTTTCAGGGTGATAATGGTGATATCTTTTTCCACCTGCCTGGCCCCTGTAACATACTACACCTCGTTGCACTAATGTTGTGCGGGCGATATATGATCACGGCGTCGGGCCGTAACACTTGCGTAAGATCCTCGAGTTCCTAGTGTATCCGCGATCCCAAAAATACTTCGCCCGCATGAGCGGATATAGCCATTGCTGCACAATTATTAGGGCCATGTGGTAACACCCACGGCTTTAGACATCATGTCTTAGGAAACTTGATTAATTATACACCGGAATCTAGCTTTAAGGGGGTGTTAAAATTGTTTTCTTTCACTCGACGAATGATAAAAATTTAGCTATGTTCGCGTTACACGCCCATTTTTCAATTGAAAATATTCACGTATCCTTTTGAGTTAAGATTTGTTTGAAACCGTGATTTTTACATAACTGTTTGGGTGTACATTTGCACTTGCTGTTTTCCATCATTTTCAAAAGTTAGTTTCAAAACCAAAACTTGCATTTAGCCGAAATCTTATTCTCCCAGCTTATTTTGTTCTTCGTGTTATTATCCCGCTATCAAACATACGACTACGTATTTATAATGAAAAAATAATTAAGGAATGACGAAGGGGTTTATTGCTCAAAATAAATTCTTGTCACGCCAACCTCGTTGAATAGACTGGTATTTTCTGGTATGTTTTTCCGATTGCCGTATTACCGTAATCTTCAGTTTAATTATAACGGATTACTTAGGGATATTTTAATATTATTATAGGGATAATCGCAAAAATACATCAATATGGCGCCGGTAGAAGAAAATAGAAACGTTTTATGAGAACATACGTAGTTTTAAGAGTTCTCGCACAAGACTGAGGTCGAGGAAATGTATATTCGTCGGGTATTGGATATTATGGTGGTATTTTGAAACCTATGGAACCTCCGACGGAATTGATAAGAACTATTGAAAAGAGTTGGTTCGAGAATTTTCCGTGACGGAGGCGCTGTAAACTGTTATTTTTTTATTTTACGGGTGGAGGAGCCACCGGAGGCGTTCCCACTTTTTTTCTCTCTCTCTTGCCTTCCTTCAGTCTCACTCACTCTTTCTGCAAGAATCTATTTCCGGCGCCCCTCGCCGTCTCTTATTACCAGCGAACCTTCTTCCTCCTCCTGCTGCTCCGCCTTCCGCTCCTTTTTCCATACGTGGCTTCCCGCCTACTCAGCGGGCGCTCATTCCCTCCTCCCCGTCAGGACGCCAACTGTGAAATCTCATCTCACCAAAGGCCAATCCCGAAACCCGCCCGCTCTTTTTACTCTCGTCTCTTCATCTCTCCCTCACTCTCCCGGCCTCCTACACCTCCTCCGCAGACTCCTGGACCGAGTAACTACTGTCATCTCGGGAGAGGAAGTTAAAAAAGAATCGTCTTTTAACGTTGCGCTGTGGTTAAAAGTAGGAGGCGTGATCGCACGAATATCAATGCAGTCTCTTTTGAAACTGTGTCCATTTTTGTACCACAACTCGTCGCTGCACTGAACATTTTCGATATTGAATACAGGATCCCCATGGCGGCCACTCGTTCGGGAAAATCAGGGAAGAGTCGGGAATGGCTCGATTTGTACAAGCCCTCGGGAATAAATGGGGGAAGAGAGCTGATTTGTTAAAAAAATATCTGGAATCTGACTTTAGAATGTGATGTGACGTTCGGGTATTCTTTGTGCGAGGGAGGTTTTTTTCCTAATTCATGTCTCGTTTCGATCAATTCGTGTTTGCCGTAGGCCATCGTGTATTCATGCCCGGGCATAATAGGCGAAAGGGCCGACTTGCTTGCTGCTCTTGGCACGCAAAGCCATGAGGTCTGATCCACACAAAACATTTATCAGATTCCATACAGCAGTGAGAGAAATTAGGGGTAAGGATGGCATGTTCATCGGGAAAAAGAGCCGGGGGAACCTTCGAGAAAATGAGGGTATCTTTCTATGTGGATGAGTTTTCCTTATTTTTTTCCTAAGTAGGCCTCTTTCTCGTTCTTAAACTGGTCAATGTTTATCCCTGTTATGGATTTTATTATTTACGACTAAAGAGTCCAAAAAGAAGTTGGGACATATTTTCTTTCAATGTCGTGGATTCACGGTAATCATCCACTTGATCAACCTTCCACATGAATAAAAATTCTAAATAAAAATTGAATATATATATATATATATATATATATATATATATATATATATATATATATATATGTATACATATTTATTTATTATGTATGTATATATATATATATATATTTACATATATTTATTTATTTTTATGTATACACACACGCCTAGGCTGGAGATATGATGTTTTCGGAAGTTAATAATTCTGATCGGGTACAATGATATCAGTCAAATCTTTAAAACCTCCTGGTAAATATTTGGTTATGATAAACTGCATTTCATTCTACTGTCCAATTTGACTTTATTTTCTCTCACAGCTGGAATCATAACACTTCGATTGCAAAAATTAAGAAAAATATAACACGACAGTACAGCATTTCCTGAGGTGGGAATCGAATCATCGGTGCACAAGTGAGCTATCATGCTCGCTGTCATCTGTCCGGAATTGCCTCTCTGAACTAGGGTTGACATGTTGTCTTAAGGTAATCAATTAACTTTTAGGTATGAAGCATCTCGTTATCGTTCATAAATTTTCTCGCCAAAATATAATCTAGCAAGGCACTTGTAAATATGTAGCAGAGACCAGCAAACAAAAGAGAGAATATTAAAGGCGATTGCCATCCTGTTATCGTCTGTCGTGTTAGTTTTTCCTTCGCCATTTCGGCTTCCATCATTCATGCTCGTCAATGTCATTTATGGCTTTCTTTAAATCGATCCCTCAGAGTATATTTGTGTGCGAGGGGTCTCAGAAATGAATTTCTAAGCGAGATACTTGAGAGTTTTGAATATATCCTTTTGCTCGCTGGCTGGAAGTGATTGTCCACTCTTATATTCAGAAGTGTGTGCATGAGTAATGTTCGGGGTTCCCATTTTTAGATGTGCCTCCCAACTCCCAAAGGAGAGGTCATGAAGTTGCGACTAATAATAAGCATCCCGAAAACTGGCGGGGTTTCCTCCCGGTGCAAACGACGCAATTCGCTGCACGATCCCTCTCTAAGATCCAAGTGAGTTTTTTTTTTCAAACCGTTCCTTCTTATGCGTACCTCCTCCGAAGATGTCACTCCTGTTTTTGGTCAGAGGTGGGTGAGCCTCTTTAAATTGCTCGTATCCTGCCGAAGACTTGGAATGTGTTTTCTCGTTAGTGATAAGTTAAAAGCTGATACAACTCAGGTTCCTCGAAATTAATTCTAATCAAAGCGAACACAAGAGTGACTATGTAAGGATAAAGGTGGCTAACGTTAGGGTGAAAAACTGGTCGGTGTTATTGACATAATTGTAACACGAGTACACAGGGTTCGACTCCTAATTACGACTATTACGACTAATTACGATTATTAACTGATAGTCAAATGATTTCCTTTCACATAGCTTCCCCCTAAACCCGTGAAAACACCTAATGGCCAAATTTTTGTTTATAAGTCTTCTCATGTGAGGAGATATCTCTCCAGAAAATTGTCGAAACTCACGTGTATATTTTAGTTTCTATAAATGTTTCGTGGCGTTTTCAAGCATTGTATCCCGCTCGTTTGTGTGAATATGTGATCGGTGGAGTGGACCGTCGTTAATAAACTAATCTACGGTACACAGTCTACCGAAAGTCCCGGATAAACTGTTTCTGTTTGAAAGGGGACATTACTTTTTTCGCCATCCTCTACGTGTTTTGTCGATACCTTTTTAAAAGTAATACGGGTCATAAATAAATGTATTAGAGCTTGAAAGCATTGATAATTGCAAATACGAAGTGGTTATCTAAAACATAATCATATGATTGGTATTAGTTTTTCAAATAGCCATGGGCCTTTTAAAATGGTCGTTTAGAGCAGGTGAAAGGTTGAGAATTATTGATCTTAGCGATAAATTTTCACCCAGTTTCACTTTCAATTGTTGTTCAGGCCATCTACGTTTTGATCCAAGCATAATCCTTAACTGTTTTAAGTGTTTTCTTTGGATTTAGACGTGCGGCAAAATATTCATGCTAGAAGAGGAAGTCCTAGGTGTGGTTAGGGGAAGAGTTAGGTGGATGTAGGGAAAAAATCGAAGAAGGCAGGATAAATATGTGCAGAAGGTACTGAGAGGCAATGGAATGCTGATATTGTTACATATAAGAAAAGGAGAGGATACCGGGGAAATATAGGTATAGGGAAGAAAGGAACAGGCATTTTGGATGGAATAAAGGGTGAAAGGAATTGTGTATAGCTTAATTATGTATCGATGTTATATCTAGTTTGGGTTTTAAGGTTTTTTTGTGTCTTGTTAGTGAGGGCTTAAGAGTTCGGCTGTGTATAGTGCCATAGTCCATCAAAACACCTACATAAACCGGTAAACTACTACCTAAAATGATACTAAAGGTGTGATTACCGTTGTAATATAATTAAGCGTGTGTACCTTTCTGTAGAGCAGTTAAAACGTTATTTCAAAGTGAAGTTATACAAGCACTAATAATAAGTGGAAAGTAACAAGGTAAATATAAATACAATGAAAAGTGCGTGGAATAGTGAATTATTTGCCACTACGAATTGCTTCTTTGAGGCTCAGGAAGTAACAGCGGAGGGACGTAAAATTTTGTTATACCTTTTGGGATAATATGCATGCTTTTTCACGTAATTTTTATGATGTTTCAGTAATGAAAGCGTGGTAAAATGCATAGTAACGCGAAGATAACTCTAGGTGTTATATAGTCATTAGTTTTCATTTGAATGCGAAACTTTTATTCTGTACATGTTCATGTCTCGACGTGAGTACCATTCGGATTGAATTTCTACTATCCTTAAACTTCATTGTGTTTTTCATGATGAGACTTCTGTGATACCGGGCTGTTATATCCATTTGGATGATAACATTATATTGCTACAAATACTTGCCCTTATTAATACCCACAAGAATGCGGTTTTCTGCACGGCGGCTGCTGCCTTCATATATTGGCCGTTTTTATAGCTCTGACCCTGCAGTATTATGCGTAGTTTTGGGAAAAATTATATACATTTTTATGGGGGTTCCTATAAGGTCTCCCGAGCCAGGAATTCGCCGTCCAGCGCATCACATTACAATCTACGGCCGAAATTCTTTCCTTCCCCACGTCGATATAATTGGGAGCTTTCCGACGTCCTATTCAACGACAGTTGGCCTACCCTGACGACAGGCATAACGGTTGAGCGAAGATTGCCCGTCCTCCCCTGGTTTGCGTGTGGGTGTTCCCCAATGGTGGAATGCATTCATGCGGTCTCATCTCGTCGGTATTTTTATGTACACATTTCGCTGCCTCTTTGCGGAGTATTAATCTATAATGCCCGTGCTTTAAGTCTGTGAAAAAATAACGCCAATTTGACTGTAACTTACAATTACACTGAGCACAAGGTTGCAATCTGATGAAACCTTGGGCGGCGTCCATAGTAGTGTGAAAATTCTTTCGTTTTTTTAAGTTATGAGTCTTGAAATCAACGCAAAACGATAGTGATCGCCTTATAATATTCAGTTGCTGAGCCCTTGGACGATTGATTTTTTTAAATATTCTTTTTCATATTTGTTTTGAAACATTTTTATGATGAAGATAACTATCACCAATTAGTTTCTGAGTTTTATCGTAAACAACTACGCTAACGTTGAAAATCCCTCGCGTAGAAAACTGCACTAACGCGCAATAGGTTTACAAAAGATTAAAAGGAAGCGCCAAACTCACAACTGAGGCAAAATGCTGAAACCTACGATGCTACTTGGTCAAATACCAATGGTCTTCCGCGACGCGGACTTGCAGTCCCAATACTCCACCATACCTGTTTTTTTTCTAATTGAATGAATTAGTTTGTTTGATGTATCGATTCGACATTTCTTTCGTTAAAAGAAGACGATGAGTCTGGATTGCTAGGCGAAATTAATGGTGCGGAAATTCAAAACTTGGGTGTCCAACCTATAATTCGTGCGTGTCTGTATACGTCGTCTAATAAATAATGCATTCTTAAAACGGCAGACTAATCAGTATTGGTCGTATAAAAGATATAGGCTATGGTAAAGACTCATTCTTGGATTATTTTTTTCCGTCCGCGCAAAAGGAGCTTGTGTTAAAATATGCATATTTTCACGTTACATGCCTCTTCCCCCCCCCCCTCCTCTTCCATTGCTGTTGTTCTGACACCTTTCTGACTTCCCCAGTGTTTTTTTTAAATGCGAAAATGTGAACTACAGTACTCTGTTTTGAAGAAGTCGGGTGCTCGCGACGAACCATCATCTTATCCTTCTGTACGATAAGATATTTTTATAATTGCTTAAACAGTGAGCATCGCGTTCGTTTAACGATCCAAATTAGAAGTTGAAGTTAAATTCGCGTGAAACCTCGTAAACGGTGGGGTTGATCTGCTACTTGATGCCAGTCACGTGAGGATCTCATGATCCCCTAAGGGCTTCGTGCTTAAAAGTCCTTAACTCGCGACCTTTCGCTTAGCTTCGTCGTTCTCCTTATGAAGTTCTTAACTTGCTTCTTCAATTAACTTTTAAACTTAGACTCTTAACGGGTGCCATTCTAAAAGTTTGTTGAGGAGGCTTTCTGAACAACACTGTTACCATTACGAACGGGTCTTTAGAGTTGTCTTTTGTATTCAAAATAAATTCCGTGATTACATTCTATCAACTGTAACAGTCAGTCAAAAGTCATGAAAAATCGAAGTTCTAAATCATAACTTGGTATTTTGAACACATGCCTTAACTAATAAGTTTGCATCAAGCTTTTTTACTCTTAAAAGTTTTTCTTGTTCTTAATATAAAAGCAATATAAAGTGACACGTTTTTCAATTAATTTGATAAAACCTTAAAATAATGCAACCATATTAAATTATTCAGCATTTAATTGCTGTAGACTTTCCGATTAGAAACTAAACTGAAATCAATGGGGACAGAAGAATTTGAAACGTTGTTCTCTTATATCGATTGTAACGGATGAACTTTTAAAAACAATGAAGATAAAAAAAATTAGTCATTAGTGTGGACTAAGCTTGTTTTCTAGAAATTAAAACATTGCTAGCACCTATATTTTACAACATGAAATGGGGATTATTGATATATTCGATTCGCAAAGGAAATGTTATTTATTCACAATGCTATATTATGTGTATCAATTGATGCTCAAGCTGCCTCTTTTAAGTTAGAATAGTTAACCTATCTCGGAAGTGTTTTGGACCCAGATTGTCCCAGTAGTTGGGACATCAGAAGTAAAATTGCATTAGGGAAAGAAGCTTTCACGTGAAGGAGGGAATTGCTGACAGGGTCGTTGAGCAAGAATGTTAAGAGCTGGCTAATGAAAACTTTCAAATGGATCTTGGTTTGAACGGCGCGGAGAACTGGTCGTTGAAGGAAGATGGCTGGTTTAGGTTGGAGGCTTTTGCGATGTGTGTTTGTGTGTGTGTAGGATGTACGTACTAGGTAACATGGCCGGAAAATAAGCGAGTACTGCAATTGGTGTAAGGCGAGGAGGGAGGATTGGTATGGGAAATCCAACGGAAGAAAGAAAGTTTGGTACAGAGTGTTTCGTTTGGTGACGGGATGTTGAAGACCGTGATAGAGGAGAGAAGGTTAGGTAAGCGAAGTAGAGAGAGGCAATTAGTGGGGATGTTTGAAAAAATTATGGGAGGAAGGAAGTGGGTGGAACTGAATAAGAGTTTGATTTAGTGAGTGGTTTTAGGTTTTGTCTCGTAAGACGAGGCTAAGACATGTAGCTATGCTCAGTGTGCCCATCCAAGGCCTAACTAAAGCGGTGGCCTGCCAAAAAATCATATATCTTACTGTAAACCATACTTACTAAGCCAAGCAAGGTAAGCCAATAATAAAACAGATATAATGTGTAAAGTGAACAGCCGATCATTTCAACTTTTCCCATTTTTCTTAAAGTTTGGTACACTGTTTCCAGAAATACACTACATGCTCTCCAAATAACACCATTGGGTCCACTTCATTCGCCCCATCCAATATTTCTTCATAAATTCTACAGAAAAATCGTCGGAACTACACCGGCGAACTACGCTGCGTTTCACTATCGGGTTTTCTTCACAGTTCTCTCTGCCTAGAAACAGGTGCGAAACAACGAAAAACGTGATGTCTCTAATGAAAATTAAGTCCGCGAGTTGGGAAAATCGACAGCAACGGATGTCGTTTCCTTCCCAACGTTTGGATCGAATGTTTCCGTCAGAGACATCTTCGTCGTCCGTGGCCGGGAGAGCTAATTGGTCAATCGTATGCTAAGTGAAATGGCGTGATGCTTCCGCTGCCCTCTGGCCTCTCAGCGAGCACCCGAGAAGAGAGCGCGGCGTGACGGAGCTCCCACCTCCCGGCAGCCACCGGTATTACTCGCTCTCGCGACAGTTTGTAAGGAGGGGTGGGGCGGGAAGTATCGGAGGGGGAGTAGGGGTGGAAATGGCGCAGGGAAGGGGAAGTGGATGGTTGGGGGAGGAGGGAAATATGTCGCGCGGAGGGGGGTAGCGTAGGGGTGGTAGGGTAGAGGGTGGTGGCTTCAATAACCACCCTAATAGGAGGTGGCCTCAATACGCCTGAGCCACGGCCTCGACATTTAAACGCTTCGAGGGATTTTAATGCGATTCGGGACGTTTGAGAAGAGCGAGTTTTGGTCGTTTTGGTTCTAAACGCAGGTGATGACGGCAGGGGTGGGGGATGGGAGTGAAGAGCTCATAAGGGCGTTTTGACGATCCATCATGCGTAACCTTAGCCGTGTCAAAGGTCCAGGCCAGAGCTCACTACCCCCCATCCCTCCTAAAGTTAGTCTAACATTAATTATACCCACTCAATAAATCTTTGAGGGTGGGAATAAGATGAATGTCTTGTATACTTTGCTCTGAGGTTGTATCTTCTTTTATATAAACCGAGAAGACGCATTGATTTAGTGCTTGAGATTAGAAATGTATCTTAATCTCATTTACAATGTTTACGTATTTCTGACGGACACAGTTAAAATATTTTGACGGAATTTGCATGTCTCTCAAGCATAGGTGGTTTAAAAAAGATCTCCCAAGAACAAATCACGTGCAATTCTGTATTTAGATTTTACGCTGCAACGTTCATGATGGTAATAGAAGCTTAATTACGAGCTTGATGTTAAAATAGACGTTGGATTGTGGTGTAAAAGTGGATACTGTACGTATAAGTGTAGATGGATTGAATATTACCGTTCCATTTAACAGCACCTGAATGATGTCAAAGAGTTCATTATCTGATTATCACCTGTGCTGTTCAACGTGTGTGTGGAAGAAATGATTGAAGTGGCATGAGAAGAGCTGGAGATAGGAATAAAGAATATTTTTTTAAAAATTAAGCTTTGTGCTAAACCTCAAGCGTGTGTTTAAAGCGCATCACGACAGTTTTAGTTACCTTTACGGTTTTAGGATCGCTCTCTTTCTCTCGCAGGTGCACATGGGGTGAAACTTTGGCGCGCTTTTTTGAGATTGACGGGCTGACGGAGGAACCGTGAGGTGCGACTCAATGAACCGGTTCTTGATGGTGTTTCCTTTTTTAGGTTCACGCTTCGCATCGTCGTCGCGAGGCATCAGATCCAAAGGCTTTCCTTTTTCAGAGTAGTGCTCTTTTATATTATTTATAAAATTATGTGCTCCCAAATTTCGAGTGCAGTATTTTTGTCCCCCTAAGTGTCCCCGTTAAGTTTTCGTCACATTCTTTAATGCGAGATAAGCAATGCTTCCCTACTCTTCGTGGATCTCTGGAATCTTTGAGAGGGAATCAAATATTTTTTGCCAAAATTCCTATCGCGCATCGCCTTGCGTGCCGAGTCGAGAAATGCATTTATTCGCAATGGCCGTGAGAATTTACGTAAAGCTCGAGTTAGCCATGCCGTCGGAATATTTCGATAATTGCCACAAACATTTTTTTTGCCGGTCCGCAAAACACCTCAAGTATGCCCGTAAACCACTTAGAGGGGATTTAAGAAGTCAACAATTTTGAAATTGTATGTCATTATGACTGTGTGAGAACGCATGTAATCTGTACAATCTGATTTTTTAATGAATTTTTTTTCTGATTCCCGTCACTGGTTTGAAATTCTCTCACCTCCTACTAATTTCATTTGAGTAATGAATGCGTAAACATTCCATACATTTGTGTCTTGGTGGTGGATAACTGACTGGGAATGTGTCGCTTTCACCTTAACGGAGGAAGACACTTGTTGCCGAATATGGATACGTATTTTTCAAGTCAAAACCAATATTGAGACAAAATTATTATCTCGACTTCACACTTTTAGTGCAATAATCCTATATATTTTCCACGTTATCTCAGCGTGGTGGGGAAGGGCTTGCGTGATCTGATGACCCCTTGAACTGTGCTGGCGATAGCAATAAGAAATACTTCTGGTGGGGTCATCCATGCCAGATGGATCAACGGTTAAGACTCGCACGGAAGGTAGTCCGCCCAGCGTCTGTTCCTCGTTGGTGGGGCGGTAAAGGCGTCTGATCCAAGTGGGGCGGCCATTTAAAATTATGGTATTACGTTAAAATCATAATGAAGATAGTAATCGGGAAATCACCACGATTATTTCTTACGCGAAACCATCATAAAGATAAGCGTGATTTTCCTATTTTTATTGATTTCTCTGTACTTTTCTCCTTATCGGTTACCTGTACTCGTTTATTTGAGGAAAGATGAGATAAAAAAAATGAGATGCAATGCATCCGAATTTCATACACGTTATAGAAACTAATCGCGAATAAAGTTAAATGGAGAGTTTTTTCTTTTCAAATCGTTAAGAGGTGCCACAGAGTGACTCCTAATACTATTGCTGGGATAGTGAAATGAATCGCATAGTTTCCGTAGAAACGGCAATATTCGCAAAACGCAAGAGGACTGTCGCTTCAATCGAAGCGATACCCTTCCGTCCCGTGTCTTCACACGAGTCCCCAGAAAACCAATTAGGTATTCGAGGAGATGTCGCCCTCCTTGACTCTTCCAATATTTAAATGGCAGTCTCTCGTCCTCTCCGTTCTACTATGTTCACTGGGAGGGTCCCCGCGGGTTTTCCCTTATCTCGCCGGAATTTCCAATCTCATAGTGGGAGCGGGTGGTCGGGAGTTATTCTCGCGTCCTTGCTTTCCCTGCTTTGTGTGCGCCCCCTTTGAATACAAATGAGCCTGCGGTCTGAGCGTTGGCAGGGAAAAAAAGGTCGAAAAATACGTCGCAAAACAAGATTGTTCCCCCCCACCCCACCCCTCCGCTGTCCCCACGTTGTCCTTGTGTGTGTGTGTGTGTCCAATCGCGAAAATCTCACGGGAGCCCACTTAGCGCCTCATGGTTAATTTTTACATTCCGGCGATGAGTTTTCCAATTTTCATGCTCTTGCCCCTTGCTTTTCAAGTTTGCTGAGAAAATAATCGGTAGTTTTCTGGCGGGAGCCCTTATAGGGAGCGCTCCTCATCCCATCTCATGAAGTCCTAATGATTGTATTGATCAGCTCTCTCCAATTTTGGTGAATATGTTGACGCATTATTTCTACCAAGCAGACTACGTGCCGGAAACTCGTTTTTTTGCGAACGGGCACTGTTTAACATGCATAGCCTACCCCTTTAATTACGATCGCCCTTTTGAAATACTATTAGGTATACTATACTCAGAGTTCGTGGAAAGTTTTCTATTATTATTCACGTTATAAATGACCTTAGAACTACCTAAATTCCCTGACAGTAGAAATGTATCGTTTTTAAATGAATAATTGGTTACCAATTACTTTAATGCGTCACTTCTTGATGACTGACTTCAGGGTGTGATACTAAATTAAAGGGAGATAAAAAAGAATCAGCTACTCGCTAATAAAAATTCACTTTTGATATAAATATAATCTGGTAAAATAATTTGACTTCATTACTGAAAAATCACAAATCCGAGACTGAAATGCTTGATTAAGATCAATTTTGGATTTCATTATTCGATTGGAATGATTGGAATATTTTAAATTAGTCTATGGCTGTTTTTTGAAGTTAGTACAGTACAATTGCGTGGCATTGTTGCTGCGGATTTTATTTAATACTTACATTATATTCTATGAATAATATCAGCTTAGATAGCTCTCCCAATTTCTTGCTGGTGAGGCCTTAATGAAAATGAGACACAAGAAGTAAATTGTTATGAAGATATACTTCATAAGAGTGCGTATCAATCCGTTGCCATGCCGCATCAGCTCGCTCGCCTATTTTCTTATCTTTTGGGGGTGGCGAACGCCCGCCGTGTTTTTCATCCAGAATTCCATCACATGGGTTCCACAGAATTCCATCACATCATCGTACGGATTCCCCTCCATTCCTCTTCGGACACATGGCGCGCAGGTCTGCCCCTCCCTCCCGCCGCCACCCTCGGCTCTCTCCCCCCAAAAGAGCCCGATGTCGTCGACATCCGAGGGCATCTCGCGCTTGGTCGCATCGCCGCACACCGTGGGCCGGGCTCACAAGTTGTGTGAGTGCGAGCGCAGGGATGGAGGGATTGATGGAGGCCGCCCGTCGTGGGCGCGGATGTGCGCCGGAGACATGCTATTTATCGGCCGCAAAATGTACCCGTTCCTCACCGCGACCCGCAAGGTCGTGCCGGGCCTTTTGTCTCCTTCCGTCCTGGGTTCTCCTCGTTAATTACGGTTGCCTGTTGAATCGGGGGCGGTTGTTTGGTGTTGAGCTAAAGGTGAGGGAGGAAACACGGTGTGAAAATAGATTCCTCCTGTGACATGGGAGTGAACAACGGAGGGATCAGGACGGGTTCGCTGAGATTTTCGGAGATTGTCGTGACCGGGAAATTCCGCAAAGGTCGTTGCCCTTCTCTGGAAATGGCACGTGCCTCCTGATTCATTTCGTTGGAATTCCCAACATTTTTCATGGCACGTACTGAAGTGTTCCTATCCCCTCGTCTATGACATTATCCATGATGAATAAATTATTTATGCCTGTATAGTTATCATTGTTACCTCAATGCTTATATAAGCCACGAATAGGGGTAATGGGATTTTTCGTAAATGATTTTCTAGATAATCATGTGTGGTTATCGACAGGAATGAAGGATTTTAAGAACACAGGTGAAAACTTTGGTATGGAGTATGGTTTTGTACGGCGTGGAAGCATGGTCGCCGGAGGAAGATGATAAGCGTAAATTGAAGGTTTTTGAAATGTTTGTGTGGAGAATGATGGAAAAGGAAAACTATACGGAAAGGGAAACAAACAAAGGAGTATTATGAATGATGGGCGAGGAGAGAGGGAGGTTGGGAGAATTCCAAAGTAAGAGAGGTGAGGTAGATGACGAGAATTTCGGTTGCAGATGTGATATTGAAGACTGATGGATATGAGGCGAGGCAGGGGGAGGAAAAGGATAGCATATTGAATGGAATTGAAGGAGTTTCTATTGTATTGTGGGGTTTCAGGCTGTTTCTTGATAGGTGAGGCTTTTAAATATAGTCTATGCGAGACTCTCGTTGTAGTTACTTTTTTGTAGTCGTAGGTGGAATATATTGTTCGTAACTATTCAAGCAATAAAAATGACTCACTTAAGGAATCGCATTTTTACGGTCGATTATCGCACTCTTTTGACAAATTATTATCTTGTATTTCATTCATGGAGACAGCTTAACCTTGAATCTTGTTTCGAATCTCTACGCCAGTGTCAAGTGGAGAAATATTTGAGTGTAGTACTGCTATAAATGTTCCCGTGATGCCTTTCGGTAGGACTTGGTCAATCCGGCACCGGCTTGGCTTTGCACCCTTCATCGCGTCTCTCATTACCATCCTCAGAGCCCATTGAACTTAGGACGAGCGCAAGTAACCTCAGCAGCCGTGTGCCTACTACGATAAAAATGCTGCCATCTGCCCTAATGAAGGTTATCTGTTGAAAAATAAATGGTTCTTCCTCCATTTTTCCCAGTGGGAAGCCACTATTTCTTCTGGCGCGTAAATATTTTCCATCGCCTGCCGACACCCACTTTAAAAGGCTTTATGGTCATGTAAAGCATATTACGACGATGATGCTATCGCCTTCCGATCGTCTTATGACGTCAGTTTATGATGGTTTCGGTGCTGATTTTTTTCTCGACATCTTGTTTTCTTTCGGAAAAATGTTCAAGAGGGCTGGGTGAATTTTTTCGCGGGTAGTCTTAACGACACCCCAGGTGATATCATATCGCGTTTCGTCGGCTCGCCATCGCTAGCTTATGCATTTTTCCAGAGCTTCAAAGTGCTCGTAATATACGAGGGACCATGACGTGTTTACACCTGCCATGGGTTTACGACTTTGTGGTCATTCAAGGAAAGGAATGGAAGTGGGATGAGACGAGAAGGGGATTGAGACGAAAAGGAGAGACAAGGGTTAAAAGGGGTCACGTACCCCTTAACCCCTTCCCAATGACCCGCACTCCTTCGCCATTTACACCGCCCGCAGTCCAACTTTCTACCTATTCCCTCTCTTTAATTTCACCTTCCCTATTTCCAGAGGGACCTTGCTTCCCCTCCATATTTTATGTTCGTTCCTTTTTCATCTCTCATTACGTTTTCGCGTCCACTTCCACCGCACCGATGTGCCACCATCTTTTCCCCAAGCCATTTTCCCTTCATTTTTCCGACTTCCAGCGTCCTCGACCCGGCATTTCCACCCCTCCCCCCCCCAACCCGTGTCCTCTCCTGATTTCCTCCCTTGAACAGCACATGTCGATTTTCGTCGCGCATTCGGTATGCTTCTTTCATTGAGAGCATTCATATGGGGACGTAAAAGAGTCGGATTCGTGTCTTTGAGGGGTTTCGCGAAAGCTGTTAGTGTGAAATGGAAATCAATCATGTCTCATTTTTCTGGGATATCTCACGCTGAGCACTGTACATACAGTGCCAAGCCCGCTGGTATCAGTCGATGAAGTAATCCTTGGTAATTACTCACAAATGGATAATTTGAAATTTTCGGAATTAGGATCTCTCGATTTCCCTAAGGGTGCGCTAATGCAAATCAGGTTTTTAACTTATACTTGGACTGCAATTGAGATATTAGGTCCGCATCCCTATCACTTGAATCTATTATTTAATGAGCAATTCTTTAACGGAGACGCAAAAATGTGTCTTATTACTCCTACTGTGCCTCGAATTCATAGGTGTTAAATTGTGCATGTATTATTTAATTAAACAGTCTAATCCTAATATGGTATTTTACATATGTATATATACATACACACACACACACACATATATATATATATATATATATATATATATATATATATATATATATATATATATATATATATATCGTGACTCCTAACAAAACACAATCCAGCAACCTACTCTACATCAAGTCCTTCTTCATCTCTGCGTACTTCCTCCTCCCTTCATCCCGTCCAGCATTCGTATCTTATTCCTGCCCTCGTTTGCCTTACATTCTCCCGTCTATTTCAGTCTTCACATCCCACTGCCGATCAATACGTCCTTCATCCATTTTTCCTGCCTCCTTAGGATATCTCCAAACAAATCCCTCTCCTCGCCCATCATACCTAGTACTTCCTCATTTGTTTTCTTTTCGGTCCATTTCACCTTCTCCACACCCACATTTCAAAAGCCTGCAACCTACTTCTATTCTCCTGCTTCAGTGACCACGTTTCCGTGCCGTACATAACTACTCCAGTTTTTCACAATCCAAGTATAATTTTAGACATTACGTCGCTCATGAAATTCTCATAATAAAATGTATATGTATAGATATATATATATATATATATATATATATATATATATATATATATATATATATATATATATATATTTATATATATATATTCATTTATTTACAAATACTTACATACGTTTATATGCTCGTAAAGTTTATTATAATTATTGTATGCCCGAAGTAGTGTCTAAAATCATAGTTGCATTGTGAAAAATTAGTTTGCTATGGTTTATTATAGAACGATGGTCACATGATGTTGATACTTTTACAATCAACAAGTTCATTGATACAACCGAAAAATAATAAAAGCATTACAATATTGTTCTCCGTAAGAACAAATGAAACAGCTCGTATAGTCACAGTAAGAATTGCCCAACCCCCTCGTGCCGATCTCGTTCGTCCTTGTCCTAGCCCTGTCAAGACATTGGGTTTGATCCTCGTTTTCAAGGGAGGTAAGAAGGAAGGATCGCAATGAAAACTAAAACGGATAGTCAATCCTCAGCGAAGAAAAACACACCAAATCAATAAATTCTCCTCAGAGAACACTTTTCCGTGTTTTCGCGGAAAGAAGGACTCTTATTCTAATGCGCTGGAAACAATTCCACTCGGGAAGCAGCATTCGCCAGGCAACGCGTACTCACATGACGTATTCATCCCTCCCTCGATCCACGTCTGCGCGAAGACAATTCACAGCGATCTTGTTTTCTTCTTTTTTAAGTTACCTGCCTTTGTCTTTCCGATACGGCATGCGACTTCTTATGACTGCATGCTCCGGCGGTTTCTCTTCAACGTGTCGAGAGTTATGCATTAGAGATGATGTTTTATTATTTTTTTGCATTTTTACCTCCGGATCATTGTTCCACGCCCCTCATTGTGTTGTGAGTACAGGCCACTCTTCTCACGCTGTAATAAGGGCGTCATCATCTAAACTTAAAAAGCCTTAACAAGGTCTTGATATTACCTGGTAAATTGGCAATTTCCACGTGCGATGATTTCACTCACGAGATTGCCCTAGTGGCTTGGGTCGTTTATACGGGCTCCCAAAGATGAGATCATGTGTGGTTGTTTTAAACGGGAGGAGGGATTGGATATTTTTCATGGGTAATGTATATACGCCACCGTCTTTTAGTTACGTGGGGGGGGGTATTTCTTTTCTTTTTTAGGTACAGCGAACCGTTCGTTGGAAGCGATACTAAATGTGGTCTGCGCAGACACTTAAGTTAAGAATAGACCAATGCCGACGCCGGAGGTCTCTCTCTTCCACCCTTCCTCTTCTTTTCTTCTCAAAATTACCTGGCGAATCAAAATGGCACAAAGAACCACATTAGTTTCGCCCATTCTTCAAGAGTCACAAAAGTTGATTTTTAACGTATAGCATAAAGTAATTTTGGCAATTATTTTTAAAAAATCTTTTAATCTATATTTTTGCCTGTAATTGAGATGAGAATGACTGAGAGACATGTAAATGAGAGAGAGAGAGACTTACACTCGTCGATATAAAAAGCGTCTACGTAAGTTTTCTCCTCAGTGTCCTTCGATCAACATTAATTGTCTCTGTGGAGAATTTACCTCCGTGAATTGAAAGCACTTCCAGTGGCATAACTTTGATGGAGATGAATAATTTGGGCAAGCTGGTCCAGCGAAACGCTCCTGAGAGTCGATGACTTGAAATGGAAATTTTGTCCAACGCTGCCCCATCTTCGTTGACCTCTGTCCGCGGATTCCTCCGGTTCCGTGACCTCCATTCGTTCCTCTTATCCGTCCCATGGACGTATCCTCATTTCCCCTTTGATGTTTCCGCCTGTTGTTGGAAAAGTGATGAAGTGGGGAGCGATTCGGCCGTTTTCGTTTTGAATATCTACATGCCCAAGTCATTCTACCTCATCTCCCCCCTTCTCCTTCTCGACGATAATTACCATGACCTTATTCCTTGTGGGGCTGCGTTTTGTATCCATTAAGCTAGTGATGTCTGTGCGGACATTTTTGCCCATTTCTATCGATGACGGTTTCGGGTGTCACCTAATGTGACCTTGTTGCAAAGGCTTTCGGTTTTCCTCCCAGTGGTACTGAAATGAATTTGGCGCTCTGGCATTATGGGAACCTCATCGACCTTACGTGCGGAGACAATTTTTTTCTATTAACCCGGAAAAAAGCTGAAATTTACTTTTCACCTTAAGGGAAACAAAGAAATGACCTGTCGAAATTTTTGAGCGAATCATTTGACTCATTTTACGCGAGTAATCCGTTAAAAACCAGCGCAATGAGTGTAATAATCATGGTGACCTGAAATTGACCGCATGATCGGGGATGATTTTTGGTCTGATTTAATTGGTGAGAGTACTGATGAGTGTTTTTTTGTAAATTTATGTTGAAACTCGATCTGTGAAACTCCATTGCAGATTGAATTACATTAAATTCCGGCCACACGCAACTAATCCAATTTGTGTAGCCATTTAATCTGTACGAGTCATCATACTTATGGCATGTGGCCCCATAGTTGATTGCGAAATTAGTAAGCGCTTGTCAAGTAAAAATACGTAGGTTCATCAATTTCTCCATGATGCCGAGATATCAGCTAACTAATGATGTTTATGAACTTGCTTGTAATCTGAAATTAGTTTTTCCTTCAATTTGTTCCCTTGCAAAGTCAGCAAACATAATTATTGTGGGTATCGCTGCTTAGATATGCTTGTATGCATTAAACTTTTCGTCGAATTTTTTAATATAGACGGCCTTTTTTTTGGATGAAATCTTTTGATTTAGGACATACATAAGCTTGAGATTAAAAATTTAATGCCGGAAATACATGTACCTAAATGCTGTGCTTCTACGGTTAGACTTTCTCTCGTTAAAGAGGTACAATCGTCTGGATATGACAACATTCAGTTATTTTCGCGTGTAAATGGGAGGACGGACGACCGAATGTTTACGCGGAAGAAATTTATCTTTGTTTTCCGTATGCCGCCGTAATGGTTTAATCCCAAAACTCCCTTCGGGTATAATCCAGCGGTGTTGCCGACGAGGCACAAGGCCGATGATGAGCGTCAAACGTTTCAAAACAATGGAAAGGATGACTAATACGGCCTGTCTCCATCCCTTTCACACATCCCCTCTCTCCCTCGGGACCACTGCAGGGCGCTTCGTCGGGAGTCCGTCGCTCCACCTTCAGTTTTATACCCCACCCACCCCCTCGCCTTTTTGGCCTTTTCCCACCCTGACATTCTCCCTCCGTCCATTCCAACCCTCCGACTCTTTCCCAAGCTCCCCACATATAAACACACACGCTTCCCCTCAATCTGCCGTGCACACACACGCCGTGGAGAACCAAACCCTGCACCCTCTCTATTTCTCTACCCCCCCCCCTGTGCCCCCCCTGGCAATCCCACTCCCCCCCTTCCTCACTCCATTAACCCGAAAGAAGGTCACAATGGGGCTAGCCCCAAAGTGGGGCGGGGCTACGGTCGCAAGCCGTGAGGCCTTTTATTTTTCTTCTCCTCATTATTCCCTTTGCCACCCCCCTCCCCCGTCTAAAGCCCCTTCCCCCTGCGACACTCCGGAGGTGGCGACGGCGGGCACTCCATGAGGTGTGGTGGGAGGAGAGTTTCTTTGTAATTGGGATTCCCAAAAGAATTTGATTGACGCACGCCTTCAAAACTTCATATTTGTTTTTACTTTTGCCCCTCCTTGAAGTGTAGTTTTGCATAAATTAGGGGAATCAAATTAAAATTACTGATATAATCAAATTGAGTAGTTTCAGGTGTGATGTGGTGGAATTAGAACATAATAATTGAACGGAAAGTACCGATTTTCCACCAGAAAAAAATGTGGAAAAGTTTTTACTATTTGTTCTTTATTACCTATACGAATAATGTTTACTTTGTTAGCCAATTGTTATTTATTTAATTCTTTCATAATTTAATATATGTCACGTGAAAAGATATGAAACAATGTCGACAATTCCTTAAATTTGAATTTAAATGAACTATTCAGCAAAATTAAAGGCTGCTAATACAGTTTTGTACTGAGAGGTATCCTCAGTACAAAACTGTATTATTAATTGGTTGAATTAGTGAAAAATGGCCAGCGTGTAGGAAAGGGACGACAGTTAATACTTAATTACGTATTTCTTCGGTCACTACCTCCACGTCTATCAACCCAAAGGATGGTTTGAAAGATGAAGGTAGAAGCTCACTTCGTCCGAAGCCCTGTACGTTGCGTGAAATTCCCATATCGGGGTAGCAAGGGGGCCATTTCCTTTCCCTGTGCCGCATGTTGTTTCCCAGGAAGATCATAGTTGGTAACCGAAAAATCATACTGCTAGGGTAAAGCTGAAGATGCCCAGAGGTCTAAACCAGAATCGAACCCGAGTCCTCCGGTCAGTAGCCTAGCGCTCCACCCAACCAAACTTTCCCTTTCAATTTTTATGAATAATAACTAGAAGTAAAACGCAAAAATCATGCAGGATTTGATTTGTGTTCTATGTTTAATAATTATTCACAGGAATTGCATTCGGGGAGAGCCAATCAATCCTGAGAAATTTCGCATCACAACGGCAATCAATCCAGAGGGAGATTAGTTTGGCGAGATGCCATGGGAATTGGATTTTTTTTGCGAAAAATTGGGATTTTTTTTATATTTCCTTTTTCAGGTGTATTTTCTAATTTTTCGACTCCACCCCTTCGTTCCCCCGCAGAGGGCTTGTGACGCACGGAGTAAGGGAGCCAATGGCGTTTAGCGGGGGCAGATGGGAAGGAGGGGGATGGGAAGGAGTGAAAGGGGTCTGGTTGATGTGGAAAGACCGCGGAGAGCTAGCCTCCTGCTCCCGGGAAAGGTACATCCCACCGCCGCCGTCGCGAACGGTGGCTCTTTTATGGATGAGCACGGTGCTTTCCATTGGCCCGCCCCATGTATCGCTGAATGGCGATTCTTTTTTCCCTTTTCCCTCGCTTGAAGTTATAATTTTTTTTTCGGCCTCTAATTTTCTCGAGTTTTCCGCCATCCTTCTCCTTCATATTCCCTCCCCCGCTCTTCTCCCCCAGTCCCTAATTACATTCCGAAATTCGTTTTCTTTGTTCCCTTCTGATGTCCAGAAAGAAATAGACTTCGTGTATCGTGCATCGTTGGCAAGCTGTCCTCTTACGGTGTACTGGACGTAATTATTAATGGTACTCTGCCAATTAGGATTAAGGTTTTGTATAGACACATTTAGTAACGGTCACTGGAAGCCTCACCCAACACGACGCAACCGAACATCCACGACGCTATAAATAAATATTTTTTTCAATTTCGCTTACTTTCTGAATCCCTTTATCGCGTACAAAATGCCGATTCTCTTCCTTCCCTTATCTCTCATTTCTAACATGTTCCCCTCTATTACAGTCTTCTACGAGCCTTCCCCTATAAAAATGGCTTGCATCAACTTTTATGCCTCCCTTGGTTTTCTGCCAACGACCCACTCTCCCCATGCCATGCCTATTTCTTCTTCGTTTGTTTCCTTTCCGTTCATTTTACTTTATCCATTCTTCTTCATTTGAAGTTTTATAAGTTTAATAGAGTCGATATTAAACTAATTAGGTAGAATCGTTGGGTTTTTTTACTTGTTAAAATTGAGGTATTTACTCTAGGTTTGAAGTAATTGTTTATTACATTCTCTATAGTTTACTTGATGAGGTCATTCTCATTAATTTGCAAATCCTTCAGACTGATTTTTCATCAAATCAATAATTTATGTGTTGAAAATGATAAAATGAATTTAGTTTCAAATCGTTGTCCGTGCAAACGTTCGAATACCTTACTCAGTCCATAACCTCTACGTTTAATAAGATTTGTTATTATTTTTGTATTTGTTATATATTGTACATAGTTTGTCAGATTGGTATGTTCCATTCATATGCATGTTTACTTACCTGTAAGCCGCCGCTAGGATGTGTGGCAGGGGGTGATTCAACACCAGGCATACAACAACAAAATTAAGTTTAGCTTAACTGTTAGTTACTAATAATTAAAGAAAATATAATGAATAATGGAGTTAATGTTACCTGCAGGCATAAGAACTAGAAAAGTATCTAAGCGCGGAATACTTCTCTGCGCTTGCGAAACGATTTTCTAGTAATAATAAGAACAGTAAAATAAATAGTAATAGTGTACCAGGCTATCAACCGTGGTTGATAGCTAGCTTAGTATTTATGGGGTCGCTTGAAGTTTAATAAATACATCTGAGTTAAATAAACGTTTGATAATATTTCAAGCGATGGAGAAACTTACTGAGTAATGCAAATATGCCTTGTCTCGTTTCATTTTATTGTGTTCTGTTCACATGAGAAAGACGGCAATCTCGGAAGTTCTCTTTTTATGATTTAAGTCTTTTATATGAATAGAGATTTAGTTTCCTCTGAAAAAATATTTATTTTTATTACTTTGAAAACTTATTGTTTATTCTTTTAATACAATGGACCTGGTAACTGTTCGATATAATTGCAACAAATACTGAAATTATTTTATGTAAGTGAATTTTTATTTATACCGAATTCAGCTATTTTAGACGTGTCCTGGAACGTAATTTTTCATAATCGTACTCTGCTCCATGTAAATATATTTCTCTCTTTTGTCGTATTTAATATTTAGGGAGTGAGGTTTTTTTACAGTACGAGCGGAAGTATATAGTCTGTTGGGAGTTAAATTATCTCGTACTTTCTTAGTGATGTCGTACTTTGCGGAACAGAGGGAATTATATGCAAAAAATACGTTTTCTGCTTTCCTATTTGACACGTCTATGTACACTCATGCCTGCCTAGAAATATCCACCCAATCGTAATTGAAGGAAGAGGAAGCCATTTCAAGTTGACCTAGCAATTACGAAAATCTCCATCGAGTCTTCTCCGCTCGGTCGAAAATATTCTAATCGGGGACGCCCATTTATTTTTTCCCCCCCTTTTAAGTCTCCTCCTTCACTCGGAAAAGGACGCCCGCTGAAGGGAAGTTGCAATTTCACTGTCTGCGCGAAATTTTCTTCTCCGGTGCACATCCTTTACTTACTTGATTCGCTCTCATTTGGGCAAAGGGGAGATAAATTTTCCGCGAAAAACTCGTTCTCCCCTCCCCCAAACCCTTTTGTCTTCAGCTCGGAGGGAAGTGGGCAGGGATGTAGGGAGTGAGTGAAAAGGAAAGAGAGAGAGAAGGCACAATGGGGAAGTTTCTGGTGACGAGACGCCGAGGAAAGGATCGGCGTCTCGGGATGAACCTTCACCACCGATCATAATGCGATCCGCTGCTCCTTTCTCGCTACTCCCCCTCTTTTCGTCTCTCCCCTTCCTTCGTCGTCCTCGTGTGAAAGGACGGGACGGGTGTGGGAGGAAAGAGATCCTCTCTCACCCCATTAAGCCTCAAACGCTTCCCGAGATAACGGGGGAAAAATCCTGAATCCCACCTGACGCCTTCCTCCTCCTCCTCATCATCATTGGCGGCGGTAGGAGATACTCTCGCTAACTCCCTTCCACGCCCCCCTCGCTCTCCCTCAAAAGGAATCTCGATTCCCACGCGCCCTTACTGTTTAGGATGCTTACTCCCTTTCCTCGCCCTTCCCCTCCCGAGACTCGAGGAACTGCGGGTTAATTTCTATGCGGGTTAAAGTCCTATTCTTGAAATCGGCTCTTTTCTTCCTCGGGGTTCACGAATGAATTATACGACTGATCCAATATGAGTGAATGTTTTCATTTGAAACACTCATTGCATTGAAGTAAGAGCATTAAAGTCGTTACGTAACAGATTGATCCGTGCTATATGTTAAATATTAGTAAATTAGTCATTCGTGTGAGGTCATACCCCAGCAGTTATGAGTTTTGGTTCCCATTTTTATTAGTGATAGCAATTCGCAATTCCTAATGAGCAAGGAATCGGATTTTTTTCCAAATATCCCGGAACTTGATGACGAATTATGCTGGGATGTATTGCGTGGATACGAAAATGTCGAGAAATTAAGAGTTAAACTATATATTCATGAAGGAAGAAATAAACCAGAGCGGGTGGAGCTGTTCTTGTATTTAGGAAGTATTGTGGAGGAAAATTTCCATAGGAGTAGGGAGTTGAGAGAGGAATTGCGTTGACAAAAGAAGCATTTACGATAAGAAGATAATTAATGACAGGTACTCTTTGTAAATATGTTAAGGAAATACTATGAATGATTTCAATATAGAGTAGGGATGCATGGATCGGAAATATAGTCTTTGTGACAAATACGAGGGTCATCCGGAAAGTAGTACCCGTTCGTGCCGCATGAAGTGCTGACGACGCGAGTAGCCGCTGGACGAGGTCAGATAGCTTCAGTGGCTTGTCTGCCTTCTCTGAGCCAAGTTGCGTGACGCTAGCATTGCCTGTGTTGTTACTGTGATTGTTTACAATGTTTAAAAAAATTGAGAACGCCGCCAGTTGTGAAGTGAGGGCAGTGATTAAATTCCTCAATGCAAGAAACGTTCGCCCATGTGATATTCATCGCCAATTAAAGGAGGTGTATGGAGACAATGTAATGGACGAGTCGTCTGTTCGGCGGTGGTGTCGCAACTTCAACATGGGGAGGGGGAACACACACGACGATGAGCGTTCGGGGAGACCGTCTGTCATTACAGACCAACTGGTGAGCTCAGTTGACGAATTCGTGAGGAACGATCGGCGCGTCACAATTGATGACATCTGTGAGCATTTTCCCAATGTTTCTCGAACAATTGTTCATGAAATTGTTAAACACCATCTGCATTATGCAAAAATTTGTGCAAGATGGGTCCCTCGCGTATCTCAATGAGCTGGCGGCGAAGGACTATGCAGCAGGAATACAGAAACTTGTCACACGTTATGACAAATGCCTTAATTTGCTTGGAGATTATGTTGAGAAGTAGTTTAAAGTATCCTCTTTCAAATAAAATTTTTTATGTTTGTTAATATTTACTTTTGTGTCTTTATTTCACGAACGGGTACTACTTTCCGGATGACCCTCGTAGATGAACGTAGATTAAGAGGTTTTTGAGATGTGAATATAAAGAGATTGATTTGAACAGAGAGGAAGGTTAACGACGTTTTAAATACAGCGGGCAGTGAGAATTAGCTACCAAGAGATCCACAGAATGCAGAGGAATTGAGAAAATATTGAAAAGCAGTAGGATGGTAATGGCTTTGTGATAGAAGGGATGGTGTTAGCTTAGCGCCATCGATGGAGGAGGAGAGTAGACATATGGAAGGCTGGCAGAATTGACGAAGAAATGAAGAAGGAATTAATGTAAGGGAAACAATATGAAGTTCTTGCGATTAGCAGATGATAATAGTCATTAGGAGCCGTGTAAAACATGCCATTAAATGTCTAAACTGGGATTAAAAGTCAAATGATCGAGAAACACCTCTGAGTGCAGTCGATCCAATTCAATTCTTCAACTTCATTGCTTCCTGAGCTATTTTTCCACAGCGTCAATACTCATAGAGTTAAATTACATTAACTGAATATTAGTGATATTCAGTAAATAATCCTTTTTATGTTATGGTATATGATGGGAACTACACATTTCATAATTTTATTAAGCTTACTTGAGTGTCATTAGGTTATCAGATATTTTAGAAGATCACATTCATCTAGTTTTACTAACGCATTTGGAAATTCATCAAAAGGATATTCAACCGGTTGGTTTACAAATATCGAGCATGCAAACACGTCCGTTTATTCGGAAATGAAAACAAATGTTTCATTTGGAAAGAAGCCCTTATTCGAGGAATTGAAATTTAGGATTGAAACTTGAGATATCGAGCGAAAATACCACCGCTCTCTTTTTCTTCGAAGTTTGGATCATCGCCGTATTTACATTTTTAAAGTTAACGAGATCTGTCAGACATTACTTGAAGTTGCATCTTTTCATAAAATCTTAATCCGTTTTTATAATTGCTTTTTAAAGTATTTATTTTTTCGATTGAATATTGTAAAATTGTCCATCAAAAACCTAACTTGACCGGTAGATTACCTTTCATTGTGATTGTAAAATTATTTTACCTAAACTGAGTTACAAACCGTATAAAAAGGTATGATTGCATTTTGCGATTCATTCATGTGATCCAGTTGATTTTTTCGCCTTATAATTATTTTTTATAATATTCTAAACGTTCACTCCGGTAAGTGCTATAGTTTCATTTTTATTCCTTGAACGTTTAAACTTTGGTTTCGTTTTTCCTTTCGTTCGAGGAGTTCGTCTCCTGAAGATTTAAGTCAATTAAATCCATTACATTAGGATTAATCTTTCGTTTATCAAAGACGTCGGCCTCGCCCCTTCCCGTTCCTCTGCTCATAATTCACAGACCCCGCCCCGCCCTCCTGCCCCGTCACCCCGGTCGAACCCGCCTACTCTCCTGGGTACGCCGCCGATTACAAGAGAATTCGCACACAAACACGCCTGCACCCCAAACAACCGGTGATCGACCTTCATCTCCCCACCCCCCACCCCCACCTCCTTCGTCAACGGAAGGTTCATTAACGAGCTTCCATCGTCAGAAAATGTCGCGCTTTCTTCACACTTTGAGGATCTCCTTCGGCGGAGTGAGATTATTGTGTCGCTTAATCACGTGCCCTCTTGCGAATGACCCGGTTCCCTCTCAAGTCTTGTGGCTCCTAAAGGTCACGCCTTCTAGTTGGTCGCTGGCCGTGGTTCTTTTTGTGAGGGGCGATAAGTCGAGAGACTTAGAACGTTTTCAAGCGTTTTTTCCAAGCGTCTTTCCTAGGGAATCGATTTCCTCAATATATGTGTTTGGGCACCCTGTCCTTCTGAAGTGTCTACTTTAGGAAACTTTGCAAAAGGAGATCATAATTAAAA
Organism: Hetaerina americana; assembly: GCF_022747635.1. Classification (NCBI taxonomy): domain Eukaryota; kingdom Metazoa; phylum Arthropoda; class Insecta; order Odonata; family Calopterygidae; genus Hetaerina; species Hetaerina americana. The sequence continues at coordinate 28,049,354 of NW_027286181.1, forward strand.
GTGAGTACCTTTTTCGGAATATGGATTTCCCTAAGGTTATACGGCGCCTTGATTCTTCCATCGGTGTCCGGGCTCAATGATTCATAATGGGTGCAGACAGGCTATCACTCTTAGTCCTCCCCTTCGCTCTATTACTTCTTTCAACCCCCCCACCTCCTACAAGAAATGAGTTAATCAAGTAGTTGATACAGTTAAAATTGAAATTTTTAATTATCCCTGTTGTTCATTAGGAGGGCTGAACTCTTTTTTTCTCCCTAGCGTTCAGCTATGGAGACAATGAATGACTGAAAAATTTGAACAGTTGGTTGCACGATGGTGACAGAGTTCAAACTGCGGTCCTTGGTTTACAAGGCGAGCACATCTTGGGTTAGATGAATATGCTAAATCGGCCAGCATAATTTGATCATGGATTTGATTAGAAGTCGCAATGTTAAATATTACGGTTGGCTTATTAATAGTATTTAAGGAAGGTAGGAATTTTAGAGTTCATCAACAGTCAATATTCATATGCATAACGGATTTGGTTGCATGCTTGAATTCATAGAGAAATGAAATTACTTTCTGTTGTGTTTCAAATAAAAAGTGCTTTTTGTATTCTTTGTTTTATCAGTGAGGTTTACCTTTGCGCCATTTAGCATTTTTTTAAATATCAGCTCTTTCTTTATGCATTTTCAGTATAAATGAGTTTGGAAAAGTTTTATTTTTCATCATAGATGTGGGTTTAATTTTTACTTAATTCATGCGGGCATCTACTGTTTTTTGGAGGAGTGACAATGTCGGATTCCTTTTCGTGCGATATAACTTTTTTTTCGCGCGTCTCGTTGAATTCACTAACCGACCCGAGGCACGCCTCTAACAATCTTGCTCCCTTAAATGTTTTCTGGATGACACACCAAATGTGGAGGCGTACCCACTGATGAGGGAATAAATTCCTCCTCTCCGCACCGTGTTGGAAACCTTCCATCCGAAGATCACTACCACACGTGCGCACTGACGACGTGCATTTCCGGGCGAAGCGAACGACGTTGGTGTCGTGATACGCATCCAGATCGGCATCAACGAATTCACACGTCGCGCCGTCGGCCTCTCTTACCGCGTGTTCGTTGCCTCCGACGTCGGAAAGTGCGAGCTCTCCCACTCTTCCTCCCAAGGTCTTTTCATATCGATCCCTGCGATCCGCCCCATAAACTCCTCCTCGCCTCTTTTCGTTCGATATCTCCGCGTTTTTCTCTCGCCGGCTCTCTATCGTACATTCCATCTCCGTCCCTCCCACCGTTCGTATCAATTGCACCGTGACGTTTTTCAGCTCTATGAAAACTTTCTCCTTCCCATTAGCAAGTGCTCTTAATTTTCTGAGCTGAGACTGGTAAATTTATTGAACATCTTTAACAAGTTTTTCGACTTGGAGAAAATTGTGAACTTATTTTTGCTAACTTGAAATCTAAGGGGTTGATTCATTTAAGCGAAGTGTAGTCATGCAATAGTGAAGAGTTTGGTCTCTTTGTTTTGCATGATTAAGGCCTGCACCTTCCCGTTTTATCGATCTCTCTTTCTCAATTCCCGACAAAGGGCTCTTGTTCCCAATTTATTATCATTTCTCGTCAATAATGTTTGCAGAATGTTGGTCAAACAATGCACATTTTTGCGTTCAATCAGTAAGAGGTTCACTCTCTCACTTCTTCACATCTCGTTCAGTATCGTTGGCATTAGTCTAACGACGGTTTTGAAGCGTCCTGGGGCTCATGCAGAGTCCCATGCGCTTTATACGAAAATTTCATTTGGTTTCGAAGTAAAAGTGCCAGCTGTGTATAAAATATATTTAAAAAATATGCAAAGTCAACTTGTTAGAATTCGTCCGTACATCTTGTATCATGTGTTCCGCATCCAAACTTATTGTTAGTCCCTATTTTTGACGAATAGCCTATTAAGGAAACGATTAGCTACGCTACTTTGGCAATTAGAGGTCAGACTATTACTAATTGCGTGTGGCACAATAAATATTCGTTCAATTTTGGACACTGTTGATTAGCGATTTGTTTATTGTTTTTTTTTACGTTTGGATTCATCCTTCAGTAGTCAGCGTGCAGTATTTTCTTGTTGTAGACGGGCAATATTTTCATTTTACCCTCTTTAAAAATATTTCCGTCGACTTCTCCCCTGTCATCTGTTCTCTCTTAACCAGCTTTTTTGGGTTGCGCGTGATAGGAGAGCCGCCTCTACCATAGTTCTCGATCAATGTCATTGTTTGTGACTCTGCCGATCCCTCCTCTCTCCTGTTCTGCCCACCCCCCCTTCCACCCTGCCGATTCGCCGGGTCTTTGACCCCAAATAGTATCCCCGTCGGCTTTTATTTAATGCTCTTTCCTGTCAAATGACGCGTTTTCCTACTCCCTCCCTACGAGAGGAGGCCTGGAGTCCTGGAAGACGTTCGATCCCGTTTGCGGACGATGCCGCCGAAAGTGCTGATACTAGGGATTGGTGAGAGAGGGAGTTGGGAAGGGGGGGGGAAATGGCGGCACAGTAGTGAAGGACGAACGAGATTTCGGGATGTCGTCTCCGGAAGGCCAATTTCTCAAGGGGTTACCCTGGAATCTCTCCTACTTTCCTCCATCATGTCGAACTTTTGACTGCCCCCTCCTTCCTTCCGCCAGGGTTCGGTCGAAAAGATAAACTAAAACACTATAGCAACTGTATAAATTATTTTGTTAATAATTTAACCTACCTTTTTTCGAAGGTTGGCTCACCAATAATTTAAATTAAATTAATCAAGAGAGAGGAGAATCGCAGGAGGGAACTCTGCTTTTTTGATGCTTCTAAAACCTTTTAATGACAAAAGTTTCCTTTTTTTTCAATTTTCGCGAATGTTTTCTCTTGGAGTTATAAGGAAGAGTGTATTACGTACAACCCAAAAAATAGACTCCCATATAGAGAAAAGGAAAGGACCAATTGTATTGCAGTCCTAGGCGAGGTGAGATTCTCTTCTCGCCTTGGCGACGGCTATTGGTCGAATATCTGCAACTTAATTTGTGTTCCTGTCTTGTCCTCTGTCATCAAAACACTTCGTCCGAACTGCTGCTACCACCAATTCTATATATATATATATATATATATATATATATATATATATATATATATATATATATATGCATTCAAACACGAAATCCCGCCAAACGGCGAATAAATACTCATATATACAGAAACAGATATAAGGAAAAGGGATAGGAACACATATAAAGGACGAACACAATAGAGGTGGGGAAGGCGGAATCGAACGGATCACAAGAGTAAAAATATTTCCTCAACCGGGACTCGAACACCGGATCTTTCCACTTGCCGGGCGGATGCTCTTAACCACTTGAGCTATCGAGGATAGTCAATTTACCCTGAGATCCGTGGGTCTTATATGTCGCCAAGCGGATATAAGACCCACGGATCTCGGAGTAAATTGACTATCCTCGATAGCTCAAGTGGTTAAGAGCATCCGCCCGGCAAGTGGAAAGATCCGGTGTTCGAGTCCCGGTTGAGGAAATATTTTTACTCTTGTGATCCGTTCGATTCCGCCTTCCCCACCTCTATTGTGTTCGTCCTTTATATGTGTTCCTATCCCTTTTCCTTATATCTGTTTCTGTATATATGAGTATTTATTCGCCGTTTGGCGGGATTTCGTGTTTGAATGTGTATTTGGCCAATGTGGCTCATCTCTTTCTTCTGGCTATGCGTGCCACGAAACGCACTGTTCCTATCCTGTATGATGTTGTATGAATTCTTACCCACTGTCCTTTCCTTTCCTTGTGTATTGCCTATTTCTCCTTTGGTGGGTGAAACAGCCCCCTGACGCCATCTCTTGGCTGAAAGAATTGGGGCGCTTGGCGACATATTAGACCCACGGATCTCAGGGTAAATTGACGATCCTCGATAGCTCAAGTGGTTAAGAGCATCCGCCCGGCAAGTGGAAAGATCCGGTGTTCGAGTCCCGGTTGAGGAAATATTTTTACTCTTGTGATCCGTTCGATTCCGCCTTCCCCACCTCTATTGTGTTCGTCCTTTATATGTGTTCCTATCCCTTTTCCTTATATCTGTTTCTGTATATATGAGTATTTATTCGCCGTTTGGCGGGATTTCGTGTTTGAATGTGTATTTGGCCAATGTGGCTCATCTCTTTCTTCTGGCTATGCGTGCCACGAAACGCACTGTTCCTATCCTGTATGATGTTGTATGAATTCTTACCCACTGTCCTTTCCTTTCCTTGTGTATTGCCTATTTCTCCTTTGGTGGGTGAAACAGCCCCCTGACGCCATCTCTTGGCTGAAAGAATTGGGGCGCTTGGCGACATATAAGACCCACGGATCTCAGGGTAAATTGACTATCCTCGATAGCTCAAGTGGTTAAGAGCATCCGCCCGGCAAGTGGAAAGATCCGGTGTTCGAGTCCCGGTTGAGGAAATATTTTTACTCTTGTGATCCGTTCGATTCCGCCTTCCCCACCTCTATTGTGTTCGTCCTTTATATGTGTTCCTATCCCTTTTCCTTATATCTGTTTCTGTATATATGAGTATATATATATATATATATATATATATATATATATGTGTATATAACACACCCGTATGGTTTCCATTCTCTGTTTATTCGTTCGCCTCCTTGTTATGTCGTATCCGTGCGTTGAGAAAGATGCATCGACAAGGCAATCTTTCAAGATTCACCGGCGATTTTCCCATCAGGTTTGTTGGAAATTGAAATTGTGCTTAAATATTTCGGTCTTTTTAATAAGAATTTCCTCAAAGTCAACCCCCTCTGCTAACTTTTTAAATCCCTTAGCTCGCTGTTTTATTTGTGACAACTTCGGAGAGGCGATCCCGTCCCGGGCGGTATTGTTTTCTCTTCGATTCGTGAAGAGAGCTTTCGACCAGCTTTCAGCGGATCGAAGGGTCTCCACCACTCTCTATCTACTGTATTCCCTCCATCCACTCCCGCCCCTCGTCCTTTCACTCGCGCCCCTTCTGTCTTCCCCTCGGGGCCCTATCCTTTTCTTTGCATTCCCCTCCAACGCCCCTCCGCTCGCCTCGGGCTTCCCCTTTTCCCACCCCCGTCACCGCATCTTCCTTCTCGTGTTTTTCCGTCTCATTGTCCGAGACCCTGCTAACGTAGCATCCTCATGTAGGGCATAGAAGGGTTCTAGGGGACGTAAAACGGGACAATCCCTTCCCCCTCCTCTCCAAAATTTCTGAGCTCTGAAAAAAAATATTTTTTTAACTCGTGTTAAGAATTGTTTGTTTAAATATCAGGCGTATTTAATTAATTTTGTATTTTATACTATGCGCATTCATTAGTCGGATCATCCTTTAAAATAGAAGAGAGAGTAAAAATAGGCACAGGTAGAAGAAATAAAAGTTGCAAATCCTCCAATTACATATTACTACTTAGTGAACTTTATGGAGTTATTTCTCATACTGGTGTTATTCAACAATTTTACCAAATAAAACATTAAATCAATTTTTTTCAATTTCTTCTTGTGTAACGCAAGAAAACGAGGCGACGTTACCACCTAACAGGCGTGGCTGATTACGTACGGTCTCTGCTATTATGCATCTTAATTTTTTTATTTGTTTTATGAAGTAAGATATAAACTTTGATTAAGGGTCTATGTTCAATTTTAATTGACCCTTACCCTTAGATAAAGCTCTGGTCCACTCATGTAGAGGTCGTTAATCAAAAATCCGGATCTTTGACTATTTTTCGTGTGTCACGAGGGCTCTGGAAGGACATACGTATCGACATGCATACGTTTCCCGGGAGGATTGTAGCTCGGGTCTCACAGTCCGTCTGTTTATTGTTCACTTATCTTTGATTTCATTCTCTTCCGTGTCCGCCGGGCCGCGGTTTATAAATGTTTATCAAAGGTAGCTATTTGGCGCATCGAGCCACCGTTCCCTAAAGTCCCATTTTTTTCGATGTGGTGTAATTGGGATCGTTGGCGATTCTTTTCATCTTCGAGGTTGCATCTCCCGTGACTGAGAGTGTGGTGTGCATTCCTTGATTTTTTCTCCATTCGGAGAATTGTTCTCTTTTAGAGAGACCGCAGCGCTCATCATTCTGCTCTGATCCCCCCCCCCCACATCACGCTATCGTATTTCTTCTCATCCTCGTTCCAGGCCGCCTCCAATGCCTTCCGTTTTATTTTCATCGCTGTGGATTTTATTCTTAATGATGCACCAAAAACAATCTGGATAGGGTCGCAATCCCCTCTGTCCCGTCATGGAACAGGAGCAATATATGCTAATTATTTGTCAGTGTCCTTTAATTTTTGCCATTTTAACTCTATTTGTGTGCAAACCTCAAAAGACAAAGTGAATTAGCCAATTTATGCGTTATTTCCCTTGTCGACGAATTATTCTTCGTGTGTGCATGCGTATATTTATGTGTGTGTGTATATATATATATATATATATATATATATATATATATATATATATATATATATATATATATATATATATATATATATATATATATAACGATTGTACGGAAGAACTCACACGAGCGCCACCCACAATAATGGGCTGACACAATATAACACAAATAGAATAGAATAGCAATATTTAAAAGGACACTCACACGGTAAATTGTTCGAGCTTTCGGCCCTCTCAGAGGCCTTCTTCAAGGTCTCACTTGAATAAGGCCTCTGAGAGGGCTGAAAGATCGAACAATTTACCGTGTGAGTGTCCTTTTAAATGTTGCTATTCTCTTCTATTTGTGTTATATTGTGTCAGCCCATTATATATATATATATATATAATTCACTTTCGTTATACTTTTATACAAATTTTTGAATTGCATCTCTCGAGGATACATATTCTTTTTTTCAATGAGCTGTTTATGAGTTTACCTACAGAATTAATTTAGTTTGACGGGCAATTACAGTTCACGCGTGCCTAACGTATGATCAAATTACGTGCCCAACTTGCTATTTGTTTAGTATCCATGGTTATTTAAATCCGGTTTTAATATATTCGCTAAAGGAAATCTCTCTCGCCAAACCTTTACCAATTAAAGGATCCAATTACTAGAAGTAAATTAGTCGAATGAAGCCGTTAAGGACGGAGTTCCCCTGACGCATTCATTTAGTTCCGTAATTAAGTCATCGGTTGGATTAAGATTCATTCGGTGTTGTTGGTTTCTCTCCTAATATCTTTAGTCATAATTTCCCGGAGTAACAATTAAAGAGGCTACAGCGTGGAGCCTTCATACTGATAAGAGTGATGAGAGAGAAATCTGTTACACTTGTCTCGTGTAACGATTTCGTCGGAATCAATTTCGGGGTTCAAAGCCGTCTGGGGTTTATTTCGAGCCCCTCCTCACTTCTAATCTTGTTGGATCGTGGCACTGGAACTCGTATAAATTTCAGTAATGGCCCCAGCCATTCGCGCATTTCTTTCGTTTTGGGAACTAGAGGAGAATGGTTTTTGTACGAGTTTACCGTTAATTCGTAGTGCCCTCTCGCTTCAGCGCGTTATTTTATTTGTATTACCATCCAGGAAATGTTATTCTTCTTCCTGTCATCTATTACTCTGTTCCGCGTTTTAAATGAAATTCCTGTGAATTCTAATGCCAATAGTTAAGGCAAAATGTGTGTTTAATTCTTGGAGAGTAAATATATCGTTCAATAATGGCTTCTGTATTGTTAACATTGTGGTATCTGTTTCAGTAAAAAAAAAGCCTTTAACGTATTTGGATTAATTCGACAGATTTATTTTACCCTTTTTGGACATCGATGGAAACTGGACACTCTAACCGCAAATGCATTAAGATGTGCTAGTTTAAAGATTGCGCGTCATTACCTTTAACATAATTCGCTTAGATTCGGGTCTTAATTTCCCATTTTTAAGTCAAGTGCAATAATTGCTCAATATTCCAAAAAGGGATGGAAATTTCAGCGCTTAAAGGGCTTCCGAAATGGCATGAGTTTTTCCGAGAAGTGGCTTTATGCAATTTTTTAAAGGTTTATGAGTAAATTTAAAGTCAGTAATTACCTAAAAATGGGCAAAACCTAAAAGTGATCAAATTTTGGAGGGCAAAGATTTTTTGTGATGGATTGTGCTTGTAGTCGGGGCCAATACCTAGATTTGTGTTTCGTAATGGGTTGTGCATTATTTCTAGGTTTCTAACGAAGAAACAACGAGGTGCGAGAGACGTACTCGTTTATTCTGCAAGCCATAGGTCTTACACATGATTGTTAAATTTAAAATGTACTTCTTATTTATCTCATTGTGATCCAATATATGATATTCCCTATGGATTGGAAACTGAGAATCATAAAAATTCTTAACAATTCATTTTTACTGTGGTATTTAAGCAGTCGGCTCTACATTTCTTCTAATTATTGTGTGTAAAGTTTGTTCTCCGAGGTTATAAATCCTCCTCGTGCATCGCAAACTTCATTTTCGCCACATACAATGCGTGGCGTGGAAAGTTAAAGCTTTGCGATTTCTACGAGTAGTACGTTTCTCGTAGTTTGATCAAGTCTTCACTTTATATATATATATATATATATATATATATATATATATATATATATATATATATATATATATATATATATATATCAAAACAGGCAAACCGACAGATAGTATATTTCGGTCCGTCGTAAACTGTACGTGCGATTTTCCAAATGCGACAGCTTTTTCATGGGCATCGATTTCATGAATAAATATTTTATTACTGCTTGATAAGTGCAAGCTCTAAAAATGATTAGTTATCGTTCATATCTTTCGATTGGATGAATAATATGTTTTAATACTGCTTGATCATTGCAAAATCTAAAAACAATTAATTACCGTTAATATAATTTGGAAGATAATAATTCTGTCAACCTATCGCTTTTGATTCTTCGGCTGATGTCAACAATTGACTGCGATAAAATCTTATTACGCCATCGTGTTATTGACAGACCTCATGGGCGTCGAAAATCTATTAATACGTCACCCTTCATACTATAGCGTCGTCTTCGCACTAATAATGATTTGGCAAGGGTGTAGAGTTTGCCCCTCATTTAAATTCTGGAATTCCGCCTTTACCGGGTATATTACGCTTACGCGGCGTTTCGCAAAGGTTAACGGCTTTCATAACTCGAGAGCAACACCGGGCGGGTGCGTATGACTCGCGCGATTTTATTTGCACAGCGCGCGCGGATTCATAGAATCTCCCCCCCCCCCCTCTCTCTCTCTCTCTCTATGAGCGAGTTTCTCGCGCTTGCTTCTTTCGTAATGCGGTCGAGGTGACGTCACCAGCACCGCCCGACGCGGGAGAGGAAGCGCCACACGAAGTCTCCCGCCGTCGGAGGGAGGAGAGATGCGAACGAAAGCGCGATTTCCAAGAACGGCCCTCCGTATCGCGTATTCGAACCGTTCCCCTTAAGTATTCTCTATCTCATCCTTGTGTGCGAGTATTTTTATTTTTGCCGGCGTCTTCTTTCCCTTGCTGTCGGGCGGATGACTGGATTTTTTACGTGAGCTGGTTGCGAACGCGCGCGTGTTCATGAGTGTTGCGGAATGCATGTTTTGCCTTCGATTTCGGGTCACCAGATCCATCCCGCTTACGTCCCCTCGCGCGCGCGTCTTCGATGCATTTCTTTTTTTTTGTCGTGTCCGGTCTCACTGTTGTGTGTTTGGCTTGATTGTGTGTTTGTGTGCCTGTACCTGCCCTCCTTGACTCTATTAGTCCTCCCAACCCCTTCTCTCTCCCTCTCTCTCTCTCTCACACGTGCCCTCGTTGTATCGCGGCCCTCCTTCCGTTCTCGCCTCCATATCCCTGAGAAAGGGAGGTTAGTTCCGCTGCGGAAGGAGGGGGATCATCGGAGGGGGGATGAATGTGATGTGGATCCCTCTCCCCGATGGTACGGAGGTGCACCTCTCAACCCCCCTCTCCCTGTGGATCACAGGCGGAAGGGAGAGAGTGTGTGTGTATATTTCGAGAGGGGAGACTGGGGGGGTGTGGGGGAAGAGATAGAGAGAGAGGGGAAGGTGGATATGGCAGGAAGGAATCTCTCGAGCCGATAGCTTCATCGCCCTTTTCTTCCTTCTCCCCCACTTTTTTCCCCGCAGTTGATTTTCAGTGGCGAGTACACCAAGGCGATGTCCAAGGAGTGGCACTCCGGGCACTTCTGCTGCTGGCAGTGCGACGAGTCGCTCACCGGTCAGCGGTACGTGCTGCGTGATGAACATCCGTACTGCGTCCGATGCTACGAGTCCGTCTTCGCCAATCTGTGCGAGCAGTGCAACAAGACCATTGGGATCGACTCTAAGGTGAGAGCATACCCGCGCCCCGCGGGAGCTGCCGGCGATCCAAGATCGCGGTAAACGATACGCATAGATATGTATCGGAACAGCCGATATCTATCATCGTGTGCGTCATCCGATGGGTCGATTATTATTGTTTGGTAGTCCATCGGTCAAGGTAGGTTTTGGATGAACACAGTCTGAACAAGGATACTTTTTATTAAATGAAGAACGCAATGTATATTTCCTCTGTTTTTACATTGTGTTCTTTATTTAATGAGCATGAACTTCCACAAAGTTGAGCCTGTAACAGTTGAACGATACTTTCATTTGACTCTCCTAATTTAATACAACCTGAGACCCGACACTACAATAAACTATTCATAGATTCCACATACTTTCTCCCTACATTGACACATCACCACAGTTCGATGGCTCGATTATTATCCTTTGGTAGTCCAAGCTATGGACAGAACTTTCAACACCGCGTTGGTATTTTGCCTCTAATTAAAAGGCACAACCTGACACCATACGCTAAAATAAACCCGTCTCCAATTCCACATGTATTCCCCCTCCTTTTCTCCCCCTACTTTGCTTGCCTAACGACCTCCCCTCCATCACAGTCTTCAGAATTCCATCGTCAATCAAAATACTCTGCATCCACTTGTCTTGTTTCCTTTGGATTTCTCCCAGCATTTCTCTCTCTCCTCCCCCACCAATCACAGCACTTCGTTTTTTTTCACTCTGTCCATTTCCACTTTCCATACTTCTCCACAACCACGATTCCAAAACCTTCAATCTGTGCCTATAATCTTGTTCAAACAACTACGTTTCTGAGCTGTGAAAAACCGCGCTCCATATCATAGTTTTCGCTTATATTTTCTTGAAATCTGTACTCAACGCCCCTTGCATCAATGCCCTCCTTGAGAAAATCTCTTCGCCTAACGCGATTCTTCTTCTGACATCCTTTACCATTAAGACATACTAGCTTCAACACATTTCCAATATAGGTAAATCGTTCTACCTGCTCTAATATTTGCCCTCCAATGATAATGTATAACATAGCCTCTCTATTTTTCGTAAATGATAAGTGCAGTTAATACTTTCGTGGGTCTCTCAACCTAGTTGTATTAGTATAAAATGACGAAGGCGCTGTTCGGATAAATCCCAAGAAGGGAGGACAATTGGAGAGGCGGTAATGGAGTACTGTAGGCGGTGACAGATGGCAAAATCCTGGGGAAGTAAGGTGGAGAGAGGAAAAGAATAGGCATTTTGGATGGTATTAGAGGGTTAGAAAAAATTTAAAACTGAAGTATGAGATGGGATTTTTTTAATGGCTAGAATTGGGTTTAAGGATATTTTATTGTGGCTCTGCGAATACATTAGGATGTGGAGCCAGGGTATGTCGCAAACCTGCAGTGACCCGATAGACTTCTCCTAAAGCATGCACGCAGCTTGTAAATTATTAATGGGTTGCAACTTGGTCGGGGTAATCTGGAAAAGTTCGCGAATTGCTTAAGTCCTTCAAATATTCGGGAAAAAACGAGGAAAAGATCCGACTTTAAAGAAAATTCAGGATTTTGATATTTGAGTTGGGAATTTTGTGGTAATCGAAAATTTTCTAATGATAACGTCCTCTTTCGTTTATGAGATCAGTTCTTCTTTTGAGTGCAGGCTCTAGAAAAAGCCGAAACTAAGAGTTAGACCGACTTCAATGATGGAGTCGGTTCGCTGAGCGTTGAGGGCTGTTTCCCAAAAAAATACGTAGCTGGATTCCTTCAAATCGAAAAAAAATTCAGGAATGGGAATTCATAAAATGAATGGGCACCTACGCTCCGTTTCTATGAATGAGCATGTATCAAAAAAGCTGGTAGTCCTCATTTATCGCACTATTTGATAAGTTGATATGCGTTTTTTTCTTCTCTCGATCGACATTTATCTAAGACAGAAAAACCAGCAGTGTATAGGAGTGTATAAATGATTGTATGGAAGTGGAACTTGGGTAGGCCAAAATAAGTATGTGAATATCAAATGACTGCGGTAGATACAAATAGGATCAAGTACTTCGTATCATAAGGACCAGGTACTTGAGGAGTGTTTGTGATGAAAATATAGTGGGAATAGGGCGATTTATGATCGGGTAACGAAAGAATGTAGTTTTAATTGAATGTTTGCATAAAAGTATGGGTAAAGTTTGTTGAAGCCCAAAGAATGGATGAGAGGCGAATCGCAAAGCAGATATACGAAGGAAAAGTAAATTGGTTCAATTGAAAGGAGTACACCGAAAAAGTACTAGGTAAATGTGGTCGTAGGGAGTATCAAGATAATGAATATTAGGGTCTCAGGAACGTGTATGAAATAATGAATGAAGTATATGAAAGAACGTGTATGAAATAATAAATGGATGTGGAAGATGCTGAGAAAAAATGCTAGGGTAGTAAGGTATAAATTAGTATTGAGAAATGAAGTTCTTAAAACAACTTTTCATGACTTCTGGGGTTTGAGCAGTAAAAAAATCTTTCGAATGCCGAAATATTTGCATTCTTTTGATATAAACAGCACCCATGGCATATAATGGTATAACATTTACTCGGGTTAAAAAAAATAATGTATAAGCTTATTTAATTGAAAGCGAAGTTATGGGATTTGTTTTTTTCTGGAAATGCAGTCGTGTAAAGCTAATTTTCTATAGCAAGGATATATTTTCCCATCCATTGTCCTATAGGGTAATAATTTTTCGTTACGTTAAAAGGCGTGGTGGGTTCCAATAATTGCTCAATGCGTTAGGTTTTTTTATCAAATTTGTTTCCGAAAATAATTGGATTAAACTGAAGTGAATACCATGAAACCTAAAAGGGCCTCCAGAACCCTTGAATAATTTACCGGAATGCCTAAGGGGTATTAGCTATGTTTGGCCCTCACCCCTCCTGTTGAAAATGGCAAAATATGACCGCTCCTTTGAGTGGCAATTTAAAGGTTAATTGCTACTCTAATGAGAAGCGGTTAACTTAGACTAGCTCTAATTAATTGTTTTAATAATTGGTTTTTCGGTTTTTCTTAATTAAAAGTTTCGATTTTCGATAAAAACTGGTCATCGATTCACCTGCTTTTTGTTTTCTGGGTGTATTTTTACACCCACTCGTGTTTCGATTCCTGGTCCACATGATGGTTCTTTTTCGATGACGGTCGAGCTTTCTTTATTACTTCCATTTACATGCATACTGTGACTTTCTTAACTGTAAGAATGCTGAAAATATTTATGATTTATACAGTGCGTGAGAAAATGTATCATTGCACCATCGCAGATACGATTTGCATCTCTGCTTTGGTATTAAATGAAGCCTTATTTTATGTGTGTTTGTGTGAAATATATATATATATATATATATATATATATATATATATATACATATACATATTATTATTAGGTAATCTACCGGTTAAGGTAGGTTTTTGGATGGACGTACCTGTAAGTACTAATTAAATAATTTGTGACCCCTAGCAAAACACAACATCCTACTTTACATCACGTCCCTCTTCAGCTCTGAGTACTTTCTTCCTCCTTTCATCCCTATCCTGTTCCTTCCCTTTCCTCGTTTGCCTAACATTCTCCCCTCAATTACAGTCTTCAGCATCCCGCTGCCGGTCAATACCCCTTTCAGCCACTTTTCCTGCCTCCATAGGATTGCTCCCAACAAACCCCTATCTTCGCCCACCATACCAAGTACTTCCTCGTTTGTTTTCTTCTCTGTCCATTTCACCTTCTCCATCCTTCCCCTCGCCCACATCTCAAAAGCCTCCAGTCTACGGCTATCCTCCCGCTTCAATGACCACGTTTCATATATATGTACTTATTTCACAATTACTTCACGTATATATATATATATATATTTATATCACATATTACATATATATATATATATATATATATACGTTTCACTATATATGTATATATTATATATACATACTTATATTTTCATGCATATATACATATATACGAGGGTCATCCGGAAAGTAGTACCCGTTCGTGAAATAAAGACACAAAAGTAAATATTAACAAACATAAAAAATTTTATTTGAAAGAGGATACTTTAAACTACTTCTCAACATAATCTCCAAGCAAATTAAGGCATTTGTCATAACGTGTGACAAGTTTCTGTATTCCTGCTGCATAGTCCTTCGCCGCCAGCTCATTGAGATACGCGAGGGACCCATCTTGCACAAATTTTTGCATAATGCAGATGGTGTTTAACAATTTCATGAACAATTGTTCGAGAAACATTGGGAAAATGCTCACAGATGTCATCAATTGTGACGCGCCGATCGTTCCTCACGAATTCGTCAACTGAGCTCACCAGTTGGTCTGTAATGACAGACGGTCTCCCCGAACGCTCATCGTCGTGTGTGTTCCCCCTCCCCATGTTGAAGTTGCGACACCACCGCCGAACAGACGACTCGTCCATTACATTGTCTCCATACACCTCCTTTAATTGGCGATGAATATCACATGGGCGAACGTTTCTTGCATTGAGGAATTTAATCACTGCCCTCACTTCACAACTGCCGGCGTTCTCAATTTTTTTAAACATTGTAAACAATCACAGAAACAACACAGGCAATGCTAGCGTCACGCAACTTGGCTCAGAGAAGGCAGACAAGCCACTGAAGCTATCTGACCTCGTCCAGCGGCTACTCGCGTCGTCAGCACTTCATGCGGCACGAACGGGTACTACTTTCCGGATGACCCTCGTAAATGAGTTTGTAATTTTCCACGTACTTCTTGAAGGAAAATATTTTATGAAGAAGTTATCTCGCGGACTTATTCACGAGTAAAACATGCTCTCGGTACAAGGAATAAGGACTGGCTACATAGTTACTTCTATATATATATATATATATATATATATATATATATATATATATATATATATATATATATATATATATATACATACATACATACTTAGAAACACACACGTATCGTTAGTTTTCAAAATTTACTTTATTCGCGCCTTGATTCGGTTTGGAAGATCAATGTTTGGCTTGTGCAATCAGTCTAATGAGTAAAACTTAAAAAGTTAATTTGTGAATAGCAACTAATGTTGACGGCAGCCTGGGGTAATCTACAGCTATTCCACCCCTCCTCTTTACAGGATCTCTCCTACAAGGACAAGCACTGGCACGAGGCATGCTTCCTTTGCACCAAGTGCCGCGTGTCCCTCGTGGACAAGCAGTTCGGCTCAAAGGCTGACAAGATCTACTGCGGCAACTGCTACGACGCCCAGTTCGCCTCCCGATGCGATGGCTGCGGCGAAATCTTCAGAGCTGGTGAGTCCCCGTTCTCTCCACCACCGCATTGCACCCATTTCGAAGACTCAGCCCCGTAGGTTGACCCACCCGAAAGAAAAGCCAACGGGCACCCCTTTCCAGCTGATCCGGCAGCCATTTCCGCATTAGCATCAGTAGTATTCAATTTGGATGAAGCACTTCGACTTATGTGTACATTTTATTGGAGTAGAGAGATGGAAACCCTACGTGGGACCCAGCGTACCGTCCTCACCAACGGCATTAAAATTGTTCCCCCGTGATTACTTTTTGACACTAAAAATTGGTGTCGTAGGCAGTTTGAAATAAATTTATAATCCTTGGAATACATTTCAAGCGTACCACTCCAATCCCGCATTACGTTCTTTAAATTATAACGTATAACGGTAAATGGGTCTGTCGTCTCGAAGGATTGATTTCTTTCTTTCGTGCTTAGTTATGTAAAATTACTAGCAAAGACCCTTTTGAATAAGATACGGGTTTTGAAGATTAGACTTAATCAGTAAATGTTTTCTATCTATGCAGATTGCATATTGTTCGATAAGCTGTCGAACTTACTTTACTCCACCTCCTCCAACCTTGTGTCGATTTGCGTAATTCCTATCCTTATCTCCAGATTTTTGTTGTCTTAATGTAGATATAAAAAAAATCATTTTTGTGTGTTTTCGTGTACAAGTTAAATGCCCTCCCCAATCTATAGGTCTTACCAAGGTGTTGGCGTATTTCGAATGTATTCAGTTTTTCGACTCTAACTTCATATTTAAGAACATGGAAAATGCTCTAACTATTTGTCGTTCAACTTTTATTTTTCATGAACAAGATTTTCGTACGGTGTGTCACTATCCAACGACGATGTTCTGTCGATGAGTTGAGACAAGTTTATTCGTTTTGCATTCCCTTACGATTCGTATTTCTTTGGAGAAACTTCAGGGCTATGACTTAACTATGAATTCTAAAAGATAATTTATCCATTTGCTTAATTAGAGGTATTCTAATTTTAGCCATTAGCACACTACTTGTTTACATAAGTATTAATGTATTATATGATTAAGGAAAACTGGAATTTTCATGTTTTATTTAGAAAGGATGCGTGAATGAAACCATTTTATCTGCAAATTAATTTGTATTATGTATGGGCCAGAGTATTTTACTCTATTCAAACTTGTCCATTATACGAGCTTTCTTACTTCTGTGATGCAATTGTTGATCAGCTAAGCATTTCTTTAGTTGCTTGCTTGGACTGATTCGGTTGTTGAATAGTCTTGGATTGGAAACTTAATGCCCTTCAATCAGAGCAGTGTATGCGGTGTAATTTTAAAAAGGCACACTTTTTTCGCCAGTGGATAGCAATATAATTCCTCCGGTTTTTTGTGTCCAGTTTGAGGTTTTTTTCGTGTCGCACTATGAGCACTGTAGAGTGTATCAAAAGTCTACTCAAGTTCGGTAGAGTACTGCTTTGTGAGTTATTAAAAAATATAATCTCTTAAAGTTAAAAAAATACATTTATTGCGCATAAAAGCGTAACGGAAACCTTTGATATTTATTGAATAATTTCTGGCTGATTGAGTGGCTTGTATTCCTCACGATGGGGTTAGTAATTCAATGGACCTCTCTTTGGGCTTCGTTTGAACTGGGGCCAAAATTCCACACATCCTTAATGCTTGACTCGTAATTGATCGAAGAGACCACTTCAGCGTTTATTAAATGTTTTTTTTAGATTGCAAGTTAAACAATTTTGGAAGTACTTGAATTTTAATGATATTACTTTAAATCTCCCTCTCTTACTGTTTTCTTTCGATTTTGTTTTTTCTCTCCAGCTGTGGAAAAGTAATGAATATATTTTACTTTTATATTTGAAACAGTGACCGCCTTTTGGTGTATGAATAACTGTGTAAACAGATGAATGTTTAAGAAAGTATACCCTCTCCGAAATCATCAGACAGCTAACTGCCTTATATCCTCCTTTATTCATTCATTTAACGCAAATAACCCTTTTACACAAAGAAAGGCAAAAACACTTAAATTGGTTCCACAATTATAAAAAAAACATTTATAAACGGGTACAAGTTACATAAAGTTACATAGTCGTTATTGAGAATTAAAGTATAATTTAAAATTAAAGAAGAATGTTGATTTTCAATACATGAAAGGCATTTTCAGTTGGTATGCAGGTACGTAAACGTATCTAGTTAGGTTAATTAATGTAGACAGAGTATCAATATTAGATAATATTCCAAATTTCAAAAATGGAAGCAGGATATTAGAAATATAGTATTTGTTACCGGTCAAATGATGGTACAAAATGATAAATGTTAGTAGTAGTTATTAACTATACATTGTGGTATCGATCAAGAAAATTTACCCAATGGGCATTAGGAACAAAATTATTGACATGTACAGATATCCACACAGAAATAATTAGCATTCTTAAATTATTCAGATATTTTTAATTACATTTTTTAAGGGATCCTAGTGAGATAGAAAGTAGGTCAATGTAATCACAACTGTTGGAATATCTCATAATCTAGCTTATAGGCAAGTAGTAAGTGTAGTTTTGTGCATGATATCTAATTTCAAAGAGTGCGTCATGCCTTGTGTTATGTGAAGGTACTCGGAAAAATATTTCCCTTAGGAGTTCTAAGGAATCAATCTGGTTATGCTGTAATTTATTAAGAAAAGTTATGTTATTAATTTTTCTGCGTTTATGCGAGGAGGGAAGATTAAGTAGAGGTAACATTTCATGATAACTGTAAAGGTCTTCGTGAAGATTGAATTTGAATGCAATTTTGCGCACAAATTTTCTTTGAACGCATTCGATTGTATGAGTATGGAGTTTGTAGTAAGGTGACCAAACAGTAGAGCAGTATTTACAGAGTGACCTAACTAATGAGATGAACAGAACTTTATACGGCTCTATATGTTTAAAGTTTTTACATAATCGGAAGAAAAATCCAAGCGATTTGTATGCTTTAGATTGAACATAGTTATAATGTGGATTGAACGTTAACTACTATGAGTCAAATATAACTCCGAGGACTATTAAACACTCTCTTTTCACAATTACCTTTTGATTGGTTTCCAACGACGCCAAACAGAAATGTTTGGACACTCACCGAAAAGAACTAAGTAGACGGGGAAAGAAAGGATTTATTTTGCGCACTAGATTCCTTTTTTTTATTGTTTCGTGACTAACGAAACTCGCATTTGCTTCTCTCTTTCCCGCTCCCCTGTGACAGACGAGTAATGTTAGTAATTTCCACCCAATTCCACTCATGACGTCGACTGCAGAAGGTAAATACGCGCATCCTTCAGCGTGGTGTCTCACTTTCAGCAAAAAGAGACCCCTCCCCCTCCCTTCCTCTCCCTTTCGCCCTCTCTTCTCACCATCTCCGCCCCCCTCTCCCTCCCCGCTGGACGGAAATTCCGCGGCGATGAATGGGACGAGTACGGAGAGATTCCCTCTCGACAAGGAAACGAGATTAGGTTTTCCCTGTAAATCGCTCGCGCTCAATTCGTCGTCAGATCTTTTCCGCGTATTCCTTTGTTTCCGTTAGTAAGCCAACTCGCCGGCCACCCACACGTCGTCTCCCGTCGCGACCCTGCTTCGCCGAGTCCGAAGGTCCCTTCGACCCAGTTAAACCTCCGCCCACCCCTTCCCTTCTCTCATTTCGAAAAAGAAAGAAGGATGCGATTGGGCTAAGACGCAGTAAGAATTTCAGTGCGATGCTTCGGGTTTTTTTATCGGTCTGTTGAAGACTGGTCTTCTGGCTCTTAAATTTTCTTGAGGTTTTTGTGAGGCATTCTCTCCTTGAGTTGGGGGGGGGTGATTATTGGTGCCTGCGATCGTAATTTGTCGTCAGTGCTCCATTAATTACTCCAAGAGTTGAGTAATACGTCACCCTTCCTTCGAAAGCACTGATTAGTATGCCTTGTTTATGCAGGCGATCATTTGACTTACTTTATAGTCTCGCGTCTTCGGGAGGCATTTTGCTTTGAATGATAAACTACACTCCGCTGTAATTAGGTATCATATTGTGGTCGTGTCCGGGGTGGAACGATGTCATTTATGGATGGAACTTGCACTATAACAGAACAAGAGAAAATGAAGTGGTATTTGCTTTTAGTTTCGTTCTCTGGTAAATTTAAACTGCTGGACACGTCAGAGTATACTGGCTATTTATCGCACGTTAACCACGCTTCACTTCGCAGTAAGAATTAACAAATCCCATTGACATAAACGAAGATGTGGCTCTTGAGGGCATTCGATCTTTTGGTTGGATTCCACCCATTACTCCATTCCACGGTGATTTTCCTTATCCCACCGGGAGGCTGTTAGAACTTATCCATAGAGTACCATCTATAAGCAATGCTCACCTATCCTAGGTTCGGTTTGAAGCAACTACTACTAAACTTCCCTATTTTGTATGTCTTTATATTACTTGGATTTCACGCTTTTCAGCTGTAGCTTCATTTTATCCATGATCTTCCTCTGCAGTTCTCTTCAAAGGATCTTCAGCTAGCTCATTGGTATTTCAATCTCTAAATCAATAACTTCCATTTTTCCCTTATTGTTCTTTATGCCCTCGTGGCTACTATCACCTCATATGCCCTCAACCTGGCCTAATTACTTTTCACGTTGCATTCCTCGTGAGATCTTCCCTTCTGTCATGCTTTTAAAAATGAATTATCACCTTGTGCCCAATCCATTTTCCTTATAAAGCTCCGTATAAAGTTTTCCTCATATACGTCTCCGTGTACTTCCTTGTTTCATTTCGCATTTCATCTCTCCACTTGATCTTCAGCATTCACCTCTAGCACTAGATTTCGAAGGCAACAACTCTCCTCTGATCTGTTTTTTTTAATGATTAATGTTTTCTCTGATCCATAAAGTGCAAAACTTCACAGTAATGCTCTCATGTATGTACATGTATATTCCTTGTGAGTCAACTTCTTTTCTTTGTGCATGGTTGTTTCCCCTTTTTTGTGTGGGTGAACGTATTCTTAGCTTGTGCGGCGGTCGTCTTGATGGCCATCCCACAAACATTACCTCTTCTGAGGCAGGAGAACGATTCCACTTGTTCTAATTTCTCTCCACTTAACTCGATAACTTCTCCCTTCAACTTCTATCTCCTCAGCAAGCGTTCGTGCCTTAAAATGAATCGTCCAATGAGTCTCTCACCGAGTGTTTCTCACAGACTACTTTCCTCTCCCGCTCTTCGCAGAAATTCTTCGTTTGTTATTCGATCCGCCTTTTAATCTTCATCATTTTCCTGTAACTCTACATTCCCGTTGCTTGCAATCTTCTTTTCCCTTTTTCTGCCCCTTTCAGCGTCATTAAGAGTGAAATAAACGATATATTTGTCTTGAAGATTCTTTTAAAATTAAAATTAAGAGTATTTTTGTTTCGTGTCGTAAGTAGTTTTGGTTTTTAGATCACCGTCTTGTTTTAATTTCACGAGCACTTTGTCCTTCCTTGTATTTTTCATGCTGGTGACTCTGCTTCTAGAATAAGTCACGTCTTTTATTTCTTGATTGTTTTTATCTGTCTAACTTCGTGTTTGGTTTTCATTCTCTCCTTCCGTCTCGGATAAACGTAACAATTTCATTTTTGTTCATGCCCCTAGTTAACATGTTCGACGAAGGCAGATGCCTGGTCCACTTCTCTGTCGTATCTTAATCCAATCGATTTGGAAAAACGAGCTCCGGTCGTGAATCCATACGTGAAGTAGGGAGGGAGAAAAGAGGAAGGAAAGCTCTATATTTGGTGAAGTCGTTTGAGTGCGCTTGAGTAACGTAGGGAGACATGAGAATTTCAATAGATGCGGATGACGTAAGTCTCTCGCAGAGGACAAATCTTCGACATAGGCTAGTCTTTGTTGTTATCGGCGATGATAATATCTTTAACGCCTCTTTTAAAGTCTAGGTGCGAGTGTAGACTTGGTTTTCTTGAGCGGGCGGGACTTTTCAATTGGCTTTCTCTCTCTCTCTCTCTCTCTCTCTCTCTCTCTCTCTCTCGTCTGGCGGTGGAATTGAGGGTAGTGCTGGAGAGTTGTATGAAGTCGAAACCTTTGTGTGAACACGTTTAGAGAAAGAAAAGCGATCATAATGATTGTCTATTCACTTCACTCGAGACGATTTTCTAGCACAAAACCTAAAATGAAGCTAAGCGTATTGTTGATTGGTATTATTCCCGCTGTTTTGGCAAGTTATCTCTTTTTCTTAATCATTGTGTAAAGTCAGCGCTTTACTCAACATAAATAGAATACTTACATAATTAATACTCTTACATAAATACAAATACACTTATTTAATCTTTAATCTTGATGAAATATTAAGATTTTTTGTGAAGTAATTTCAAAATAGGAATGCTAGTAAAATCCTAAATAATAATTTTTAATAAATAATAAAATAATAAAAACAAACCCCTTACGGGAATCCTGAGAATCGCACGCGTTCTTGAATTGCAAAACGATTACATTCTTGCGAATAAAAAGATAGAAAAAATTATGTAATTGCACAATTTAAAGGTGTCGTTTCCATAGAAGACGCAAGGAATATGGAAGTGTTCAACACTAAATGATCCATCAATGATTCAATCACGCTAAATCCTTTCCGTATCAAAAGGAGAACAAACGCTTGGTAATAATATTTTAATTCCCATCAATTCCTAAAACATTAAGTTTAATAATCTATGGAAATGTTAAAATCATGTTGTTACTAAATGTAGTCGTTAATTATCCAGATTCTTGCTTTATGGGTAAAACAATGAGCCTATTAGGGATCCCGGAATTGGATACTATTTAAATATGGAGTTATATTAGCCATAACGTTTCGGAATTAATAATTGAGTCAAAAAAAATTTCACATTTCGTGAGCATCGATGAAAAGTTGAATCAACTTCTATAAACTTTTGTAATGATGTATTAGCATTCACCACGTGAACTTTCGTAAATCCACTTATCAGAGATAATATTTTACTTTCCATTCCCTTTTATTAAGTTTTCCAGGGTATATATTTGAGATTGGTAATTCTCCGCCATTCCCTTAAAGATTCAAGTCGCTTCACTCTGAGACCGAGAATGGAAAATTACTTTTTTTCCCCCAGTTCCTGTGGTAGCAAACTTAATTAGCCTCGGATATGCCGACTGCCTCGGGCTCATTATAGTCACCCATTGAAATGTAAAGCAGACCAACGTCTTGGAAGAAGTTTGCCGTTCCTCAATCAAAGGCGATGGAGTTCGGAAGGGTTTTAGTCATTCATCCAGGTGGGGGAATCATTTTCCTTCCTGCTTCAAATGATCTCGAATGTTAGCGTTCCGGGGTTAACGACCGCTTCGGATGTTTTTGAGTCGATGAACTCCGAAGTCGGTTGTTATGAGGTGCTTCTGCTACCCTCTCTCTCTCTCTCTCCCTCCACCCCCTTTGCCTTTTGACTCCCGTATTTTGTTTCATTATTTCCCCCGACTACGAATCATCGCGAAGTGATGGCTCTTCTGTTCCGGAAACACATTTTTGGATTCTTCTTCCCTTCAAGACGCGCGAGGAAATCTCGAAACTCCTCCGTTCACCGGATAGGGGAGATTTGATTAAGGATGGGTTACTATGGAAACGATATGAGCTCTCCATCCAATTCTCCCGGTTTAACAGTTGGAATGAGAGGCGTTCTGGATCATGAATCTTATAACCTTAAGGGTGTTTCGAGCGAGTTCTTCATATTTGATCGCCTCAGAAGAATCATTATAGGCATATTTCTTTTGAGCTCAAACATACCCTACGGCCGCTTTTTTTTCGTTTCCGCGAGTTGAAGATGTTATCATCCATGTATTCGCGGCGTTTAGTCGCTCTTTATTAGATCTATCAGGGTAAATCAAAGTGATTGTAGATTGTACACGTCGATCGATAGACTATTTCCTATAAATCTATCCGCCTGTCAAAAATTGTAAGACAAAATCATACACATTGTGGAGCGCGACTGCTATTCGAGCTAAACTCATAATTTTTTCCATGGCTGGGCGCCTTTACGCCTTGTAGAATAGCTATTTTGTCATCCTGCTCAGAAAGAATTGTTTTCTGCTTTCATTGGAATCATGCATTGTGGACAGCGCATTAAATTGATGTATGTATTCGGTTATCAGATTGTAGTAAAAAAAATCATTCCTAGGAAAGAACTTGTTTGACGTTCTATCTCGTTGGACGCAATTGTTTGTGACTATTTGTTGTAATTTTGATTTATTTTTCAGTGAATAAAATTCATAAATACGCGCTTTAGGAGTGAATTCAATAATGCTTAGGGCGAATTTTTTTTCAAAGAAAGCGGTATTCGTAAATGTTACTTGATGTGTGGTGCGCATTATACAGTTTGTTTTTGAACTCTTTGGGTAGGCTTTCGACTTTTTGCGTATCGAAACGCACTTTTTCGCTGACTTCTTTTTCTGTAAATTGTTAAAAGTATTTGATTTTTTAAATGTAGTTCGATGGCCGAGGTCTTCTCTTAATATAAAAACAGTTCTGAAAGAATCATTGCGAAAATTCTAGTTAAGTATGCATACATAACACCACCTTACCCGAAGCGTAACTCGAACCCGCGACTACGAAGTTAACGAGCGCATCAACCACGTTGCAATATCTTATGAATTTAAGCCATAGTTGATCGGTGCCAATGTTTCGCATGTTAAGTTGTAACATAAAGAATGTCTTTTTAATGAATATATTTAGCGTTTTAATTGTTCACTAATCTTGGTTGACCAGATAGGAACTTGTTTATGTTTCAGCCTTAAAAGTATGTTGGTTTGATTCTCAAAAGCTCTGCGGGCGATGGAAACTGCAGGGGGTGGGTAAACAGTTGTGCCTACCGGCCGAGAGATGGCACTCAAGGTGGAACGCTTGCCAGCGGCGCTTTGCGACTCTACATCCAACTAACTCTTGGTCTCCCGAATCATTGCGAAAGACGTGGGGGGGATACGAATCGTCCTCTCTCTCCTCCGGCGACTAATTCCTTGCTGAGCTGTAGTTTAGGTTAAGATCTCGATTAGGGATGATCCTGGATATTGTCCGCTGACGAATTAATAGCCTTTGAGTTAGTTGCGCTATGCACGAATTCGAAAGCACAGCCGTTTTTTCCCAGGGAAATGTCGACCGTGCTGTAGTCGTATTCTCTTTCGAAATTTTCCTGAGTGACCAAGTAGATTCAGTTTAAACGGGAGTAAATTTCTTTCTTATCATTCTCATACTACTTCCGAGAATTGGATCAATGTATCTTTTCAGCAATTGCCAGCTGAAGGGAAAACTAATGCCACAGCCTTAGTTCGCACAGCCTTACATTTCTCTTTTTTAAATATCATTTTATGTGAAATTATGATAATTTTCTGTTTTCCAATCAGCAAAAAAAGATTCTCGGAACACAGTTGTGTTGCCAATTAATGTGTGATCATTTTTTTGGTCACTTTAATGATGTATTTTGTGATTTAATGTCGTTCTGTGATGAATTTCGTTGTGCTAACGAGGTCATTTGCCCAATTGTGTGAATGCAAGTAGGATACTCATTGATATAGTCACTAGTTTAGGGAATAGTATTTCGTCTCGGTTCTGATTCATTATGAAAAATAACTGGTTTATTATTTGTCGAGGAAAAAAGAAATCATCTTCAATGTATTACAGTGATATATTTTCACGATTGTGATGTATTATTGAAATGTTTACATACGTGTGATTTATTAAATCGCCCTGATATTGTTATGATTTTGATACTTCTGGAAAAGGAAGCTTTAATATTTGCTAACCCCAAATATCGCTTATTCTCCGAAAATTTGGTGATCTTATTTAACTGTACATTTATTGGTGTTTTCTTTCGTTAATCCCTCAACGCAAACATAAATTCACGTTACTGCTGTCTATCGATGATGGAGAAGTTGCCGACATTAGCAGCGTGACCATAAAATTACACACCATCCAATGAATCCAGTCATTTAATATGACTGTTCCCAGTTACAAACGTATGGGGATTCTCTATTTATATTTCTTTCGGTTGTTTGACGTATGGTAAAATATTTCTGGAATGTATTTCATAATTTGATTGAGACATTCAACATTATTTATTAAATAAGTTAACATTGTATACAGATGCCGCCTATGAGTGAAAATTGTCCGCAGTGTCACCCTTGTTGCACCCAGCAATTGGTTTCATTAGATGTTATAAGAGACTACGAGCTATGTTCTTGTATTCTTTTTAATTCCCCGAAAGCCACCACAGGGTGTGTGGCAGGGCATGAATACACACCAGACTAATTTTGACCCGAATATTTTTACCCCTGCCGCGGTCAGAAAATGTTATTCTGATCCCTTATCGTTCGTGGAAAAAAGGACATCTTAAATCTTTCCATTCTACGCTTTATTTCTCTAATTTTAATGACCTGATCTCGCCTATCGGACGACGATGGTTACCATAGAGTAAATAATATAACTCAGTTCTTTACTAGTATCTTTCTTTTAGAATTTAATTTGTCGATTCAGATTAGCGTACTGTTCAAATTAAGGGCTACTAGGAAAAAAGAAATACTTGTGATTTTATCTTAAACTGTCAAATAGGAGTCACAAAGCTCTTGAGGTGTGGTCAAAATATTCTCGGAGTAAATTACCTTACTTTATTTTTTGTGGCAGGTGAATTTAATGTGATGTGTCTTCATCAGTTGTTATCATTATTGAGAATTGGTTGGCAGTCCACTCTTCTCTCGGCTAGCCTCTTCACATCTTTGAAACTCTGCATTCGCGTTTGTCCACAACCCGTTGATGGGTTACATTGCTATGCATTACCATTGCCTTCAGGAGGGTGATTCATTGGAGAATACGACCTGCCATTGTCTGACCTCGGTAGGGTCTTATTCGGGTCAAAATTAGTCTGGTGTGTAATCACCCCCTGCCACACTCTCTAGCGGATGCTTGCAGGGTACTAAAATAAGAAAATTGGTTGTTTCTTATAGACTTTTTTTACTAGGCTTTGAGTAGTGAAAAATGATCTTTGACGTCTTAGCACCCCCAAATAAACATACCTGCCTATCTAATAATCCTCTTGGAATGTGAAGGTTTTGCAAATTCAACCCAGAAAAATATAATTTGCTTTTAACCCTGAGGATTCCTTGACGCTCTCCGAAGAGGTCATTTCAATTTCGCTCGGGCGCAGTCGGGCGTGGTGTGTCCGCGGGCTGCTCTCCGAGTCGATCGGGGCGAAATGCGCACGCTTGCGTTCCTAGGCCGGATCTCCATTCATTGCCATTTGAGCGCCTTGTAGCGTAGCGCTCATTTTCTTCAATCATCCTTCTCGGATCGCGCACACCCCACTCCGAGAGTCGATTGGAGGGAGACCTTTCACTTCGTTTCTCTTCATTGCGTTTATAAACGAGGTGCAATTGATGTGCTGGGTTAAAGGTTCGTCGAGTCGTACCCGTGACATGCTCGCGCCGTGGGCTGAGGTGATGGGATTGCCACCGCGGCGGGGCGGATTCTTCGGGAAGTGGGGGGGGGGGGTAAACTATGCTAGGACGTATTGTGCGGCGTGTCGCAACTCTCTCTCTCGGCGTGGTAAGCAGATAGATTAGCGAGGGGAGGAGAGAGAGGAATTTGCGTGAGTGTGATATTGTCCATCCATCCCAAGGCATTCCCGCCCTGATTCATGGGTCCAAATTGCAGCCTTTGAAAAGTGATTTGAACCTAACGGTCGCGAGACTCATGACTGTTATATTGTGTTTCCCGTCTCACTCCCCTCAGCTTCCTTCCTTCGACTGCCGCCCCAGTTTCACTTTAGAATGGGAATTCGCGCGTGCAAAATCATCTTAACATGTCAGCGTAGTTTCTGACATGATATTTTTGCGGGCTAAATCTCGGTACAGGCACGAGTTTTTTTTTTTTAATGGTAATGTTCAGAGCACATATTCGAAGGGACTGGGTGTGTATGATCTACAGCCCCTTTCATATGGTATAGGTGTGACGAATTGATATTGTTCTCTGTGACTCTCGGAGAAAACCGATTCGTTTTCATTGTATTCCTTTTGTTTCACTAATAAATGATCCCTCGCAATTTGTCAGCGCTTTTTGAGGTTTCGTCACACAAGTTTCGAGATGTCATTTCTGAATCGCAGGCCTGTCTTCAAATACTTTTGAATCGTTCGTACGCACTGAAGTGTAAATTAGAAGTAACTACAGTACGCCACAGTAAAATTAATCAATGGATAATCTGATGTATTTTTTTCCTCAAATTAATGAATTTATTAATTTTATTTTAGTACCCTGCAAGCCACCGCTATTTTTTGTGGCAGGGGTGAATACACACCAGACTTAATTTTGAACCGAATATGACCCTACCGCGGTCGGACAATGTTATTCTGATCACTCATCGTTCGTGGAAAAAATGTCATCTTAAATCTCTATGTTCTACACTTTATCTCTCTAATTTTATGAAAACGATCTCTCATACCTTAATACAATGGGAGTAATAATACATTTTCAACATTACTGCCAAAAAGATGTCCTTCCTATCTATGCGAGAGATTTAATTTGGGTTCATTCGGTTCATCGTAATTCGTCGACCGGTCAAAACCTAATATTTAAGCTTGATTTCCCTGTTTTAATTATCAGGGAACGGCTATTTTAGCTCTCTGAAGAGGCAGATCCCCAACATGGGTAAAGTGCAAATATCCCCAACATAGAGTATTTCCCAATATCATGGCGATAAAAGCAGACTATCGCTCAGTATGGGCTCGGCTCTTATTTCAGATTAACGCGGAATATATCTGAATCACAAACCATACCAAACCTTTATTGATACGGCCACCAGACCTGCTAACGTCATCCTCAGTCAGCCTGACCAAGTCAAGGCCTGCGATAGCATCGTTAAGTTGCGCCGAATTCCTGATCGTCTTGATAATAATTTTTGGTCAGTGATTTTTGCATCCGCAATGTAGAGATTGAGTTTCCGAGTAATATGAGAAGTGGTCCGTAGTATTTTTAAAAGGATGCATTCCGCCAATCCTAACTAGACGAAACGTGCATTATTTTCATTCCATTAAAAAAATGTATCATTAGCAGCAAAAAAATAGCAGATAATCGGAGATCAGCAATACTCATAACATGACCCTGGTTACTACTAATTAGAGTTAATATTAAATTTGATTCGGATGAAATCTTGCCCAATAGTATGATTAATATGTAATTACCGCAATTGAATTCGGGCTGATAATTCTGGAGATAGATATCTGATCTCGAAAAAAAGTTTCGTTTTTCTCTCTTGGGGAGGGTTTGATACATCTCAGATCCAACAGTTTCCTTAATTTAAGCACCTACAGCCTACATCCCTGGGAGAGGATTATCATAAACCAATTTGCTTTCTAGATTTCATTATGACATATAGTATCCATAAAAAGTTTCGATAATGACTTTGTGTTACTAATTTATGACCATGTCGCAGGAGAGAAATCACTGATAAATTTACTTTTTGGTAAAATGTTAGTAGCCGACCATGGTTTCAGCAGAAGTGTTTAAATGTTCAGCGGAGTGGTTGAATGGAGAGCAAATCGTGGGCAGCCAGTCACTTATTTTTGTTTTAAAAATTAAAATGTTCCACGAAATCAAGAATAGCACACTTGTGATTTCCTTAATTCATTATTTCAAGAGAAGCATTAATAGCGTATATTCCCAGCAATTTATCATCTTCAAACTTAGAATTGATTAGGGTGGTACTAAATGTTTTTGCTGGCAATCGATACTGTTTACATGCATTTTTTTTTAATCTAGTGTGTACGTTGATTTGAGACTTAACCATTCTTGCAAAGTCGCATGGCGAGCTTATCATTCTCCTTTCGTCTCCTTCCCCTCCCCCGCCTCCTAGCTCCGTCTGCATCGTTTTCTTTTCATTCAGCTTCTTCTCCCACCGCTCTTCACTGCTCTCTCTCTCTCTCGCTCTATCCCCATCCATCGTCCCCATCCATTCACTCCTGTCCACTGGCTCAGAACATTCCGCCTCGCGACGGAAAAATATTAACGCCTGGACAACCTCGTCGAATCGTCACCTTTTCGGCCCCTCCCTCGATTCGCCACGCCCCGAGCGTGTCTTCCACCCGTACCCCCCAACCCCCCACACTGACGGCTTCTCTTTGCCCGTCCTTACCCATCCTACCCCTCCCACTCTCGATGGAACTGTTTTTTCGCGTGTGGACGTCAAAGTTGTGCGAAAACTTTTTTGCATGTATTTTTTTAATATAATTTCTTTATGGATAGACGGTGCAAGATCTTTGGCCTTTGGTGATGATGCCGAAATTTGGGCATCCTCCTCCGCTCCTTAAATCGCTCGCTGACGTAATTCCTTAAAAGTTACTTACTTAGGCGTTACCCACACTCCAAGACCTCTCTTGGGTTTCTTCTCCTTAAAGATATATGGGTAATATGTGGGCAAGCTAACAAAAAATCTAGGATTTATTAGAAGAGCACTGGGTAAATGTGATGAAAAGGTCAAAGAGATCTGTGATCTGTCGCTTGGTTAGGCCTCATTTAGAATATGCTGCTTGGGATCCTTACGCTGTTTGGATGATTGCCGAATTGGATCGCGTGCAGCGTAGAGGAGCTAGATCTGTAAAACGTTGTTATTATAAACTTAGTAGCGTGTCGAAAATATTAGAGCAGCTGGGCTGGGAATCACTCACGAAGATTTAAGATGTCATTTTTCCACGAACAATAAGGGATCAGAATATCATTGTCCGACCGCGGTAGGGTCATATTCGGGTCAAATGTAGTCTAGTGTTTATTCACCCCCTGCCAAACACCCTCGCGGTGGCTTTCAGGGTACTGAAATATTAAATTAAAACTGGAAAAAAGTCGCCATGGGCGTCATGAGTGACTGCAGCGCATTGATACGCAACTATATGCCCACGTGGATGTTTTTTTATCCGGAAGTGTGACTCATGCGCTTGCATTACGTTTGTGTCGGACCGTTATCTCCGCTCGGGTGTCCTGTCAAGTTTTTCTGGAAATAGGAAGTATTTATCAAGGTCACTTTATATCAAGTCTTGGTAACTTGATAGGCGCAGCTGATTCCTTGCGCTTGATTTCAAAATTCTAAGCGTTCGTCGCGCCCTTTTTTTTACGTGTTCCGTCATCTTCCTCGCGTGCTTTGTTTTCAGTTCTCCGCGACGGTTATTCTGGTTCGTGTTGCTTTGGTGGCCAGGTAGCCCTCGACTACAATTTGGTCTCCTGGTGTTTACTAATAAGGAAACATGTTCCAAGCGTGTAATCCTCCACTCACACTTAATAACACACTTAGAAGACGCCTTGCCCAGTCGGGTAAAATGTGTTGCGACTTGGGACGGAGTGTATCGTAAATGCGATAGCCACATCCACACCGCCTTCATCTACAGGTATAACGTATACCCTTGAATGGGTTGTGTGTTTTCATCTCTTATTTTTATTATACGCTTCCTCCGTTTTCTTCTTCTCTTCTTAGAACCTATCTATTAGCGATGCGATCCGTCCACTCAATCGGCTTATTTTTTAGGACTGATTTTTTGCATTTTCCGTCTTCCCTCCTCAGTTTGTCGTTCGCAAATTATGACCGCTTTAAAAATGTCACTTGACGCCAGTGCTTATGTATGTATTTTTGCCTGAATTTAAATATTTGGATGGAAACGTGTTGCGAGAGGTAAGAGAGTTGCTTCACCTTACAATTAAGCATTGTCTACCCCTTGTTCCTCCCAGTTCACCCGTAATTTTACTTACGTGCGCACATTTCATCCTTCCGGGCTTGCGTTGGCTTCAACTGACAAAAAGGTTTCGCTAATAATCCAATCGTCGTCTTCGGATCGAAGGTGAGGGACCCAGTTCAGTTCAAAAATTGTTAAATTATTGCTTGCTCAAAGCGCCCCCATTTCACGGTTCGTGTGGAAACGCAAGGAAAAATCGTTGTGGGTCCTAGCGTCTTCGGACTTGAGGAATCAAATTCAAGTTTGAAAAAGGTGCGATCGGCTAATGCATCTCGTGAAAGAAATCGACTTCATTCATCGTTCGCCTGCCGGGGGGGGGGGCTTGCGCTGTCTTGATATTTATCCGAAGGGGTGTGGGAAACCGGTAAAAACCGCGTCCGAACCTTTTGATGGACTCGGATTTCGGCCGCGTTCCCGTCTAGTGGCTGCTCTCTGACCGATCGCCTTCGTGTTGGACGCATTAGTGAGAAGGAAGAGCGACGAAAACCCTTGGACACGCTGTCTACAGTGAGAGGACACGTACCGACCGAAACTTAACCGCAGTTTCGCTCCACCATCCACTGAGGCAAGCTTCATTGGCAGAAACACCAGGGCATCGTGCCTGCGCTGTTCAAAAAGTCGACTCACTTGCGACAGATACTAAGCACCTCCTGAATTCGTGCGGAACGTCTTTTGTTGTGAGATGATTC
Organism: Hetaerina americana; assembly: GCF_022747635.1. NCBI lineage: Eukaryota > Metazoa > Arthropoda > Insecta > Odonata > Calopterygidae > Hetaerina > Hetaerina americana. Next base: position 28,081,381 of record NW_027286181.1, read on the forward strand.
TGGAAAGGACCAGCAGGGAAGAGAAGCGAGGGCAAGAGACGATCCGAAGACGTAGAGGCGAGTAAGAAAATCGATCAGAGACATTCCCGTCGTCCTCATCGTGTCAGGAACATTACGTCCTCGCAAGATTCAAATTTGTGTATAAAATAGTCAATACACTTTCTGGACCCGAGGGCATGTATTATGTTTGATTGTATAACCTTTGAGTTTTTCCATGGATTGCTCACCGTCGATTGATTTGTGTGTGCGATAAATGATAACTCTCGGAATCAACTTCTCACGGTTATCCGTTGAACCCGGGGACGAAGTGAGCACAATCTTTGATATCGCTTGCGGAAGATGCCTTTTTTATTAGATATCGCCCTCCTATCGCTTCGTACTTACTATGTTGTAGACTAAGAAGGCCGAACATCAGATTTGAACTCATCTCTCTTTCGGTTTGCTTATGAATCGAGAAATTCATCCCTTTTCATTCTCCAAGACCACACTGCGTGCCTTCCTTATCACTCGACTCTCAAAGCATTAAAAGGCTTTCATTTGCATCCACCGTCCCATTTGCTTTTGTGGCGTCCATTCGTTGGCGAGGCTCGTAAAAAACGTAAAAGATCGTTCCGCCCGAGGGGCAGGTGTCAAAATCATTCTTTAAAAAAGAAAAAAATTGCTGAATCGAATCTCCATCGTGCCGAGGGTAGTTAACGTTGCGGTAACAACGTAGCGACAATGGAATTATGGAGCGCATAAAATCGTATATGGACGGGATTCAAGAGGCTAACTTGCATATAATTGGTTGAGCGCGTAAAAGTCGGTCGTGAATTCGCATAATTGATGGTAAAGTTAGGCTCGGGTTAATTTTTTTTTCTTCAGATATTATGGTCACGGATATTTTATTTAATGATACTGATGTCGTTCTGTAGTAAACGCTCATTGCATTGTGAGTTAATTTAGCTCAAGGATTCTTAGAAATATAGCATTAGTATGCTCCGAGTTATTATAAAATTATCAGCGCGATTGATGAGCTACTGCGCATAATACTCTATAAAGTTCACTTCAGCGGGAAAAAATAGGTTCAACTAAATTTTGTGGATAGAGCATTCCATCCGCGAATAAATAAGTAATTTTGACCCCCAAAACCTATCGTCATTAATATCTGCCATCTTCCAATCCTGAAATAATTGGGATATTTTTAGAACGAGGCATGTGAAGTGAATATGGTCGACCTCATATTTGGCTAATTATTTCATCTGACTACTGAATCAGTTTAAATAAACCCTGTCTATATGGATGGACGTAAGTGTTTTCTGCGAGAGGAAGTGGGATGTTTTCCTTTAGAAATCTACATTTCCATCTTTAGAGCTACTTAAACATATTTTTTTTCAAGGGTGACCACCCTAATAGTCACAATATTTGCGGGGGATTATCCCAAAGCCGTCGTGCATCGACTGGCAAAGTATTGTGGCAAAAAAAGCAATATGTTGGTGAGCTGATCTCTTTGCTTTCCCTCTGAATGAGAACACTGAACGAGTGAAACGTAATGTAAATCATACATCCTGCCCTCGAAGACCCCTTCCTCTGCATGTTCATAGCTGGTGATCTAACACCCCTTGCCAGTTGCTCTTTCCGTGGCCTGATGGGATAATCTCATAGGTTTAGGAAGACAATCGTCCCTCTGTAGTTACTAAGTACAACTCTGACCCTGTATTAAATGTATAGAAATTTGTCGTTCGAACTTGATGACCCCGCATACCGGATCCGTTACGCAGGGCCTAGTTACCGCATCCCTTATTTAGGGCAATAAATTCTCTGATTTTTTCATGACCAATCTTTCGATATTAATTCATCAAGTTTTCTGGGCGAGTAAAGAACGTTCTACCTTCGTGAGCTCTCCATAGAAAAAAATCTCCAAAGACAAAAGTGGGCCGCAGTTATAAATTATTTACATTTTTTCGTGACTGGAAAGATTTATTACTTATGCATTCCTTGCCGCTGTGGAAATAGAAAGTGATTTCATTTCCCCTTTTGCGTCCGAAAACATTCGAGGGACCGAACACATCCTAATGCTGCCAAAGGTACGGTCCCTCGAGGAGGGATGATTTAAGGAATGACTGGTTGATGCATCTATGGGGAAAATCAAAAAAATATTTAAAATTGGATTAAAGTATTTCGCCTTTCTATTGGCACGCTTCCCGTCCAGGGACCAAATTGGATGTATAAAGAAAAAACAGCTCACCAAGTAATGCATTCGTCGGCCAATTCCGAACCATTCCTTTTCTTCGTACGGCTAAGAAAACGCTCATGTCAGATTGGCCCAAGAACTAGTGGAACTATGTATCATTCTTTTGCTCCAGAATTGATATTTATATTATATTTAATATTTATAGATGCGTGTCGCCAAGTATAAACTATCATTTTCCCTAGAGGGGAAAGAATGGAAATGATCAAAAATGGAAATTTCTTGAAATTCCAGCGGGGTCCATTATGTGAGCAAGGCAGCGTCTTCCAGTCGAGTGTGGCCAATTCGTTTAGAGAGGAACTTTTGAGCGCCCTAGCAGTGTTAAGTCGAGTTCGTTCTAAAGAAGATAAATAACATCTGGTATAAAATGCAATTGTTTAAATATGGCCATTTCTACGGATTTGTGCCGTATTTCTTCCTCTAATGCTTCTCGCATTAATACAAGGGGAACTGGAACGGCCTCTCATGTTTTTACTCTTAATTTTTTTTTGTTTGATGGAAAAACTAAAAATTGACGAAAATAAAAACAACTATGAAGTTCTAGACATTACAAGAGATACTGATAGGCAATTGGATGAGGAAAAAATTAGTATGGTGGAAAATAATAGGCGTTTTGATTGGAAATAAGGCAGATGGAAAGTATTCGAAGTTAATAAAGGATTTAATGTCATAGATAGATATGTGAAAGCGTAAATTGTATGGCGCTGGAGCTAGTTAGGGCTTAGTTAGTGCTAGAGTCAATCGGAAATCTTCCCTTTACCCAATATATTTATGCTAATAATGTGAATTGGATGTTCAATTACCCTAATATTGATGCAAAAAACATTTGAAGTAATCATTCCATTGAAATTGAAGTAGAGGTTCTGTTCCCTTGGTCCAAGTTTTCTTCTCTTGTCAGTCCGTTGAATGCAAACCGTCCAACTTGCCAGGGTTCTCGTCCTCTCCGAGGCGATTCCTCAACCCTTCCTCTAGAGCTTTCTCGAATCGATGACAATTGGATCCTGAAATTGGTCACCGCGGTGGCACTTCAAATCACGATCGGCGTCATGAAGTCCCATTGCTTCCTTGCATCACATCCACTATCACATAAATCGGGGTCATTTCAATGTCACACACTGTGGATTGCTGATGCTCGTGTAATTCTGACATGTAATTTATCGGAGGCGCTTCATTGCTCAGCTTTCTTAGCCGATCATAACTCAATTCGCCCGGGATTGTCTGTCGCCGATTGACGAAACGCGTTTCGAGTGTGTTTGAAAAAAAAGGAGTTAATAAGCGTTCGATTTAGTTTTGTTCTCCAGCCCAAATATTACCTGACATAATTTGTACCGAGGGAGGAGGCACTTATTTATAGGTAAAATCATTATGATTAGAAAAATTGCATTAAAAAGTGACGGGTTAGCGAGAGCGTTTCTTGGAATTTATTTTTTAAGTAGCCGTATATTCAAGGAGCATATATTATATCATATAAAAATATATTATATATGCTCCTTGAATACATGTATATGCATATATTCTCCTTGAATATAAATAAATAAATTTATTTATATGTATATATATATATATATATATATATATATATGTATTCAAGGAGATTTATGTATATATATATATATATATATTTATTTATTGGTATATTGCATATCTATATATATATATAAATTCAAACACACGAACGAATATTCATTCGCATGGAAATAGATGTATGGAAAAGGGTTAGGAACACCCATAAGCGGAATCGGGCAGATCACAAGCGCAAAAATATTTCCTTGACCGGGACTTGAACACATCCCCCTATAAATATACACAGGTATATATATATATATATATATATATATATATATATATATATATATATATATATATATATATATATATATATATATACATTCAAACACGAAATCCCGCCAAACGGCGAATAAATACTCATATATACAGAAACAGATATAAGGAAAAGGGATAGGAACACATATAAAGGACGAACACAATAGAGGTGGGGAAGGCGGAATCGAACGGATCACAAGAGTAAAAATATTTCCTCAACCGGGACTCGAACACCGGATCTTTCCACTTGCCGGGCGGATGCTCTTAACCACTTGAGCTATCGAGGATAGTCAATTTACCCTGAGATCCGTGGGTCTAATATGTCGCCAAGCGCCCCGATTCTTTCAGCCAAGAGATGGCGTCAGGGGGCAGTTTCACCCACCAAAGGAGAAATGGACAATACACAAGGAAAGGAAAGGACAGTGGGTTAGAATTCATACAACATCATACAGGAAAGGAACAGTGCGTTTCGTGGCACGCATAGCCAGAAGAAAGAGATGAGCCACATTGGCCAAATACACATTCAAACACGAAATCCCGCCAAACGGCGAATAAATACTCATATATACAGAAACAGATATAAGGAAAAGGGATAGGAACACATATAAAGGACGAACACAATAGAGGTGGGGAAGGCGGAATCGAACGGATCACAAGAGTAAAAATATTTCCTCAACCGGGACTCGAACACCGGATCTTTCCACTTGCCGGGCGGATGCTCTTAACCACTTGAGCTATCGAGGATAGTCAATTTACCCTGAGATCCGTGGGTCTAATATGTCGCCAAACGCCCCGATTCTTTCAGCCAAGAGATGGCGTCAGGGGGCAGTTTCACCCACCAAAGGAGAAATGGACAATACACAAGGAAAGGAAAGGACAGTGGGTTAGAATTCATACAACATCATACAGGAAAGGAACAGTGCGTTTCGTGGCACGCATAGCCAGAAGAAAGAGATGAGCCACATTGGCCAAATACACATTCCTTTCCTGTATGATGTTGTATGAATTCTAACCCACTGTCCTTTCCTTTCCTTGTGTATTGTCCATTTCTCCTTTGGTGGGTGAAACTGCCCCCTGACGCCATCTCTTGGCTGAAAGAATCGGGGCGCTTGGCGACATATTAGACCCACGGATCTCAGGGTAAATTGACTATCCTCGATAGCTCAAGTGGTTAAGAGCATCCGCCCGGCAAGTGGAAAGATCCGGTGTTCGAGTCCCGGTTGAGGAAATATTTTTACTCTTGTGATCCGTTCGATTCCGCCTTCCCCACCTCTATTGTGTTCGTCCTTTATATGTGTTCCTATCCCTTTTCCTTATATCTGTTTCTGTATATATGAGTATATATATATATATATATATATATATATATATATATATATATATTCGTATATTGAGTATCCCAACATCTTAATACTTTAGGGCAAGTGAAGTCAGCCAATTTTTAGACGGGTTGTATGCTTTTCGCTGGAATCCGTAAGCTCATCCATGCGTATTTCCTTTGATATAGCAGCAATGGCATGGTGTCATTTCTAATTTCCTCTTAATATTGAGCTCTGTTGATAAACAATTACATTAATGTATATCCTCGGTTGACTTTATTTAAAATACCCAGATCTTTTCCTAACTTAATTGAATATAGACGAGGGCGATACTTTTAGAAATCCATAATTATAGTATTTAAGTAACGCAATTTGTATTTTTCGCTCCACGGAAAATATATGTATCAATATACCAGTGTCATTAGCGTAGCATCTTCGGAACTGAGTCCTGGAGGTCGTAATTGGTTGATGAGATTTAATCAACTCGCTATGTTCTCCACAACATACGCCACTCATGTTTGAAGATGTTTCTAATCTACCATCTTGGCCTCAAGATAAGAATATATCGGCATTAACTTTGCTGCTGCATCGAAATGAGATTTTCAATTTACTCACAGAAAAATGCTTTTGATGGCAGCAAGACTGTGAGGTTCTTGGATATAATGGAAATATTAGTAAAAAAGAAATTTCATGGAATTCCTGAGGACCCAAGAAAGATTACTAGCCCAGGGTATAAAGATTTATCTGGCACTGACACTGCACAAGTGTATGAAATTGTATTTAATGACTCTCAGTAATTCGCCAAAACATTTAAAGGTCTTACTTTACATCGTCTGTCGTCTCATGGATTTTATTTCGGCCAAAATCCACTGAATTACAATGTATGTTAGTTGAATTTTACTAAAAAGTTCGGTCGTTCAGAAATCCGCCATTTTCAAACAGGAACAAGAACAAATATTAAATTTTTATCGCTTAAGGATTGCAAAATGCATTGTTTTTTTATGATCCGATTATGCTATGGAAGAATGTGAATTTTTCTGCATATCACATATGTGCGTAAGACTCAAATTATTTATAATGATATTAGTAAAGAGCTTTATACTGGGAGTAAATGAGGTTTGATAAAAAGTACTCTGAGGATATTTACCCAAAATGTTTCTTGCTTACGATTCAAACTATATATTAACCCTTCGAAATATTCTATTTCTGATGATGACCCAACTACCATCCTTTTTTGGAATCGTCGCTGAAAGTCCTCTATGCGTGCGAATCTTCTTCAGCTCCTTACTTGATTCATGTCGATGGTGGCCATAAAAGACTTCTTTCTTTTTTCACTTAATCACTTTGAATCTGTGGGAGGTGAAAGTCAGAGGGAGCAAGGTCTACACCTGTATGTTACCCTGCAAGGTCCGATGAGTACGGCGGTTGGGATGTGCCACCGGAAGCTTAGTAGTGGTAGTATTCTTTAGGGGAGGCGACCCACAACTGAGGTCATTTGCGCCATCAGGGATGGGCTGGAAAGGATGAAGGGTGGAGAGAAACCCGGCGTCGGCATTAGCCTACTCTCAACGAAATGCGCCAAGGGGTCCGCAGCTTAAAGTCCCATTCGACGGACGGCGTACTCGCTCTAATTGCCCCCCACAAAGCACCTCAAGTAGGGATCGAGATATCTCTGAAAATATTCAACACCGCCGGGATTCGAACCCTGAGGTGGAAAGTCGGTGGGTTAGGGGACCTTCCCGATCCCCCACAGGAATCGTTCACTCGGCTGAAAATCTCGGTGGAAAGTGGCGATGTGGCCAGTCAGAATCGTCGTCACAATCGTGTGTCTGTGTGTGTCCCTTCAGAAAATTTGGGGGCAGTGTTTTTTGTTCGTTTCCCACTTAAAATAGACGGTTGTGAAACTCCTTTGTAAAACTGTTTGTCAACCCACGTACGTACCTACCTGGGGACGTATTAATTAATTCACCGTACTCTGAGATTTCTTCTGTCGAAAGCGATCCCGAGAAAGGATTCGAATCAGTAGTTGCTGAATCTATCGCCGGTCGATCCGTCCGTTTACTCGGTCACGGCAGGGTGGGGGCCTGGAGCCCCAGGCCCGCCGGGCATCGTTGGGCGTAATAGTTTCAGCGCCCAAGGGCAAAGGCGCCGTGTGTTTATGCAGGGGGAATGGAGCGGGGAAGGGGTGATTATGGTTGAGGAGGAGGTGGTTATAATACGGCAGTTTGAAGAGATTAAGGCGGGAGGGGGGGGGGAGTTCTTTGGAGGTTGAGCGGTGGGCGAACGGATTCTGATTTTTTTCTTCCCCTCCCGAGTGATTCGAAGGCGTCCGTGACCCACTGGCGTCTCTTGTGTACCGGAGGGGGGGAGAGGTGAAGGGAGGGTACGAATCAGAGGAGAGACCGAGGGCCTCCTAAGATATCCTCCTGTTCCCTCCAGACGGGGCCCCGAGGGTGTGGATGCTTATCAGCCCCGCGCCACGCTTGATTCTCTTATTTACAAGCCGAGGCGGACGACCCGAAGGAATTAGGAAAATGGATTGAAGAGAGAGGAGGGTGGCAAAAAAAATGGGAAAGAGATATTCCCCCATCCCCTATCCATCACACAGTCCGATCCACCTGACGTCTTTGGCTCGTCTCTTTTCTTCATTCCCTCCCACCTTCTTTTCCTCCTCCTAATTGATAAAAGTGATAAGTCAGTTTTGCTCGGAGTGTTAGTCGTCCTCTCCCAACGGTCTCCGGACTCGGCTCAAGAGCTTGAATGAGCCGGGACACTTTCTGGATCTATTTTTTGCATTCATTGCGGTGCCGCGCGTTGAAAGGCAAGGGCGACGTGATTAATGAGCATGTCCATGTCGGTTTCACGTACAGCGGGCGCTGTCGGATTTACCCTACTTTTTTGTGAATGATTTTATCGTAGATGGTGTGTTCTTTGTGGTCTGGCATCGGACACATCTTTGGATTCGCACTTTTAAAAAATGCATCGCTTATACGCCTCACGGTTTATCGGCACTCCTAATGGGATGAATGAGGAAGGGGGTGGGGGGGCATTTTTCCTCGGATTTTATCCCGCGTTCGGTAGCGTCGTAAGTACTTAAGATATGTTTGGAATGTATGCAGGCTACGCCAACGTTCGTTCTGGTTATCTGAGAAAGTTTTTGGAGCAAATGATAGCTATTGATTGGTATCACTCTCCGAAAGTTGAATGTCTTTCTCGAATTTCAGTCATTTGCATTTCGGAGATTATAATGAGTGCTTTTAGATTTCAATAGCGTGTAATGTTTCTTCAATTATCGGAAATTGGATCTTAATATTTCCACCTCAAAGTTCTCAGGCGTGAAAATCTTTGGCGAAAAATGTCTGCTGAATTAACTTCTTAATCTGGGAGAACATTTAAGGTCGCAATCTGTTATTTGTTAAGTATTTCCCGTGTTTGTTGAAAATATATTTGTGGTCCTTTTAATAGAACATATTAATGGAATTGGTGTATTTTATTTATTTTTTAATGAAATGGAAGTGTGCACAATTTTTTAACAGGCATGCGAACCCCTCCTGACTAAAATTCCATGCTCCATCAATCACCATGACCCCTCCAAGTCTTCCTTCGATTAATTTTTCTTTCTCCTTACTCCATCAAAATCAGATCCCTCGCTGAATCGAAAGATCAATTCGATTTGCTTGGGCCCTGTCGGGAGGTTTGACCCGATTAGAAGAACACTTGTTCCTCACCTTTAACTGATCGACCCGATTTAACTTCCCAGCCGGATTAATCAGCCAATCAACCCCGTGGCGACTTGTTTACGGGCATCACACCGGGGAATTGAGATCGCGACGACGCCTGTCACTTTAAAATAAAAAAATTTTAAAAATTCGACTAGGCGATTATGTGTCGTGTTATGTCAGCTGTTCTCGGATCTGATGTTTCGCCGCTGCACTCTTCGTCTACGAAGCCGGATCGGAACCTCGCGCCTTTCGGTCAAATCAATCACGATGGCAAGTGGATAATGTTCTTACCCGAAAATATTTGGCGTCACTTAGTAATCGATCACCCGACGGGATCGAAATGCAATTTGTTTTTTGACCGCGGCCATGTAGCATGCCGCTTTCGAATCTCGGCCATTGCGCAAGAACCGATTTTCTGATTTGCACCGTTGCGATTTTTTTTCAATGCAAACCGCAATTCTGGGTCCAGATCGGATGTCACCTTATGGTCATGCAAGATGGTGCCAAATTTACATATCTCTGGCTGGTGTGATATGGGAAATTTTTTTTAATGGTTAATGCCATTCGGGAGCATTCATATTTTTTACCTGGGGATTTGATACGTTCTGTACCACGGCTATTTCAGTCTGAGCGCTAGAAGACGTGTCGTAGGATTGATATTTTGGTACAGTAGTCTTTTTTGACGAATTAATGCTGTTTTTTCCCAACTATCCATCAGCGCCTTCAGTCCTCTGAGTCGTCTGCCGTAGCTCTCCAGTATTATGTATAGATCTAGCTTTATCGTTCATCCATGGTCCTCGTCATCACATTCTACCGTTGGTAACGTGTCGGTTTGGCAACACATTTGTGTAAGGTTACAATCTCTACTAAGTTAGGTGCGTTATATTTGCCCAAGATATTGTATCGTTCCGCTAATTAAGTGAAGTGCAACTGTCAGGATATTTTCTGTCATTAATCCTATCGATTTATCCCTGTTTTTGTCATCTTCAACATGCTGTGTGGTTCAGAATAACCCTGTAGCCCTCCCTATTTCCGAAGTTTTCCATGGGAGTATATTCAATTTCTCATCACGGAGTTCTTGTTATTGGTTACTCGATCCACCCATTGGGATTTCCAGAGTATTCATTAGGTTTTTAACGTGTTCCGTGTTTCAGTGTCGTGTCATCTCATTACTCAGTTGGCTAAAATCCATTTCGTAACAACATGCTTTTCGTGCCACGAACTTTTGGAGTTGGAAGGTGAATCTACGAGCACGTTTTGCACTACAGACCAACACGTTCGGTTTAACTTTTATATTTTCTTCGTTATTCTGGAATGTTGTATTTTCATTGCGTTCAATGTTCCCTCCTGGGCTCCTGCTAACATCCATGCCTCACAAACATGGTGAATCATGCCGTACGTTTTTCTTTTTAATGTTTCCTAACTTAAAGGATTGTGCTTTCTACTTGGGTATAATTTTTATCGTAAACATTCTTGACGTTTTTTTTATTTACCCATGTGCTTATAAATGTTATTTCCCTTTGTTGCCAAAGTCAATTAATTTGGAATGGATTAACTTGGACGGTAAATATTTGTAACTTATATTTATGGTACTTATTTACTGCATCATGTGATTTCTCATTTGGCAAGATGGCAGAGGGCTATCTGGATGGATCAGCATCGAAACCATGGTCGTGAAATATTAAAATCTTTTTGGTGGAAATATGAAGTTTCTTTTTACCCTCATAGTGAAGGAATTCCACTAAGTTAAACCCGAAACTGATATTTTTGGCAGAGGGCGATTCATCTGTTGTCAATAATGTTAAAATTTACATTTTATGGGACTTAAATGTTTATATGGAAGTATGTATATCGTTTCGCTTAATGTCAGATACTCTGTTTCTTTTACTATGTGGCTTAACTCTCAAAGAACTGGCGAAATATAGTAACAAAATAATAAAATAGAGATTCGTCCCACACTCCTTTTCATGGACCCTCGAAATAATAGGTTGTAACTTGGATCGATCGATCGATTTTAGGTTATTCGCGAGAGATGAGTTGTCTGATCTTTTTTTCCCTCCATTTTCAAAATTTGTGTTAATTCCTCTTAATTAGACACTGTGGGAAGATGAAAGTTCTGGTTGTTTAATAATGCTGGTGGGCATGTTAATAATTTGTGCCCTAAGGAAAAAGGAAAGACTCGAGAGTCTCAGGACGCCAGATGCTTCTTCCTTCTGTCCTCCAGATCGAGAAAAACAGTAGGTTGATGCTACCCTTTGCCTATAATTTTTTTTACCGAATAAGAGGAAGCTTGGCCCAAAAACCAAGCCGAGGAAAAACAAAAATTAAGCTATGGATTTGATACCTTTCCTTTACACGATCGCCGGCGGAGTTATCCCCTTGAAACGTCGCTGTTCGACAGATTAACCTGGGGTGGGACGCGACAATTCATCATCCAAGAGAAATATAGGTTTCTCTTGCGTGCTCTCAAGGATATATTGTAAAGTTTGAAATTGCATTTATTGCTGCGAGAAGAAAAAGCAAAATTTCCTGAACAGATTTAGCAGTGGTATCAACTACGTAACGCCTTCAATAATCGAATCCTTTCGATATCTATGTCGTCTTCGTCGTGGGTTGTTCTTGCTGCTGCTGTTGACTCATTGTTGGCCTGCATGTTTGTCCGTCCTGAGCCATTCTCTTGGTTTCTTCATAATTTCTTTAAATCTTAGTTTGCGATCTTTGAATCTTACAGTATATCGATAGCTCACTTTTGGTTTTTACCTTCCTTGCTATATATATATATATATATATATATATATATATATATATATATATATAAAGGAAGGTAAAAACCAAAAGTGAGGTTACTTTTGGTTTTTTTTGGTTTTTACCTTCCTTGCTATATATATATATATATATATATATATATATATATATATATATATATATATATAAAGGAAGGTCAAAACCAAAAGTGAGCTGTCGATTATAATTAAATATATATATTATATATATATATATATATATATATATATATATATATATATATATATATATATATATATATATATATATATATATATAATATATATATCAGATTAATATAAAATATATGTATAATAATTAATAATATATGTATATATGTAATATCTAAATAATATTTTTATAAGTTTATGTATATTAGCTCCTTTGCAGTTATCGGACACTTTTACACGCGGCAATATTTTTACGCCAAGTAATATAACCCTGCGGTTTGAGAAGCACTCATTATTTGCATTGCAGCTTTATGTCACAATTTAAAAAATATGGCCATCGCATTGCTATGGTTGACGTTGAATTGCAATTGGTAGGACACTGCTTCATTATGATCTTCTGGAGGTCAGTATAATTCCGTACCGGCGGCGTCATAAACGCGTCACATCTACTTATGGAAATCGAGAGCCCAGTACACGTTCTGCAGGTCACGTAGACTTGACATGAGACTTGTCCCGGCATTGTTTTTCCGTCACGGCATGCAAAGATTATTGGAGGTGTGCCGCCGTCGGTGGTGAATCTGAATCGTCCATGGAAATTTATTAAATTGTCACCCCCCCCTCTCCAAACCCTTCGGATTGTCCTCGTGACGTCATCTCTTTACTGATAATCAAATTCCTTAATTGGTCACGCGTAGATCTGAAAGCCGATCCCCGGGTTGGTTGGTGGTCAGCGGGGGGAAAAAAATCGGGTCACAGAGTCTCTCTGTTCCCCTCCATCGACGAAAAGCACTCCGTTTCCTCGAAATGCGCTCCCCAGTTCATAAATTACAGTACTCAAAAAACCAAGGCATTTTTACAATTAATTTTCCGCGGTGACCTCACCAAAAAAGTGTTCTCGTATTTATCCTCCTTTTTTTATGATAACTACCCAACCAAGTGAAATGATTTCCTCAATGTCTTAAGCGGAATTAATTTTTTTTGTTCGGGACTCTCGTTTTCAAATAATAAACCTACCTAAATTGGCAGTCATTGTGGTCAATTTAATAAGCAAGTGAAAGTTAATCTTTCGCCTACGGATACGGAATTTAGTCCGGTGATTTTCTTAAAACATTCACCTCCGATCTTAATTGTTTGTATCCAACGGCGAGGAAGAATTTATGTGCTTTAAAATATTGGATGATGTTGCCCCGTTTCAAATGTCATGAGAAAATATAATTACCTAATGATTATAATAATATTTACGTGCAGAGTTAATGCATCTATATTTGCCATCAATTTTGTGGTTTATCCTTCGATTCCCCGAATACGATATCTATTAAGAAAATTCTCGTGGGTTATTGAACGAGTCGATAATCTACCCGGTTGTTTACTGCGTGCCCGAAATTTAAAGAAAAAAAATAATTCCTCTCGGATGTGTTAATATGGTTTTTTTCTTAATTATTTTAATTGGACGGTTTTTTCGACGAAAACTGTGACTTTTCCATTCCTAATTTGTGATGATTAAGTGAGTTTATCGTGTCTGGTGTCATCCTCTCCCGGCCGTGACCCACATCGGTTGAAAAGGCTGCATTCGGAGGGAGCGGAGTTGCCCAGAGGTCGCTGAGGAGGAAGAAGTCCATGGTCCACGACGCCAATATGCGTGCTTTCTCGTTTCCTTTAAGGGAGCTCCGGGGGCTCGAGTTTCTGATGGCCGAATTAGCTCCAGTTACATTTCCTGCGTTTGAGACGGTGAATCGTGGCAGAAGGGGTTGAAATATGTGACGGACCCCGTTCGTGTCAGCTTTGCTTAAATTGAAAGTGGATCTCTGGCTGCTGAATTCATCGTCATTCACGGTTAAACTACGATTCAATTCTGAAGTCCCTCTCTTCTGTTTCATTCTTTCAAGATGGATGATGAAAATATCCACATTTTTAACCTTCATATCTCTTCTACTCAATGGAAAATAATTTTATGGAACACGTGTACGATCTCATCCTATCCTTTCTATATCCTATTTGGTTTATTATTAGTGACAGATACCTTTTTAAACATTTTCACTTCTGAGAACTCGGTATTACGTGTTGTTACACGATTAATATTTGCATTACAACCTAACGTCGGTATTACAATCAAATTCTTACGAATTTGTTCTGATAAATTTGCGAAGAAAGACTTGGATACAATTACTGAGGTACATATTCCTCCAAGCATAACCATCAAGGGCCAAAAACTTGCAAGAGATCGTACATATATTTTCATCTTAACAGGAATAATCATCATCGAAATCTATTTCCATCTCGTTGAACTGTCTTTATTTATAAGCAGGGATAAATTGACAGTGATAATTATTGGAGCATAAAATATGCAAGAACAGTTTGGATTGAGCTAGTGATTTTTCGCTGTCATTTTTATAATTGCTTCTGTTTCCCATTTGTGGGTGACTAATTGCTGAATTACGTCTTTGATCACTCGGTAGCGAGAAGTGGGAGGGACTCGGGAAATTTTGAAATGGCCCAAGTTGAAATGCGCCTTATAACCAGTTCGTGTAGTCATCATTTAGAAAGAGGGGTCATTCTAAAGAGGATGTGACTGGAAAGATACTAACTAGATTTGACAAATTGAAGCTGAAGCAAATAAAATAGTGGGTATGACCACCAGGTTAAACTTGATTAATCCCACAGATCCACGCGATACACGTCTTACTATTTCGTTATTTCAGGTTGAGATAATTGTTACGTTGTCACGATTTGAACTGAGTTCAAAACTTCCCATCAAGCGGGGTCGATCCAAGGTTTTTTTTGGCGCCCCGGGCCGAAGAGCCTAACCCCTTTCGTGCACCCTTCACGCACTTTCCCCATCCACATGATAGGTTGTGAAGAGTATTTTTTGCGCCCTTGGCTAACTTATCCAATGATGCCTACCGCCCTAGGGCCAGGGGGCTATTCTAAATTTTGACACCTCCCTATCGCCCCAATTTCGCTCCCCTAATGGCGCCTGTCCCGCCCCTCTTTTAAGTTAGCGCCAGGGACGGTTATTCGCTTTGACCTTGTGGTAGAGCCAACAGTGCATGTGAATTTTCTTTCGTTCTGGGTTTATAGTTTCGAGGAAAATTTTAAACGGCCAATTTTTTTATTCTTACCTTCACGTATCGTCTTTTTTATGTCTTCACTGTCTATTCCTTATTGTTCTTCCCCGTGATGACAAATATTCGTTCTCTATGGAAATAATTTTTAAACAGAGACCTGTTATGATACAGATGCCCCTTTTTTTCATCGATCTCTTCTAAAGCATTGTGAGCGGGTTCGTAATTCCACGAAAATTGCTCAATTCACGGCTGGTGCCCTAACACTTGTCCCTCACGCCCATGTGGTAGTTAGTTCTAAGGTGTGGTCGCCGAGGATATCCAGCGAAGAAGTATTGGATGTGTTGGGGGAAGAATGAGTGTTGTATGAATGTGGAAGAAGTGGGAGAAAGTGGATGTAGAAGTTATCGAAGGATAATGGTATGTCTAAGTCCATTATGATTGAAGGGAAAATATGAGATGCGTAAGGACGAGAGAAGAAAAGAATCATTTTGGGCGGCACATAGTAGTGAGGGTAGAAAGAATGAAGAGCCGAAGAAGGAAATAATGTTGTTGGGAAATATTCGAGACAACCCAGGGCGATATGTAATTGTTTTCAGAGGCCATCCAAAATATATCCCTAATCGATAGCTCACCCGTAATGATGTATTTATATATGTATATATATATATATATATATATATATATATATATAATATATTTTTTAAATTCCCATTCGCCTCCCTGCACAGCGTATTCCAGTGCTTCAACCTACTGCTTATCTTTGAATGCGTCAATGTGTCAGTAAGTAATAGTACCCATTTCGGTAACAAATCGACTTATCGACTTTCACCACTCACCCCCCCTCTCCCTCCCTCCGTCTTCTCATCCCGCCGCGAGCATCGCATTTCCCAAAAAAAGAAGAATATTTTTCTACCCTCCTCACTCCACACACACTCGCCCGATCGCCTCTCTCCTCGATCTCCACCCCCCACCCCACGGGCCAACTCCCACACACATCTCCCGTCAACTCCCCGCTGCCGCCGCGTCTCACATAGGTCCATTCTCTCTGGGTATTCTCCGTTTGACAGCCTCAATTCGAGGTAGTGCATTCCTCCCGCCCACTCGCGAATAAAACCCACAGTCGGGGAGTGAGCCGGCTTCCTTTGAAGACTTCTTTTTCAAGTTTTTTTTTGTTCCTCCTATTTTTTTCCCTCTCAATTTCTCCCCGCATCCCTGACATCTCTCTCTCTTCCCCCCACCCCCCTTCCGCTCCTTCCCTCTCCCGTCTCTTCTTCTCATCCGACCCGTGTCATCTTCGCGCGCCTGTCAGCCATCCCCCGTGTGTTGTATTATTGTTATTATCATCATCGCTGGCGTGCGTGCGTGCGTTTAATCCCCCGCGCGGAGGGTGGTGGAGGGGAGACGAAAGGTCTCTCCCGTCATCCGTGCCAAAGTGTTTTGCTTTGAGGTCATTCGTCTCTCCTCTGCATGGGCGTCGGGAGACCTTCTCCGCCCCAAAAATGTGCAGTACCTCCCTCCCTCCGCCCCCTTTTCCCCCGTTACACCCTCCACTTCCCCTCCGAGGGCCGTAATTTAATAGTGCCTTCGCTTCGCTGCCCTAGTTTGACGGTGCCCGACCAGGGGAGCTCCACATCCTCTCGATTGCTCTCGAGGTCTTCACCCCTCTTGCGTCGGGGAAAAAGTGTGTGGTGAAGTTCAGGGCGGAGTGGCCGACTATCCCGCTCCCATGAATGTTCTCTCCTTATCAAATGTTATGCAAAAACCACAATTGTTTTATGTCTCGGGTTTAAATCAGTTGGCTGAGCGTGGTAGTCCAATGTGTAGATCCTTTACTGCTGCTTACTCAAGGGGCCGGGTTTGATTCCCGGGCACGCCTCTGGGCACCCTCGGCTGCACTCAAGTTGTGCGATTTCTCGGGGATCAGATCTCCCTGCGAAACCACAGGTGGCGTTGGGAAGCGAACTGCCCTCCCTGTTCGGAATGTGTGAATTCCACGCACAGTTGTCCATAGTACTATCGGGTGACTCTACCCTCGTCTTTCGGGCCGACCATCGGGTTGAGGACCGTGGTTGGATTATCACATTTAATGAATTCACATGGCGATAAAGTCGATTGTTTCCGACGTAACTTTATTGAGAATATTCATTATGAATAACGAAGCACAAGTAAGTCAACGTGGAATTTATTTAGCAGACCCATGTTTCGACAGTCAAGTCGCATTCAGGTCCTGTCAGATGAGGGCTTGAAGGTGATTATACGTATTTGTTAAAACCGGGGTCATCTCAACAGTTTTTCTTTTGGAATTACCATGTGTTTTAAGTAGTGTTCAAAAGGCGGTAATGAGTCTACCTTACTCACTGCTGTAAGGGCACAGTTCATTATTTGTAAGAATAGTACTTGGTTAACTGAAGCTGTGTTAATGAGCTATTAACTGATACATAATTTATATCAATACAAGAAAATCCTGAGCCAACATATATATATATATATATATATATATATATATATATATATATATATATATATATATATATATATATAAACGAGGAAAGGGAAGGAACAGGATAGGGATGTTGGACGGGATGAAGGGAGGAAGAAAGTACTCAGAGCTGAAGAGGGACCTGATGTAGAGTAGGATGTTGTGTTTTGCTAGGGGCCACAAATTATTTAATTAGTAATTACGTCCATCCAAAAACCTACCTTAACCGGTAGATTACCTAATAATAATATATACATACACACAGATATATAAACATTAATTAAGATTTGTAACACCCAGAAACGCAAAGAAAGGACACTCGCATAACACTCAGATTATATATATATATATATATATATATATATATATATATATATATATATATATATATATATATATATATATATAATATTTTAATTAATGTCTAACTGAAACCGATCGATGACTTAAGACTCTTTCCAGGCCCCTGAAGTTCATTAGATGAAAGGTTCAGTTTTTGAAATTTGATGAAAATCGTTCCTCATCATTTGGCACGGGTTTCGGTGTCCTATCGATAGCTTTAATAGCCTGAGACCTCGTCAGCGCAGATGGTATCTCGGCACCGAAACGTCACCAGGCGGAGAAATGCGCCTCACGACCATCTCCCATCCATCACCTGTTAAGGATTGCCTCTTCCGCAGAGAGGCGGCGTTCGGTTCCGCGTTTTACCATTCCTTTCCCAGCCGAGTGCCCATTTTGGATCCGTGGTTATTCATCCTCCCGTCAACTTAACCATTCCCTTTCATCCACTGTGACTCGTTTGCCGTGGCAAATATTTGCGTTCGGGATTTGTTTTTCCGTAAATACTCGCAGACCAAATAATAATAATAATCTCCAGCGACGTCGCTGAGGTCCTCCGGTTGCCTCGTCAGTGGAAACAGGAGGAGAATTTGCCTCCCCGTCGCTAAAAATAAAAGAGAATACGGAATTAGTCACGTCCGGTCGCTTTCGCCTTGAGGCGATGCCCGCTTCTTTGGTCATGCTACAAACGTCCACGTCTTTGCGGGTCCTCTCCCTTTGCCGTTTCCCATATCCCCCGGCCTCTGCCCTCATCTTCCCTCTTTTTTCCCGCCCCATTCCACCCTTATTTTTCTCCTTTCTTCGCATCCTTCTTGAGTGCTTTTCGTCAGTTTCTGGCTTTAAGGAAGGAGAATCCATTGTCGTGGAACGCTTACCCTTTAAAGGGTTGTCATGGCTACGGCGAGGTTGTCTCGTCCTATATAAGACCGTGCGGAGTTATGCAATGCAAACCTCCTCCTACCCCGTTCTCTTTCTTTCTCCCTCCCCCGCCACCCCCTCCTATTCCTCCTTCTCTTCCTCCACCTCCTCCACACTCGGGTCCACCGCCCGCGACGTCATGGGAGCATTCGTCACCATGGAACCAGTCCTTCAGGCGAGTTCCTATTGGTCCAAACCACTTATATATTTCTCCTCCCTTCCTACTCCTCTCCATTTCCTTCCCCCCGTGGCCGTTTTTGCACTGGGAAATCCTCCTTTCCTCTAGTCCGCGGAGTGTTTCCCCGCGATGGACAGCACATGCGCCATTCGCCAGCAGGTGGAAGTAATTGCCCGTAGCACGGCGTCAAATGCGCAGTGCGTCGATAGACCTGCCCTTCCCTGTGTGTGTGATCGGTCAACAGCGAAGTCAAAGCGCTCGCTCGCCATAACCTTTAAGGGATAAGGCTAGGTAAAATGTTCGATCGTATGGCCGCCTAAATGTGGTGGCTGTAAAGATGTGGTAGGGATGAGAAGGTCAAGGTTCTTGCTTGGAATATACGACTCCCAATCTCCATAACCCGAAACAAAGGCAATCCGTCATGAGTTATATCAGTCATGAATGTGTCGTAGGATTTTCAGCCTTATTAAAAATTCTTTGAGCACATCCAATATTTCCGGATTTACATGAAGGGGTTATTTTATAATATATGCTCGGGAACAACACACCGCCGATTACGGCAAAGACTGTGTGACAGGGATGTTTAGACTACAACCATGAAAGAGGAGAGGAAGAAGTCTGTAATTGGGAGATATCTCTGTATTAGTTTGTCCCTTCGCTTTGTGTTGTTGTAGTGGACTTTGCATTTAAAAAACGTTGGTACTTACACTCTTTTAAGTAAAGAGACAAGTTAGCGACTCGAGTCACGTATTTATGACGGAATTATCATCCACAATATTGGCCACGAAATACTTAGGAAAGTAGAAGTGGACGATACATCAATACCATAATATATATATATTATGGTATGCCATAATATATATATATATATATATATATATATATATAGTATATATCAATACCATATTAAACGTAGGAGTAAATCTAGCGTTTCGCTGTCTCTGGTGTAATTAACGTTTGTCCCATAACCATGGAAGCGAGGAAGGCATGGATGGGCACGGTTCACCCTGCATAGTCAGTCCTAGGAGCAGATTTTGCCTCTCTTGCTGCGATAAAATTCTATTTCCACTCATGAATCGATGGTTTCTGCAATTAATCCAATCCTATGTTCTCAGTAATGACTTAGTAAAGCTCGTAGCGCAAATGTTTCTATGAAAGTTTCCAAGTCCGTTTTAAGTTTGGCTGCTTTTAGGAGTCATTCACTCTTATACCTAAATACGTAGGTAGGCTGAGAAGGGGTCTTGCGTTCTGCAGGTATTTTATTACAAACTTCTAAGTTTATTATCGGTGTGTAAAAAACAGTGTTAAACTTCAGGAGGTAATGATTTCCTGCGCGGGAGATGGATTTGTTTCCGCCTGGCCGGATAAAAATCGCTGCATGAATGACAATTTCTCGGATTAATTTAATGTAAAGAATGGAAAAAGCAATTAAATGTTACTTTTTCCATGATTAAAATTAAATTTTATTCCTTATCTTCATTTCATTAGCTCTGCCAAAGCCACGAGTTCTTAAAAGCCCATATGTTTGCTCGGTTTCGACACTTCGCTGTAATTTCACTTTCAATTGGACAATTTTTTTTATATTTTACAAAACAAGTTGTCCTAAATGCTTGTTCTAATGGTTCAGTATCAGGACGGAACACTATTAAGCAAGGATACAGTTGGTGAAGATTCTGCGATAATATTGGGAAAACTCTCGATTTTAAGTTTGTCCATGTGGGTATTTTCGGCCTCTATTAACATCAGTTGATTTCTGGTTTTCTTTTAAAATGCAATAGTATTTAGTTTTAATGAGTGCCGTGTTTGCATTGCGAGCTGAGTGACCGGTTTCTCGTAGTCAAAATATTTCGAGTCAGTTCTCTATCCGTATTAAATTCTCTCCAGGGAAGAATTAAGTTTTACATTTGAAAAAGACGGGAATTTTAAAGCTCCTAATTTAGCGATGCATGCTTTAGATAAATATCGCAGGACCATATAATTCCACGATGTTTTGACAAAATATCAATGGTGGCCTGTTTCAAAGAATATTTTTATAGGGTCCTAATACATTTATATGGTAAAATAAGGAACTTTAAGGAATTTTAAGCCCCTAATCCGGTACGTCTGAAGGCGAAGTCTCATATTTCTCGTCGTTTCTCGCTCTAGGCAAAAGACCTCCCGAAAGCTGCCTCTCTCCATCTCCAGCCGCTTGAGTTCCAGAATTAGAAGCCTTTCTTAATACACTCATTCCAGTTGTAGGCAAATGTATCCATTCGAGTAACATTTGTACACGCCACTGTTATTTGAGGTTCTTGTCGAGCTGAGGGAGAATAAAAGGGGGAGATTCCCCCAGGCGTCACAGTTACGCCATAAAGAATGAGCCCCCCTCCCCCTTAAAGTCCACTTGATTACACCGGTAGTCGTTTCATGATATCGCGGTAAATCAAGGAGCTGCTCCTTCTCACATAATGGGGATGCCTTCGCGATAATTTTGGCGAGTGACACACGGTGCCAGAGCGTCAGGGAATGTTTGGTAAAAACTTGAATCGACCATCTCGTGTTTTTTTTTCTATATGCACGGGCAACCCTCTGATGGTGTAAGTTCGTTTTTTGTTTAGTCCGTAAAGAGATTTAGCATTGGCGTCACGTTGAAAGAGGAGAAGAGGGTCGGACTTGGCCCACGAACCACCTTCCTTCACCTTCCCACTTGGTCGGGGAGGATGAGACTTGGGGGGGGGGGGCAAAGGAGGAGGAAAGTTTGGGGGAAAGAGGAGGAATCCAACAAATCATTTTCCCGAGGCACTTTTAACCCCTTTCCATTATGCCAAGAGATTTTCAAAAGGTTTTCCATTCCGTATTCATGCGTTCCCGCTTTTATTTAACTCGTTTCGAGCCTTTCCTGCGTCGTGAATCATCCTTTGCGTCTTTTATTTTATTTGTTTTCGTCCTCGTTCGATCCTCTCCAAGTGGCCGGCAGGTCATGCTGTATTCCCTGTCAGTCCGTTCGATGCCCCGTCCCTCTTTCTCTTACTCTCTTACCCCCCCAACCCCTAGCCCCAAACAAGTGCAGAGGCCATGCCGAGGGCCGTGGGAAATCCTCCCGGCGGTCGCGCCGCCAAAAAGCACAAGCGAGCGCTCGCGTAGGGAGCTGTCGCTCGGAATTTGCCTATTTTGGTAAGCTGACGCGGAATGTCCCGTGACCCATGCGGACCCGTCAGGGGGCGGACACGCGCTCCTTCGAGGGAGGTAATCGCTCAAGGTGAAGGCTTCACAATTTACCAAAGTGTGCAAAGTAATCAATTTATGGATTTGCGAAACGATCATGTCCGGATAAACGCAATGAACTGCGGGAGATGCGACGGTAACCTTTGGCGTGCATTAAAATGGAACATTTCCAAAGTTTGAAAATTTTGAAGTGTACGAGAACGCCTCAGTGGCTTAATTAGCCTAAGCACTCGGCGGGATATGGAGGGATCTGGGTTCGATTCCTGGCCAAGATGAATGATTTTTTTTAGCCTTTGAAATTATTGCATCTCCGGCCAAAATTTTCACAGCAATTAAGTGTTGGTTTTTTACTTAGATTTCATTAAAGAAATGATTAGATAGAACACAGTATCTAGAAATACTATACCTAACCAGAGATTAACCAGCCAATCAAATCTGGCGGAGATCATAATAATAATGTGTTAATTAGAGAGTGAGTCGCATTAAATCGGCAATGTATTTATTTTTATTAATTTATTTATGTACCCAGCTAGCCACCGCTTGGGTGTGTGGCAGGGGGTGAATACACACCAGGATAATTTTTACCCTAACATGACACTACCGCTCGTCATCATCAGCCAAAACATCTGAGCGACTATAAATGCGAATAGTTCACGGCACATTAATTTGCACACCACAGTGGACTACGCTGAAGTAACTGTTGCGACATTTCCTGCAGTTCTTTGGATTTCCTGAGTGAAGTTTGATGACCTGATGACGACCTCGAGACGCCGAAACATGCTATATGTATTATATTAAACAAATAGGCGAGCATTGGGAGAGTGTGCCATGCATTTCATTCATTGATGTTTTTATACACATTGCCCAACGTTTGATTTTTAGCATTAGTGCTTATAAAATTGATTGTTAGAAATGTATTTCCGTGTGAATGATCAACTATCGCTTCTTTTTTCAAGCTAGCTAGAAAAAATGAAACGGCGCGATTACCTTGGGTAAATATTCATCCCGTCGATATTCCAAGTGGTTAATTGGCAAGTCAGTGTGATAACGTATTGTCATTACAATTATACTAGGCAGGCCCTCTCCCGGGGATATTAGCTTGCCAATCCATACTCATTCAAGTGTGCTGATTCCGCATAGAATTTTCGTTGCGCTTAAGTTATCCGATGACGCAAGGGTGATGGAACATCGTCGTCTCTTGTAGGACTCCTCCTTCTCGTGTGCTCCTCTAACAAGTGGCTTTAAAGTAGTAATGCATGTTTTTTTTCTGAACAACATCTCTCCTGAGCCCGCCGAAGAAATATTCCTGGCGTTTAGTGGAAATGCGTGAGTGTGGCCATATATTTTATCACTCTTTTCTCCCGGAATCCAACCAGATTCCACATTCATCCTCCCCCACCCACCACCACCACCACTCTCCGTTGATATTCTGGATGTAATTTTTTTTTTTAGTTTTCTCAATTTTTTTTATCTCGTAGCGGTAATGTTATTCCATGATACTTCACGTTAAATCTTCCCTCCGTCATTACTCACTACATCCTCCCCCATCACCCCCCCCCCCCGCTTTCCTTTCCAGACTTGCGCCCTCTCCTCTTCTCCGGGCTATTTCCGTCACGTGACCGATCAACTGTCCCTCCGGACCCACTTCTCCTCTCCTCCCCCTCCCCACCCAACGCCTCAATCTCCCTTTCCTCTCTCCATTTAGCCCCCCTCCACTCCACGAAACACCCGAGTTTCCTCGCTCTCAATTCGACATGATGTCACCGGCATTAGGAGGGACGAATGCCGATAATATCCCGAGTATCTCTTTTCGGAGGAGAGTGGGCGACGGGGGGATGGATGGAGTGGGGGTGATGGGGAGAGTCGATCTCCTTTCATCTCTCTCTCTCTTTCACTCCCTCGTGGCGGTCACCTTGAAAGAGAGTGAGAAGGAATGGAGCGGCTGGGAGAATGCGAAAGAGAGGAAGGCGTGTGTTTGAAAAGGGGAGACATAATTTCGGGAGCGATGAAAGATCGTCCCTCATCAAAATCAATGTCTCGGGTCCGTGGGACGCCTCCACCGGACGGACTCTTTTTGATCGAGGTGGACGGGAGAGAGCCCCCCCCCCCCCCCGCTCTTTTGTTTCGCCGCCTCCGAAGCTCTTCATCCTTCCAGATCTGGGCGAAGTTTCGGAGAGAGCGTCTCTCGAAAGATCCCAAGCGGACGGGCGAAATCCTCGGGATGTTCAAATTGTGGGTTTCGGATATGTTGAGGATATCGTGTTGCGAAGAGTGATTGATTAAAGAACGAACGGAACCTGAAGAATTTTCGTTCATTTCCAACCTATTTGAAAGCATGTTCGTTGGTACTCCTTCTTACTATCTTATCATGTTCAATTCCTCTGAATATCCACTTGTCATCTACATCTGCGTGGGGTACACACTTTAGAATAACGTGGGGTTTAGTCCTGGACAAGTCAGGTTTCATTACACAGGATGTCGGAAAATGTGACGATGAAGTAAGAATTAACAAGAACGGTAACCAGGGCCGTATGAGTATTATGGGAAAGATCAACCCCAGCCGTACTCTTAATGGTGGGTAGAGGATATGGTATGATATTCAGGATAGGGGGAATATTCAGGGTAAAGCAATAATATTGAAGTAAATATATTTTATAATATTTAATCAAACAAATTTTTAATAATTAATTATTAATAATAAAATAATATTAAATCAAACTAATATTACGTGTTACGTATCGCGTAATACTTCTTCTCGCTGTGCCTATTTCATTCGGCGGTTCTTATAGCTTCCTGCATGCCTTCCCAAGGGGCTATTCTCACCCCCTCTTACCCAGTGTCCTCTCCTCTTTTGTGACTTTTAACATTCATCTACCGTTCAATATCTCTGACCACGTTTTCTCCGTTCTTCGAACTTCAACTTGTAGCTTTGTTTCTTCTCCATCCGTAGTGAAAGCATTTCCGTTAGTATTCCTTCTTACCATCTTATTTATTCAATTCTTCTGCATTTCAAACTGTCAATAGTCTCCAATGTACTCTCTTCCTCTTGCCTCAAATGAAATATTTCGCATCCACGAAGCGAGAAGCTATTAGAAACTACTTTCAAATTTTTACTAGGACTTTAGGTGAAGATGTGATGAAGAGATTATTAAAATCTATGAACCAGTTTGGTGTTGTTGTGGTTCCGAAGCTTTGGAAGGAAGGAAGTCTCTAAGGATGGACAATACCCAGCGCCCTTTACTTTTAAAATACTTAATGCGTCTTAAAAACTTTCTCATTCGATCTATTGTAGCCCAAAGCCGGATGGACCTGCTTAGAAACTCTCTCAGGTATTCGCTTCTCTGAAATGAAATACGAGAAGTAGCTGCATTTCGAGCGTAAATCACTCACAAGAGGGGCAGTAGTTTTTAATCCCATGCTTTCGCTATCCTCAGTTCATTATTCCCAGTCGAGAGCTGGAGGGAGGAACGTAGAATAGGCCGTGGTCCCCATTTAAAATTTTTCCTTCCTTAATTCTCCTCATTCTACGCACAATTCTCTTCATCAGTTTCGTTTCAAAACCCGTCGACATAACTTTGAACGGAGGGCTATATATATATATATATATATATATATATATATATATATATATATATATATATATATATATATATATATATATATATATATATATATATACACATTTTTAAAGCGGACGCTTTAGTTTTCTCTACGACTCAATTTACTTCAATTTGTAAGCATTAAGGTCAAAGCTCGGTAAACCTTCTGGGTTCCGTCCCACCTAATACCCTTCCCCTAAACACGAGAGCGCGGAAAAATTAAACCAATTGAGATAGAATACTGTTCTTTTCCTATTGGGAGGAGAGATCCCAGTATTTTTACCCGTACGTATGGAAACTCAGTGGGATTGAAATGTACTATGGTTGAAAACGAAAACCCGGAGTACATTTTGCCTGTTCTTCCTCGTATCCGGATATAAATTTATTGCTGTTGTTGCAGGCTGTTGTACAGTGTGTTCGGTCACCGGTTTCAGATCAGCGTGATGCCCCAGGACCATCATACACTAAAACTTTGGCTCCATAATTTCTGCATTCGGAATTTTTTTTTTTTGAGAAAATAAACTCCCTCACTCTCGTTAAAACTTTTATGTGAAGCGTGTATTTTTACGGTGCGGAAACACGGTCGTTGAAGCAAAATGATTAGCGTGGATTTGGAGGCTTTTTAAATGTGGATTAGGATGGAAAAGTTGAAATGGGCAGAAAGGAAAAAAAATGATGAGGTGCTATGAATGGTGAAAGTTGAGGAAGGAGTGTTGCTGGTGGAAATATAAAGTAGGCGGTAATGGGTTGGAGGGCATTTTGATTGGCGATGGGATGCCGTAGATTGTGATGGAGGGAAGTACATTTGGCAAGTGAGGAATGAGTAGGAAAATTTTATGTATGCTGGACGAAATGAAGGTAGGAATGAGGCGGAATTGAAGGAGGTTTCGTTGTAGTGTCGGATGCTGGGTTGTGTTTTGTTAGGAGAGGCTAAGAAATGTAGCGATTTTCAGTCTTTACCCATCCAAAAACCTACCTTAACCAATAAAATACCAGTGACAATGATAATGGTAAACTGCTCCCTCCATTTTGCCTGAATGTGCAATTGAAATATCCACATTCGGTAGAATGTGAACCCCCTCCATTTGTGAGGACTGACTTCTGTCCTCACGCCTCAAAACCAACTCTCGATCAAAAATGCGGTTTCGTCGCAAGTGCATTCTCATCCGCAACAATGCCATGCTTGCGGTTGTGGTCCGAAAGTATTTCAGGCAGTAGAGCTCCCCGTGTCACCGAAGTGACTTTACCGCTACCCGAAAAAAAGAAGAAAGTTAAAAAAATCGCTTCACTCGTGAGACAGCACTTTTGAAGGGGGAATGGGATGGGCGGGAGAACGATCTACTATCACCCGCCCGAGATCTTTGGCAAAACGTCATCAAGTTTTCGTTCCCCTATTCCATGTCCCCCTCCCTAGTGGGGTGTGTGGGGGTGCTCTAGGGATTCCGCACCTCATAGAGGAGGCTAGTTAGGGTGTCAGCGCGTCTTGCGGCTGGGGAGAGTGTGGGGGTGGCGGAGAGACTTTCTGTGGTGGATGGAGTGTGAGGGAGTGAGAGAGAGGGGGGGGGGGGTGAAAGAGCTGCGGGGTGGTCCAGTTATGCAAATATTTGCGCGACCCTGCGGCGTCTCACCCTCGCTTTCTCCAACAAACCTCCCCCCTCAATCTCTTTCTCTTTCCTCGTAAACTCCCCGTCCCTTGCTCCTGAACCTCCTACCCCTCCTTCCCGCTCCTCCCTGTACATTCACACCCCAACCCACCAATCCATGTAAATCCCACCCTCTTGCCCCTTCCTTTCCCTTGCCCCCTCCACGCATGTGTAGTATACCTGTACGTATATGCGCGGTCCCCCTCCTCTTTCCAGCCCTCCTCCCTCCCAAACCCCCAACCTCCCTTCGTTCCTCCCTTAATAAGGTTGTGCTCCAGAAAGTCTACTTCGCCGTGATATCCCAGAGGGAGGCAGAGAGAGAGAGAGAGCGCCCGCTATCCGGGCAAATACCACCCTCCTTTTACAACCAAGCCCGTCGTCGCGAATTCCGAAGGAGGATCGAGATATATTTATATTTTTATACCTTGGCATATATAAGTGTATATATAAAACATACATCTACACAATACCCGGCAGTCCAACGCAAGGGCGTGTGGCGGGGGGTGTTAGGTCACCACCTGTAAAATAGAATAACAGCACATGTAAAACGAACCAATGCATGCCAATCCACACCTACAGAGACGTACAGGTATATATGTACCTGTATATATTCCTGAAAAACACATTTTAACTTATACGCATACAAATACATATACTAGCAGCGAACATACGCATGCATTTTCACCTATGAATATACATTGTGTCTACGTAGTTTTTAATCTTGTCCTCGTTTGTAAATCGAATGTCTTTACTATTTCTATAATGGCCTTGGTTTCTTACTATTGTGATTCCTGATTTGTCCGAGGAAAGAGCGAATATGTGTATCTATCTGATGACACCTCACGGAAGAATAAGTATCAAACCATTATGCTCCCAAAATATATATCGTATAGAAATCGTTAGAGCGTCGTTATGTCACTTGAAGCCGAAACTAATACCTTGTAGGGGACCATGTACGGAGAACAACGTAGCCATTCTACCTCTCTGTAAATAACTTAATCAATTTTTCAATTATTATTCTTGTGAGTGTGAAAAGTAAAATTGACCAATGAAGACGGATTTGACGACTCTGCTCCTGCTTTGGATTGAAAATTGGAAATATCCGTTTAATCGTTTCTTCACAATTGCGTGGCACTTTTCTAAATGAGGGAAAAGATAATTCTTGTGAATTGTTAATATTATCGGGTATGTATTTTGATTTTCTGTCGGTATGTAGATCCATTTCAAGTTGATCTTTCCACGAGGAATGACGCCATGCTGTACGCAACGCTTCAGCGCAGATTTTTTCTATTCGTTACTGTCATTTTCGCCAATTGAACTCTTTTATGTGCAATATTATTAACATCCGCGTAGGATTATTGGAAAGCACCCAGCCGACCCGCAACTCAAAACCATGGTTTCAGCGTGGAAATAATTTTTGAAATGCAAACTCTCCTTTTAGTGTACAGGTTCCAAAAATATGTGAAATGGAAGGAAAGGATTATGATTCAGTTGCAAAAAAAGTGTGGTCAAAGTCGCCTCCATGCAGGTATAGGAATCGTACAACTCAAAGGTTGCAGAAACGTCAGTGCGGGCACAATTTCACAAGTATTTTCGAGTAACACAGGTTTTATATATATATATATAAATCAGAGTTAGCGTTCACGCATGGACACAGGAGGCTTCGGACCACACTGATTTGTGATAGCCCATTGGTGTGAATATAACATAACGACTTCTGGAAAGACAGTGTTCGCGAGTATTAAAACATCAAACCTTTTGCATACTCCCAATGTGAAAGGTAGAGGGTATTAGAGTCCTTATTATGAGATGAGGTTATTAGGTCCTTGAAACATCAATCGAGGAAGACACGTGTTGAACGCAGTGATGTCAGGAAGACAGATTACCCGCTTTATCATGGCGCCGACTGGTAAATCAATTGTCCGGACCTTCCTCTTGGCATGAAAGTTTTCGATCGGCGTTGCAGTTATACTGCCTGGTTTCTGCCGATTGTATTTTAGCAACCACATCCAAGTTCTACCGATGTATTAGGAATACGCACGAAGAAATCATTAATATTATTCGATAGTCCACTATTTTAAGGTAGGTATTTGGATGGACGAAATACTGTACCCTACTAATTTTATGCTATTTAAAGAAGACGCACAACATGGCACCCTAGATACTACAAACCCTTCTCTTGATCATATATATATACATATACATATCTACACACACACACACACATTTATATATATATATATATATATATATATATATATATATATATGTGTGTGTGTGTGTGTGTGTTTAGATATGCATATGTGTATATATATATATATATATATATATATATATATATATATATAAAATATGTATATGTATGTATATATTTTATATATATATGCATATATATAATGGTAAACCATGATGTCACTAGCGAACACACACAGAAAAGAAACTCACTGATTCTGTGTTTTTGTTTGTGCTCGCTAATAATGCTATCTTGGTGAACATTACTGTTTACATCCGTGAGATTTCCCTTTACTTCACTCCGTTCCTTTTATTCTTCAACGTCGTCGTCTTCTTCTCCTTTCATTTTGCATCTTACATCTCTCGGGTCAAGCGGGGTTGGTGAGGAGCCTTTCTGGGGGAGGGGGGGGGAAGTCGGGATTGGGGGAATCGAGGCGAGCGATGCCAATTTGGGGGTCCTTTTCGCTGGATTTGGAAGTCTTCACCGTCCCTCCCCTCTCGCACATGTCCGCGAATTTTCGTCCCTATCCCCTCTTATTTTGTGGATATGTTAGTTTTTATGACCAACGGAAGACGTTTTGAGTCACTAATAACCGGCGTGGTGTCGTGTGCCTATGATCTAGTTCAAGTTGTTGGAAAGTTTTTATCCTTGCGGAAGCGTGTGCAATTCAAGTTAGAAAACTTTCTGTAAAAAATATAAGTGATGTCTCTGTGGATATTGAAAATTTCCGAAATTTCTAACACGGCAATTGAAATATCATGAGCTGTTTATGTTTCAAGATTTTGTCTCCTCTGAATTGTGATAAATTGTAAGGAAATTTCTTCTTCGCAATGTGTAGTTTACGACCAAGTTTTTAGTTTTATCTGTCATTCGTAAATTTTCCGTGGGAATGAAAAAAAATCTTTAGCGTAGCAAAACAACCTCTCGGAGATTTCGATGAGGATAACGAAATTCTGGACTACTCTATTGCAGTCTCGCCCATTTTTTTTAAACAAATTACGGTCGCGTTTCTCTACCGCTTGCATGACACTTGGAAATCATCAGTGTATTCCATCGAGCCATCTTACTGGGTCGACTTCGGCGTGTCTATTCGACATAAAATGTGACCTAAACGACCGCCATGGGAGGAAATTTTTGAACCCGCGACCTCAATTTTTCCCACCCCAAACTCCTCCCTCTCTCCCCCATCCCCGTCTCAACGGGCGAAGCAAGGCCGTTTGGTGACTCTTTACGTTCTCCGCGTTAATTATTACAGAAACAAAATGGCTTCTCCGAAAGCGATATCTTAAGTGATGTATTTGGGTACTTATCGCTGGCAAAGATCTGGAAACAAAATACACCGTAGCGTGTTCGTCAAGGATTACAGATTTTGATCGCTTTTCTAAGCATTCAGAGAGGTCGATATGTTTCGTCATGTTTTGAGGGCATGAAGTGGTGAAACATTATTTTGGACGCCCCACTAATGAATGAATGCCTCATGATATAATTTTGTGGGTATTATTCATTTGCGGTCGGGAAGTGATAAGAACGTCAAAAGCGAAACGAAATTATGTCATTTTTTCCCATGCCCTCGTTCGAAAATTCGGGAAAAAAACACTTGACGGATTAAAAAAAGTATTGATCGCTTCCCAGTTCCCTTCTTTAAATTTATTTCGACAATTTTCAATTAATAAGTTAAACAAAAAGTTAATCAAGAGTAATCAATTGCATTCCATTTTTTTATGCCGGCTGACGGCTTTTCTGACTTTTCACAATGTTGTACGAAATCAGCTACTCAGGGAATTTTTCACGTGGTTTCGGTAGTGACATAAAAGTTTTCCAAATTTGAAATCGTGAATTATTTTTATTCGCGCGCCTTAGGTCAGGGCGCACCTTCGGCGCGTTAGGAGTTTCATGTGCCGAGGAAGAGGGTCGTGGTTGCGTTTCGCGGTTTCCCCTTCAGAAACCATTACCTCCAATCGGCTCGCAAGGAAACTCTTCTATTAGATACGCGTACTTATTCGATTGATTCATTCTCTTAGTATTTATGACTTCATTGTTCTTCA
The DNA here is from genome assembly GCF_022747635.1 of Hetaerina americana. NCBI lineage: Eukaryota > Metazoa > Arthropoda > Insecta > Odonata > Calopterygidae > Hetaerina > Hetaerina americana. The sequence goes on from NW_027286181.1 coordinate 28,113,133, forward strand.
TTGTGTGCCATGCTTTCGCTTTCTATACAATCTGTTAGTTCCATCCTCGGAGGGCTAGTCATTGCCCCCATGAGACGTGTCGCCAACGTCGCATAACCCACATAATTACTTCCCCTAATCCTCGCGCCACATTCCTTTCTTAAGGCCGATGGCTCCACAGGTCTCTTGTGGCCACTCTCCTCACGCTTATAATAAAAACGCATCATAAGTCGTATTTACGGCCTCGCGGCTACAAAAGAAAAACTCGGATGTGTCCTCCTCAGGACGAGAGGGATGAGTTTATTAGGGAAAGCTATTTAGGTTAAAAGGTTTCAATTCTTAAATTATTCATTCCGCTCCACCCGCTGGGACGATGACAGTGTTACAAGTCTCTAGCGCCCCCCTTCGATGCCACCACCTCCTCCGCTTCTTTCCGCCGGACGAGGCGGCGTTATCTTAGATGGCCCGATCGTGCGGACGTCGGTTATTCTGATATGGGGATAGGCACTGCGTGCGAAGCCAGGGAGGGCGATTGTCTGTGGGAAGAGCTCCGAGGCGGGGGTGCGTCGCACGATTGTCATCTGCCACTCCCTAATTAAGGCCGACGTCGCGCCCTTCATTTGTGTCGATTCGTGCCTCATCCTCCTCCACCTTCCGCCTTCTGACCGCCGCCCAAGGGAAAGTGGGGACACTCGTGGTGAGGGAAGGCCCGCAAGCGATCGGTTGCATGCCATTCCGTACGGGAAACTAGGAGTTTAAAGCGTGAACATTAGACCGGAGTCTTTTCGCACTCAGAACCACGTATGAAAAGGTGACGTCTTGTGTCACGATTTTTGTGTGGTCAGCCACTGTCAGCGTACTTTCACTTATTTGACTATTCATTCACCGTATTTGTGTAAGAATAATTTTTATTCGCGGATATTTGGAGTGGAGAAATACGAGAAAGGAAATATAATTTGATATACTTTACGTTTTACCTCCTCGAAAAATGTTGTTTCGTTCGGAATTAAAACACATTACGTTATTCGGCATTCATCGTAAATTTTTTGTTCTTTCGCCGCGTGTGAGATCATCACTTGAAATGTTCGAACTGAGATCGTTTTAACGCTCTTCGAAACTCTTTGATATGGCCAACACCAAGTTCTTTCGATTAAAAATATTATTTTTCCATAAACTTTCGCATAAGACTATACTTAGTATAAGATTTCGCATGTAAAAAACTTTCTCTGTGAAAAAATCAACGGAATCGGTCATGAATAAGTACAACAGTGACGAAATTATATTTTTTTCCTTATTTAATACTCGGCAAATGTAGTCACATTGGATTCGATCCAAACGTTCTTTGGATTGCAAGTATAAAGATGCATATTGTAAATGATAGTGTTTTCCGATGAAAATTCTGAAATGGAGCAAGTATTTTACCATTAAACTGTAGTATCCTCGCAAAAATTATAAATAATTATGAAACCAACCTTCTGGTTGATAACTGTTCGAATATCTACGTACTGTTAGAATGAGTAACAATCTTACAATAATCCTAAAATAAAAAAGTAATGTAAAAGTACCTACCCTTAGAATAAGAGACAATTTAAATGTTTTTGGTATAATTCCTTTCGTGTTTTATCACATGGGATTAGTTTACTCAATGAAGAGGTGCGGCCTGTTTAAATGCTCAAGAGACATGTTTCCCATTCATTAAGCGTTTCAAAAAGTATGGGAATGTTTATCCCTCCCGGAATGTCGAATATCTCTCGAAATCTCTGCAGAGTTTTTTCTGTGGGACTTCGAAACCAAAAGGTCGGAATTCCAACCCAAATTCTCCCGCCTGTTCCATTATTCATTGCTCCGAAAAGAAATCCTTTCTGCATTAAAACCAAGCTTATTCAGAAACTACGTAAAATTTATTATCGATCTACCGTTAAATAATAAGAAGGTTTGATACCGATGGGGCATACATGAATTTAAAACCTGAATAAATCTAACGGTAACATGGGGATTCTTTAAAACTTATATCCTCCTGTCAGGATATTTATTATATCTCTCTTTATTTGGGCATATGTAATTTATAAGTAATATCCATAGTTTTGAATAACAGTCAACAAAATTGTTTATTCCACATTGCATCATTTCATAACCTTAGTCTTAATATGTGAAAAATGTACCCTGAATTACGATGCCTACTTTTTTCTGGTGATTTTTGCTGTAACGTAGACAATTTATATTGTTCATGAAAAAATATGGTTGCATATTTTATACTAATTAAAACTTTTTCTCTATTTTCAGGTAAGTGATATTCATGCTGCTAAAGCTGTAAACATTGGTCTTTGGTGGTGAGTGATTCTTCGTCATGTCATTTTCATACCATTTTGGTTGGAATATCTACCAGATAGCTTTTAATATGAAGTTAGAGAAATTTAAGTGCACTTATTTCTGAACGATCTCAATGAAGGATGTCACGATATCTCTTTTTCGTTAGTCCAAATGAATTGGGAAGTCTGGAAGTTATTTTGACATGTTAAACAAGCAAATTTCAGATAGGTTCGTACGGGTACACTTATCCAAACCATGCTTTTTAGTATTGTAGTTTCATATGCAATTGTCCCAAGCAGTCGCCATTTTATAAATCTTTTAATTATTGCGTTATAATCTTTTAATTTTTTAAATAAATCTATTTTAATTGAGAGATGATATATTATCCGGTAGAAATTACGGTTACGTTAAAGGTTCTTAACTGTTTTATTTGAATGAAGACTAATTATCGCTAAGGAATCGTTATCGTCAAATATGAGCAAATATGAAAAAAGAGAGATAAATGAACAATTTCATCCTAAATGATAACAGGCAAATTACAATTCGACACACCGAAAAATCCGCCAAAGATTTTATTTCCAATGTAAGTCAGATATCCTCTATTTACTACGCAATGTCGATGTGTCTTATCTTTTCAAATGCTGAATTTACATCGCACTGTTAACCCTTTAGCCTAAAAACACCTAGAGTTACGTTTATTTAATACTTCACTTACGATCAGTGGCGGATCTTAGTGGGAGGCCAAGATCTTGCGGACTATGTTTGAACTCCAGATGAATATCTCTTCCCGACACTAGTTTTGAATGCCTGCCTTCCCCCGAGCATAAAATTGTCTACCGTAGGGTATTTTTTCGGTCTATAAATTAGGGCGGTTGGTTTATTTAGTAAATATCGAATGAGCTTTAGCTCTCTTCTGGAAAAAATTATTAAATTATGTTGGCTCATATGAGGAAATGAATGAGGAAGGGGAGGAAAAGAATAATAATTTTTAATGGAATGAAAGGAGATAGAATGTATGTGGATCGAAGCACAGTTTAGTCTAGTGTGAGGTGTCCGGGTGTAGCTTGTTATTTGAGTTTAAGAAATTCATTGGTGCTAAGTTTTGTGTCCTTCCAAAAATGACCTTAAACTGTTGATTACCAAACAATAATAGCATAAAATGCCCCACTCTAGAGCTTCTATATCGTTACTTCGTGTTTGAGTCTTTTATGATCCTATCTCTCCCAAGTATTATTTCAGACGCACTCCTTATACTCTACCTAAATATTACGCCGCATATACCCATTTATATTCCCAGACGATTGCTTAACTTTCAATCAGTCACGCTGACTGTAATTAATTTTCGATCCTCCCACGCACCGGGGTCCGAAAGTGATTTCGGTACTTCCTGCGTGTGTTTCGTGCAGAGTGGAGGATGCACTCAGTACGACGTCACGTGTACACACATTCGCGTAGACTCCTCCTTCCCATGTCACACATTGTCATCTAAACTCTCACCCCATCCCCCACTCCCGGACGAGACGTAAAATATCTGGACGCCCCCCACCCCCAAATCGTTAAAGCATTTGTATCCCCAAAACCATAAAGGTCGAACTCGGAAGAAAGAATTATCCCTCGATGGCCTGGGCGAAGCGTGGGCGTGAGCGATAGGAGATAGTGAGGTCCTCCTTGGTGGCCGTGCGCGACGTTTCATCACGCTCGCACGTCCGTGTGTGTTGTCCGCGCTATCGCTAAAAGGCTGCTTGCTACGAGTCCTCGCCTTTTTCTCTCTCAAACCCTCCCATCCTCTCCCTCCTTCCTTCCCGTCTCCGTCCCACCCTCCACACGAGCATGCAAGCACTAGCGCTCTTCCCCTCGCTAGTGTTGAGTACCGTTTTCGAGTGGTGGGACATCCTCGGTGAAGATTCCCTTTCCCGGTTCAGTTCAAGGTGTCCGTCCGGCTACCACCACGACGATCATCAACCCGAAGGCGTGGTTTTAGAATCAATTAACGCGAACGCACCTGACAAAATACTATACAATTGACATTAAAGAGGTCATAAAAATTATTTTAAGCGCCAATGGCACATATGGCATGATGGGTAAATGAGTGAAAAAAATGTATAGGAAATTCAAAACTTTGGTTGATAAATTTTGAAGTTGCGGACAATTAGAAGCCACTCGTAAATGGATAAAATATACGAATTTAATCGTAAACCTCTTTTTCCAACCGTATATGCACAGTCCAAGAAAAAAACTTTGCTAAGAATACGGTTGAAAAATACAGTAAATGTTTCAATTAATCCCGTTAAGTGTAAAACAAACAATTCCTCATAAGGTAAACAGTGGTGATCATGACGGATCGTCAATCCGAGAATTGATTTGTGGCAGCTCGCCAAACTAACCCGTTCCCTGCCAATCTCTTTATGCCGTCAACATTGTTTGCACCGAAATTTTCCATATTCCTGCTTCTCGTAGTTCATACTTGGGTCTTCGCATCTCTGTAATGCTTTCCCTCCACGGTTCCTTCAATAACAGTCCTCTGTGAACTATTCCACTTAAGGATATATCCAATCAATGGTGTACTTCTTGTAAGTGTTCTCCGCAGGCATCTCGCTTCAACCACTCTTCGAAGTGATTCTTCGTTTGTTACCCTGGCCACCGAAGGCAAAAATAATTTTCACAACTCTTCCCGACTCCAGTGAGAAAAAAAGCGCAAACTAACTCTCACTTCACATAATACATTATAAATGAAATCGTGCAAAAAATAATGTAACGGTTGGTACCTACTGTGGTAGTAGACAACTCCTCGTCGTCTTCTTGAAAAAACACAGGCCGCTAAGGGAAAGGAGCTGGCCTCCACTAATAAATACCTGACGAATAGCGGTGGGATTAGCCTAGTTGAGCTTTGTTACCAGCTATCATTAAACTAACCTTCGGATTGATTATTGCAGTTGTCCCAAAAGGATATTATGATAAAAAATAGTCTGCATTGCAAAGAAAAGTGGTACTGTTTACGATTGGCCAATGTAATTGCGTAAGTCCAAAAAATGATCCACAGGGGTTTGCTCTGGCTGCTCATCGGCTGTCGTAGGTAGTGTGTATTTTAGGTTTGGCTCAGAACAATTCTTCTTCCGCCGAAGGGGTCTTGAAAATTCGAGGTTTCACTTCCCTGCCGTAGACTTTTTCGGCGTGTGAAATTCTACACATTCGCAGTATGGAAGTTCCGGCCCGTTTCCGTGGATTTCTCATGCCCAGAAAATCACACATCTTTGCATTATTTAATTTTTGTCCGAGGACATCATCTCCAAAACCCTTGGATTCCCTCGACGTCTTATAAGCCGAACGCCTTACTCGCCGAGTTCACTTAACACGCCTCCTCTTAAGAGAAGGAAGGGGAATTCAGGCGCCCGTCACACGTGGGTTCCGCGTGGTTCGTATGAGTCGGCGGGCAGGTTGGTTTCGTGGAGGGCGGTACCTTCATTTTTTATCCGGGAAAAAAATAAATAATCCACCGGAGAAAAATGAATCGGTAGAGTCACCGAGACCTAATCCGACGAGTTCACGAGGGATTTAAAAAAATGGATTCTTCCAATGACTCGCCGTGTTCGGGCATCCGAAAAGGATCGAAATGAAAGAGAGAAGGGTAGAGTGGGCGAAAGGGAAGCGTCCAGCAAGGAATTGAATTAAAAGAGATTTCGGGTGTGAATTTAAGACTCTGGTCAGGCTTATATCTCCGTTTAAGTGGTACACGCATGTTCACGGACTGTATCTCTTGGTTGTTTTTTTTTGTGGATTATAGGGTGATTTCTCATCTTGAGCGCCTATGTCGCGTCGGAGATTTACTGCAAGACATAGGCATTTCACAGTACCCAACCGAAATTCGAATCCGGTGAGTACAAATTGATAGCCAGTTACACCAATCGTGTACCGGATCGTTGTAGAAGAGAACAGTATATGTCCTGGACATCATCCCTACGTATTTTGACAGATATGACGCGTACAAGTTTTCACGAAGGTAGGTTTAACCTGTCTGGGAGAATTGCAGAATATAATTGCCGGAAAGGTTAAACTTAGCTCATGCCAAGAGAACTGCGTATGGGTGTAACCTGCCAGCAGTTCTCTCGAGCTTTGAAAAAAGAGTACAGGGTGGCCATCAATCTAGTAAATCGGAAAAAATTGGAAAATCAAGGAATGTCACTATTGCAAAAAATATCCAGGGAAAACTCAAGGAATTAGTCGAGTGTTCAGGAAGAAACGTTTTAAGTTCCCCTTTTGTCGTTTTGAGATGTATTCAAAGAGTTTGTTTACATCTAGGCTGCAGCCCTTTCCTTACTTGATGGAATGATACGACATTGAGATTCACCAATTGAGGCAGCGATACGAAGTTTCAGTATTTAAAGTTGGCTTTAACCTCGTGGACTGTGGCGCGTCGCACACGACTACGAATGCCTGTGACATTGTATGAACGGCATTTCGTCACATCTTGTTCATTTAAAGCTCCCAAAATTTCTGAGTTTAAGAGCTCAAGGCGAATGATTTTTCACACTGAAATTTTTGCATATTATCTCTCTCTGATTAGGTCCTCATTTAGAATATGCTGCTATTTTATGGGATCCTCATGAAGCTGGATTGATTGCCGAATTATAGATCGCGTGCAGAGTAGAGGAGCTAGATTTATGAAACATTTTTGTGATAAAATTAGTGGCGTATCTAGGTTATAGGAAGAGGATTAGGGGAACTAGATTGGGAATCTCTCACGGAGCGAAGGTTAACTTGCAGATTGATATCTTGCATAAATTGGAAGAAGGTATTTTTAGTTATGATCTGAAAATTTATAAATAGCTCCATCGAACTAAGATCAAGCGTAGAACCAGCAGATATAAAATAAAATTTTACCCACGAATAATCAAGGAATAGAATTATCTATAGGCGATCGCACGAGGGGAAAAATTAGTTTTTTTCTTTTCGTCCTAACTAATACGTTGTCATTATTTCATATGACGTAAGTTTATTGTCCTTCATTGCTATTAACTGTTCCTCTGCGTATAGAATTATATCTCACGTAGATACCAACATGAATGTACCAGTAGTTAACTTGGTCTACATTATTTGAGTTATTTTACGTATAAATTGTAAATGTAAATATAACTGTTTTCATTATTTTAACTATTTCATTGGGTGACTGCGAGTAAAATATCCGTGACCTTTCAATCAGTGTGTTAACACACATTTAAAGTTTAAACGCGAGTTTTCTCGTCCTCACTTTTTAGCGCCATTCCCCAAACTGAAATCTCAGATTTTTAAATTCATTTTATCAAAAATTATTTTTGTAAAAATTCGTATTTATTTCATAAATTTAAAATAATGTTTATTTTCAAAATCCATTTCTGAAACGTCGCGCAACTTTCTAGGCATTACAAATTGGCCAGGAGACTTATCCCCCTGGGCCTTTAATCCGTCCTTTTCAAAGTTTTCAGAGTCCAAACGATTTATATTCTCCAACTTCCATGGAAACGGCGTTTCTGTGATGAAACCACGATCAGGTCAAAAAGTTATCTCCTATCCGTCGCAATGCGAGTCGTAATTAAATCTAAATGTGGCTATGGTGACAAATGTCTCCTTCCTATATCTTATCTCTGTCTTCTCGTTGTTATCTCGATCGAGATCACTCATACATATAGACGGCATTTGATCGATACATAGAGCCGATTTGTGGGAAACGAAGTGTTTTAACTGGTCAATATTTTTTAATTACCTACAATGGATGAAGCGCGTGTCTTAAAACTTCCTAATATGGCAAAATCCATCACCAGAAGATCGTCTTGATAACTGTGAATCGAATTCGTGGCATATCAAGGTTTTAGAACGGGAAATAACGAGCCTCACCCTTTTGACTAAGACCAATAGATCACAATTGAGTGAATTAATTCTTTACCTCCGTATTGTCCGCATTGCCTTTCGTTGGTCGTAAATTTTTGTGTTGATAAATTATCAAAATTTGAGGCAACGATGGACATTTGGATGCAGAATAATTTTTTTTACAAAATTCTTTACCTTACTCCTTTTTTCGTGCTGAAATGGTCTTGGATCATTGGAAGTCTTTGTGACAATTTAATTAACGGCCCGCCACTTCCATTTTCCAGACCACATAAACTTCCGTTTTCCTTTATGTTCCCCAAAGGTTTCCGCAGCCACTTTAGTAAATAAAACGCACCCGTGAAAACCGCCGAGGTGGCAGTTAAAATTAGGGTTATGGGTTGGGTGTTTTTCGGTGGCACACTCTTTTTAAAGTGTGTCTGTGTGTTAAAAGGATTTGCATTCCATCCCCAAGCCCGCCTTTGCCCGAGGGAAGTTGAGCGTTTTTTGAAAGACCGCGAGAGGGAGGGAGAGGATTGGCGAACACTGGATCGTTTACAGGAACCGGTTTTGCGTTTTGGCATTTTAGTTGGTGCGGTTAGTGAAGGGTTCCCTGCCTCCGAATCGAACCCGGTTCTCCTTGGCGCGGAGGTTTGACGCTGATTGGTCCAAGCCGGGAGGGAACGAGATCCATGGACGCCGGGGGAGATTGGTTCGAAAGAGCCCATGGGTAAAGGGGGATGGGTCGGGAGAAATATGTATGAAGTCACCTCTCGTCCGTGCTTGTACGTCTCATGGACGCCCATGTCGTCGGCCCTTCCTGCAGTCAGGGCAAGAAAGAGTGTTTATCGCCGAATGTTTTAAAGAACAGGAATTTTTTCGATTACTCGCGGTCTTCGTGACCATAAAATAGCATCAGGAAAGGGTTATATTTTTATGGAGTCCCTCCTTCGTCACGGGCAATAAATTAGGCTTTTTAGGAAGAAAATTTTTAAGGTTTTGCGATCGAGATTTTAGGTACTCCTCGGACGGCAGGCGGCAATGGTGAATACCATCCGATGCCAAGGAGGTCGCAAATCAAGTTCCAAGTTCCAGTGTCGCTCAGTGTCTCCGAAAATCAAACGCACCGCAATTCCTATCGTCTCTTTCTCTCTATCTGCTTTTACGCATTGTTCATAACGAATAGTGTTAATGTCATAATGCATGTTATCTTTTAGATAATGAGATAAACAACAAATCAGGACGTTAATTATTGTTGCACTCAAACACACTTGTGGGTTTGGGAGTTAAGTGAAGAAGTTAATTGTATTTGCTGCAGCTCTCAGCAGATATGCACCAAGTAACAGTGAAGACCTGATTTTTCATGTTTTTTCCTTGTCTGTGAATGCATTTGACTCATAATTATCATAAAAGTCAATCGATATAAGTCTCCTGCCTCACTTCTCTGTGTGAAATAATTTTGTAGGTAGGCATAAATAAAATATTTTCATGTTTATTTCAATTGTATCTCTTTAATGTGCCAGACCCATTGATGAAAACACTTCTTCCTGCACAAGTCCTTCAGGTTTATTTAATCTGAACCTACTGGTGACAGTTAAACTGTGCAAACCTTATAATATGTATATATCATAGATTAATGGGTTAAGAATCCACATATTATCACATTTAAAGGTTTTGGATGACTTGCAAATAGATGTACATATATCTTTAAAAAGACGAATCATTGAAATTCGGCATTCAACCGCTCCTGATCTAATAGGAGGGTACTTAGGACGAGAGAGGACCTATTCCTTTTATGAATCATTGTTTGCAGCATGCGTAGGGGTTCAATATTTCATCCCAATGTGAACGATATTCGTATACTGAGGCAACTAATCGAGTTCTGCGGTGAAATTCTTCTTTGAAGAAGGTAATCATTTAGATACGTAAGAATTTCTTTCAGAAATAATGTTTCAACCATTAACTCAAAATTATTAAAGCCAGAAGAAAATGGGCACTGCTTGAACGAAGCGAGTATCTGCATCACCAACATTAATGCTGTTAACATTCGTAAACAAGGGATATGTCTAAAAACCCCATTTCATATCCTTGATTTTTCAGCTTGTTCTCCTTCTCTTTGCGAAAACATTCATAAAGACATCTGCGGCCAAAGAAGCGGCAAAATCTTACCCTTTAAAATCCTGCAATAATAAATCTGCCCAGAGATATACATGTTTCATGGCTGGTTACCTCTGGTTCCATTTCTGCTGACTAAAAGCTTGTTTTTTCGTGAGAGAAATGTTCCCCGATATGTCGAAAAAGCTTCTTCCCATTGAGAAAACTGTAGTGTTGGGTGTCAGGTTGTGTCTTATTAGAGGCAGTTTAGAATTTCAATGGCAATAATTAGTCTGTGTCCATCCAAAAACTGTCTGAAATGGTAGACTAGCAATGGTAATAATAAAGATAAACGTAATTAAGTAGTCTACCCAAGGATGAATATTGATACAAGTCAGACTTCGGTTGGGATATGAGTTTCGTTAAAAATAAACTCATGGGACAGCGGCACATTTATATGTATATTAAGCTTATAAACTGGCATTAATATAAAATCCAAACCACTTACTCATTATCCCGAAGGTTGGATCTACCCGCTCATTGATTGCCTCAGTATTTTTCTCCGCAGTGTTTTCCTTATTCTCTACGATATCTGGGATAAAGGAATATCTCTTCTGGAATTGTCTTTGATACAAGAGAAACTATATTCGTGAAGTATTGTTACTCTCCTCCCGCAATATCTTTTAAAAAATTTTTCCGATGCAAAATTAGAAGAGGATTTTATGGTCTACGAAACAGCTATTTACCTGCAATTCTCGGTTTGGTGCTAAATGTGATCTTTTCAAGAGTAGTTGTCTGCCTACAAATACTGTATAAGTGATTCGTTTTTATTGTAAATGTTTGCATCACAAAATTTAATGGAAGAACATGGCATTTATTATTTTAACATTGATGTACTCAATTGAGGTGTGAGGTAATTAAAATCTGTGAAGTAGTAAGAATTACCATCAACGAGTTTTCTTTGCGGTTGGTCGATTTTCGTCAAAATGTGCACAGTTCTTTGTTTTTTCGCAAACATGTAAAATATGAGTTTTACGTGTTGACCCGTTTATTTTTATTGGAGGTTTTGCGATAAGAAATCCAGTTGCTTAGATATGTACGTCCATTGCGCATCATAAAAATTGTAACACTCATATGCATAAGTAGTCCAACGTCTTATTTCCATCGGATTTCTGCTGTTGATTCTTATCATTAATCCAGTACTTTCTTCAAGAATACGAGTGTAAGGGGTAAAAGCTGATAGAATTACGTTTCCGATCCATCATTTCTTATTCAATAGGTCGTAGTGATCGATCTGAAGATTGTTAACCGCAGCTCACCCTTCTTTCGTCCTTCACGAACTCCTGTTGCTTACTTTTCCACGCATCCTCCATTATTCATCCAAGTTATTTTCTGCGCCGACTCTCCTCATTTCGCCTTTTCCGTCCATCTTTTCCATCCGTCTTCTGCCCCGGCCCTCCTCGCATATCCATCTCGCTCAATTCCCGCATCGCATCTATTCATTCCCTCCCTCCTGCCAATTTTCAAACATTTCGTCGACGCCGGAGAGTTCGCCCTCTCGTGCGAATGGAAAACGTTAAATCCCACTTTCTTCTCATCTCTCTCTATCTCGCTCGCTCACAGTCGAACGAATCGCGAACCCGGCTCCCTCTGGGTGGAAGAGCGGCGGCCAGGAGAGGGGGCGTGTGGGGTAGGGGAGGGGATTGCTGCGGTGCGGACGTGGTTTTTGGTGTAGGAGTCGGGATTTTTTTCCCACTCCGTAGGAAAAAATCATGTGGGAGTGAAGTTTGGAGAGAGGAAGAAAAAAGGAGTGGGTTCCGCGGGATAGGAACGGGGGTGATGGGGGGCAGGAGGGGGGGGGTTGAGTTAAAGTCGATGGTGGGTGTGTGTGTGTACGTGTGCGAGTGAGTGCGGAGAGAGGTAGGGGGGGAGAGAGAGAATAAACACGTGGGAGTTGGTGCCAGTCAGTGGGAGTGGGGAGAGTTGGGGTCGAAGACGCAGGGGAGAGGGGATGCGGAGGAGGGAGGCGGGGCCGCGAGGGTGAGGCGGCGGGGGAGGGGCGGTGCCCTCGGTGGTGGTGAGAGGGGAGTAGAGAGAGAGAGAAAGGGGAAGGAGGGTGGGGGATAGGGCCCGAGAGAGGAGAGAGGCGGGAAGGAGATTGAGAGACTTGTATTGGGTCTCGCGTTGCCATAACATAGCTTTCATTCGAGTCAAGCAGTCCGATGCGCTGACGGCCACTGTGGTCAGAGGGAATATCCCAGTCCGGAAGAAAAAAGACGCACGCTCGCGCGCTCCGAAGAGACGGTTGAGGACGGAATCGAGAAGACGAGAGAAACCACCGGCTGCTTTGAAAGGATTCATTCGGGGAAGCAATCAGAGAAGCGTCGCGCTTTTATTTTGAGAGAGAGTATCGATACCCGAGAGATGGCGGCCGAAGTTGCAGACAAGTTCGAGAGCAGGTTGCACATCTCGAAGACGACCACGTCCAGCGGGAGACCCGGCTCGCCGTCGTCGACGACCACTACCACGACCAAGACCATCGTGACGAAGACTGTGGGCGACGACAAGGTGAAAAGTGCTCTCGAGAACAAGGAGGATGTGGCGATTCTGTCGAGCGTCTTGCCAGGAGACGAGGCGTCGCGATCGTTCCGGTGCGCAATGGGCGACAAGTGTCTTCAGGGAAACGCCAAGGAAATAACGCCAGGTAAACATGGTCGAAAGGGAGTCAGTCGTCCATGGTGGCCCGCGAAGGGTGGTAGGGCGATGGGGTGGAGGGGATGGGAGGAAAGGGAGAGAAGAAACGAGGAAAAAACGGCCGGCGAGAGTCTCTGCATTTAAATCTCCACTTTTTTCTATCTCACCCATATTTTTGTCATTCCTGTTCAGGAGACCATAACAGAACTGAAGATCTCCAAAACCAAATGCTTAACTTGGCAGTAATCTGCCGTTTTGTGCGACCAGTGTCCAAAATATTTGTCCAATGTGTGGTTAACCTTCTGAAAGCCTTTATCATGATATGTTCCACCTCCAAGTAATTACCACAGAGCACTGTTTTATTTAACCTGCTGGTTTGCTTCTAGTTAAAAGCTTTTATGTTTTTATATTCGAACTCTTGTTCGTGAAATGGGCATTAAATATGTTTTAGTGCGTGACACATAAAAGCCACATCCTTCGCCCGGTCTCTGGGAATCTCTAGAAAAACTTTGCTCTTCCCAGAGTATTTGTTTCACCCTTTAATAAGACAAAACGTATTGATCGAAGCCTTCCTCCTCCGTCACGGCGCCGTCGGCCGTTACCCTCCGGGGAAATTAGGTCTCTCTCTCTCTCCCTTGCCTTCGGGGCGCCAGAATGCTTTACTTGGGTGGTCAAAGAATCGCACTGGCTCCTTCCAAGTGGCATTCGTTCTTCCTTAAAGAAATAAGTGAGCGTCATCCGAACCGTCAACCGAATCGTTGACGGCAAATTCGCCGTCTATAAGACAATCAATTGATGAGCGGACGAATTCTTCAACGGTGCGTAGCAGTTGCCGGTGTGTGAACTTATATTTTAAGTGCTGAGATACAAAATGCGAATCGGAGATATTTTTTCGGTTTGTTGATCTGGTAAATTCCGTGTCATATTTATCGAAGATAAATGCGAAAAACGGCCATAAATCCATGTCAGTCTCCCTCCCTCCCCTTCGGACTTTTATCGAAAATTCACTTGTTGCTCTGGAGCCGTTCGGTGATGTCACGTTGGTAATGCAAAGTCCAAGGCAAGTTAATCCGACCATTATTATTGCGGTAGCCTTTGGAGAAAACGCTACTCTAAATGTCTCGGAAGCCGCATCGGTGAACTTCCTCATTTTAATCTTTTAATCTGATCAAGTGCTTTAGAAGAGGAAAACTTGACATTTGAGTGCCTGTTGATGTGATTAAACTTATGATATTTGATGCAAAAATTTAATTACGTGACCCAAAGCCAAGGCATGACGAAAGAAACTCTAGTTAAAGTATTAGTGCCTCATTAAAATACTCCTGTTTCGTAAGAGTTCGATTTTGCCATATTTATATATTAATCTCCGATTAATTCATCGCCATTGACAGATCTGTTGGAATCCATAGGGTCCGTTTACGGCAGTAGAGTACAGAAGTGCCCTTAGTCAATGGTTAAACTCACCAACCGTGTCCAGATGAGTTAGAGCACATTTTCCTTGTGCATTGCGAGCACAACAGTAAGCAGACAGACTGGGACCACGCCCACCAGGTCGTTTGAGGAAGTTCAGTTTTCCATGGCGGCGATCGACTTATTAGATGTATTTATTGAATCTGTTTGCTTCGGACACTTGCCGTAGTCCCGCTAATGCATTACCTGTTTGTGTACGTATTCTCACGCGGAGAACACGAAAATATTTACAAATGTTGAATAGTTACATCGCTTAAATCTAAATGTGGATGCGAACGATTCAAGTTTCATGAGGAAAATCTTTTATTTATGCTTTTCCAAATTGTTGCCATTTAGATCATTACTTGAAGTTGCATGACTTTCAAAAAAAATTAATTTATTTGTTTAAAAAACTAATTCATACCGATAGTATAAATGCCGATGTAGATTTTTGAAACATAGGAACACAAAGAAAGGACACCTACATACTACCTTGATCAAAAATTTCCCGGAATTTATTCAGAAAATTAAAAATACAAGTTTATTCATCTAAATCTATATTGTCCCCTTCAAAGTAATCCCCATCGACTGCAACACACTTATGCCAGCGCTTGATCCAATCCTCGAAACATTTTTTATATTCGGTTTTCGGTATGTCCATCAGTGCTTCCTGCGATTTTTCCATTACTTCCTCTCGGCTGCTAAAACGCGTTCCCCGTAATGGTTTTTTAACTCGATTGAACAGAAAGAAGTCACAGGGAGCCAAATCAGGTGAATTCGGTGGCTGTTGGATGGTATTTGTTGCATTTTTCGTCAAAAAATTACGAATAATGATATCACTGTGCGACGGTGCGTTATCATGGTGCAAAATCCACGAGTTTTCTGCCCACATTTCTGGTCTCTTTCGGCGAATTGCTTCACGCAAACGTCTCATAACGCCCAAATAATACTCTTTGTTTACTGTCTGGCCTTCTGGCAAAAATTCATGATGCACTACACCGTTGTAATCCATGAAAACCGTCAGCATTGCCTTCTTTTTTGACTGAAAACGACGTGGTTTTTTTGGTCTCGGCTCATTTGGTGAACGCCATTCACTTGCCTGATGTCTGGATTGCGTGTCGTACTCATAAACCCACGTCTCGTCTCCAGTAATGATCCTTTTGATGAATGTGGGATCGGATTCAGCCTCGCAAATCATGTCTTTTGCGACGTCAACACGGTCTCTTTTTTGCATGAAATTGAGGTCTTTTGGCACCAACTTTGCTGCTACACGACGGAAACCCAAATCATTAACCACAATGTCTTGGGCGGATCCATAGGCAATGTTCAAGTCCTCAGCTATTTCTCTGATGGTTAATTTGCGGTTATTGACCAACATTTCTTTTACTTTATCAATTTTTTCACCGACTTTCGATGTCGATGGTCTGCCACTGCGTTCATCATCTTCGATTGACTCACGACCACTTCTGAACCGCTCGTGCCACTGGTAAACGACCGTTTTTTTTAGAGAATCGTTGCCGAAACACTTTTCCAACATTTCCAACGTCCGTGCGCCACTAAATCCGTTTTTTACGCAAAATTTAATACAAGTTCGTTGTTGCAAATTTAAATCCATTTCTGCAATTGTAAAAAATCGCCAACACACACAGAGATAGATGTACTCTTGGCTACGTAACTTTTGCAAATGTCAAGTTATGACACTAAGATTTAAAGGGAATATCAACAACAGATGTACCAATTTAACAAAAAAAACAGAACTCAAATCGGAACGATGGGAGCGCCACACGGTGGTTATTCCGGGAACTTTTTGATCAAGGTAGTATGTAGGTTTGACGTTTGACGACGGTCGTGCCGTCGATACGTCAAAACTACATATGTGAGTGTCCTTTCTTTGTGTTTCTATGTTTCAAAAATCTACATCTGTGTTTTTATATATTTGTGCGTCGCCGAAGAGCGTTCCATTTCGAAGATATTTGTGTGTATGTATATATATATATATATATATATATATATATATATATATTATATATATATTAGATATATATATATATATTATATATATATATATATTTTTTATATATATATATGTAATATCTACTATAAAAATACCAATATTCATCCTAATTTACTTGGACAACAAGTTATTGTGGAATTGTGCCTCACCCTGCAATACTCCTTCAAATTTCTACGACACATTTATTTTAATGCGCTTATCAATTATGTAATTGGGCAGTTCGCTGTATTTCTGTATGTATAATCGTTCAGATTGGTTTTCTGGATGGATTCCGAGTTAGTTATGTTCATATCCTCAGCGGATTTAAAATTTTTCAGACCTCCATACTCGGCCTCCTGCGTTAACGTTAATTTACTCGCTGGTTATTTCTCGTGAAGTTCACAATTTTTGGCGTGGAAGATAAAAGGATCTCCTCGGACATCTCGCATTGTGTGCTCTCCCATTAAAAATGAACGTGAATTTATTTGTATTGTGGATCGAGAATTGGCCAAGCACGTCGTAAGATTGTGTGCGTTTTTGCCTTTTCATTTATTTAACGCATCTCTTCTTTCACAACTTTGCGGCGACCGCAGGAGAGCCTTACTTAAACTCTCTTTTAAGATTTCGAGGATGTTCATTCCTCGGAAATCTTGAAACCAAGTCATCGTTACGTAAATGGCGAGCGTTAATGTAATAGAAGATCACAACTAGGTCTCAATTTTTTCATCGTGCTTGTTTCATGTATTCTGCATCTAAAGATGTTCTGCAGGTATTTTATGGCGTTGAAATTAGCCATTTGCTATTGCTAAAGTTCCTCAAGTTTGAATGTAAAAATGGCTTATTTTATCTTAATAACATATTCCGCTTGGATTTCAGTGGACGCAATCCGAGACAAAGAATGGAAAACCTTTTAAATATCTCACTGATTAGTAATATGAGTAAATGCAGGGTGCATTCCGAAAGTAATCCAATTACTATTTTTTTATTCATTGAACAGATTTGCGCAAACACTTAAAATTCTTCAAAGTACTATCTTTGGGCCTCTTTCTATTTAACTCCAATACTACCTATATAACTTCATTTTTCCCCCGTATAAAATATGCTTAAATACGAGATAGGTTTCAATGTGGTTACATCATCAGGTAATAATGTATCTGAATTGAAATCTAGGTCGCATCAAGCATATTTTGAACAGTGGAAAATTTGATTTATTTAATAATTGGGATTGAGTTAATTTATAATAATTGGGATTATTTAAATGTTACAAATCCACGCGAAGTCGCGGAATATACTGAAGTACTATATCCGTCATTGATATTTGCTTACGTTTGAGTTAATTAATTGAATATATCATAAATGTGAATTTAAAAACACCAATTGGCGTACAGCAAGTTCAGTTATACTCTGTTTCCCGTGTAGTAGTTTTGAGGGGAGGCGACCGACAGCTAAGGTCATTTGCGCCATAGGGGAAGGACAGGAAAGGATGAAGGGTGGAGAGAAACCCGGCGTCGGCATTAGCCTACTCTTTACGAAAGGCGCCAAGGGGTCCGCGGCTTAACGTCCCATCCGACGGACGACGTACTCACTCAAAGTGCCCTCCACAAAGCACCTCAAGTTAGGGATCGAGATACCTCTGAAAAATATTCAACACCGCCGGGATTTGAACCCGCGCCCTCAGGGTGGGAAGCCAGTACGTTAGCCCCCGCACCATCTCGATCCCCCTGTTTCCCGTTTAATAAGGTTTAGGGCCCCCGTCTAGTTCTCTCTTTCCTTCTTGATAGACAAATTATTAGGAGCTCTCTATCTGAATATTTAATTCCAGGGAAATTATTTGCGAAGTTTTCTCTTTTTTGATTAAATATTAAAATCTCGCCATGACCAAAATTGTGAACCGCGTCCGACTCCCATTTTCATTAAGTTCATTCCTACCCATTGGTATTTTTTTTCCTTGTACCCTCTTCGAAATAGATCATAGTACTTCTGTTGGCTTTGATTTTGACTGTCTCTGGCATCACTCCCTTCTGATGATGATATACAAGTCCTGAAATCAACCCCGATGGTGATGTACGGTCGGGTATCTCTATTTTTCTCGTTCCCCAATGGATGGATGATATCACTATTTGAAGACAGCTCTGTGCTTTTTGATTGATGGAGTCGCTCTAACATTGCAAGGTCAAGTGACAGCGGTGCATGCTTAAATAGACATGTGCTTTGTTTTCGTAACAATTATGAAAATAGCAAAAAAAAAAAAGGATTCGCATTCAGCCTCATGCTTACGTATCGTCGTTCTCCGAGGGATGTGCGCAAACTCGAAAGCTTCGTGATCATACGCTTCCAATTTGCAAGCGCCTGTTCATGTTTAGATCACATCATGCATCTTACTTAACGTTCAACTGCCATCTGTGGAATTTGCGCTCCTCTCAATTTTCATGCTATACCACGCGTCGAATGCTCTCTTATTTTCGTCTCGTTCCGGAGTGGAAATGATCGATTGGTTGATTAGCGAAAACAAAATGGCTGTTTTTTTCGTTTTAAATAATTCTTTTTAGAGATAAATTTTTTTGTAGTTAAGAAAACAACAATAATTTTCTTTGCATGATTTTTTAGTCTTGTGAATGGTCATCGCCGGAGACGTACTTATACTTTGAAGATTTCCCCCCCCCCCCCCCGCAGTTATGTCGTCATTGTGTTAGTCACTATTCTTGCAAAGATTCAAGCTGAGCCACTTAACACGTTTAATGTTTTTTTATGGCTTTTTAAGATCTCCATCTCGACAGAGAAGTGGGTAATTTTTTATGGAGAGGTGTTAGCGTAGAAAGTAACTTCAATCTCGTAAATGATCTTTTCAAGTAATTCTTAGAAAAGTCTTCTTACCTTTCATAAAAATTCCCGCAGTCTCATAAAGAAGATTCCTCTCGGTTCGACCTTCAAAGGAACGAACCTCTTCAATTGCTCTCTCCGACGATTCCATCGAGGCTTGTTTTCAATAGAACCGCTCACTGAAGTTATCCTTAAAACGATATTTGTATGATATTCCGAAGGGCACATTTTTCTCTTGGATTCTATTGGTACAAAGATAGGGCGGATTCGCTGGGATTAGGGAACCTTATTTTTTTTGCCGGGCCAACTCGTTTGCATTTGACCGCTGTAAAACCTGATCGTTGGTTGGTTTTGAATTCATTCATTTTTTTTCCTGCTCTTTGTCGTGGTCTCGGCCGTTCATCATCCATGTCGTCTCCTCCTGTCCCACCCACCTTACCTCCGCCCCGCCCCCGTCTTCTTCCTCTCCTTTCATCCCCCGCATTCGTTGTCGTTCTGTTCTTTCCACCCTTATATGCTTGAAGTTAATCCTGTCCTGCAACCTCTCAACCAAGTCACGTTTTTCGCTTTTCTCTTTTGTTGTAGTGCACGGGCAGGAACATACATGCTTTCTCTCCTTCCACTCCTTCCGTAGCGTTTCTCCTTGTCTCATTTCCGACCCTGCTGCATTTTCTGAGTTTTCGTGAAAAAAATGGTCATTAAGAGGTCGACAGCACCAACAAAGGGACCTTACGTTGCTAACACGTTCGCGATCGAGACCCATCTTCGGTTTTCTTCGCGAACTAATTAATTCAAAAGCATTGTTTTTTTACATGTAAACGCCGCTCTGTGATGATGAAATTAAATGAATACAATCCCCGAGTACGTGAAAATAATCCTCCTTCGTCCACATCCACCCAGTGCCCCGCAATCCGCCGCAAGGGCGTGTGGTGGGGATTGTAAGGTCACCGCCCGTAATTATGAATAAAACAGCATGCAAAACCCACAAATTCATGCCAACCTACGCACACAAAATCGTATATATTCATGCAAAAACCTTTGCAACTCACGCACATGTAGATTCATTTACCATTAACTAACACATACACATGCATCAATGAATATACCTGTATGTCCTCATCATTGACCTTCCGTGTAAGATGTCCTGCGACCCAGAAAATTTGTTTGGAAATCTTTGATACAATTTTCGTTGCGGAAGAGTCCTGCATTATTTGGTCTCGTGTCAGAACCCAAGGTCATTAGTGTTAATGGGGGTAAGGCAGAATGTGGAAAGGTTAGAGGGCAGGGGAAATCAGGTGTTTGCGTTAGCTCACGTGGTGGTGAAGAAAGAGCTCTCTTTTTGGAAAAGTTTCCCCTCAACCATCGGCCTGGATACTGCATATTCGGCGCCCCCTTCCCTCTGAATAAGGAGAGAAAGTAAAAATTCAATGAGCATCCGCAGAGAATCGAACCCAGCCCTTGTGATTAGGGACGGTAAATTCAACTTTCCTTCTCCGCCCGAACCCGGCACCTTCATGTCCATGCGACCCGAACGGAATGCGTATCGCGGGGACCTTTCCACTCCCATCTCCACATCTCTCCCGAGTCTCCGTAAATGTCTCGTCCCAAATTTTCTTCCCTGCTCTCCTTTCTTCCTTCGTTTCCCTCCCTCGTTTCTTCATGAATATTCCTCTTCCTCAGATGTGGTCGTGTCGTAGTGCACAGTTCATCTATGAGGAGTCAAATCGCTTCCATTTGCTGTCAGCGATTTTCTGCGTCGTTAGTGTCGTTTTTCATTTTTTGGTCTAGTTTGCTTCGACGATAAAATAACTTATCTTCGTTCACTCTAAACCAAAAGGATACAACTCGATAAGTAATTGCGTATTTAATGTCATAATGATCTAGAGGTAAATTTCCTAAAGCGATGTCATTTGTCCATTACTTTTTGGTCCATATTGCATAGATCCATCCTCAAACAACTCGTTACAATTGTAATATTTTTTAAGATAAAACGAGAGAAAAGGTTAACCTGTTTCACTTCTGGTGGATGACAGATTTTACGATCTCCACAGGCTTGATCTTGGCGATTAAATCTCTTCAACTCTTAAACTTTCTTGATTTAGATTCGTACCTTTGTGTGCGCAATTGTGCCTGGTGTTATATTATATTTTGAAGCGCTCGTCATGATTCCTCTCTGTGAACGCATAACTGAAGTTTTGAAATGTAGTTTTATCAAATCTCCGTTCTAGTGAATTAATCGATTGACTTGCGTTTCATAAATTAAACCTCCCAATCTCTTCGATGTTGTCGATTCTATTCCGTCTCTCCTCCCACCCGTCAATCCCCGACGCCGAGACGGTCTTCCCTACGTACCACCCTCCCCAGTTTTCGTGTCACTTTCCCATCCCACTCCCAATTGTCCGCGTCCATCTCTTATTAGAAGGGTATCTGGGGATGCACGCAATATCCCGGCCACCTTCCATATAACCTTCTCCCTCCACCGGCGTGACTCTCCCCCTTCGACCCCTCCCTCCCCCCGAAACGGCAAAGCCTATTGCCCTTTCGCCCCGCACGTCTGCCGTCCTCACTCCGCTTCATCCCTTTATTATTTTCCCGCAGTAGAGAAAGAGAGAGAACAGTTCCTTTATTCCACGGTTTCCCCAAGGGGGAGGTGGGTGGTTTCAAGGGGGGATCATGTCTGGCCCTTTTTCGGCGAGCCCTTTTCGCATTAAGGGGTGGCCTTAAAGTTCCTTCGTCTCCCACGCCGCCGCCGCTTCCCTCCACCCGCTAACCCTCACCCGATCGTTCCCTTGGCAGACAGACAATGGGCGTGGCCGGCTAGTCGAGTGATTTTTTTTTTATTGTCTCGGGGTTCACCCTTGCGCCTTCCTGCTGTATAAACGTCTCTCGGCTACCGTCCCTCTTTTAAGGGTATCGCCTTTCTCCTTCTTCGCCTAACTCCCCGTTTTCTTTCTCAATCTTTTTATGTTCCTCCTCCGAGTCGGGTACCTTCGCCTTTCGAGAGATTTATAATCCGAGACCAATGGAAGAGACTTCTTCCTCGTGTGGAGAGACACTTTTTTTTTCCCGAATTGCCCACCCTCTCCGCTTCGACTGCGAAATTGGTGTTTTCGGTCGAGGACACCAGGAAAGGACTGCAGTTGTTTTAAGACTGTTCAAAAGATACTTCGGCCGTTTAAGTTTTACATCAAATGATATATCCGAAATCATGCAGTGTTTGGAAGCTTATATCCTCCTCCCTTTTTTTCACCTCTCCCATTTAATTCAACGAGCTCTTGTCACCTCAATCATTTCGTTGCGTAATTTGCTACTCTAACCGTTTTCCATTTAAAATAGGAGCAATTTTATCTCCACTATGCGCATTCCTTTATCGTGAATTCTGAGTGGGCAAAATATTAACATCGTCAGCCTCAATGTCAGCAATCCGAAATGCCCTTTCTTCCATTTAGGAGATGTATTTTCTTATTACCGATTGATCAAAGAAATCTTTTTGCGGTAATTGTGTATTGGACTAATAAAGAAACGTATTCATGTTTTGGGAAAAGAGATTGAGGCCTTGTATACCCCCGTGGTTCACAAAATATAAAAAGTCACTACCACTTAAAAAAAACTGGCATATTGGTTGCTAAATTGCATATATTACTGTCTTACCAAAACCCCACAGCTATCAACCCTAAGGTCGGTTTAATAGGTGAGGGCAGAGCTCACCTCATCCTAAGCCCAACGCCGTGTGAAATTTCACACATCAGGGTAGGAGAGTTCCATTCCTTTCCCTGTGCCGGCGATGATTTCTCAAGAAGACCCGGCACTCGAAAAATCACAAAACTTGGGTGCCGAAAGGCATCTCCGGCTATCGAACCCGGGCCCTTGGGTCAGTAGTCCAACGTCCGTCTACCCACATGGTTGCAACAACGTCCCCGTATAATATATTGAATTGGTTCAAAGAGTTGGCACATTTTTAAGTGTTGAAAATTGTCTTTGGGAAAAATTTCCAAATAAAAGACAGGGGAATGTAATGGCACGATAAAGACAATGCTGACGTAAGCCGATAGCATCTTGTCACCTCGCTGAAATTACGTGGTGATTGCTTAATTGGTCAGCAATAAGGTCGGCTGTGACTGAGATTAGAATTGTTTTTCTTCCTTGGTGAAAGTCTATGATTGGCGTCCGCTGTTAATGATTGGATGAAATTATTGAATGGCGAAATAATTTATTATTATCTCACTCGACCGATTCTCTTTCACTTACACAATTCGTGAAAATACTATGTTATGTGAGACACTCAACTCACTTGCATCTATCTCCCTCTCTACCTGACCTTTCCTTCGAGTTCAATCAGCTTAGAAAGGCAGAAAGGTGAATAATCTCCACGCCAGGGTGGCATAGTTCACATTTTGATGACCTCGTAGTGTTTTAATCACCTTCATTAGTCTTATAATTGTTCGAAGGGGAGGTCCATTTCAACGGGGCGCATTTTAATTTTGCTCCCGTGTATTTATTTTTTTGACGCCCAGCAGGTGCTATTCGCTTGTGTGGTTTTTCCATATGCTTTCGGCGAAAAATAAAAACAGATAGGTGGGTAGGAGGAGAGGGGGAAAGAGAGATAAGCTGGCAATTCGGGTGGTCTCGTGCGATGCTCTCCCCCTTAGGCACCGTTTGTAGGTAAGTTTTAAATGTCAAGTGGGGTATTACTTATCCTGAGGCAATAACAGGTTTCCTCAAACCCACCCCTCCTCTTCCCATTCCTTCCCCCTTTCCCATCCCACTCCCGAGATTTCCTCGCAGCAATTAGCGTGTTCAGTCTCCTCCCGTTTGGGTGCTTTATTTTTCACGGTAACTCGTGGGACCCTCTTTGAGTGATATACGCACTTCACCCAGCATGGTTGTTTTAACGGGGCAGCGGACGTTTCTATGGGGCAAAGAACTTTTTAATTTCCTCCGGCCGAAAGTAATTACGACATCGTGAAATAATAATATTAATAAATACCATTAATGATTTATTATGGGCATAAAGAAGTGGCTGCGTTTCCAAGTTTTGATCTCGGCATCAATCATCGAAACATGCTATCTACCGCCTTGAGCAGTGAAATTTGAGGACAGGTTATCGTCGGGAAGGAGTTTTGTATTCCATCGTATTCATTTTTCAGTGTTTCTCAAATGGGGCAATTTATTTTGAGCTCGTACGGGTTTTTGAACGCTGTACTTTTGTTTTTTTTTCGAACGTGCTATGAATCCTTTGTCTCGATCATAACGGTATGAGTGAGATAATTCTCAATTTTTCTTTTGCCATCCTCGTTTTTTCCTAAACAACGGCAATCGCCCATGCATCCAATGTATACGATTTTTATCCACGACCAAAGAAGTTCGAGCACGGTTTTTGGCCATCCATTTCCCCCGCCCAAAAGTAATGAAGTCACGTTGAAAGTCATTCATAATGATTTAGGGTTCGTGGTTAAATTATTTAAAAAAATTTCCTAAGCTCTTTTTGATCCAAAGAATGTTTTTCGTCCCGCTTTAGCGAGGTTTAGGGTGACCAGGTTTTATTTTGCATGCCCATGTCACAGTCCCGGCGACTGGTACAGTGAATTTGCATAGATGTCAGCTCATAAATTCACTTTTTTTCGGGCCTCAGAAAGAGAGAAGTGCGAAGGCGAAGACCAGTCGCATGGGGAACCGTTGAGGGATCGGTGGCAGTTACAACTCTCCACGACCGTCTTCGCAAAAAACATGCTTCTTGTCTTGAGGTGATTATTCTCTTTCTTATGCCACTTACATATTATCAAAGGTTCATCAGTTCGTTTTTTTTTTTAACTTCTATCTGGAGTCGTGCCTTAAGACCTAGAGAGCTTACGGATGCGCCGTTTGTGTTAATCGCAGGTTGAGTAAAATGTATCAATCTAAAATCGCATACATTTTTCTTATTCCCCTTTCTAAAAATGAATTTTACACAAAAGTGCAGCTGGGAATTTTCATAATGCATTGTCGACTTCAACGGTTGCGGACTCGGTTCAATAAATACAACATTTCATTGCAATGGGGTTCCTATGTGAAAAACAGAAATGTCATTAGAAAAGTCTTTGCCTCTCTCAATCCCTGAATTGTACTATTAGGCGGACCGATCATGTCTTCAGAATGTGAAGGTAGCAGGTGCTGATGTTCGTGCTAATATTTTTTTTATCAAATCTCTCCTTTGTACGTCAAGGTTCCACAGTCAAAATAATTTACAACTACG
Organism: Hetaerina americana; assembly: GCF_022747635.1. Lineage (NCBI taxonomy): Eukaryota > Metazoa > Arthropoda > Insecta > Odonata > Calopterygidae > Hetaerina > Hetaerina americana. The sequence goes on from NW_027286181.1 coordinate 28,138,542, forward strand.
TAATTATCACACTAATTAAAATGATGAGGAGGTGGATCATCATTCATAAATTGGTCTCAAGGTGTCCGAAACCTGATTGCAGGTTTACGGCGACCAAGTAACCTTCAGCAGCCTATTTTAAACGTGTATAATTGGAAACTCGTTCTTTGCAGCGAACTGTAGTCAAATTTCATTCCTAAATTTTAGGAGAATTGAGGAGGATTATTTTTTTTTAGCGCCCTTATGTCTCTGTCAATCCCTTTAAGGCGACCAAATAAATTGAATTTAGTCATGAAATTTGTTAAGTTCTTCTATCTACGGGCGGACCGGAGAAAGAAACCGGCCCGTATACCGTAAGGTGTGAAATTCACACGACTTATAGGGTTTGGTACGAAGTGAACTCTACCCTCACCGCTCAAACAAACCTTTGGGTTGGTCGCTATAGTTTTTAGGTTGGTTCAGTAACTATTTCTCCTCTGGATTTGTCACTAACGATTCAGATAGTGATTGCAAATCAGCGTGTTAGTGAATTTTCGATTTATTAATACATTGCTTACTATTTTCGGAGACCTTACACTGGAAATTCCGAGCCGATAGTAATTATTTTTCCAGTTGACGCATAACTTCGCCCTTAATCCTAGTCCTGATCAGCCCCTTGAGCAGTCTGGATGTTCGTATTCCAAATAGATGTTACTGGAATAAGATCATTCCCCGCTAGCCCACTTATTTGGCAGGCTCATGCTCCGCTCGTCGAACAAAGCTCTCGGAATGTGTCGTTGTCATATGGGCCAATCAGATCCAAGATACCATCTCGTCTTATTCGGTGGTTGGAAGAACAAGAGCGCGCTGACTGGTGAATGTCGTCGCCTTCGATTGGTCGTGGTGCTTAAATCTCTGATGGAAGGAGATAGCAAAGCATGGGATTTGGTTTTGGCCCCGTTAAGTAATTCCTTGCAATGCGTGCCCCAACCAAGAATGGTAGATGCGGGACGAAGACCTCATAATATTCCCTCCCTCCCAAGTATTCCAATTCATGTTAGCTTATTGCCTAATGTGTCTGTAACCTCTTTGGTGTAGAGAAAATGGGGAAAGACCGCGAGGTTCCTAGGCTTCCATTCTCCGTAGAATCGGGTGCTATGCGGAAATCGCGTATTGAGTCGCGTACAAAAACACTTTTAGCCAATTCGATCACTAAGCCTTTTTTGACACCTTTACGAACTGGAGTTGAAGTGCCCCCCCCGGGGGGGGGGAGCGTAAGGTCCAGCTTGCGGACGGTAATTAATCGACTTCAATACTGTGGCAGACTGTACGACTCTAATGCACTCCTTTTTATTATCAATCGTTTGTTCTCCGAGCATAAATTATCTACTGTAGTGTGTTTATGATACTAAATAAGTGCGATGAATTTCCCATGTGGGTGATTTTGGGATTTTATTTTAGGAAAAAAGGTTTGTAAAATATATTTTTTTGCGACTCACCAGATCTGATAATTCTTGGATGTTGTCATTGATATCGTTAGCCGTGGTTCCAAATGTCTCGTAAGAATTGTAACGGATTAACCTTCGTTAACAAAATAGAAAACCTAATGGACGAGCCCTTCGTTTTGTGGGAAGGTAATATAGTAAATGGCCAGCCAGCCAACCGTATGGTACCGAACAATCTCGTTAACGTAGAGACGAAGTCCTACTCGCCAGATTAGCGTCTTCGATTGAGCGCCGTCGTTAAAATATTGCTTCGCTATCGGTGTGAATGCAGGTGTTGTTTTTCACTGTCTCGGCGTTCCCCTGCGATGATCGGGAGTGGTAGGGCCGAACCGTGAGGGTCGTCCGAGATTCCTCACGACTGTCCACCCCCATCCGGACGGCGGTCTGGGGCGGTTGTCACTCCCCCCCTCCCGTTCCTCCCAGCCGTCGCGAAGGGTTGGGCGTCTCGAAGGGAAATAAGCTCGCAGGTGCGGTGGAATCTTTGGTCCGATCCCGCGGGCCGCCCGTCCGCCGGCGGCACGCGGCTCCCTGGCCGATGGGCCGCTTGGGCAGTAGGCCACGGTCGCCCGCCCTCCTCCCCCGTCCGTCCCCAGCAGCGCTCTCCCTAGATTCCAATTATGCAAGGGAGTTCTCTTCGGTGTGGTGGAGAAGGTGGGGGGTGAGGCAGAAGGGGACAGAGAGAGAGAGAGGGAGGATGTGGAAAGAGAAAGCGCGTCCTTTTTTTTAAAAGCCCTTTCCCAGAGTGAACTCTACCGTCGGTCGCGTCCGTTGGGGACTGCCTCTCCGTGGCTTCGCTATTGATTTGAATACCATCTCTTTGTCCGTTCGGTCGACATCGCCATCCTCGTCGGAGTGATGACCGCTTCCGGACTTGTTGCGTGCGGAACGAACACGATCATATCAACAAGTCCTGTTTTGGCCAAGCCATTATTTCTTATGTCGAAAATGGTTTTTCTATCTTTATCGCCTAATACATTAATGAAAGTGCGACTTTCCGTGGCCTGCAACAAATATTTTTCGTTCTTTGGCCACGTAGAAAATATTAGGGTAGTATAACGTGACTAACATTTCACCTGTTTCTGTTCAACCCGTCGAATTACTTTTTCGACATGATTCACGTCATCTCAATAATTTAAATAACATACTTATTTTTAATATTCAAGTCTTTAACGATTTTTGAGAGTTATTATAAATCGGGTTTCTCCTATAAGGTTACACTAAGATTTCTCCCGTAATTCGATTCTTGTACTTCGAGTAATTTTTTTAAATAAATGCACGTATATATTGTCTAAGACTCAGACCATCAATGGAAAAATTGAATCTGGAACTGTGGTTTGAGATATGTCAGTAAATGAAATACGCTGGGTTTTCAATGGCATTTCCATGACAATTCCCCACCACCACCACCCCATCTCCCTCCCGAGTTTCCACTCGCATAAATTGGAACGTGTGTTTACATTATGCTCATAATGATATGCCTTTTTTTACGACGTCTTCTGCCGAGGCATCGGTTTGTATTTTATTCGTTTCTTCTGAGCAAGCCACACTCTCAAAGAGGACGCGCGCACACACACACACACACACACGTTCGTCATCAATCAGCTTTGCGTTTTGAGCTCATTTCTTTGTCCGATGTGGTATTCCCGCGGTTCAAAAAGTGGTTATAATTAATCCATTGGAATGGATTGTTGCTTGTTAGAGGGATGGAGTGGTTAGCTGCCCTCATTCCATGCCTTTCAACCCTTCCCTGACAGGCGCTGAAGGCCCAAGACGCTCGAGTAATACCACGGCAATCATATTTGCCATGCTATCCTGTTGAACCTCATCGTTTAGGGTCCCTTAAAGCGGTTAATGACATTGGGCCCGTAAGCGAAGAAAAATTCATGATGCCGGTGATGCAATTTTTTTACTAAATGGAGGTAATAAATTCGCAGAGGAGCAGAAGCCCTATCGCTTTAATTTGATTTCATAACCGAAAATTTTATGAGGTACATACTTTCACGTAGTCACGAGTGGTGAGCAATGAGGATGTTGTAATGTGCTCTAGAAAACAGATGAGCCTTTTTCGTGAATTCGGCGAAAGCTTCTGATGTGAAATAATTGATGGCTTACGCGCATTCGATCCATAATCCCAAGGACATAAGAGCGTTCGCTTCAACCAGTCGTGCAGCTAGTATAGGTCAATAAACGTACCTGTGGAGATTAAATTAAGAAAAAAAATCATTTGACTCGACGAGGATCCCGTCAGCCAGGTCAGAATGCACAAAAAGGTCCTGTCATGAGATTTTTTTCACACTGAATTCCCAAACAGGAACAGAAATGCTATACGAATATAATTTTTGACTACATTTCTGACCGTACATTGTTTTGAGATGTGGTTTCCGTAGAGAAACGAGAGGTTTTTCGCGAGATTGGTCGATTAGAATTGGTAACAAATTTCCGGTCCAGTGAAGTGCAATTTTAATTTTGACGCGCGACAACCTTCAAAAAATCTCTTATGACAATTACTGGTGTGTGTGTGTGTGCGTACCCGTCTCAGAAATTATATTTCAGACTGAGGAGGGTCACTAACGCTAAGGAATGAAAGCTTGTTGAAAAAAACGGCAGTCACCTTTGGTGATTGAATTTAGAAAGTTGTCGGCAAATCCCAAGTGTTTGTGTGTGTGTGTGTGTATTGTCACTCAGTAGGTCATCGCGTCTCTTTAATCCCTTGGACAAGAAGATGTTTTCTTCACGCAACGGATGAATCATACTTTTTCACAACACAAGTTCTCATCCGACTTGCGCGTCAGACGAGCGGTTTATTTCGATAAGTTCGTATCCGTTTTCCTCTCTCGCACCGCGCTCCTACTGCTTTCCCCGCAGCCCTCCATTCCCGTTCCTCACGCTCTCCTCCCCCCCCGCCCCTTGCCCCTTCCCCAAGAACGGTCGCAGGTCGCCGGGGATGCGGTCGTGTAAAAGAACACCCGGCGGTGTACGGGTAAAGGAGGGTGGGGGGGTTGGGCGGGGGGGGGGAAAGAATGAGAATCGGTCTCCGCATCCGGAATTTAAAAAAATAACAAATGGGACGACGTTAAAACCGCAAAAGGGATAAAAAGGGAAGAAATCTACGGTCTCTTGAATGTGATTTTGTAAGAGGACGCCGGCCGGGCCGGACTCCCCGCCGCAGGACCCCCTTCCCACCCCCACCATCTCCCGTCCCGCCAGCCGCTCCAATCCCATTTCTCTGCGAAAAGCCTCACCCTCCTCGCGCGGGGCACAACTTGTACCGTCATTACATTACGCGCTGATGGTACGCGTGAGTTATTAATCTCACTCCCAGCTTGACTTGAGGCTATGTGCGGGTAACCGTTGGTTCGATTTTTCGGCGATCCAACATCAGTCCCTCCCCTCCCACTCCGGTCATCGCTTTTCTGCCTAGGAAGTGCCTTGAACCGAATTACGAGAAATTTTCTCACGAGTCTATATGAATATTCTTCCGTTTTGTTTTTACGGACATTTTTAAACTTTTCTGCGGAAATTAAATCAGACACTCGTTTTTTCCTATTTATTTCATATTTCCCGAGAAAATTTCGTTCAAAAAGTAATAGATCAATTAGATGAACCCGTTTTTAAAACACTCTTTGATTTTCGGAGTTCTATCTGTACTATTGTTTGTAACTTAATGCTTCACTCCTTGTTCCCAGAGGCGTTGAGATCTGGTTGAGAAAATCCTCCCGTCTGCTAAATATTCCCCAAGATCCTTATTATATTTCTGGACGAATTAAATTTGTTTAAGCTATGGTACAAAGGTTAAAAAAAATAATTGTTACTATTATTTTGAAATGAGCATTTAATTATTTGGAATTCATCCGACGTCACATGCGAGGCAATTAGTTAATGCCCTTTAGGCTCCTACCGACTGTGGAAATGTGTTCCTTTCCAATTAGGTAAATGGTATATATCTAATGTAATTAGCGTTCTTGTTCATTTCTGTTTTCTATTGGTGGCCTTTCCTATGAGGCTTATTTCGCGTCCTCGGATCAATTTGCCGCCTTCATCCCTTATTTCCGGCGATTTAACCAAATTAGTTGAGCAACTTGACCTCCCTCCCCCAAGCAAAGGTGTGTCCCTTTCCCCTTTGATTCCCGACATCCGGAGGAAGGGTGCGGTCCTAAAGGCGTGCGACGCAATCGTTTTAATTATCTCAATCACCATTTTGTAACTCCAGACCCTGGATGAGCCACGAGTGCGTTTTTTGCCATATTAATGGTTGCGATAAATACTGTGCCGCAAATATCGTATCGAGCAGATATGCTGAGACTTATGCCGACGCCGTAACATCTTGCATCACATTTTTCATCGCTTGAGAAGAAATTTGAATGCTTCGGATATTTTTAATCGATTTTTTTCGCAATTTAATGGCAACATCATTCAGTTAAAATATGGTGCGTGGTTTGATTCTTTTTCCATTTGTTTCGTTTAGAAAACATAATACGATCATTAGTGTCAATTTAAAAAACTTCGAAGTAGTTTTTTAACTATTATCCGCGGTCGTGGAATTACTATATATTTAAAATTTTGCTCGTGCAAAAATTACGGAGATTACGGGACAAAATTATAGTATTATTAATTATTAAGTACTTAGCGTAGCATAATTAACATGTTTGCACGTGACAGTTAAAACGGTCAACTCGAAAGGAAATATTATAATCGAAGGTGCGAAAAAATACTCGAGAGAAAGGCCGACGTTTATGGCAGCAAAAAGTCTCCTTACGTAACATGCGAGTGAACACTGCTTCCTTAGGGTTGCTCCTCTTTTACTCTCCTTCCAAATTTCGATCATAAACATTTTTGACTCGAATTCTCCGTTTAATTCTTCTTTTAAAAAAATAAGATTAACCTTCTTTAAGGTTCTCCCTTTTGAAATGCTTCTGAGGTAATCGGTTTTGTCAACAAAAAAAGAAACGAGTCCATTTCAATTGACTGAGCAAACAAAAAAATTGCCATGGTAATTGGTAATAGTCGGCCATTAATTAACAACTGTATAATAGTTTTCTCAGATAGTTAAAGACAGCGATTTTTTTTTTTAAAGAGTCATAAAAATAAAATTTAAACCTGTGTTATTGCCTGATAATAGCTGTATCATATTCCAGTCGACTTGCAATCGTACGTATTTTTTTTTTAATTATTTACCCGTGGCTCTCTTTAATGTTTGGCGATGCCACTGGCGAATGACGGGAATGATTGTTGTGATGGCATGCATGATGGATACTCGGAGATAACGAAGAGGGAAAATATCATTCCCCTCCAGAACGTGCTAAATTTACTTCATGCCAGCGCTTGCTGAGGATGATGGATGTAGGACGCAATTAGGTCACATGCATTCACTGCGAGATAACCAATCTGACTATCGAACTAAATCAAGCAACGCCATTTGCTCTGAATATGAAATCGATGTCCGTTTGAGTGGATTTGAATGTGTGATTTGCTATGAGGGCATTTAGTATTACGATATGTTAACATTTAGTCAAGCGCTTACTTTATCCTGAAAAAAATGCCTATCTATCTTGTAAGAGACATCTGAGTGTCCAAAATTCATATTAGCTCTGGAGTTGAATTGGGTTCTTCGCCAACTGCATATCCATTCACGTTAATCTGCATAATACCGTGAAACCGCTACAGAAGACTCACGGCTGGGATTAATGACTCTCCTCAGTTGTATCCGAAATATTAAGCACGCTCAGAGTCCCTTCAAATTGTTCAAAGGACCGAGCAAATATTAATAGACATTTTGCGAAAATGATTGAGTCATAACCGAAAGAATTAATGAACGTGCCATGGGAAGGAGAACAAAAAGGCTGAATTGTGATGTATTTCTGGTTTTGTCGGTCGTTTGTCAGTACCTTTCGGCTAATATGTTAACCAATGCTATCTTCAAGAATCATGCGTTGCGAATTTAGTAATTTTGAACGCTCTTTTTTTATTGCGTATACCGGATCATCTGTGATAAAATTCAGGTTTTCAAGGCGAGTGCATTAGTCACCCTGCCCTTATGATTTTAGACGATTTATATTGCCTTCATCAGTTATACCGGCGATACTTGTATTGAGGAAAAAATGAGACACAGGATTTCCCATATCTTTTTGTAATCCAATCCAAGAATAATATACCAAAGAGTGTCATGTCCTCCATCTGTAAATGGAGATTTCTGACCATTTTCCATTTCAAGAGCACTCGCGGTTTGGGAAATTGTTTGTCACCGTCGCAGCCGTAATCCGCTCTAACTGGTGTGATTAGGCTGATAATATTTACTTGAAATGAGACGTTGTTCCGTGAAATACTGGGTGCGTGTTAAGGTAACCATTAGGATATGTATGGGAAAACGCAGTATCACTTTAATTGTTATAGTTTCAATGCATTGATGTACCTGGGAGATTTTTTAGATGACCCTCTATTATTTAAAAATATTAGTTATTGTGTCAACTGTGGTGTGTTGTGGCCATTCCATCTAATTTTATTCTTTAGAGGAATGAAGAAAGGAGAAACGTGGGCGTGCATGCCCAGAACATTACTACTGAGCAGGAGGGCACTCTCTTGATTTGTCCTTCAGTTTATTTATTTTTATTTGTTTATACCCTGCAAGCCACCAACAGGGTGTGTGGCAGGGGTTGGATACACACCAGAATAATTTTACCCGAACATGATCGCACCGCGGTTGAACTATGTTATTCTGCTCCCTTATTGTTGGTGGAAAAAATGACATCTCAAATCTATCTGTTCTACACTTGATCTTTCTAGTTTTATTAGCATGATCACGTCTACCGTTCTACGATAATTTTCAATATCACCGTTGAAGAGACTCCCTCCCAATTTATGCAAGAGCTTCAATCTTAAATTTAACCTTCGCTCCGTGAGTGAGTCCCGGCTTAGCTGCTCTAAGATTTTGGATACGATACTAAGTTTACCATAACGACGTTTTACGAATCTAGCTCCTCTACGCTGCTCGCGATCCAATTGCAAAGTTCCATGCGTTGGAAGATATGTTCGACAATTGGAAGTTTGAGCATAATGTCACCCACACGCAGAATATGTTTTTACGACAAATGGCAAATATACTCGTATTGCGGTGATCGATAGCCACGGAAACTCTTGTACTCCCGTGAACAAAATCATTTCTTCGATTTTTTAAGGATATATTCGTTTTTTTCATCGCTCCACCTTTGGAGATCTAAATCCTAGCTGCATCGTAGTTACAAGAGCGACGAGGCTAACCACTACTGCCATTCGATGCCTGAAATGCCGTCCTCGCGCGAATGCCGTCTAGGATTACGATTACCCATCTCGATTAGACAATAATCCCTGCACTCCTAGAGTTTGCCGAGCTTCTTGGATTCTTGTACGAGGAGTTACTCGGGGGCGGCAGGGGGGAGAGGCTGTGTGTGTGCACTTCCCACCCCCTCAGTCGCCCCCTCTTCCATTCACTCGCTCACTTAAGTTCGCTTCGTACGCCCTCGCACCACTCCCAACTCCACCCCCCCTTGCCTTGCCCACCCACTCATACCCCCCCCTCCCTCCTCTCATGAACGCACTCTTCTTTCCCCCCTCCACCTCGCGCGTGTGTGCCCGCGTTCGTCCGTCCTTGCGACGGGGCCCTTCGGTGTGCCCCCGATCGAGGGGGGGCGGGGTGGGATGGGGGGAATGAAGGAAGAAGGCATATCGCCAAGTAAGGAGGTCAGAGGCGGCCCCGTCACCCCTCCCTCCGTGTTCTCTCTGCCCTCTCGCGGTTTGAATTACCCGCTGGCGCGAGCGATGCACTGCCGACAACTGACTTGACCGTCTCGGAATGCCCTCCGATCTCTTGTTTCTTTCTCCTGGCCCTTCGTCCATGTGAGTGGGGTGGGAGAGAAAGTATTCGCCTAGGCATCGAATGACTCAACCAGCAGTTGGAGGGGAGGGAGGTAGGTTGAGGGGAGGGAGGGGGGGAGGTTATGATGGAGTAAATCGCCTCCGTTGTCCTGTATGGATGTAGGTTCTCTTTTCCATTATTCCGTCACGGGCGCCAAATGAATTATGCGGAATTCTTCGTGCGCTGTGGTTTGCGGTTTTAAATGTTTCGGAAATCGCAGATCGAACTAAGGATATTTTTTCCGTGATTATAATATGATGATGCTTCCTCTTTATATATTCTGTGTTAAATGTGATTTATATGATATTCACGTAGCTCGTTTGCCTATAAGTAGAAGTAGGACAACCTTTATCGGTATATATATCGCCTATATATGTATGACTTTTCTTTAGTATTTACGGATTATGCGGCGGAGATTGTTCCCAAAACTATATAAAAAAACTCACTAGATGTAAATACGCTAATTAGTTCATTTTCATATCGTTAGTTTTTGAGCTACAGTTGAGTTTGCACGAAGATCAGAGAAAACTGCGTCTCGTATGCATTGGACTGGGCAGACTAATTTTCAAAAGGAATATTTTTCTCTCCCTCTCTCTGAGCAACCTGAGGTGCAAGTGTCCATCCGAGACTTTTTCTTTTTAATTTTGGACTTAAGTGGCCCTGGGAAGGAGCTCAATTATCAACTGTTTGCCGAGACTACAAGACGATGAGGGTGGCACTGTATCACGTTGCGATCTTCGTTCCCTTTTGTGCAGTGAAATCATAAAATAAACACTTGATTTCATCTTTACCCGGCGTCGTAAAAGGTTTTTTTTCGAAATTCTCAAATAAAAGAGTTTTATAACTCATTTGCGTGCAATTTTCGGTTTAACAGCATCACTTTTTTTGTGACGCAGGCAATTCCCTTCTGTTAACAACATGAAATGCACCGTCATATCATGGCAAATGAAATCAACGCGCGAACTCCCTCGGCGTGGTTTTCCCTCAAACGCGATCCGTGAAAGGCAGTAGAGAGGCGTATTGGAGGCGCATCTTCTGCGTTTTTCTTTTGTCGTCGAAGTGCTTGCGTCCCCCTTAAGGTGCGCATGTACCTCTGTGGTCCCCCGGAGTCCGCCCTCCCGTCCGCTGCGAAGGGAGGTGGTGGAGGATATATCCAGCGCACCAGAGGCGCCGATTCGTATATAATCGCCGCGACCCACATTCTTTGTCGCCTTGCTGAACCCAAACCGCCCCTCCTTGGAAGGGGGCGTGGTTGGGATCGCCGTAATAGGGAGGGGAGTAATACCGTGGAATTACCCCGCCGGCCTGCTGGCAGACACGCTCCTTACAGCTTGGGAAAAGTTTTTGGGGTGGGATCGGTTTTCATTATGGATTCGGTTGCAAGGGGAGGCCATCGGCGGCACGAAAGCCTCGCGTTTTATTATGCACCGCCGGCATTGGACTCACGCAACGTTAGCGGAGACCCTTTTTGCGGGTCAAAGGGTCGCGCATTTCATTTTCCTAAGGCAAAGCAAGGCGGGGTAGAAATGCCTTCCTTGTGTCAGAATAAGGAGTCAAGTGCATTCGCGCGAGCGTTTTGTTCTCGTGAGATTGCAAGTAGGGGGAGCAAGTTCTTTCGAGGCAATTGTTTAGAGTTACGACGTAGGCCCTAGCATTCGGGCGTTGAATCTTCAGTGGCGAAGTAGATTGTTCACCAATTGTTGTGGTTCGCGTGTCTTATTGCCTGTCAATTTGATTGAAGGAAATCGCTCAGGAAGACATGTACGTCAATTCTCGACCACTTCTCTCGTAGGTACTGGTCTTGATGTCAACACGTGGCGTTGAAGTATGCGTTATTCTGTTTCGTCATACCTTGTCTAATCTCAAACCTTCGGTATTCAACCTCAGACCGTCAGTATTTCGCGTTATTCAATCTCTTTCTCTCTGTCTATCTCAAACTAACACATCTCTGGTTCCCTATGTGGTTAAGAGGCATGATCCGTTATACAGTCGAAACTTGAATGCTACGGAGACATGAACTCGGGGAATACTTATATACATACGTTCTAAAGGGTCAACGGGATCATAAACGTAGAAATTCCATCGACCCGCAATCTCGACGTTTCCTTTGCTAGAACCTAAAGAAGTGGTGTGATATTTTCGAGAAGAAATGAACAGAATGATATTTAAAATGTTTTTGGTTTGAATAATCAGATGATAAATTATGAATCCTATATCGTACATGAGAATTGCTCGGAGAAATGCATCGGTTTGCAACGGGGGAAAATTGTAACTGATAAAAGCAGGATATTATGTGGACAAAGCGATAATGCAGTTGAATTAGTATGACACGATGACGCAGTGAGCATGTAAATGGAAGCTTTATGTGAAATTATGCGTGGTTATATGAAGTAATGGTCCAAGTTTCGATCCGTGAATTCTAAATGGGTGTACTTGAATTGCTATGCACGCAGGGGGAGGAGAGAGATTGTTAGGAATAACCCAAGGGAGCCAGAAAAGGTGGATGCAGAGTATTTTGATTGGCTGTATTGGCTGATTTGTAATGCTGAAGTTCAGAGGTATGAATAATATAAGCATGTTGGACGGAATGAAGGGAGGTTGTATGGATGCGAGATTGAAGAAGGGCTTAAATCTAGGTTGTCAGGTTGAGTCGTGTTAGGCGAGTCTTAGGAACGAAACCGTGGCTAGTTTGTGTCCATTCAAAACTAATTATAACGAGTGGAATATAATTATTACGGTTCGAAGTCTGTATCCGTGAAATTATGATAAATGGGAATGGGAAGAAAAATGGAATCCGCTTTCGTGGGGTATTTGACTCCGGATCGACAACCCTATCCTTATCCGCGTATTTTTTTCGCGGGAGCCGATACCCAAAAGGAACCAAGAAGAAACGGTTGCGGACCGCGTGGCTTGCCCTTCTTGCTGTCCACACCGCATCGAGCGAATTCTCCCTCCGTTGCAACTATAAAGTAGGCCACGTAGTCGTCGTGTTTTCATTTGAGTTTGAATCTGTACAGCATAATTCGATATCATTTCGTCGAATGGGAATTCCGCCCCGATCCAGTCAGGCCTACTTACGTCTAGTACCAACTACTGGCCGGTACACATTACATGTATTATATTGGTTCAGTCGAAGTATCCCGCGACCGTAGCGTGCCGAAATAGGGCGTATCCTTCTGCGGCAGGTACCCAAGACGATGAAGTTTTGTTTACACAGTTTAATTGGCGCGGTAGACTTTATTCTCCCACGGCTTGTAGGGGAAGTTTTTCTTTTATTGCAGTATTCGAGGAGATTGAAATGTTTATTGTTATTGTCTCCGGAATCGCTGCCTAAAGTTCTCGTACGTTCCTACAAATGTGAGGAATAGACGAGCGAGTCACGCCCATTTCCTTCAGAGATAACGGTTAAAGCAATTTCTCGTCATAGAAGCTGTTATCTTGCTAGACACAGCCCGCTTTCCAAATTTCATTCAAATCCGTTCGATGATGTCATCATCCCGCGCACCTTGAGACGTGACTTTTCGTGTCCCTCCCCCCACCCCACCCCTCCCCAGCGCCCTCAGTCACTGGGTAATAAATAAAAACCTGAAATAACCTGTCCCCCAAGGCGGAGGTCTTAAAAAGAAAGGGATTTTGTTCGAATGCTTAATCCGTCCGAAATACTGCTCATAATAATACACGTCGGCGGTAGATATTGAAATTCAAATAACCGCGGGAAATGACGTTTACTTTCGGAGAGTCACCTGCCGGTGTGCGTACAAATTCGAAAATTTCTCAGGGTAAAAATCATTCGTCTTGACCACGATTCAATCCTGGATCCTTCGCCATCCGGCGAAGTGCTTTGGCTTGGTTAAGTTAAATATTAGCCATTCTAGAAAAATAGTTATTGTTCAAATAGCGTATGATGAGCAGGCCTCTGTTACTTAGTGCTCAGCTAAGGCACCCGTTGGATATCGAGAGATACAGGTTCGAATCCCGGTCTAAGGGAATCATTTTTATGCACTGCCGAAATTCTTGCCTCTGTTACGAAATTAATGAAATGATACTCTCTATTGTTTTTAAAGAGCATATTTCTGTTCCTTTGTTTAGTGGGAAATCGATATATTGGTCACTCAATCTGGACCTCGTCAGTTGTTACCAATTAATGATCTAATTTCGATTAGATTTCAGCATAATAGGTTATTTGATTAAGGTATTTTTACTTTTTAAAGTTCCTTTTTAGACATTCCCCAATGACTATTATCAATACGTATCACGAGAATATCCTCTCTTTCGATCTACATTAGTTCCTTCATTTCTTCGTAACTTCTAACAGCTTGCCTTCATGCTGCCCGAATAGGTTCGCCCCTTCCCTCTTATTAGGAAAAATTAATGAACATCCACTTTTAAGGTACATATCACGAGTCTTTCCTAGCGAGTAGAATGTTACCTACGTGGGGAAATTAGGACAGGAATTTCTTTTTATTACGCTAATAAGATTAAATAGTCTCTAATATTAAAGGGGCTTTGATATGGGCTTTCTGTGCATAGCACGAAAAGGTATTAGTACGAGTAATGTTTAGTGAAGCTAGACTCTCGTCCGAAGTGGGTGTTTTAACCTGTATAGCGATGTATCGATTCCCACCGGTGACCCATTTTCGGGACCAAATTATAACCGACTTACTGCGTGACTTATTGTAGGATTGAAGGTTGCGATGGAGTTCCAGGCGCGAAGTCTTTATAAAATATATTGAAATAATATTCGAATAATCGCATCGTCTGAGTCGTCGGAAGCCCGGACGACAACGACCGACTGGGTGGTCTGCAGTAATGACACCCGTGTTGGGTCGTCACGCCACGTGTGAGGAGGACCCGCAACCCCGGTCGGGTGCGTGGTCACACGGGCGGGGTCGAGTTGCTTGAATTTCGAGTCCCTCCGCCAACGGAGCGCCGCGGGTTGGTTGCGGGCCGTGGGGCGTCTCCTGTGGCTAGTTTGCGTGTCGTTCGCGTGGCCCCTCGTGATCTTGGAACCGGCATCGTGCAGAGAGAGGGGTGTCGCCCAGTTCCAAGTTGAACGGCCGACATCGCCGATGTCTGGTCTAGACGACGCTGTCAACGGCACTCGCGTAAGGAGGGTAGCATTTTGCCCGGGAGCAGACGAAAGGGTATTTGCAAAACTTCTCGAGTGTGAAGAGTCTTCTGATGTTTTCGTTGCATGGATTGCGGAGCACATTAGTTGATCATTGTGATGTGTGCGGTATGAGAATCAATGTAAGCAAATCAAAAGGTGTCTGGAGATTTGGAGAGCATTTTGCTTGGCACGTGTATTGAAATCCCTAAGACTGCGATGGCGAAGAGAACGTTAGACAGTTGAGGTAGGCGTATCGCATTCAAATAATTGTTTGATCACACGGGTCCTTAAGGTCTGAAAGGGCGTGAAAAGGCCTTAGCACCCGTAAACAGCATATAAAAATTGATGCTTACTGTAGAAATTTTAATAAAAAATTTATTCTTTCTGTCCATCGTACGAAAACAGTTTCTCCCCCCTTTTTTGGCCTTCAGATGGTGTCACGCAAATAAAAAGTATACAGCATTCTGCTTTTCGACATGTTTTAAAAGTTTGAAACTCGATTCGGGTGCACAGTTCAGCACCCATTTTAAAAAGACTCCGAAGAAAGTATGCAAAATGTGAATGGTTACGTGTAGTAATTTTGTCGGTAGTCAAGGAGCGTTTCAGCTAGTTTGAAGCTGTAGAATACTAAATTCGTGGTTTATTGTCTTTCATGCTCAATTCTCCTTAGAAGGGATGCATTGTTACAGAAAAACTCCTTGTAATGATGAAGAATAGCCCTCATTAATAAGCGCATTCTTTTTTGTTTTTTTTATTGGTTTCTATTATTGGACCCATGAATATTAATGATATCGCGGACCATAAACCGTATCTTAGCCCCTGTATTTGGCCCTCCCTACTGAAAATTTCACACAATTTGATTTCTATATGTTAGGCATAGATTTATAATTGTCATGATGAATACTCTTTTTCAGCTTAACGACTGCACATGTACAGGTTTATAAAAGGGTATTTTATCGTCTTGGATAAATTGGAAACAAAAATTTTATTTTTAATATCTTGGGTCTAAGATGATTTCTTCATAAACATATCTTAATGCTTCATTCACAAAAATATGCAATGTCCGCTTCCAAATTTACCATTAAAGTCGGTTCTCAATTGTAGTCATAAGAAGATAAGACGAGTGGGGATATCCACCTTGCGTGAACGGATCCTTCTGTCATCGCCTTAAATAAACCCGTTCCGTCCAAGCAGTTAACCTTTATCGATATTGTTATCTTTCCGCGGAAATAGTTCCGCCGTTGAGCACCTTGTTTGCAATATGGTCTGAGAGCATGGAGATGTTTCCCAGCGGAAATTAGTTCGTGTTTGTAAACAGAGGACGATTTTTTTAATGGCTTCAAAACACGCAATAGCAAATAGCGCATCGAAGGGAAAGGATTTTTAATGAATTTTGTCTTTTGTGCGGAGCTCTTTGTGGTCGCTGACTCAAATTTCATGTTTTGTCCATAGATTGAGCAATTCCAACGAATAAACAATTACATATTTTTATCTTACAAGTTAACAGTGCATTAATCTTGAAAGCTACGCATAATTTTTGGCAAAACGCATATCAGATATTTTCTCCTCAGTATCAGTAATAATAATTAACTCGACGAATTTTCATCTTAGATATTACTCACTCCTCATATTTATTATCCTCATTAACTATAACAATAAGGAAAATGTAACTTGAAGTAAACTTTTTTAATAGGTATAGATAAATGAATGTTTGCATCGGATAAACCATTTCAAATGTACGAAAGAAGCTAGTCTTATGGGGAAACTTTAATTAGTATTAGGCTTTGAATTAAGCAAAAGATTTTTTAAACATTATGTTATATTTCGATTGCTTCATTGGTTTTTCGATTAATACATTTCTCCATTTTTGTACGAATTTAGATAGAGCGTTTTACACCCTTAGATAACACAACTGAGCGGAGTAAATACTATGGACCAATATACGTATAATGAAAATCACCGCTCAGATGTATCCAGCGGGTACGTCAATGTTAAAACACGCTGATAAAATAAATATTACAAGTTCAAACCTCATTCTAAAACTTATGCTTGATAGACAACAATTATGATATGACTGACAGCGTTTATTTGATCTATTGTGACTAGTGCCTTGCGGTAATATTCGCACTAATCTTTGAAATGGAAATAAAAGAAAAGGGCTTTGAAATACATGCCATCGTACTGGAAATTTTGGGAACGTTTGGTTACGTATTGTAAAAAAAGTAATGATACTATGTGCGCGTTTGAGCAGTTGGGCTAGAAATGTCGGCACCTTTCTTGATGATGCGAGTTCGGTCAGTGAGTGGGAAAAGGAGTTGAGTGGGAAGGTGTTGTTTTTTGGAGCGGGGTGCGACCTGGGGGATACGACGGCGGTGATGAGGAAGAGGGGGCGGGGCGGTGGACGAAAGAGGTCAAAGTTTAGACTCGAGGAAAGGGGGCTTTGAAACTTCGCCGGAGGGCAGGAAGCAACAACAGCACTCAGAAATCCAACCCAAGGTGACTGCCTGAGGGTCGGAATGACGCATCAGGTGCGTCACCCTGCGATCAATGGCAAAAAAAGGAGAAAAAAAATAATATAGGAGAATCGATATCATGGAGTGAGAGGAAAAGTATCATAACCGAAGCACAGGAGGCCACCGAACCTCAGATATGGAACGTAAATAATATTTATAAATTATCGCCTAATCTTTAATTTTCTTATCTCTAAAGAAATCCATTTGAAAAAGAATTAACTTTCCTCTTCAGTTTAAACTGGTGTTATATATTATATATCGTATATATTTTCTATATATATATGTATATATATACATTGTATACATATATATGTGTATATATATATATATATATATATATATATATATATATATATATATATATATATATATATATATATCAATAACAACTCGAAGGCTGGTTTGGTTGGCGAAAGATGTGTTCACCCTATACTAAGCCCAACGGCATATAAAATTCAGACATCAGGGTAGGGGGCAGTGCCTTCCCCTGTGCCGGTTATGGTTTCTCAGAAAGATCTGGTGCCCGAAAAATCACACAGCTTGGGTGGAGCTGAGGATGATTGCCCGAGAATCGAACCTGGGCCCTCCGGTTAGTAGTCCAACGCTCTATCCCTGGACTACCGCGACCCATTAATATGTGTGTATGTATATATCTACTTGTACACATACATATACGAGGGTCATCCGGAAAGTAGTACCCGTTCGTGCCGCATGAAGTGCTGACGACGCGAGTAGCCGCTGGACGAGGTCAGATAGCTTCAGTGGCTTGTCTGCCTTCTCTGAGCCAAGTTGCGTGACGCTAGCATTGCCTGTGTTGTTTCTGTGATTGTTTACAATGTTTAAAAAAATTGAGAACGCCGCCAGTTGTGAAGTGAGGGCAGTGATTAAATTCCTCAATGCAAGAAACGTTCGCCCATGTGATATTCATCGCCAATTAAAGGAGGTGTATGGAGACAATGTAATGGACGAGTCGTCTGTTCGGCGGTGGTGTCGCAACTTCAACATGGGGAGGGGGAACACACACGACGATGAGCGTTCGGAGAGACCGTCTGTCATTACAGACCAACTGGTGAGCTCAGTTGACGAATTCGTGAGGAACGATCGGCGCGTCACAATTGATGACATCTGTGAGCATTTTCCCAATGTTTCTCGAACAATTGTTCATGAAATTGTTAAACACCATCTGCATTATGCAAAAATTTGTGCAAGATGGGTCCCTCGCGTATCTCAATGAGCTGGCGGCGAAGGACTATGCAGCAGGAATACAGAAACTTGTCACACGTTATGACAAATGCCTTAATTTGCTTGGAGATTATGTTGAGAAGTAGTTTAAAGTATCCTCTTTCAAATAAAATTTTTTATGTTTGTTAATATTTACTTTTGTGTCTTTATTTCACGAACGGGTACTACTTTCCGGATGACCCTCGTACGTATGAATAAATTTTTTTAATATAAAATTTTTATTTCATAAATTTTCCATAAGTCATGACAAAAAACTAAACGATTATACATACTGCCAGGGAAAAAACCGTAGTCCATATTTCAAGGCAGAAGTATCCAATGTCGGTAAATATCAACCGACTACTTCCACATGTTCGATGAAATCTGACGGGACGTCATTTTCACATCATCAGGATATCTGTGATCCGTTTTTGGGTAGCGCCTAATAATGTGCCTAGCGGTTTAATGTAATGTCAACTTGTCTCTTTTCAGTCTGCCAACAGTGGTGTTATGTTGTCTCTGCGTAAAAAAAACGTTCTATTAAAATGAAATAACTTCCCGACCGTGCTTAGGTTCCCAATATATATTTTTTGCTGTCCGTGAGCATCTTTTCCAAATGGGCGAAATGCTCAATTACAAAATGCCCCCAAGTATTCATTGCTCAACGCCGTTTGGAAATAAATCCAAGGCAATTTATCTACTGCTTCACTTGACCCTGGGAGATGATGAATTGTAGGAGATTTTTTTTTAAATGACCAGTCTTTTAAGATCCGTTTTCTCCTTTTCGTATTAGCGTCAAATTCACTTTCGTTCCCCGTGCTTATCTGGTTGCCGGCTTGATCTCGGCGGCGAAATTTACGGCATTGGTTCCCGACCCGAGCTTACTCCATCGACTATTTCGGTCCATTCGTAATTGAAACCATTGCTCAAGCCTATCTTCCTTCCCGCGGCACTGCCCATTTAATCGATGGGGGTTGGGGGGGGGAGACGAGTGGAAGGGTGGAGGGGACGAGACCAAAGAAAAGAATAACTCAATCGCGCGAAGGGAAGGGGTGGTGGGGTGGGAGGGGCGCCCCCTCGGTTGCCCGCAAGTGTTTCCGCCCTCCTCCCCATAGATGGAGAGTCGTGTGAATGCACGTCCGCGAGTCACGCGACGTTTCACGCTTCCCCCCTCCCTCCTATCCCCCTCCTTTTTAGCGAGGAGAGGGGCGTGACCTCGCCGACACCACCGCCGACCCTTCCCAATAATCCTTAACGCTACCCCGACCCTATCTCTTCCCTCTTTCCCCTCCCCTGGCGACCATCACACCCTCCCTTCTTTAAGGTGTACCAACGGGTAAGGTACGGACTTGTTCAGTTCCCACGGAAATTTGATATTTTTCTCCCTCATCCTTCCGCCTCTTTTATAATCATCTTCAGCGTCATTATCTCATCGGTGTTGTTATTTTGCGCGAGGTGGTTCACGCGAGGCGTGGCGGAGGGTGGTGTTAGTGGTTCGCCGTTCCGGTTGTGGGAGTCGCCGGCGACCGGCGGACGTGCCGGGAACAGGTGCGTGGCCCACGTTCGTGACCGCTCGTGGGAGTCGTTTAGGATGTTGACGTCATGTGCGTTCCCGTGCGGCTTTCGCGTTTCGCACCCTTGTTCGTCCCGGTTTCGTCCCCTTCTTCGGTGAGGAGAAGAGAGCTCTCCCCCCCCCCCCCCCCGTATGGTGTCCCAGATGCATGATGCACTCCATGCGATGCGTTCTCGTGAGAATTCCTATTTCTCTCATGATCGTTTTTTAAAAATATCCCAGTAAAGATAATTTTAAAAAATTCGGTTTTGATGTAGGTAGAGTTTAAGAGGACGCCTCGATAGCTAAACTGGCTGAAGAACTCGAACGGACATTGAGGGATCCGGGTTCGAATCCCGGTCATGACGAATGGTTTTTACACTATGAAATTGTTGCATTGAAATGCAAATTAGCGGATGGCTCCGTTAAAGGTTACTGTTGCGGCATCTCCCGCAGTTTCTTTAGAATTTGATAAAGATATTGAAGTTTTAAATTGAAAAGCTCGTCTTAGGCATTAAGAAATCCAAAGGAGGCAATAAGATTCAATAGAAGTGGATGCCGAGCATTTTGATTGCGGATGGAATCCTAAAGACTGTTATAGGAGGGGAGAACGTTTGGCTAGCGAGGAAGAGCTGGGAATGGAATAGGCGAGTTGGATGGAATAAAGGGGGGAAGGAAGTATGCGGAATTAAAGAAGTGTTTGTTATAGTTTTTTGGGTGCCAATTCGTAATAATTAGAACCCCAAAGGAAAAAACCGTAGACTTCATACACATTTTCGTATTAATCAATCGATACCAATACATCTCCAGCTAATTTTTAATGTCAAAAATATAGTGGAAAACGACTCCCGGGCGAAAGACACTCTTGATGAAAACCATCACACTGGACGGGCTTTACTGTTGAAATTTTAATTATTATTAATTCTATTATTTTGGATGGACACACAAGACTTTACCACTGCGACATTTTGCAAACGTCATCTATAACAGAACAGAGTGAAACGTTACACTTCAGTGCCAAGATAAAATAAATTCCATTCTAATACAAAGGAAACCAGTGGCGCATGGAAGCTACAAATTATTTTGGCTACGTTTAAATGAATTAATGAATTTGGAAATGAATTTGTTTGTTTGTGAATAATTTTTAGATTAACCCCGACGTTTCGTGAAACGTTTCGATTCTGAGAAATGCGACTTCAACACGACTAAATATATTATCAACGCCAGTGATCGAATGCATCTTTAGCTTTGACTTAGTAATTCACAGATTTGAAAGAAATACTAATATTATCATATGTTAAGAATCTCGTGCTTCTTTGGCTTCCCATAACTCTGCTGCTTTTATTTCGTATCGGGTAGGAAGAAATCACTGTATTTACAACATAAAATCCAATCAGTTGTGTCCGAGAACTTTGATTAGTGCCTCCTATAGACTTTTCTGACTTTGATTAGTGCCTCATCGTCAAGAATCCTTGCATGCATTCTTTCATCAAATATTGGAGCTGATCGAACGTTAAATCCCATTTCATGTTTGATATTTCGTTCAATTCAAAAGCATGGCCATTTATCGCCGGAACATTGGTTGGAAAAGTGATTTTAAGTTCATGAATTGTTTCCTCATCCTGTCGTCACCAATTGAGACGACTCTTCTCAGCATATTCTGTAACAATAGTGAAAGATTTGAGTCTTATGAAGTTGCTTTCTTACGTCATGAAGCCCTCTTTTCATTATCTTAATCCGTGTCTCGTAGAGCTATTGTTATCTTTGAATCCAATATGATTCGTGTATAATTTATAAAATTCTGATACTGTCAGATCGAATGAGATAAAACCTATGCTCAATGAGACGCGGAGGTCTTCATAATTTTTTGTAATCTCTGTGATAAATGTATATAATGGATGCCTCAAGAGCAGGATGATGTGTGCGATCATTTTTAGAAACGCTTTCCCTCCGTTGCAACCTTGCGAAGGCAATAATAACGTTGCACCAAACTGAAAGGCGGTATGGAATGACTTGCCGTAAAACGAGTTTTTTTTCCGAGACTTAAATGAAATTTCTTGTTGGATGCGGGAGGAGCATCATCGAATCCTGCAATCAGCGGGCAGTAACTAGAGTTTTTAAAACGTTTAATGGGTGCGTAATGGAATCAAACTGGAGTTTGTTAAGAATGGGATCGACCGTTCGGCCTCGTTCAGAGGAATTGCTTGGTGAAAGTTTTTTTTTACTGTTCGAGCAAGTGTTAAATATCAAAAGCTGTCAGAAACTGTTTTTTTCTACATTTTCCAGTGCTGATGAGTCCTTGACTGATGATTTGGCTAATAAAATAGCTGATAGAAGCGAGTAAGCCTTAAGGTCATTCTGGTGGCATGAGAGCACTTTATTTCTTGAGGAGAGCTGGAGAGCCTTACACGCTTGGAAAGGTGGGGGCCATGTGAGTTTTCTTGTGAAACAGAGGGAATTATTTTAGTGCCGAATGATATAGGCGGATTCGACCACTGGGATAAAATAAGAAAGATACAGGCTGTAGACACCGTCCGAAACAGATTCAATCGTTCGTTCTTCCCTCGCACGATACTCAAGCATAAAAAAATCCGGGAGAATGAAAACATTAACTAAAATACTGAAGTTTAATAAATTGGATGAACAAAAATAATTCCATGATGCAAACAGGCATTTATATGAGCCAACACACATTCATGTGGAAATATAAACAAGCATTTCTGCATGTATGGCTGGTGCCCTAACACTCTCCGCCACACGTGCCAGCGGCTGATTGTGGGGTATTGTGTTGGTGTAGCTGGCTATAGAAACTAAGTACTTAGTGCAGCGTTGTCACTGAAACTTGGGAGTGATAAAGAATGAGATTCATATTGTGTAAGTAAAGGGGTGTGCTTTTGATGTAGAAATGATATGAACTTATTCATTTAGGAATCGGGATGCGTTTAATAAGAGTAGAGAAACAAAGAGCAAAAGAGTGTGTTTTGCGGATTCGGAAAGCAATATGGATTGCCCGCACCCAGCTTGCCCAGGGCAGAAGAAAACTTTCTTCTGAATTTATTAGAAGATAAAAATCGTATATAACTTGAAACAAGGTGAAATATAGAGAGCACCGGAGGAATGGTCTGACGAGATGAACGGCTGGAGAATACGGATCGTCGGAAACACGTCACCATTTATGACACAGTAATCTAACGCGATTTGATTGGATTTCCAAGGTCTAACTGTGATGATCGATTTCGTTTCACGCGGCATTCACTAAAAAAATTCTTTTCGCAGTTTTCCTTTTTAATGTCGTATTTTTCGTATTGTGTTACATTGTCAATGTTAGTTAAAAAGTGGGGAAAATTGTATATATTTGCCAATCGAAGTTAAAGGTGACCTTCAAGACAGAAGCGATAGGAATAAATTTTATTATTAGCCTATTTTACAGTAGGAGAGATAATGACAATAGGATTAGTGAGATCGAGTCTAACGGCTAGAGTTAAGATGTCATTTTTCCCACGAACGATAAGGGATCGGAATAAATGTGTCCTACCACGCTAAGGGTGAAAATAGTTTTCTTTTTTCATTCTGAGTAACCTATTATGATGTCGATATCCCATATAAATCTTAGTTCATTGTTCTTATTTTTACTGATAGCTCCTCTCTTATTCGTGAAGTATATCTCGCTTAGATTCCGTGGTAAATGTACCTGTAATATCATGATCTGCATCATTTGAATTATTTTACATTTATATTGTGCCTAAAAATTAAGAATAACTTATTTTTGGTTTTGCTTGCCTGTTGTTGAATCGCCTACCGTCACGGATCCTGGTGATGGATTGCAGGATACCTTGTAGAAGAGGAACACCCCGAATCAACCCCATCTCTTCTCACTCTAAATCGGAATCTAAGGGAGCTTCAGGTCACCGACTGCTGATTTGTTCTGATGTTTATTGTCACTATTTCCACCTCGGAAGCATTGGTGGAGCCTAAGAAACCGTTCACGAAGGTCTCTCACGTTTTGCGTGTTATCTTTCGATTATTTTCCCCCTCGATTAACGTATTTTCTCCCATTATCCCCCTTCAAAAGTTTTATAGGTGTTGCAGCGGCGGCGCCGCCGCGATCCTGGTACATTTCACGATTGATACCGACAGACTCTTGTCTGTTTAGAGCTCTTAATGACTTAGAACCACGAATCCTTGCGGTTTCTGTGCCGCCTTGGGATGGCTCGTTTTTTGTCTTCCAAAGAAATCTAATTTTGCGGCCAAAATGGACGTGAGGAATTCCTCAGTTTTTTTGCGCTAATTGAAATTGTGATTGCTTTGGTGACTTGGACGTTGATTGAATATTTGCCAACGGCAACGTTAAGAAAATCCGTGGTGGAACCCCGCAGTTAACTAGTGAGGCTTTTTTTAAGGTAGCTTCTTAAAAAAAAAGCTTGAAACATCATCCCGGATGATTCATTCGTGTGCAGTTTCCATTTTTTCCTGCATGGAACATCTTTAATGGACGTCAATCTTTTTTATTATGCCGTAATTTTCCCGTACGCATGATTATTTAACTTAAGATATTCCCATCAACCAGCAACGAGTGTTAATCGTTTATTCAATCCAAGGAAAGAAATCTTCTACGTATGACTTTTATTTGGCGTCGGCCGGAATGGTTTCTCTTTCTCAACCCACCCAGCACACAATCATGGCACTCACCGAAATTAGTTCACGGTGTTTTTGCGGTCACGGTATAATTGAATGAATTTATGACCTGTTCTGATTTTGATGCTGACGTTTTAAATGCTACCTTCTCTTTAGATTCTCTGGTTAAATCCGAGTAAGAATGTCTTCTGTCCGAATATATTTGCATAAGAGTAAATTCTACATGAAAGAGACTGGTTGGAATACTGTGTACCAATATGGTTTACAACAGCTGATGATTCTTCTTGAAGATGAATTTCCACCGATACTCAAATAACACTCCCTTCATTGAACATATCCAGCCTTTATTATTTTCACCGAGAAATTTTTAAACTTTACTACTTTTGCCGGTACCAAACATAAAGATGATTCACATAGATTTACGTCCATTGGCTTTCCTTTACCCTCTAACATATACCCCTCTCTTATGACTGACAACTTTTTTTAATGCGAACATTTATCGCACTACCACTCCAAATAGTTTTTTTATAAAAACAGTAAATTACTATCGGAAAGAAATATTTATCGGGTTGAGAGTTCAGCGTTATTCTAGAAATTTAAATTCCTTAAGAATTTAGAACGTGGAGGGCAGTTGTCAATCAGTCTGATTAAATTTAAATGTAATTGGAACTTATCACCAAAAGTTTTTAAACTTACATCCAGTAAGTTTTTTGATTCTCGACATTCTTCTATGAACGTCAGTTAATACAGTTAGGAGAATTTATGCTGATACTTAAATAGGTTGATTTTTGTATGGAAGTAGGGTAAAAGTAGATGTCCGAGCATAAAATTCAATTGAAACATTCACATTCGTCGACCTTCTTGATTTCGATAGTTTTATTAGTGGTAATCACCGATTAAGGTGAGTATTTGATGGACTGGACTAACTTGTAATCACTGAATTTCTACGTCTCAACCAACGAGGAGACAACATGACACATTGCCCTGCAAAATCTACCCTAAAATTCCTCATACTTCCTCCCTCCTTTCATTACGCCCAAAATTATCATTTTCCTCCCCTACTTTAAGATTGCTGAACGTTTTCCCTTTTATCACTTTCTTCAGTTTTTTTTCCATCGCCAATCAAAATGCTCCACATCCACATTTTCCTGCCTCTTTTGGATTTCTCGCGTCAACGTTCTCGCCTCCCCCGCCATGCACCCCCTAGCACTTCTTCCTTTATTTTCCTTTGCATCCATTTTACTTTTACCATCCTCCAATGTCTCTGGTGACGAAGCGGATTGAAAATACGAATTGAGACACTTTTTGCCCGTTTTGTACGCTCGTACTCCCGTCGTACCCTTCATTCTATCGGTCACCATTGGAATTTCATAACGCTGAAAGTATGACTCACCAAACACTGTTTAAGGGAAACCCAATGGTGTGGATTTAAGTGCCCCGAAGCGGAGAACATCAGTGGGGGGGGGGGGGCGAATCTCCGCCGTGACCTCCCGTCCGACGATCGTGTTGACATTGGCACTGGTGTGTGCGGGGGAAGGGGAGAGGGTGTCGCCTGTGACTGTCCCCGTAATGGCTCCCCCGTGCTTGATCGAGTGTTTTTCGGGTTTCTCCGACTCCCCCTCTCCCTCACCCCTATCCTTCCGCCCAATTGAGCATCTCGAGAGAGTGGCAGAGAGAGAGAGAGATAAAGAGACGCCGCTTCGTTCGGCCAAGCGGAGTGCGGGAGCAAGGCTATTAAGCACTGTCCTCGTTTGATCATCTCTCCTGAGACGGCGCCCACCCCACACTCCCTCTAATGGTCCGATGCTCGACAGTGTTTTTTCCCTAGTGAAAAACCTCTTTCTTTATCAGCCGAGGTTTTGTTTACCGCGCATACAAATGGGGGGAAGAGGTCGGAAGAAAACCAAACAGCTTCAACACCTTTGATGATGGAACCGTTGCTATTAGAACAAAATCTGGCACTCCCTATTTTCTACGTTTAGAAGGGTGACAAAAAATCTAGCATTCATTGTTATTTTTATGCAAAATACCCAGTCTCAATGTCTATGGTAGCTCGTCTGAGTGTTGGGAAAATTTTATCTAGAATTTGAATCGCTCCGCCTCAGTCAGTACGTGAATCATTTTATGAGGGTCCTGTCGGTGAAGCATCTCAAAGAGTATGCTCAAGAGTTCCGTGTAATATTATGTTTAGCGAAGCGAATTGTTTCGCAATTTCCTAAGTGGAGAGGCGTTTCGTGGCAAACGCCTACAATGACTTGGTATCACCTACTGAACACTGGTTTTAAATCTTTCGGTCATTTTTACAAATTCCTTGAACTTGTGAATCGGCTGATACTGGAAAGGGCTGTGGTGCCAACCCTGTTCAGTATCAATTCGTCATTCCACCAGCCGCTTGTATGAAAAATTATTGTTGGGACCGGTTGATACTCTTTTTATTTATTTTTATTAAAAACATCAAGCTTGTCAAATCTTTCCATTTGCAAGGCAATCTCTTGTTTTCTTTTTGAAACACTCCCTTCGGGCTCATGTTTCGGACTTAACCAAGACCCATTATATTCCGGGTGTAACACGACACGCCTTGCGGCGAGGGAGGGGGGGGGGCACAACTTCGCCCCCTCCCCTCTCAGTCATTATCATTGCCATTTTTTTAAAGGAATGTCCCCTCTGCTTGTGTTTCGGAAGTACGGAGGAGGGAAGAACGGAATCCGGCGTGACTCAAGACTAAGGCAAACATTACGAGAGACCTTTTTCTCCCATTACGTCATTTGCTTTTTGCTTAGAGTGGCGAGCGGGGTTAAAAGGGCCCTTGAAAGGTAATGGAAGGGAAGTCGTCCGTGTGGGTGGGAGGAGGGGTTAAGGGAGGCGTCAAACAGCCATCCCTCCCTCTCTATCTCCTCCTCAACCTCCCCTCCCTCAAGCTGCATCCCTCTATACGTGCCCTCTACCTCCCCTCTGCTGTCTCATCTCTCTCTCTCTCCGCCTCTCCAGGCTCTCCCAAGGCGAGCCTAAGTTACGT
Source organism: Hetaerina americana (assembly GCF_022747635.1). Taxonomy (NCBI): domain Eukaryota; kingdom Metazoa; phylum Arthropoda; class Insecta; order Odonata; family Calopterygidae; genus Hetaerina; species Hetaerina americana. The sequence continues at coordinate 28,165,940 of NW_027286181.1, forward strand.
AAAAGACGACGGCGGAGCGTAAATAACACCACAGTGCTATTTACAGCATTATGAAATGATATTCAAAATTCATTATCGCCCCCTTAAGAGTTATCACATGCCCTCGAGGGTGTTCGACTTGAGAATTTAATGGACGTTCCCGAGCTGAATCCATCTCCGGTGTCGCTCTCCTGTGCTCTTTATCATTATAGTAATTACTTGAGGCGCATTATTGACCACAGGGATGCCAGTGTGATGCCTTTGGACCATGTCCGGCACAGTTGTTTTATTAAGTTATCACGAAAAATAGCATCTCTCAGGTGGAGGTCGGTTTGCCTTCTGGTATGTCGGCGACCGATTATGGCATCAAAACTATTTTGTTTTGTGATTGCTATACAGTTAACGAGCTTCTCTTAATTCCGCGACTGTAAGCGAGATTTTCTTTCGGAAATCTGGAAAACACTTGTAATGCGATTACACGAATCTTGAACAAACTCAAAATGCCTCGTTCTGTTCCCTTGATCGGAGGTCTCTATAGAAGCATGAGTGTTCTTCATCTTCCTAAATGCTGGGAGCCTTCTATTTCAAATCAAGTTTTTATTGTGACGGATGGATGGATGGACTTGTATGTAAGGGCACGTCATTTTTTTCATGGAGGGCGGTAAAAGTTAAAAAGTAAGTACAATGTTAGACTTGAGACCAATGGTAACTCTGTTATCTGTTGATGTGTACGACAGTTTATTACTATGTTCTTCAAAAATGAGTGAGTACCATAGGTTCTGTATTGATTTTTGCGAATCGCGCCTAAGGAAATAGCTGACTGCCAACAAGAGAAGTGAGAGAGATACGAAGCACAGGCCGCAACCGCGATCGAGTGTGCCCACTTTTTTAAAGTTTCGTTTTGCACCTGGCTTTGCCGACCACTAACTCTTCCCCATTACGTGATGGCTGCGATGGGGAATCTCTTAGTCGGCCACTCTGGATCCCTCGATGGATCCCCCTTTGGTAGAGCGAGCTCGAAGGGCCGAATCCGCGTTGCGCATCTTGTTCTCTCCTTCTTTTGTTCGTCCGCAGCCTTCCTTTGGAAAATTGCGCGAGATACCTCCTCCTCAACTCCGATGTCTCCTTCCTTCAACTGCTCCGCGACAAGGTGACCATCTTCGTTCAATTTTTTCCCCATTTAAAGAAACAAGCGAGGGAATAAGATGCCCTTCCCGAAGGAGTCGTTTAAGACCTACGGCGAAAGCCCAAGAAGCATACTTGATACATTAAGGCGGTTGCGAGGAATCCGCATTTGGATTCGGGCGGTGGAAGGTAATGAAAAATTAAACTGGTTTTTCCCTTGGAAAGCAAGGATACCGAAGCGGTTGTTTTCCAGCACTCGAAATTCAATTTAACAAGAAAATTGTGTTTCGTCATTTAACTATACTTTTATTAATTATTACCGTATGTAATAGCAAAGGTTCCCGTTCATATTCTTGATATGTCCCCCATATCCTATATCTTTCGTATGTTTGAAAAAAATTAATAGTTTCGAGAGGCTTTTATCTTCATACATATGTAGCAAAACATAAGATTTTCCCAAAGCCTGTGGTCTTACGTAAAATTAAAATTTATGAATGTCTTGCATTTCTAATGGGATGTAGGAAAACCAACATGATAAGGAAAGAAGTCTTTAGAAACCCCTTGACGTATTTCATTTTGCGAGTCTTCACGTTGGAAAAACCAAGTTAATATAACCATGATGTTAAACCGAAGTTCGCCGTCGAGCTCAACTTTTATTGTGTGGGCACACACCAAGGTTCACGCCAACATCCTATCGTTTCTCTCACTTTAAAGCGTGCCTGTCTTCAAATTTGTTTTCTTAATTAGCTGCTCGTAGCAGCTTTCACGTGCTTTTTCACTCGCATTCCAGTACGGCTTTTCACTGATGAAGCGTAAGTGATTTCAAAGCGTACTGAGAATCGACGTGAAATAGACTTAGTAAGGGAAATCTGCGCAGTCACAGCCAGCCACTTATCCCTCTCGCATCGCTGCATAGAAAAACAACTGTTTTAAATTATTCTTTTCTTTGCTCTTTTCCTGAAATGGCGTTTGAGTAGCTGTCTTCGGAATAAAACTATTTGAAAGAGAATAGTTCGTCGCAGAATACGTTCGTCATTGTATGATTCACATTCCCACTGTGCATCACGTGTTAATTATGTATGATATTCTGGATTTATCTATTCCTTCGCACTGAACCTGTTATTAAATGATGACGGAGGGGATTTTCAGTGTAGTGGCCATTAACATGAGAGAGAAAATGAAATGGAACGCAAAATCAAGTGGAGACATTAACGACCGCATATGATGTAAAGTTCGTGTAATATGACTATTTTTAGGTTCAATCAGTGCTGCGGCTCGCAGTAGTTATGTTTTAATTCCAAAAATATTGATTGTACATTGATTTCCGATACAAGCTCAACTAATTTTAATGTTTGTCTCTTAACGGGAATGTTCATACGCGCCATGTAACCGCTGGAGATCGAGATGGTGGAGTGGCTAATGTACTAGCTTTTCTTCCTTATGGTCCGGGTTCGAATCCCAGAGATGGTAGGATTTTTCATTGGCATATTAATTCATACTTGGGGTGCTTTGTGGAAAGCACTTAATGTGGGGTACGCCGGCCGTCGGATCCGACGTTAAACACTCTTACCCCTTGACGCAGGTCGTTAAGAGTGAGCAATACTGACGAAGGGTTTCTCTCCACCCTTCCGCCATTCCCTGAACATTCTATCCCTACCAAATTACCCTCATATCTCTAATGACGCAAATGACCTTAGCTGTCGGCCGCTTTTCCTAGTAACTACTACTATCTAACTGCTTGAATGTCTAAACGATTAGCATTTATCACGCGTTCAAAGTGACGATGATGACTAGATGAAGACTTGACGAAATTGCGATCTTTGGGTGAGCTGCATATTACTCTGTTTTCAAATTTACGCCTCCGAAATAAATTGTGCCTCAAGGAATGCGGGCATGTGCGCGGACTCGGTCGAATCCAGTTGCGAAATGCGTTTGTTTGGGGGAGTGGGCAGACGAGACGGAATTCCTCGTTCAATCACGTTTTCGAGGCCCTCTCCTCGCGAAGAAACGGCGCGTGCACTTCAGGCGCAAGATTTAGAATGCCTGATGCGTGCACCTGTCACCCCCCTCCACCCCTCCTTCGACTCCACATTTCCCTTCCCGTCCGGCGTTTTGTTCTTTGATGTTGAACTCGCTTTCGTCGGAAAACCCCGTTTCCCTTTTAATCCGATGTGCATTTCGTTCCCCGCACGACCAAGTGTGCTCTCGGTCGGGTCTGTTTCGTTTAAAGTTTTCGTATCTCGATTGCTGTTCACGATTTACCTAACGGGATGCTGTTTTTTAAATAAAAAAGAAATGGGGGGGCGGTGCGTGTGTGGTGTGTACCATGGATGACTCGGGTCTTAATTAGGGCCTCGTTTCCGGGACTGTTCCCAAACTTTCCCTCTCCGATACCTTATTTGGATGCACCGAACGGAATGGATCGCCGGAGGGAGGGAGTGGGGAGAGCGTCCGTCCCTCGATCCTCGCTCGGCCTCGGCGTATTAAAATAAAGAAAACAAGAACTGCTCTTCTTCTTCCACGATTGAGAATATATTCTAGAGGGTCCGAGGTACGGTCGAATCGCAAATTCTACACGTAATATGTCTCAAGTCTATAAATTTGAATGCCCTCCCGTCCTTACTTCTTAGAGGTTGTTGCTCTCTTGTGAACCTTCCTCTGCAACCACCTTCCGTTTTCGGTATTTTTCTTGCTTCTGTGCCGCAGATATAATCATACCATCGCGAACATATGGGATGTAATATTGCGAAACACTTTTATTCCTGAACGTTTCTGCTCACGTTTAGATCTTCCTGAAGAGTGTCCGTTCGTTAGCGGACGTTGAGTGATTGGTTCACCGGATGTGAAACGTTTTAAATGGTGTAGGCGTACAAAATCGTGGGCGGTTACATGGCAGAGCCCGTCATTTTAGGCAGTTTTCAAAATTCCTCACAAGACATTTTTTTCCAGCGTTTGGATATTTTCTTTAGCTTGGAAACAATTGTTCGTTCGCTGCTCAAGTCCGAGGAGGATAGTGGAAAAACACATTGGCAATGCGCAAGTCTGTCAGTGCCGGCTCTGTGGTGACCCCCTTATGTGTACCGAAATGTAAGACTTTTTTACTTTGAAAAAAAAAGGAAACCTTTGCTCTTCTTTGCACGATTCCGTAAAAATTCACCAACCCACTCCGGGCGGCCTCCATGAAAGGGGGGAATGAGCGAGGACTTGGGTTCCCGACAAGGACGACGTCAAAGTGTGTCCTCTCTCGACCCACCGCCCCCGCGTGTCCCCTCCCACCTGAAAAATCCGTGTGTGGACGAGGGAGGGACACTCGGCTCCGGCGGCGGGGAGTTGTCGTTGCCCTCCCCACATGTCGCTAGAGGAGAGGCGAAGAGAAATCGACGTTGGGCTTGCTTTTGCTGCTGCTCTGGTGTCGGCGCAGTCCCAGACGATGCTGCGTGCTCATATATGGAAAAGACGGGTCGCGCAGCCGGCACATTCACTCATTGGGTCCTCCTCCCTCCCGCCGCCTACCCTTCTCCCACCCACCCCCTCCATTCCCGCCCCTTCGAGCCTTCTCCCTCTCTTCCCCCCCCGCCCCCCTCGTTTCCTCGCCCTCCTCCTCTCCGCCCTATGCGGCCCTCGCTATAGAAATGACGTCACCCGGGTTCCTTCGTCACCTCTCGTTCGAAATAGCTCCCTCCCATACGGGCAACTCTTTTCACTCGGCCGCGTTTTACGCGGGCCACCTAGATTAGTATGGATGCGAGTGTTGCACTCATTTGCATCCTATTTGCACTAGGAACGTGCTCCGCGTTCTCTCGGCGTCTCGGTTTTGAAGTGACGCGGATAATAATTTCACCCGGCTGGTCTCCGGGAATTCGTACCTTTTCGGCTACCTGGAACCTGAGACGGAATTTTTCTCCTTTGAGTTACTCTCATTAGTGTGGAAACTCTTTAAAATTTATCTGCATGGGTGTATGATTAGGTGATGGGACGGGAGAAGACTTTCAAAACTCTCAAAGCAATCGATAATGTGGTTATAATCCAAATTTTGATAATCCCTATTCTTTTAACTAGCTAAAATAAATTAATATTCCAAAGGCTGTTAGCTGATTATATGTGGAAAATCGAATTGAAGTTATTGGTAAAATATGGAATTTATTGTATCAGTGTAAAGAGTGAAAAGTAAAATTAGTAAAGAGTATTACTACATAGAATAAAGATTATAATAGGAAATCGGTACGGTCAGTAAGATTAGCTGTTGGTCTTCTGTTTCCTCAGCCTCGTCAAATTAAACATTAGTATTTAAACCAGACCCTACATTATTCCAGAAGAAAATAGATAAATTAGTGTACTGGTTTCCTTTTCGTCTTATACATTGGGTAGGGACAGTCGTCAAAATATCGCCCTACATCCCCTTAATCGTGCCCTAGAATAGGTAACAAAACTATCCTAGTATCGCTGATTGCCAGCGACTGCTTTCGCAGCCACGTTCGCCCGTTTCGCTTTGCAGATTGAATAATAATAATAAACGCCAGAGGGAAATTCTTGTTACCTTTATAAGTAACGACAGAAAATTCACTTACAATAAATATTAAATTTGATGTAAGTTCCTCTATAAAACATCCCGCTTAGTCAACCGCCCTGGTTAAACTTGTATGGAGATTCGCAGTGAAAAAATCGTTTAAGCATACTGCAACTCGAGCATTGAATTTCCCGATTACCGTTAGGTTGCGTTTTCACCAGTTGCATTGGTTGTAAATAGGATAGTGTAGATGGTAGGCGTACTCTAATAGAGTTGATCAATGGAATCTCTAATGCTTTTTTCATGGTATATCCACACCTGATGAGGTAATATTTACAATTGTCATCAAGGAAAGTTACCTACCTACCTTGCCAACGGTTTCTTCGTATATACGGTACGAGATGACTGTCGTACCCAAGGAATGTTTACCATCACCCGCCATTTAAACCTGCAGTTGAAAATGATTTTCGCTTTTTTTTCTCACCGCTTATTGTCTCCCTCCCTTTTGTCTTTGGCCCCATCTCTTATTCCGCGGACCATTTCTTCGCGTCCAGGCGATCTCTGGAATTTGTGTGTGGAAGAAAACAGTTTCTCATGGTTGGTGATATTTTTTTTGTTTTTGCTGTTATTCTCTTGGTTCGTTGCTCGCGAGGCGCGCCCATCTGAGCGCCCATTGCCGCCTTCCTAAAGCTAAAAGACCAATCAATCAATCGCTCGCTCAGCCGTCTTTCTTTCCGCCCTTATTGAACTTTTTGTAGCTCGTGTTGGGAGGCGTAACGTTCGAAACAATTGAAAACGGTTGTCAGCCGTGAAATTCGCATCATTGGCCGTTGCAATTTTTTTGACTCACTTTCCTTGTCGATTGATACATCATCCTTTTATATTTATGGCACTGTTTTCCACCTGCCATTTAATCGCTGTATTTTTATCTCAAAATTTTATTAAATGTTGAAAGTCTTCTATCAGATTCTTAGTTTTTTTTTGATTCGTGGTCTATGATGTTCGATAAAACATCGCACTTGTTTAGTACAGTAGTACACACTTAAAAATTCAAATTCTCTGAATGAACCTTTTACGTGATTGCCATTATTGGGTGATAATTAAATGAGTGAATTTGCCTCGACAAATAAGTCATTTTAATTTTAATGAAAGTACGAATGCTCCGGTATGATTTTATACCTGCTCGTAAGTTATTTAAATTTATTTCCTTAACACTTTATGGAATATAATGAATGTTAGGCGTGTATTTTAGCGTTATTAAAAAAATCTAAGCAGTGATTGCACTTGGCGTACTGAATGAGACTGCTACCTTGAACACTAATTATTTTGTCCTCTTCAACAAATGCAAGGCAATTTACTCAAGAGCTGTTAGAGCAGAATAGGAGTGTTTCATGATTGATCCTTTTATAATGATGGTTATTAGTGCTGTTAGATTTGTTCTCATTGGAGGCTCTTCGTACACCGTTGCAGGCTTCCCGATTCTCACCTCGGATATCAATGATAAACCCAAATACGAGAGGAAAAAGCGCTTTCCGGGACCCTGGAGACATCCATCTGCAAGGCAAAGCAATAAATCCAATGTATAACGACCCATATTGAATCGGGAACGGTGAAATAAATGACTTCAGTTGATCTCACACTTTGCGAAATAATGTCGTCAAATTTGAATGCCACCTTGATCCGTCGGCATCGTATTGGATTGCATTATGTGCTTGCTAAACGAGATAAGCAACTAACTGGTTGTCTGGGCTGGGAATGTGGAAGAGGGCTGCAATCAAGTGAGAGATTGCCAGATAGATAAACGTCTTTATTTTGTGGGACGAGAATAAAATAAATGAGACTCATGGAGTGGTCAAAATAAAAATTGCAACCACGAAGTTGATGCCATGTCAAGTGTAAACGCTAGTACGTGGAGATGGAGTGAAAAACAATACAACTTGGAAGTAGGGTTGATAATAGTAATGGCTATTAAGTATTATTACACGTTACTATTAACATAAGTACGTATGGAAAAAGAATAATTTCGCCATTTATTCGTTCAAAAATGTCCGTTGCTGGCATACATCTGACCAAAAATAGAGAAAAGAGCCCACTAATCAACGAACATAAGGTTTAGCTAGCGTCTTATGGCAAGATACGAGCGTATGTGCGTGTTAGGAATTCTAAACAAAGTATACACTTAGTTCATGACTGCATTCATCCATTAGTACAACAAAAATAACTCCTCGCATATAGCTATGAAGGAAAATAATAATGTATTTAAGTTTTTATTATATTATTTCAATCATTTATGGCAGCACCTCATGGTTTTTGACCCTCTGACCTTGATGCTCAATTTGGAATGTATCTTTTTATCGCAGTACACAGCAGCAGCGGATCCCTCTTTGAGAAAAAAATATCTCGCCATCCTGTATTCTTTTCGTCTTGTTGCTCGGAATTGCGCGTCTTTGGAGCTTGAGGTTCCTTTTTGTATATCGCTCGATTCCCTTTCGCTCCGCGACAAGAATTCCATTTAAGGAGGTGATTTCAACGCTCGGGGAAGGATTTCAACAGAAACTCCCCCTTCGCCAGTTTCCCAAACAGGAAAGGAGGTGGTGGGAGGGTAAATACGTAAAAATCGCCGCCCCTCGACTCGGATCGAAAGTAATGGATTAATTGTGACGGCCGTGACTTAACGGAATTCCATTTTTAGAGCGCCGGGTAAATAAATGTTGGATACACTTGGTTTAATAACACGTTTAGAAGTCTTACAGCATTGGTTCTCTGTTGTGTTTTGAAGGTCATCAACTTAGGAACTTCGACCGATGCGCCAATGTAATCAATATTTCTTCCTTCGCCATCTGTGACGGTGAATGGAGGCATCACGGTAACTGCGACGATTGGCTCTTCTCGCCTGCGCCTTGCATGCTTTAGGAAGTCATTTAACACGTTGGAACCAACTTGTTTAGTCTTCTGGCTCCTTACTCTGTGGCATTTTTATCTTCACTGCTTTCAGCAAAGAAAAATATACCTCAGATTAGTGAATCGTTTCTTTCCTTTTGGCTATTTTAGAAGTTATTGATCCGGTAATATGGAATGTATACACGAGGTTTAGTATGGCGATGATTCTGGTGGAAGAAATAGATTTTTTTGACAGCAGTTGGAGGGTTAATCGTTTGTTCAAGGGTTGGTACAAGTTGACTGGTTTGATTTTTTTCACTTAGCGAATGTCAGAAGCTCCTTTTAATTATCTCAACTATTTTAAATAAGCAAAAGTAAATATTATATGCCTGGTAATTTGTACGCCATGGGGGACATATTTTGAGTTTTTTGGATGAAAGTAGCAATGACACCGTTAATCCATGTGAAATTTGAAAATGCAAATAAAATTAGTTTTAAATAACGTTTGTATGCAAAACTTAAGGCCGGTAGCAGTGTTCGATTTTAAAGAAAACGTAGTAATTCTGTAAATTTTGTTTTATCACTATTGAGCGAAAATCAAATGTTTAAGAATTGGATTTTAGTAGAAATAACGTCTATTTTTTTGGTTTAGTTATTAAATACCTTTTGGATTGCTAAATGAAGTTCACTTAGCAATATACTATTTCTTATCGTGTATCCAAAATAAAAATCTTTTTGCGATGTATTGCCCGCATTTCAGCGAAATTAAACTCCATCATACTACCGATCTTATTATAAAAGATTCTGGCATGAATACTGATTGACCTATGGGGTATTCCGCTATTCCGGTACAAGAGCAGAGAAGTGAGCATGAGGTAAAACTAGAGAGGCGATATTTGTGACACGTACGGACGGGGTACAAGAGTGGCGCATTTGGGTGCATATAGATATGAATCACGAACTAGTTGGTATTCCGTCCCTCGGTTCAGGGCTGGTGGAAGTAAGATGTCACCTCCCCAGAGAAGTTGCGACATCACCCTTCTTATCTCGCAGCTCCTTTCAATCCTCCCCTTCTCCTCTAACCCCCCCCCCCCACTCCGTCCCCCCGACCCTAACATTAGGCCATGTGATTGGAGGGGATATATTTTTTTCCAACGAATGCATATACATATATGTATATAAATATGTAGCCCGCGTCATTATCGCCGAGTGCGTGTTTTGCCAGTAAATAACCGCACTCTTTATTTTTAGGAGTGGCGCAACGCGACTTAAGTGCTCCAAGTAGGAGTGTGAAATTTATAATACTAAAATGTATTCCTAGGCATTGGATAATTCTGATTTTTTGCTCAAAATCTCGCTGTTTACCCGTACATTTGATGTTTATGACGTTCACTTATGTAGGGCTACAAGATTGTGGAGTATTCTGTAGACTAATCAGTTTTTCATTACAGTTTTATTTTAATTGTTAACAATGTAAAACTGAATGTTAATCGTGTACGTAGTTTGTATATGAGCTTCAAAGACCATAAACAGTACTACAAGTAAACAAATTTCAATCGTTCTGAATAAATGTTTGGACAGTAATTATACAATATTCACCTGTAGAGCTTAGTCTGCATCCCATGTTGACTATGCTCAACACAACCTGTGACCTCGGTTCTAACGGACATCTTTTTTTTTGTGTCGTGCTGCTATTGCTGTAAAATGAGGCGATAATTTATTTTCTGAAAACATCATGTCATTCTGAAAACCAAGAGACCAGTTGCTTCAAGCATTCGTTAATCGTTAACATTTTTGTTTGTCATCTAAAAAACATTTTTAGAAATTACATTAATTTGAGCTCAAAAATTGATTTAATCCATTTAGTAAAATATCTCAGCTTTCCAAATATATATATATAATCCATTAGAGTTATTAGAAAAATCATCTCGATATCCTCAAAGGTCAACTTTTATGAAAGCCAACTTGCTTAAAAGTAAAAGTTGTGCGAAAAACGGAGAAAACGCGCTGGCGTTACTTCCCTCCACTCATGGTTTTGCCCTCACATCTGTAATGGAACAGGAAGGTAATTCTTTCTAATTCCCCTCGCATTGGTACCAAGGGAAGTCTAAGATTGGGCCTGTTTCGTTGATAAACTTGACGTGAAATTACGCCAGTGTGATTATTAAGACGTCAAGTTTTCCTAGGTCTCCATTAGGTATTTCATCCCTGTTCATTTGAGCGTTAATGTAATCATACCACACGATGTCTTGTCCTGGAGAAAAAATCTGGTTTTAATTTTTTGAAGATAGCAGACCCCCGCAGAAGACGTCAACAAACGACCCTTTCAGACCTTGTCTGGCTGGCCATCTCTCCTTTCCATTTAACGTCCACGGTCCGCCCCATCTGAATAATTTGGGCTTTTAATTTTGTCTTTCGTATGTTCCAAAACATAACATGGCGTGCAATTTCGATAGAATAAATTCTCTTTTAAATACTACAGGGTAATTTCCCCTTTGAGGTTTTGTATTCTTTGAGTGAAAAGTCTACTTTTTTCTTTGGGTTTAATTTTTTCTTGCGTCACGTTTCCCCGATGCCTTGGAAGGCGTCTGAAGCATTCGGATTCACGCTGAATTGCCGTCAGGAAAGCGAGACTCGAGGAAAATTGGATAGAATGAGAACTCGTTGAGTTCTCAGTAAAAATTAATTTTGCAGTGTCCAATCTTTCATGAACATAACGTCTGCATACGGTATCCCAGGGCTTCAACCTCAGATAAATTCGGCGTTTAGCCAGTCATTCATTCCTCTCTAGGAGCGATTCAAATTCTTATAGCTTCTCAACATTTAAGCAGAAATAAACGAATGATTGCCGAAAGTCGTTCATAAAATGTTCAGACTCGAATTATAGAGATTTAAGATAGAACCTTTGGAGTACCACCGATCCTGTATTCTTGCAAAACAAAGTTGCAAGGTTTTTGAGTCTGCAAGGCAAACCGATTACGCAGATTATGTTGGTGAATGGTGCAATGGAGTTTCCAAAAGAGTTCGCCATTCATCCTGATAAATTGAGATGTTTTAAATTCCATTGTTCATTCGTAGAAATTCTAAGAGGCCAAGATTGATGGATACAGAAGATAACGAGAGGCAAGGTGAGACTAAACGTGTTAATAGAGATGAGAATGCTGGGAATTCGACTTTAGAGGATGGAAAAGAATAGGCATTTAGGATCGAATTAAGGGCGGTAGAAAGTATGCCGAGCTTAAGAATGAGTTATTGTACTATGAAACGTGGGGTAAAAAGGATATTTCGTGTCATGTTAGTTAGGGCTTAGGAGTAGAGCAAGTGTGGAGTCCTGAGGTACGTCAGAAACCGTCATTAGCATGATAGCTTAAAAAAAATCACTCATGCATATGATCAGAAGTGTATCACTCACGACTATTCTGAATCTCCTGAAATATATTCTGTGATGCCATTTTCCAGAAAAATATTAATACCACGGCGTCTTCTAACCTGGGAAAGTCGTAGAGGTAATTTTTACTGCGGCGTTGGTATACAGGCAAATTTGAATCAACCCAACGCTCTCCGAGATCGAGAAACCCACGAAAAAAAAGTCGGCTGCAACTCGCGAAGATTCGAACAATCCACATCAATCAGTCGACAAGCGCTTACCCTTCTTGGGCGTAATGGAGAGAGGGCTGTCGAGTCCCGAGAATTGGAGAGAGAGGGAGTGTGTTCTAGTGGCTGGAAAATAATGTCGATGGAGATGGATTAACGGGATGAGAGAGAGAGGGGAGACCGTCAGATGATAAAATATGATAGCGAGTATCTCGCCCCCGGAGTCCGTTCGAAGGGATGAGAAGCGCGAGCGGCAGTCGAGTCGCTCCCATTTCGGTTAACGGATTTAATCGAGCGAACGGAGTCCAGCCGCACACTGTTCGCGTGAAATATCATCGCCGCCGGAGTGCATGAAATCATCGGGTGGACCACGGAGGGGAGAGAATACGCCTCTTCCCGAGGCGCCGGACCATCATCCATCAAGACGTGGGCGGCCTCCAGGGGGGGGGGGCGAGAAGATGGAATGCTATGGTGGCCAAAGTGACGTCGACGAGCGCCATTTCATTCTCCCCCCACCCCTTTTTCCCCCTCCCCCCTTGGTTTACGTGCACTCCGAAAACCGTGCCGCGGACTGCTTGATTGCCCCCGATGGCCCTTGACACCGTTGCGTGAATTAGGGTGCAATTTTCGTCGACTGGTCTTCGGGTGTCTTGTAATTGATTCATTTCCTCCTGAATGCCTCACGACAGACGGAGAGCTGCGCTAACGTTCACTCTAATTAGGTACTGTGGTAGTTTCTTCAATCACTGGTGGATTTTATTCAACCATCTATGTATTAATGGCGAAAGATTAGTATCACATTTTAATTTTTGTTATCTAGGAGAAAAAGAAAAATTTCTTGAGAGTTGCCAACTTCCTTTCTCGGCGAAGAAATTCGTATAGCCATTCAAAGTCTAGGCCAGAAGGGAATGTCGAATTTGGCATTTGGCCAGGACTTGAATCTAGCTTTTGGTGCGTCTCTTGCTGTGAGCCTTATTTAGAGTGTTCTGATTGGATAACGTTTAAAATAATCCTCCTCCAGCAGTACTCGGTGTGATTTCGGCGTAGTCAACTCATCCATTTCCCTCTCCCACTCTCCGAACGCATACGTATTATAGTTTACTCAGGGAGCTTACAGGGGGTGAAATAATATTCAGCATACTTCAGTAATCAACTCGAAACTCTTCTGATAATCTCACCTAATACTAAGCCCACTGGCATGTGAAATTCACCACCCACATTAGTGGGGACAGTAAGTTTCCCGTTAATTCTCGATTCCCGTTAATTCACGATTGGGTATCAAAAAAATAATATTCAATCTTATAATAGGTCCGTCGCTGAATTTATCAACTGCCTTTCTCTATTGAAGTGTATATAGGTGCGTTGTATTAAACTTGAAAGGCGTTGTTAAATTTATGTCTGCCCAAGGCCATCGAGCAAAATGCTATGGATAGAGGGTCCTTACGTAAGGAATGCGTTATCGTTGAATCTAATGAATAAGTTGTTTCATCTCAGCATTGTCGTAAATCGAACATATGGTTGAACTCTCCTTTTGCGAAGCGTGGGGCCAATGACAGATGCCTAGAGACGCCTAAACAGATGCCTAGAGACGAGCAGGGTTTCCAACCTTGCCTGGTGCCAAGGGTTTCTGCAATTGCTGAATTGTCTTCATTTTTAGTGTTCAAAGTAAGCCCAAACTCTGAATATTTCGCCGCTGGCAACATTCACGGAGTGCTAATTGATAGAACGGCAAGGGGTTATACTTAAATTTCTTCGGTTTTAATTTTTGTATTCACCTTTACCACGACCCGAATTGGATCTAACTTCGGAATTCTGGGTTAGCACTGTGTTTATGATAATAAGGGAGGGAATTGACACGCGCCAAACTTATTTAGGAAACGAAGCAAAAGGTTCAATTAAAAATTAAAAAAAAAACAAATGAGGTCGACCGCCTTTTAATCACCCATTTTCACTCCTCGAACTTCTCTCGTCCTCTGGCGCTGAGCGTGCCGAAGATCATTTCCTTTTTTTCGTCCTGGGAAATCGGAACTAAACGTTCAAATCCCACCCTGACTTTGTTTTTTTCCCCCGAGTGTTTTTATTATTCGTAAACCTTCAAATTCTTCTTCGCTCGCCTCGAATCTTGATCCCAAAGTCGTGCGACCAGCGAGCGTGCTCATCCGGATACGTGTTCACTCCCTGCGAGTGTCCTCTCTGGGATGTGAATGGTGTGGAAAGAGACTTACAAAGAGTTATACTAAGTGCGACTTGGTGCCGTCCCTTCTTTCCGCCCCGTTTGCGCCCGTGCGAGCGCGTGTTTTAGCCGTGCCTCACCCAATCCACTCCCCTCTTCCCCTCACCCCTCTCTCACCTATTGATACAACCTTCCACTCATTTTCTCTCTCTCCCTCCGCTCCTAATTGTGTCGTCCAGCCAACGCAAACAGGCCATCCTTATAAAGTCTTGGCACCTTTCCTCAGCAACAACCTCTCGCATTCCATCTTCCTACGTCCCGAAAAAAATAATTAAAAGCCTCTTTTTTTTCCCCACCCCCTCGGGCTAATCCTCTTAATACTGCCCATATCAATTCAAAATGCTCCTCGAGCAGCAGACAGAAGACATCTGGAGGCTTTTTTCTTTATCACTTGAAGTACTGGACCAGGGTGGTAACGCTTTTTGGGAATTTTCATCCTTTCCAAGTTTCCCAACGGCCAACGTCGAACGATTTAGCGGTGGTGTGACCCCCACAGATTGGGCTCCGATTGTGTTATTCTAATGCCCCCCCCCCTCGTTTTTGTCCGGCACCAAATTCATTCGGGGGTTTGGCTAAGAGTTGATGCTCGACTTATTTTTAAACCATCGCGCCCAGCCTGGCACAGTCTGTGGTAAAATTTGTGAGTTTTATGAAGAGTTTATGACCGAAGTAATTGTAATTTCCCTCTAGTAAAAAGGATTCATTTAAGACCAGGTTCCGCCTTTTCCTAAATCGTTTTTGCTGGTGGAAAATTGTAGATATTTCAGTCATTAATATGTTCCAATTTCACGAAATAAAGCCCGGAAGTAGGCCATTATTTCAACATGTTATTTAGTAATGCAAGCCGTTTCCCATACTGAGTGTTTCGTACATGTCGGTGTAATGCCTAAGAACTAACGGTGTTGGGGCAGAAATACTGGGAATTTTGGATGATTACAGATTGGAATGAAATTCGTTTTACATAGAAAGAAAATACTCATGGGTGAAAGAATTATGTCACGCAGCGAAATAGGACCTTTTTATAAATGTGAAAATGAGGTGCACGAACCGAATGATGTCGTACATTGAATGGCCAAGGTATTTTATTTGAGTGGTAATTCTCTATTCATTTGATGTTACTGGGAAGCCTACTCGAAGTTCATAAATTTTGAGGAATGATTTCACCGAGCGAGCAAATCATTATCACTTCCAGAACAGCGCATTCTGCCACACTGCCGCCTCGTCTTCATTCATTCCGTAATTTTTAGCGACATCCCACGAAAATATTACGGCAACATTTACTCATTTGCTCGAGCACGGCGTACTCTTAAAATATTCCAAGGGCAAAGATAGGACGGGAATGAACTCGTTGAAGAAATCTTCGATACGATTCTCGGGTCAAGAAGTTACCATGTCGTGATAATTTAGCGAGAAGTGCATCATCCAGAAGCACTGAAGTGGTGCTATGAGGAAATATTTCTCATTAGACATAATCCAATAATATATGTACATACTTAAATAACACTGAGCTGAAAAAACAAGTATAGAGCACAAAAAACCTTCATAATAGGATAGTGTGTGTGTGTATATATATATATGGGTCGCGGTAGTCCAGGGGGTAGAGCGTTGGACTACTGACCAGAGGGTTCAATTCCCAGGCAAGCCTCCCAGGGCACCTGTAACTCCACCCAAGCTATGTGATTTTTCCGGTACCAGATCTTCCTGGGAAACCATAACCGGCACAGAGAAAGGAACTGGGCCCCATACCCTGATGTGTGAATTTCACACGCCGTCGGGCTTAGTACTGGGTGAACTCTACCATCACCTATTAAACCAACCTTCGGGTTGATTACTGTGTTTATGGTTTTTTATACACACACACACATAAAAATGTATTTAAAAAAATATATATATATATAAACATACACACATATATAAATACATGCACACACACATGTATATTTTATATATATATATATATATTCTTCGCTATAGCCATTATATATTTCTTGCAATTACGGTTGTTTTTCAACAAACAATACGTCAAAGAAATGTATAAATTAATGTGCGTAGTCAATCGGTGGTTTAGAAATAACATGTGAATGCTTTGATAAAATCAAGTGTGGTTGCTGGGAATAGTTTATTTCGATGACAGTAATTAATATTAAGTCCTACGATAACATTTTCAGTCGATGGATGAGGTACACGGTGTTATTAGTGTCCCATCAATGTGTCATTCGGGCATGTGGAAATCAGAAAATCCTTCATACTTAAGATGGAGGATAAATAGCCTTGTGGTGGTGGAATGAGCTGGGCGTGAGACGGCGTGGGCTCCCTCCCCCCCCCCCCCCACACCTCTTCTAACCGGTCTCCCGAAGAGTAATATGATGAGAGCACACTGGCGTTTAATAGAAGTATACTGTAAGTAATGGCAGCGCGTGTGAAATGTTGCGCTCGGGCGCATAATGAATCGCAGTTTGCATTTCTCAACACCGAGCTCTGTGTCCCTCGCCAGTTCTCTGGGGATGTTTTTGTGAGCAATGTTGCCGTTTTGCCGCTAGGTTTTTCTCTGTATCCACTAGACACATTGTCCCCTGTGACTGAAGTTTATGATTTCTAAGCACGTCCCGACTCCAATTGGTAATTTACTCGACTATCCCGACGTTGCAACGCGAATCAAAATCGATCAATTACCGGCGGCTATTATTATCAGATCTCCACTGTTCATTCCAAGCTCTTTTTTACGATTTTTGCCATAATTTGGCTGGTGCGCGTGACGTTTTCCGGGCCACCGTGTCTGGCTATCACTTCCACCGAGCGCAAGAATATTTTGTTATGATCAGAATATGATTGAGAACCGTTATAGAGGGATTTGGGACTAAAGACTACTAGTAATATAGGCCTTCATCGGAGCACCTAAGTCAGATGCCGTCCTATCGTAAGTAGTATCGAGGTAAAGAATGTTAGCTATATGGGCTAATTTAATGAAAACAATGTTATCAAATGGAGTCTTGTCGTAAAATAAAAATGTTCTGGTCCTAAAATATAACTATTTGAATAATTTCAAACCTTCTGGAATCCATACTCATTTTTCTGGTTGGGGATAATGGCCATACATTTTTAAATGCCTGTGAACATTTCAAAGAAATCATCAAGTTTTCGAAGTTACCGCCTTATCGAATAAAATTTCCTCCAAAATGAAAATGAGTCATTAAATTTCCCAACCCAATTAATATTCTTATATTGAAACAATAATAATAATAATATAAAATCATGCAATGATAATTAATCTGAATCTACCACTTTATCTACCCAGAAAAAGATCAATGATAAAACTAACCAAAATTAATCATGGTTAGATTGAAGAAATAGCATAAAAAATTTCGAGGTATCGAGAAATCAAATTTGTTTTTTTGTCGGCTATTAAGACAATGGAGCCAATTAAAACGTCTTAATACTCTGTGTGTGAATTTCACCGCTTATGACTGATGTTGAGGATAATTTAAAATGCGCGAGAACGAACCTGCGTTTTCCTTCAGAGAGGCGCGCAACTTCGGCCCTTTCCAGTGCCGAGTCGTGGTGCTCTTTTTAGGAATAATTTGGAGGCTGTATAGGCTCCCTACTCTTTAATCGTAAACTAGCAGTCGAAGACGCAGCGAAAGAAAGGGGGGCGCTACGTTTTTGTGGAGAGGGGTGGTTTTGGACTTCGCCAACGACCACTCACGAAGCAACGCGAACTGGAAGAGAGTGGTACGCCTCAGATCAGATAGATATTCCCCCCCTCCAGAAGGACAGAGGTTCGAGGCGGAGGGAAGGTGGTCCCACGCCCATAGACGGATATTCTTTAGCTCCGCCGTCGGTAGGTGGGGTGTCGTATACGTCCGTGAAAATCCCTCGGGGAATCAGAAGGCAGTTTTAATCATTCTCAGGTGACGAATGGTGTGCTTCGACTCGACCGATTGGAAAGTTATTTATAACTCCTGCGCCTTATACGGCGTCTTTCAGTTTTGCCATGTTTGGTATTTGTCCAACTGTCATAGGAAGAGGACAATCTTATTGCGTGGAATGTTGACATTTGAGAAAGTCCCCCAGATAAGACTGCCACTGTATCGCAGCTCAATTAGTGTTTTTGTGGAATATCAGGTGTGAACTAGCCAGGTGGCGCCCAATAATACTGTTTTACATTGATTAGCTGCAAAATAGTGGTTAAAAGCGAGATACAGATCGGGCATGATATAAACGTAAAAATAGCACAGTATAATTGTACGTACTACTCAAATTCGGAGGCTAAAAATAATCGGTTTTTCTTTGTTTTCGGTGGAAATCGTATAGTAAACCTTACTCGCAGTCTGTTCGACGGAGTGGTATGAATCGGGTTTGAGACTCAACTTGAGAAAGTAGTGAATAATAATTTTGTTGATTTCACTTGCTTACGACATTAACTTCGTGGTCAATATCGGGGGATATGTGGACAAGCTAAAAAAAATGTTGGAATTTACTTGTAGAGCATTGGGGAAATGTGAGGAAAAGGTTAAATAGCGATGCTATCTTTCTCTGGTTAGGTCTTACTTAGAATATGCTGCAGGTATATGGAATCCTTAGGAAGTTTGATTGATTGCCGAATTCGCCGATGCCGATCGGGTGCAGGAGCTAGATTTGTAAAACGCTGTTATGATAAACTTAGTAGCATATCCAAAATATTAGAGGAGCTAGGCTGGGAATCTCTCATGGAGCGAAGGTTAAATTACAGAGTAATCTCTTGCATAAATTGGATGTCTCTTTAGCAATGATGTTGAAAATGTATTATAAGCCCCATCGTACTACGGTAGGAAAGATCATGTCAATAAAATTCGATAGATTTAAGTGGGTAATTTTTCCCACGAACGATAAGGGATCAGAATAATCTTGTCCGAACGCGCTGTGGGGGGAAAGGTCAAAAGTTGTCTCGTATGTAATCAACCCCTGCCACACACCCTAGCACTGGCTTGTAGGGTATTACGTGAAGCAATTCAACTGACTCAGGTTTCAGTGACTAAAATCAAGGATCTTGATTTGGCTGATTCAGCCTTTGAAATGTCAGTCGGCCGATAGAAATAAACCAGCGAAGATACTAAAATTGTTCTTCACTATTACTTCTTTCCAAAGAGTTACTCCATGTTAATGAAACATGACGTAAGGAATATTTTTGCGCGAAAATTGCCTTTTGTTGTTTTAGTGAATGAAAAACGATGGGAGTCTTCAGAGGGAGGAAGAAATTAATAATTCTGTTATATTCTGCCGCACGTTCGAGTCTCCTTATCTTCGCGCCGGTCTTTCGTCCTACCATTTTACATCTCTTTATGATTCTCGGAGAGTGAAGTTCTATTTTCTTTCCCCCTCAGGGCCCGAGGTTAAAAGGATTGGGTAGTGTGGGCGTACGTGGCAAGTCCATTAAGTAGCCAAGTCCAGCGTCGCCTTCAAAGTGGAAACAAACGATGTCCTCTCAATCATTTTAGCCCAGATGGATTCGCATAAGCGGTAAAAATCAAGTCGGATTTTAAACTGGCGCGATTTTTCTCCGACCCACGTAGGTACCCGACCGGTGAACACGTGCATCAATAAATGCCTCCACTAAATATCCAACCATTAGGTCTCGGATGGGGTATATCAAGCTTATCCGTTCTTGCAATTCAAAATGACGAAGACCCCTGATTTATATCCGGAGGATTTTATTTATTTCTTTTGCATTTCGTCGCTCGGACGTCGTTTTTTTTGTCGTCCGTTCCTTTCGGTGAAGATACCAAGAGGTGACCTACTATTAATTCCCATACACGTGAATGCCTATTGGCCCTGGAGCCAATTCCAACTTATAAAATATAGGCGCCTAAATTGGCTCCACGATTCCGACCCACGCATTCTTGGTGTAGATTTTTTAATATCTTTAGTGAGTTCGACGAAATTGGATGATTTCAGGAGGTCTGGTTATTGGGTCAACAGAGCGTGATTAAAATTTGTGAATAGTAATTTCTGGTTTGTGGAGATCATTCTTCGGAATCAATATGAAGGGGATTTTTCATGACTTGAAGAGTGAAGCTCACTGAGGGTTTTCATTCGTCTTTCCAATCCGGAGATGCGTAACTTCAGGCCGTCATTTTGTATCCAATTCCAAGCTGAATCCTATGTCACTTTCCATCCCTCGCATCTCCCCGTTTCCTCCCAAGCGTTTCCCTCATTCGGATTCCTTTTGTTCCCTCATTGCCATCTATTACCCACACCCCTCGCGAATGTATTGAAGGCACCTGCCATTCACGAAAAATGAGTACCTCTACGTGACCACGTGAGCTACACAACCTCCTGCCTACTACGAGGTGTCACCATTTCTCTCCATTACTCCTTATTCATCCTATTTCTAGCTGGCTCCCCCCCCCCCCCAGACGTGCCTTTTTAATCTCACATTTACTTTTAATCACTAAAAATACTCATGCGCTGTCTCAGTAATTTTTTCCACCGCCAATAGTTTACATAAGGGCTCAGACTCGAGTGTGATCACAACTAAAGTAAATGGAGCTAATTTGTAATTCATTGACTTTTTGAGTTTGGAACTTGGCAGCCTATGAAATTTTCTTTCGTCCTTTCAATGTAAATCCTCCATTCTTCCATATTCCATGTTAATTACTATAGATCCTGGGTTTTAAGAGTAGGGTTATGTCGACACAGGGTTTCACTCCATCCCTACCCCATTCCCTGAATATCCTACCTCTACCAAATCACCCCACTAATCCCTAATGACGCTAATGGCCTTATCTGTTGGGCTCCTCCCATAATAACTACTGCCCAGATGGGTAATGGCTTTAGAAATTACGAACAGTGGTGAAATATAACGCTTTTGAAAGAGCTTCTTGAAGGTCTTTCACTTATGGGAAGTTAAAAGAGGGTCGAGGTGACCAGTGATTGGAGCGGTCGGCGCCTGACCGGAGGGCCTGGGTTCAAATCCAGGTGACGCCTCTGGTCACATCAGGTGTGAGTTTTTTCGGGTTGTGTGATTTTTTCGGGCTTAGTGAATTTTCCTTCCTGGAGCACAGGACCGTGGCGTTAGGAACCAGCCTCCCTAGCCTGCCGTTTGCTTCGTGGGGCTGTATTACAAGGTGACCTCTGACCTCACCCAGTCATCGGGTCGATTTTGTAATATACGACATTTCAGTGCTCTTTCGCTGATTCCCAAATGTTTCGAGACGCATGCGTACCTGTTTCTCCCAGGAAGATATCCAGTTATCGTCGATTCGACGTGAGGGGATTGCTGCGTACGTCGAGAGACGCATCCCGCCCGCCTCTCCGTGTATGTCGCGGGCTGTGAACCTCGGAATCTTGCATCGTCTACGCCGCTGCCCACCCTCGTGCCTCCAAACGAGTCTTCCTCTTCCCTCCCACGTCCCCTCTTCCCCTACCAGCGCTCACGGAAAAGTCCTCCATGACGTCACCGCCCCAACGCGCGAACTACTTCCCCCAGAGGAGAGGACGAGGGTAAAAAATAATGGTCTTTCTTTCCGTTCCGTTCTTGAAGTCTGACCAGCTGTCATCTTCTAATGTCGTCGTCACCATTATATTAGTCCTCTCGGTTCCACGTTATCTTGTACGAATGTCATGTTTTTTTCGCGCACTATCAGTTGCGTTGGAAACCGCGTTGCATCATTTTTTTTAGGAACAAGTAAGGTTCCTCTCTAATTGAGATGGGGGACATAAAATTGTTCAACTCTTGTGGTAAAGTAAAAACAAATAAAGTTAACTCTAAAAGGAAAGCGGGGGGTGAAAAAATACCCCATAGTGGGTGGAAATCTCCCGCCCAACGAAAACGGCTTACGTTTGCTTCGTCCTTCTAACTGATTTTTCTCCCATCCGATAAACTTTGAAAAAAAATCTTTGGGTCACGTGATTATACATTGAAAAAACGAAAAAAACGAGCCCCCGTAGGACTCGCGTAGTCATAATGGGTGTGAGATGCGATTTTTTTTTAATTGGGGTGTTTTTTCACCCCAGTTACAATAATAGGGTGAAAAAATAGCGTTACCGTTCTAGGGATTAACGGCGAGCTCAGTCCGGTATAGTGAGCAAAATATAGAAATAAATATGCGTCTCATATACGGAGCAAAACATATTGGATTATTCTGCTGGTGTGTTTCACCCATCGCAAACTTCCACGTGTTATTTTTTATTTTGGTTTGTACATCAAGAGAGTATGGTAATATATTCTTAACTCCATGATATAAAATCTGAGGCAGCTGACCAATTGGAACTCGCTAATGATCTTTCTCCGATAAACTGCGAGTTACCTCATCGAGAGATGTCTTGTATTCATTAAAACTTTTTCCTTTGGAATATGTGATATCGACACCGGGGGCAAGTGATATTTTTTTTCAAGATAATATACACACACGTAAGAGTTACCGCTTTCTCGGCACAAAAGAAAAAAATCTACACACTCCGGTTGCTTTGGCAGATAATGGTGATTTTATGATGTTGGATAAGGACTGTGCGATTTTAAGATATATCGAATTTAAATAGATGAAGTTTATCGTGAAATTTTCGAAATCGTCATCATCAATGCTGATAGGAAAAAAATATGTAAGTGAAGAGGGTCTCTTGGAAGTTGTTAGGCCAATTTAAAGTGGTTACATCGAGAACTCAGGTATATGTCATTTTGTTAAAATTTTCTGTGTTTGCTGTCCTAAGTGCACTCTCATCAAAAGACGATGATAAAGACAGGTCTTCACCACTTGTCGGTTCGTGAAAATCAAAGGTTGCATTCATGGTTTTATGGCAGTTCAGGACTTAAACTATAAAAGAATCGTGCATTGATGGTGCTGAAATGCATTTTATTCTCACGAAAAAGTTATATAAATGGCGCAGTGTAATGATATTTGCAATAACCGTAGCATAAGACCACCTACCTGCTTTATTTTCAATGATGTTGGTTAATTAGTAGGGAGGAGCAGCCGTAATGGCATGGTTTCGGAAATTGGCGCCCCAGAACTTGGCCCGTAATTAGTTTTAAAGCACATTTCAAATTCTCTTAGAGTGATTGAAAACTACACGCGCATAATATCTGTTTACGAACTACGCACGAATGTGCTTTATTTTTACTTTTCGTCGCTCATAATTGATACATGAACTAAGGCAAAGGCTTAAGGATAAGGAACTTGTGTCCTGTAAACCTCAAACTTATTGAAAGAAACTTCGGGAAATACCGCAACAGTTGGATGGAGCGGAATCGCCCGATTGTGTTGGCACAATTCGAAAACTGAGGGATCCGGATTCAAATCCCTGCCGGGGCGAATGATTTTTGCACTGCGCATTTCTCGCAGTAGTAAGATTAACCGCGAGAAAAGCATAAAAAGTATGAGGGCATGGACTTAAAAAAAAGGTGCATCATCGTGTCAGGTATTCTGTCACTCATTCGGTGATCTGCACGAAATTGGATGTGGTGGCAAGGATATAAAAGGAGAGAATCGAGTTAGCAAAAGAAGCAAGCTCAAAGAGGAGGGAATTGATGACTCGGAATAAAAAAATTGAGGACTGATGTGGAGCGTTTTTTAGCGGTTTTTTTTAGTTCGGGAATCTGGGCATCCCTTCAAAGGAACTTCTCAGTTCTATATTTTGTGAGGTTAAATGGTCTTCATTATCGTCGGAAAGCCTATCGTGTCAAATTGTAATGGCGACCAAACGGTTAAATATTTATTAATAGCACGTATTGACCAGTAATTATTTGGTTGTAACTACTGCTTTATGTGTATTTTGAGTATTATTTTGCTCTCATAAAGAGCCCATATTAAGACCTGCGGCAATAAAATATTTACTCATCTATACATAATTTTACTATTTACATTTCGACAAACTGGAGAGAAAAATCATCCCAATTTGTAGTCCATATGATAGGTCCAGCATCTGGCCCAATAAAAGTAATAATTGACCGTGGACTGATGGGAATCGACCGTGATTGTTTTACATAGGATGAAGATAAGGCTAATGCTTTGTTCGTCTGTCTGACTTTGGTAGTGGACTTCAAAACGGTTCGTTTATTGTCAGTAGAATGCTAATTCTGTTTCTTGTGTCATTTTTTTTGGTCTCGGCGAACACTTTGGTGGATTTCCTTTTTTGCCCCGTCATTTGATTGCCCTCGTGTGGGTCGCATTTGGGTGAGACGGGGCGGAGGCTCGTAAAATGTCGTCCGCCGACTCCTCACGCGGTTGTTTTTTTTATACGTCAGTCCGTCCCCACTCTCGTCGAGCCTAATCGACGATTCCATATATGCCATCTTCAACTCCGGTTTCTCTCCCCCAAATTAATCAATTAAATCTCCTTTCGGCCTCTCGTCTTCATCATCAGAACCCTTCTCGTTGCGAAACTCACCTTTTAATTTCTCCAGAGTATCTTCCATTTTCACTTCGGGATTCCTCGTCGGTTTCCTTGTTTTGGAGATTTACGGCGCTTCAATTTCACGGCCGTTATATGAAAAGGTCCCGATTCCGCGGTCGCACATGGGGAGAGGTTCCGTGATGTCAAAACCGTTGAAACTGCTTTTATCCACCTGGACAACTAAGTCGTGTCCTATCTCCGAAAGAAAATAGACAGGCAATGAGCGATTGAATTATTAATTTTTTCTCTTCAGATTTGTATTTACAATGCATGAAATCCACGTACTCCCCACCCCTCCTTGCATTCCAGTGGTGGCTTAGTGACGCGAATCGAGTCGTTCAAAACGTGGCGAGAATCTGTCACCACGAATGATGAACATTTTACTCTTACGCTTTAGATTGGCTCGTAATAGTGCCTTGTTTCTAACTATGTAAACCACCGGCCTTTTACGCTGTTTAACCCTCAAACTCTGCGGATATTATCACTGATTTACCTACAATAGTCCATCACCAGTTGCATGGATTTGCCAAGTCGATGTGGCATTAGGCGGATTATTTATTTCCGTATAAACATTTCAAACTCCATTCTCTTTTCACAACTTTTCAACCGATCGAAAGCCTCTCTTAATCCCTCGGCCTAATGAACGGAATATTCGCTAATCCCGGTTTATCTCCACTATTTTCTCTTCTGTTCTACATGTCCAGACTTGGGCTTGAATTTTGCCGACCAGAGTATTTTCTGAACCGCAACTCCCTTGTTTTACAAAGGATTGTTTATCATACTGATAATTATATCACTATAAGGTATCACTGAAGCGAACCAAAATGTGGTAATAGTGAAAGTGGTACATACATTATGTTGGTAACGTTAAGCAAAAAATGTTTGTAAAATTATGTGAACATTGAGTGACTGCAACTAATGAGCTGGTTTTCTTTTGATTCCTCAGGAACAAAGAAGATGGAATACAAGACCCGCCAATGGCATGAGAAGTGTTTCTGCTGCTGCGTCTGCAAGACTGCCATTGGGACCAAATCTTTCATCCCACGTGAGCAAGAGATTTACTGTGCTACATGCTATGAAGAGAAGTTTGCTACTCGTTGCGTGAAGTGCAACAAGGTAGGGTCACACCATACAATCTGATTTTTGTGGCCTTGAAAGAGGTTTGCCATTAGAACATTAATTATTAACTCAATATAACATATAGTATATTAAGATGTATCCCAGAATTTGTTTGATGCATACTTATTATTTTATAGCTATGACTGGCATTGTTTCTTCAAATGTTCGTAAACAAAATCGCAAAATCTGATAATTTTTTCCTGGACCATAACTGGCATCAGTTGTATGAAGTTGTCTTGTCAAATTAAGCCTCATCTTTTTGCATATGAAAATTAGGAATGGTGATGAACCTTTAATAAGTTGTAATGAAATTTTCTCATTTCATCAAGTCATGATACAAGTATTGTGCTTGATGATTGAATCTGTTTGCATTCTTTTGTGGTTTAAGCCAATAATAATGAAGTTTGAAACCAATTCGAGAGCATAATTTACAAGATCATGATGATACTTTTCATTCTCCAGATCATCACCACTGGTGGTGTGACTTACAAGAATGAACCCTGGCACAGGGAGTGCTTCACCTGCACACACTGCAATGCTTCCCTTGCTGGACAGCGCTTCACCTCTCGTGATGAGAAGCCATACTGTGCCGACTGCTTTGGCGAGCTCTTCGCCAAGCGATGTGTTGCCTGCAGCCGACCTATTACAGGTAAATGCTAGCAAATACGGCTCCAGTCCCGATATCAGGGGCAACCAGTCCAGTTGCTGCCGATAAGTTCCTTACATTTCGAACAGGAAAAATCTCCTCAGACGTATCT
Organism: Hetaerina americana; assembly: GCF_022747635.1. Classification (NCBI taxonomy): domain Eukaryota; kingdom Metazoa; phylum Arthropoda; class Insecta; order Odonata; family Calopterygidae; genus Hetaerina; species Hetaerina americana. The sequence continues at coordinate 28,192,503 of NW_027286181.1, forward strand.
CCCCTGGCTGCTGGCTGGTCATTCCCATGGATAATGTGTTTGCTGGCCAAGGATATGAATTCAAAACTTACATTGGGCATTCATAGATGGATCCAAAGCCTATGGGGGCCATATCTTTCTCCAATTAGAGAATTTTTTTGGTTTAAATAACATTGAAAATTAATATTAGTTGTATGCCCAACACTACTTTTGAATACCTGCTGTCTCATGAGTGTAAAATAATTTCTCTAAATTAGTACAATCGGTTTTTAATTGATTTTTGATTGATTGAATTGATTAAATTTAAATTGATTTTCAACTGGCATATGTTAACCCCTGGCATATGGTCTACCCCTTGAGAGGTTTTCCAGATTTGCATCTGTGGGCATGATTTCTGTTTTGTCGTGTACTGAATGGGTACTCTGTGTTTTCTCACGATTAGAGTGATCAAATCACTACAATATTTTCCCCCTGATCTGGTATTGGTTTCTCCTGAAGGTGGACCACTATGATTATGTTCATGTTTTGCATGCATCCCGAGTCACAATTTGTTCCCCAGGAGAGTGAGATTTAGGGAAATATAGTTTCTGTTAACTCAGAAGACAGACCAGTATAGAAACAAGTCGCATGAATTTCTGAGACCTTGATATCTTAACTTGATTTAATTAACAGTATAAAAGATATGGTAGTGATTTCTGGCTCCCAGAATAACACGACATTTAATAAGTCCAAGAATGCTGCAGTATGTTATATTTGTTTGTATTACTAGTAATGTTCATTCCTTAATTGTTCTTCGGCCCAGTGCTTCAGTGGCTGGACTTGATAAGACTGTAATAATAAGATCTTTTGTAACTGAAGAAAGGCTGCCACAAAATATCTTTTTATCTCTGCATTATTTCCATAGAATGTAGGTGAGTTTGAGTTATTTTCATTTTGAAATAAAACTTATTGACTGAATTAAATGCTTATTTGAACACAGTCCTTTGGCTTTGACAAAATGTAAATTTTTCATTGTAATCATTGGCGATGAATAGAATTTGAATGAAACTCAAACCCATGGAAAAAGATTTAAGTTGAAAGTTATGAAGAGATTTAGTGGACTTCTTTGTGGATAAAAATTATGATGCTAGGTAGTTATCCCCTCAGTTGATGTATGTTTATCATATTCAAATTTTCCTTGCAGTACTTGCTATTGTTACTTCAGGATAAGCAACTGGAAGAATTATGACAGTAAATTTTACAGGAAAATTCCCGATGTAATCAAGTGTAATTTACATTCCTGAGATGAAGCACATTTTATTTTCTAATACTAACTAGAAATTGCTATAGAATGATTCTCTTCTTTTAGTATTTAAGTTGTATTCAAAGTTTTTGTGTTCTGATAAATATGGAATACATCTCAAGTGCTGCAATATTTTGCATTCAACAAAGTGAAACCTAACAGCATGTTTTTTTTCATACAATTTTTCAGGAATTGGTGGCACCCGATTTATTTCATTTGAGGATCGCCACTGGCACAATGACTGCTTCATTTGTGCCTCTTGCAAGTCATCCCTGGTGGGCAGGGGATTTATCACCGATGGGGAAGATATCATCTGCCCAGAATGCGCCAAGCAGAAGCTGATGTAAATTAACACTGTAGGGGTTTCTGAGGGAAATATTACATGGGATGATAGATATTCTAAAAAGAAGGAAAGAAAATGATCAAAAAAAGTGTGATTGAATTATGTTAAAATTAAAAATGTGGAAAAGGCCCCAAACTTTGTATTGATAAGGTGTTATTGTCATTGAGTTATAAACTGCATGAGAAAGTGGTGCTTTCTGAGTCATATATGTATAAGTAAATATATCATGTTTCAGTCAAATTTTTAACTCAATCACAATGATCGATCATAAAAGTTGATGGAGAGTAAAGCATATAGAAGCTGCATTAGATTAGTTCACTGCACTTTGGAAATGCCACGGTGCATCATGCTGTGTAAGTTTTAATTATATTGCTCTTGATTCTGACGGATAAGGTTATTAATTTCATATAATTTTATTTATATTTGTATTGAGTATTAACATTTATTTTTTTGTATTTATATAAAATATTTTAACTATGTTACATAATCTATTCACGTGGGCATATTGTTGTATTGTTCTAGTTCCTGTATGACTAAAGTGACTTGTTTTTAGTACATGAACAGTGAGATGATATCTCTCCACGAAATTATGCTGACATATCAAACAAAACATTGATTACAAATAAACATTATTAATTACTCCACGACAAATAAACCTACGCAAACAATGGATAGAAGAACACACTCGACACCATACACATTGAGACACGAAATAATTCTACAAAGTTACTCTGGAAAAAAAAAGAAACATGATTATACAGTAAAACACATCAGCACAATAATTTTCACATAGAATTAATCATACAAGCACACTTTTCTATTCACTTTTTTTTTTAAAACACAAATTGTCAAGTGCATGAACGAAGGAATGAACGTTTTTTGTTGTTGTGTGTGTGTTTGCGCGTGTGTTTGTGTGTGGTATTTTAAAGTGTCGGTGAACTGCAGCTTTAAATAATGCACCAAGTGGCCTTGCATAAAAGTATTTTGTTAATTTGTGAGAGAGAGTAAGAGAGAGAAATCACACTAATAGTACCCATGCTAAAAGAGTTAATGGGATTTTGAGATATATTCTGGAGTTAAAAAATTCATTGCCCAACTATTACTCTCATAACCATTGAAACACACTAATCATGCCCATTGTTTTTTTTTTGGAGGCGGGTACAACATAATAACTATAGGTAATAAATTATGCTTTTGCACACCCATTTCACTGGCACATTCTGGCGAGACTGGCCTTCCAAAACAATACTCGTCTGAACTTGTACATAGTATACATATATATTATGAACTAATTATTCGGAAGGCTTCTTTGAAATTGCTTAGGTGGATTACTTAATATACATTGCACATTTTAACCAACTTCAGGGTCTTCCTTAGGAGGAAGAAGAGTTTTTCATTCAGTAGTGAGCACTGAATAACAAATCTTTTAACTATTCATTTTTCATCGGTCATTTTGAATGCAGCAGGTTTTTTTTTTTAATGAGTACATTTTTAGAGTGTGCAACAAGTATTTGATTACATGAAAATAAATTCTTCATCAAGTGCTATACATATATATATATATATTATTAATAGGTTTATAAGTAGATAATTAGAAGACAATGGAAGTTATTTTTTTTATATCCATGAGAGAAGTCTGTGCATTTAGGTGCACTAACGGATTATTTTTTGAGAGATCAGGAAGGAGTGAAGTGGTGTGGATGCTGTAGATTACTTATAAAAAATTTAATGGCTTATATTGCAATAATGTTCCCGAGTATCTATCGGACGGGTGAATACCAATGCCTTATGGAGGACGATTTCTTCTTGTTGTTTTTTTTTAATCTCAGTGGGATGACTCCTCCAATTGCAATTAAAAAAAAACACATTGCCTTAAATGACATCATGGTATTGATTCCTCTGGAGGATGAAAATGAATCATTGATGCGTGAAATTTGACAGTTATTGATGCATCAAACTGTATGCAGAGGTGAGAGAGAAATATTTTAAAATTTTTGTATTTTTTTTTTTTCAATGCTGAGATAGGTCATTTCAGCTGGGTGACAATGTTTGTACATTGTACATACCTTTTCACTTCCCCCCTAAAAAAGTATGCGGTGAGCAAATCTTAATATATCAGCAGCGGGGTGTGCGCATTGCTATATACAGAGAACAATATTCACGTCGTTCGGGAGAGGAAGTTTAAAAAAATCAATCTGATGTCATTGCATGATACATAGATGGTCTGACTATGTACCTGCTAGCCTAGTTACATTAGTACACCATTTATTCCCTCATTTGTATTAGGAGTATGACTAACGTCTATTACGGCATATACTGGGGGGGGAAATACATTTCTATTCCGTTGTTGGGCAAATAAGGTGGCCTTATCTCATTGGGGAATCCTACTTTCGAAAGGTTAGAGATTTCCCTTACTTCATATCATGCATGGGCAAAAGTAACTTGTATCTATCTCCATGTGGTTGGGATGTGGATAATCATGAAGGGAAAAGTTGTGGAAGTTGTCATCCGTCCCACATTGATTTAAAGATGCTACGAACTCATAGCGCCAAACACATTTACTAAGAACTGTAGACATACAATTGTCATGCCTAAACTTTTTTCAGATCTTGAAAAACACATTTTAATATGATGAAAATATGGAATGGTGATGTGAACTAGAGTCGTCAAATTTAAAAAAATAATTCAATCTTTATAATATTCCGCTGAGTTTCACAACAAACCCCTTAACATTATATTTTTAGGTCAGCTATGTACTACAAGAAGAATCTGCTCTTAGTAAGTGCATTTATTTTTAGCTATATAATAAATGATATAAAAAAAAACCAGTAATTATAAATCAACAGCAAATCTTTGAAGTAATTCATTATTTTCCAAATGCAAGTTAATGAAAGAGGGAGGTCACTATCATGTTCTTATTCAAAAACTGAACTCCTTAAGTATAATAATTTTTGTATGATGGTAACTCTAATGTTTTAAGTTTTTGTTGCAAATAATGATGTTGCTTGATTGTATGACGTCTAGTCATTGGGTGGCATTATTGTTCACTAGGATTGTTAAATATGGGATTTGCTGTATGGTATTGTCAATTTTCCTAATCGCATAATTGCATTATAGAGATACCCAGTGGAAGAGAAAAGACATATGCACAGCTCTCCCTTGTATATGTTAATAAAAATCCTTGGATCTTTTTGCTTCATTTCTGATTATAAATTGAAATTGTATATTCTGACTATGAAAGTGTAATAAAGTTAAGCCTTATTGAATCAAATTATTTCTTTATTTGTGTATTCCCAAAGAATGTAGGTGGTCCTTAATGTACGATTTATGGTTCATATAATCCATTATTTAGTCAAATTTTGATGCAAATATTCATTTATGATAAATAATAATATGCTTGTTGATATATTTGCTCTTTGACCACTGTCAAAGTTTGGTATGTTTCAATAATGGAGTAATATTCTGGTTATTTTCAACGTAAAATGCCGAAGGATAGGTGAATTGAATGGAAGATTTTAGTAGCAATATGATGAATAAGAACTCATGATATCAAATGAGCATTGTGTGGGAACAGTTAAGGTGCTCCTGACTATCTTACAGGAGAGTTTGAAGCAGTCTGACTCCGCCCTGTCTTTTTTTTTGCAATTTATAGGACTAGTAATAATGGTATGCTGATTGCCATTATCAACTCTCATGAAGGATTTGAACACCTAAATATTTGGTTTGTATATTAACGATCAATTTAATTTGTTAAAAAATAGAGATAGTCATTAATAAATGAACCACTGCTACTGAATATTTCGTTAAATATGTAACTTTTTAACTGAAGTTCATTTCGAGTCAATTCTTAGTTCTGATTTCAATAAAAGCATGTCAAAAAATATTTGTGCATCTATTTTTAGGCACTTCATGATTATAGAACAGTTGAAGGCTTATTCCATTCCATCTGGAAAAAAGAGGATCCTGAAAGAGGCAAGGTTTTTTCTTAATAACTTGGTTATTCATGAAGTACATCTCCACCATTGCTGTGCGCACACATCAAGGACAAACTGAGGGGGACCAGTGATGAAGTATGAGGGTAATTAGAAAAGTTTTCAAAATGGAATAGAACTAAACAACTTACCTCAGTGAAACTTTGCATTTTTCAATGTAGCCTCCCTTTATAATAATGTACCTGGTCCAGCTAAGGTTCCAATGTCTTCATCCCATCTCGAAAATTAGATTCCTTCAGGCCTGCAAAATACCCATCTACTTTGGCTGTGGGTTCTTTGTTTGAAGAGAATCTCCTTCCACCGAGGAAAATTTTGAGCTTGAGGAAGAAATAGATTTTTGATGGAGCCGAATAAGGTGGGTGTGGGCTCAATTCGTATCATAGTTCATGCATTTTTGCCATGGCAATGACACTATTGTGTGGACGTGCATTTTCTTGATGAAAGATGACTTTCTTACTTGCCAAGCCTAGTCTTTTTTCATGTAACTTTTGCTGTAGTTGGTCCAGGAGGTTGGCGTAGTATTGTCCAGTAATTTTTTTATCAGTTGGAAGATAATCTACGAGTAGAATCCCTTTCACATCCTAGAAAACTGAAGCTATCACCTTTTCAGCCAACCAAATTGCCTAAACTGTTGCAGAAAACCTTGTTGGTTGCTCTTAAACTAGCTCAACCATTATTTGGAAATTTCCATTCTGATGCGTTTGTGATCCTGCGTCAAGAGTTCAAAGAGTCCAGCACCCATCTAGCAGATAATTTTCTCATATCCAATTCCTCTGTTAAAATGTGATATGCCCATTCAGATGTCATCCCTACAGCTTTAGCGATTCCTTGCACTTTTAGTCAGTGATCCTCCATTTCTCTCCACACTTTTGCAATCATTTCTGTGGTAGTCGCAGATCACTATATGGATCATCATTTAACTGTCTCGTCCAAACTTAAACTTATTTCTCCACTTGGCAACAGTTGAACATGAAGGAGCAGAGTCTCCCAGAGTCTTCTGAAAGTCAGTATGAATTTCCTTTGAATCAATTCACCATATCTCATTTTTAAAGCCTTCAGCTGCTTATCTATGTTTAATAATGAAGAATAGGAGAGATAGAATATGCTTATTTTCTCTCCTCAATGATCATGTTTTGGAGTCATACGAAACTATACATCATATCAAATTTTCACTTATTTATTGATAATCATTTTTTTATCATCTTTCTTCTACTTCTCTTAAAGAATTTAATCATTCACCTCATCAGTAATTAATTATTATCAGAATTAACATAACCATTCTGGAAAACTGTAAGTTTTGATAACACTTTTCTAAATCGATGTCCTACAATCTACCTGATACTTTCTTCAATCTCCTGGTATTTTCCATGTACCTCTTTAATGGAGTTCTATTGTGGTTGTATAGTCAGGTGTTAGTTAAAGTAAGCCACTCTTCCTATGTATTCTAAGGTTTTCTCCAGGTGGTCATGCCTTGATCTTAAACTGTTCTCTTCTACCTCGCTTCATTCTCTCCATTCTCTGACCACATTTGAACCTCATCCCAATCGCATGTTTCCTTTGAGGAACATCCATAGCCATCTCATCTGGTTGATTTCGTACACCGTTAACTTCTTCTTCTTCATGATTATTTATCATCAGGTACACATTTAAAAGAGGCAAGTTAGTTGGCTATTATTTTCTTTCACATGGCCTCATGTTTAGTTATCTTCTTTATACCATTTTGTGACTCTCTTCCCCTACATTATTTGTTATCTATGACAATACCTCCATTGATTCCTTGCCTTTCCATCTCACTCTTAACTCCCCTAACATACATATATATCCTCTCTTTCAACTTCCTGCCTCATGTTTTCTGACAACCCTGTCCTCAACATCATCCTAACATTCCAAGTGCCTATTCTAACAGTGCTGTTGTGCCTTTTTTTCCTACTTCTCTCAATTCGGTTATGCAAGATTTCCATGTGATACGGACTCTGCAGGGTAGAGGTCTTGCCTCTCCCACTAACTGGCATGATACCCAAACTGAATCCCATGATCTATGACCCAATTATATAATAATATTTGTGTCCATCATAATTGATGGGAAGTATTAGTTGAGTTGGTTTCCCATTCCCTTCCCTATAGTAATACGGGTGAAATATTTAACCTCAGAGGTCAAAACTATTCCAGGAAATCTATCCACCCAAAGCCTGGGTTTTGTTCGTAGAACTCATCCGTGCTATCCACATATGAACCCCCTTGACACCACCCACCCGCTTCACTTCCGAGTTCAATTCCCTCAAAGAATTCAGAATCTCTTTATATCCATGATCGACGGCGACGTTGACGCCCTAATGAGCCACTACCCGCCGCCGCCGCTCCAACCGCCGTCGTCATCTGGAGAACGCCGTCACTAGGAATGCACCATGTTGTCAGGCGCTGGCTCACACACTCAGCATCTGCCCTCTCCCGCAATGGGACTATCACACGTCTGATATTATTGCTGCCTATCACTAGAATCCCCTCCACCCCAGTCTGGCGGTTCCTTCTGGGTTTTGCTCTCACAGGGGCGGAGGTAGGGGCTGCAGATACCGCTGGGCTGTCTTCCGATAGCATCTGATACCTGCTGGAGATGGGGATGAGGTTTGCCTTCGCATCTCCCCTCCCTCACCGCAGCATTAACTTCCCCCCTCTGCTGCGCGAGACAACCTTCCAATGCTCCGGTTTACGGAATGGCACCTCTCCTCCATCAACGGATCGGACTCCGGGAGGCCTCTCGATCACTCCGCCGCATTTTGCATTCGGACGAATCCATGCGGCCCCATTGGCGCGGCGAGTTTTTGCAACGCCACCCAGAGTCAGGCCCTTCTGCGGAAGAGCAACCTTCCCGTCAACCTTAGACCGAAGCTCAATCACGAAACCATACAACCCAGCGATACGGGCCCTTCACGCACTCATTGGTGCAGGCGTGCATCGCGACAGAAGGCCCAGTGGAAGCAATCCTAATTCTGTCGAAAATGCCAAATTTATGAACAAGGGGTGGGTTAAAACAATGAAAGTTCTAAATTAAATATATAAAATTTTCTTTAGGCTCAACGAAGGCTACTTTATCGTGTAAATTGATGTCACGGACCAGCTTAACTAACAAAAAAGTCCACTAGCTATTTCAGATAATCATTCAAACCGCCCCACAACAAAAAAGTCCACTTGCTATTTAAGATAATCATTCAAACCGCCTCCCCCTTCCAACGACAGGTGACTAATGATGGCTTGCCTGTTGAATTAAAGATACTTCTAAATTGATATTGACAACATCTGCAAGAATTTGAAATTAGTAATGTGCTGCTCTGAGATTTTATTTCCGATCAACAGTAACCAGAGCCTTTTACTCTTTTTATGTTCCTTTTACGTCATAATTAGTCCAACAAGTGAGTAATGTAGAGGCTTGGAAGTTTAAATTTAGTGATACTGGAAAGGGATTTATTTGTCTTTTCTTCCAGTATTCTTCCTTTTCCAGTTTTAGCGTCAGTATAAGGTCATCAGATTAGATATAATATTCTTTAGGAAATTCTTAAATTCAGTCTGCTGTTATTCCTTTCTTGTCAATCAAGTTAATGCGGTTCAATTCCATTTCCTAACCCACCTACCTTGCTTTTTCTTTTAGAATCGGTCGCTGCACTTCATAACAACTAAATTTTGATGAATACGCATCCGCTCTCGGGAATCTGTGCAAATTGATCACGCTGTCCCTAAATCTTTGTCTAACCGCAATAAAATCTAACTCATACCTTTCAGAGTAACCCAGCATTTTCCATCTATACGTACGTCTTTTGGGGTGTCTAAACTAAGTGTTGTTGGTGACTAACCATTGTCACATGTACAATTCTATTGCTTTCTTCCCGCGGTCATTCCACCTACCTTAACCGTAATGGCCTACCTCATAACCATCTTTTCCTTCGACTACTGTTGCATCCTAATCCCCCATCACTAGAAAATGGTTCCCTCCAGGAACATCCACGATTATATCCCTTAACTTATCGTATACCCGATCGGAATATTATTACCTGGTCCATACCGGATTTCCTAAACCGCGTTGGGAACCAGAGCGCTCACCCCCCCGTTATCCCCTTGACTCACTTGCGGGTCACCAGGCGCAGCAAACGCCCATGTGAATCGCAGACCGGCTGGTATGCCCGTAAGCAGGCAGTAAATCCATTAAACTGTTTGGAAGCATCTCTTTCTCACTAGAGGTTAGTTTTTGGGTAGGTCTCCCGGCCTTTTAAGTCGCCTCTTACGACGTGCAGGGATTCTGCGGGAGAATTCTCAATTCCCCTACGCGCATGAGGGTAGGGGCATTGAGTCCAACCAAAGAGATGATGGAGTCATCGCGAAAGAGAAATTGAATGCTACCCGAGGATATCCCAGTGCACTGCACAGTCCGTCGGATGGGACGCAGTTGAGTCATCGCACTTCCGAGGCGGGATTGGCAATGCTGCTTCACCTGTGCCTCAACCCTCCCTCCCCCTCTCCCCTGACCGTCTATCCAATCCATCCTCCCCGTTATGTAAAAGGTACCATGCCATTATCTAATAAACTCAAAGAAAACTATGGAAATATTCAGATTCATACTACCTACTGGGGAATAGTAGCGGCCAACACATTTTTTTTACTGAGCTCCTGATGAAATTTTCCTTACAGCAATTTATCGCCAATTTAATTGGAACTTGCAAATAATTTTCCGGATCGCAAGGCATTAGCATCATCATTGGGCACATTTACTTACATGTGTGTTACGGGTATGTATTTGTATAGTCATGGACAAACAATGAGACCCAAGTCTGGATTCACTGAATGGTCACACGATGGCTCGTTTAATGACACGGGCCCATTTCTGGAGGGGCACGCAATTGCATTGGTGGATGGCGGTCTTGGAGGCAGCTCTGCGTACACTCGACACTCGAGCTTTCGGCGAGGAAGGGAGCGATTAGCTGCGGGAATCCAGTTCGCTCGAGTTCATAGCCCTACGAAGATACGCGAAATGCGCACTTTCGGAGTTGAAATGGGGCATCAAATCCCTCCGCCTCCTTTTCCATCGTCCCAATTCGATTTCACTCTCTCATATGCGAAGTCTCCCTCTGAATAAACCCCCCCTAGCCTCCCCCACCTTTCTCCCAAAGTACTCCCCTTTCTTGCCGACGGGCATTTGGTCTCGCCAGTTCGCTTTGAGAGGCGATATGAGGCGGACGACCGAAGGGGATGGCAATCCCGGATTTGGTGTAAACTGCGAGGGCCAGCTACTCTAGAGAGGACTAAGCGGTCGAAATCACGGGCAGCTCTACATATATCATGGGTGAGTGGCGATTTCATGCAAGCCCACCTGTAGACAAATAGTGGAGGATTAGGTTTCTTCATAAACATCTTCAGTGTATCAAGTTTCTAATTGTCAGGTTTCGAATATCTAAGGGCCACTTTCTAAAATTGACGGTTGAATGTACGTACGTATGTAGTCGGCCTACAAAAATTATTTTGAAATGTGCTTCCTCTTGCTGGCATCCGTATATACGTACATGTACTGAGCAAAAGGTTGAAGTATGCGGTACATCCGATCTTAAGCTTGGCTCTATAGTCGCTGGTTATTGTCCTGGGGGGGGGGTATTAATGATGGTCCCGTAATTGCAATCACTGGGGATCGGGATGGTGCGGTGGGTCAAGGTCTGGTCTATCCCTTGCTTGACATGTGATTCGAAACGGAGAGGGACTGTAGATTCGATCGCGTGTTTATTGGATAAAAATTCAACCTGAGTTTTGTAGTTCATTCCTTCGTACGCGACGGTGGCACCCTACTCGTAACTAGTATCGCGCTCGCCATCCAAGCACAGAGGCTGTGCGCTCAAATCTAACGTCGGGTTTGGGAGCGACCGGAATGTATTTCCCAGGAATTCTTATAAGGAAAAAGAAGCATCCGTCACATCCGTTAGAGCTCTGTGAAATGAGCCACCAATAATTTCATTTTGTCAGCCTTAAAAAATACTACTTTGAAATTGCTTTCCCTGCAGATACGCTTCAGATGAGGTCACACACATGCTGAAACCAGTCCAGCTTCCCTCGTCATTTCATCTTAGGCCAATTGTATGAAAATCGCCTGTAAAAATATTCATTTGCTGCCAAGAGGAGAAAATATAAGTAAAGTTACAACTTAAGGTTGCTCCGGCTCTATTGATAAGATTTGCCAAATTTTTTCACTTGCATCCCAAGTATCATAAGTATGATGATTAGTTATTTATACATATTTCGTCTTATTTCGTCATAGCAATGGTGAAAACTTTGACACTGTGATAAAGCTGAGAATAAAAGATTACTAAGCATTTTCCACAAAACTTTACATTTGTGGCAACTAGTTTCAATGAAAATTCATTATCTTTTGGTACCTTAGGATGATGCCCGAGTTTATATTAGATGTGGCAAATATATGTCTGTTGGAAATGCATCTCATTCTCCTTTCATTAAAAAATAAATAAGAGGAGAATGTTAGTAAAGACAGGTGACTGTCGGGATATACTAGGGATGTTGGGTCGAATGAAAGGATGTAGAATAAATGTGGAATGGAAGGATTCATTATAGTGTGTGTCAGGTATGATATTCTTTTTTGGCAAGGTTGGGAAGTGGTGGCAGTGGGTGGTATTTTAGTGTCTTTCCAATATACCAACTTTAAACTTTTAATTCCTGATGAATTTTATATGATTTAGAAGTTAATTTTATTATTTAGTAATATTAGTTAAAAGTATGTTTTACCCTTAATTGTGAAACATTTTACTTAATTAAAAAATTCCACAGTGAGAACTTAATTTGTAAAATATGGCACAGATTTCTGGTACTGGCAAAAGATTTTGAGAGACCACTTCTTAAATATGTAGTATCTGCCTAATAAAGTGAGCTTATGTAGATTTTTTTGTTTTAATATGAGAAAGAAATTTATCAGTTTTTTCACACCTGAGATGCCCCTGAGGGCCAGGCCTGATTCCTGGTAACATAAGAAAATTCCCAGTTTCACCGTAATTCTATTATTTTTAGGATGCCAACCATGCTAACCACAGGCAACCCAAGGAAATGAACTGCCTCATCTCCATTCCATTATTTTGGCATGATGCCCCAATTTGCAAAACAGCTTTGCAACTGGGTGCGAGGTATTCTGTCAAACTTTTTAATTCCACAGGCCTTGGGCCTTCGTGAAGCGAGCTGCACTCTGGTATTTATTAAAATTGATCTTTTTGCTGATCACTGAGGTTACTCTTGTTTAATCATTTGGTTAGATTTTCAAATGGTTTTAAAATTTGATTTTAGGCATCATGGATTTGGTTGAAACCATAGTTCATACAAAGCTTATGTTGACTGGAATTTTTTTTTCATTTAGGTTATCCAACAACATTAATAAAATCGTAGGTTGGCTTTCGTATACCTCACCTAGTAATAAGCTGATTTTTTTGACATTCACTAATCAACAGGGTAATAATGGGGTCCAATTCCTTTCCTTTTGCCACTTTGTGGTTTAGCAGGAAGATCTGGTTCCCGAAAAATCCCACACCATGGATAAAGGGCAGAGGGTCTCAAGTGGCATCACTTTGAATAAAATCCAGGCCCCCAAGAGTGTAAACCAGCATACTGCCCATTGGACTTCCACACTTTCTGCTTATTTTGCGAGTATTTTATTTTTAAACGAGTTAAGTTAAACCAAACTAAAATAATTTCAGTAAAATCAGAATTAGCTTTAATTCCTCACCTTAATATTACAAACTTATTTTTACCACCATTGAATGTTATGTCAAGAACTACATTAATTTCTCTAGGAGATAAATACATCATTATGAAAGGTAATGAAAATTTAAATTATTCTAAATAATGTGTCATGTTAAAGTTGCTATTATCATTCTTCCATCTTTTCTTTGCATTTAAAATTATTTCAATAAGAATCACCTTTTGCGTGATGGCAAAATTTAACATATTAATAATTAATCCAAGCTTCTTCTTATCAAGTGCATTTTAATAAAATGTCCATTGAAAAATAAATTAAATCATTAAAGGTTACTCAACTAAGTAAATTTTTAACACTCATTCTAGGTGAAACTATCAAAATCTGAGCATATATATGTACTAATTTTCAAAAAGACACAGGTCCTTTCATTTAATCCTGCAATATTGCAAGAGGATATTGATTTCAATCTCGGCAAGAAATAATTATTTATAAATTAAATACCTAGGTTATTGGTCTACATGTTTAATAAACTGGTGCATGGAATATTCATGTTAATAATGTGTTCTAAACTGCACACTTTGATGTACACTATTTGGTTCCTGCGTGTGTGTCTAGAGGTATTAAAATTAGTGTATCATTCTGCTTTTTTCTCCAGGGGAATCATATGGAATAGTGTTCTGGGGATCATCCGTATGCATCTTATACAAAGTTGTCTACAACCATATTGACCCTTATTCAAAAAATTTAAATTTTCTTTCCATTCCCTCTATGTAATATATTTTTGCCATCTCTGTCTAAATCATAAATATTATCCATATATTTCATGCGAATAGCAATATTTATTCAAATTAAACTAGAAAACATAACATCCACTCAAGTTATAATAAATTAGCAATTACATATAAATCCCAATGGATGATTAACAAGAAATTGTACTGGGTGTAATAAATTATAACACAATACCAAACTCAATACCATGATAAATTGTGATTTCAAATAAAAACTCAGGAAATTCCTTCTAATGAAGTGGTTTTTTTTCATTAAATAAAATTTTAAATAACCAATAATTGTAATGCTTGTCTTTGCATTTCCCAGTTCTCTGTCCTCATTGGTCGTCTTTTGGTGACGACAGTTTTGCTGGCCACCTCAGGTTGAAGGTATTTTTCGAAGCTTTCTTGTCCAAAACCATGAAACATCAACATGGAAAATGGATATCCATGAAACAAAACATGGAAAAGAAATACTCAATCTGGGGGCAGTACTTGACCACCATAGGACGTGGAGTGATTTCCGGAATGAGGGAATTTTGAGCTGCTCCAGTGGGTCAATGGAATAACTGGATACTGCTTTGTGTATTCCAGGTGTGTATGAGTTTCACCAACTCTCGTTGTCCATTTATATCTTAGTTGATCGATCCAAACTAATTTTTCAAAGATGAACGATTTTACAGCTCGCGATGAATTTGCTTAGGCTACGTGAAACTGTAGAATCCAATGAAGGGGAACATTCAAGTGATATCTCTGTCCTATGATATCATTTTCCTCAATTAATGAATACCATGTAATATTATTATTTTAATTTCAGGTTTCTCCAAATACATTGACCAGGATTTAATTCCAGGGACCACTTAACAGTATGTAACATTTCATTATTCTAGACTACCTCATCACATCATTCTATTAGGAATATTAATGTAATACGTATATCAATTGCTTGGAGCAGTTTAGTAAGGAAAGATCCAGGCAGATTAGTTGCTCATTCTTCTCTTTCCGTGTACTTAAGTTAAACTTAGTTCTAGGCAAAGTTAATTACTCATAGTCAAGTTATACATTTCATTTAAAACTGATGCCACGTAATTATGACCTGGTAAAAAATTTATTAACTTATAACAATTGTTGTATAGTATCAAATATTTTAGAATGTTCTTGCATTCTTGGTTACTAGCCAAATAAATTGACTTCAAGAAAGGAGATCAGGTTGGTGGGGCAGTTAGTGTATTAGCTTCTCATGTTGAAGGCCTGTTTTCGAACCACTGTGGTTCCATAACTTTTTTAAGATATCCTGATCCCTACTTGGGTGCCATATGCTATAATGGAGTAGTCCATCCATCAAATGGAGCATTGAATTATGAGACCCATTGGTATCTTTCCCTCGTAGTTAACCTCTCCCCACCCTTATTCCCAGATTGATATTCTAGGGTATTTATTCAAGCACAAATGAGAAGATTCATGAACTTCTACCTTCAATATTGCTCATGGAGTTTAACCTTCTCTGTGATCCTTACTTTTCTTCAAATGATCAATGAGGCTTAATATGCAATGTTTCAGATATTTCTATTAGGTCTAAGATGTATCAAATCCAGAGTGCCTATTTGTGCAAATTATGCAGCTTCTTTTGACCAGAACTGTCAGCCCAAATGCTTGTACTGAGCTTGTGCCATGATTTGTACCATTCCACCATCCTTTTATCACTATCTACAAAGTATTTTCACATTATAATGCCATATTCGGGTATATGTGAGCACAGGTGAACAAATGTACCCACTACTAGAAGAATACAAATATAGATTCACTCACAAAATATAACTGGGAGAAGTGCAGTACTTCATTGCACTTGTTTAAGGTTTTGGCAGTCATCTTGGTAAAGATTCTGTGGAAATAATTTTAATGAACAAACAATACTGTGAGTAAATCAAAATGTAATGACATTCCATAATGTTGCATTTCATAGTGAAGGAGGTATCGTGGTGGAAATAATGACACCTCCTAACAATTAACAAAGTTTATTGTGCTCGGAAAATTAAAACCTTGATGAGGCGATTGAACAGTAATTATTCAGTAAATATTCGGCCGTGCGGTGGCGAGGCCAGGAGAGAATCCTTCACCAGGAAGCAGCGTCCTTGGGTTGACCACGATGGCGGCGCGCGTGGCGGTCCAGAGCCAGTCAGAGAGAGAGTGAGAGTGAGACTGAGAGTGGCTCTGGCGGCGTGGTTGCGCCCTGGCGGCGGACCCTGGTGGCGAACGCCGGAAGCCAAAACACTTGCCGGCGAAGGCGCGTTCGCAATGGCGCTCAATGATGATTCAAGGGTTGAGCCGCCACACCACCCCCTTGGTTGTTTTATAGTCCCTGGTGATTAGTAGACATTGGAAAAATTGTGGAAACAGGAGGTGATAACGGGTGCGCGGGCAAGGAAGGAGGGTGTAGGGGTGGTGGAAGCATGACAGGTTAGGTAATGAAGTCAAGACAACGAAAGAAAAAGAGAAAAAAAAGAGAAAATTATAGTTGAAATTCTTCAAGATGCGACGGAAAGCGCACGTGTCTCCCAGATCGGGTTGTCCGTTCGCTGCGCTGTGTGCGCAGTGCAGCACCTGGGGGCTGAGGGTCTGGCGGTGCAGGCAGCGTAGCTGGGCGCGATGTAAAGGCGGCAGGCCGTCTTCCGTCCGGTTCTGCTGCCTCCAGCTGTGGCGCGGTGTGGTGAAGCGGTAGGGCTGCCTGGTGGTTATAAATTGGTAGGTTGGATACCGTAAAGGCAGGTTTGAGTCTGTCGAGAGAAATGAACACATCACGGTTTGGTAAGCGGACTTTGTACGCCTTATCATTCCGTTCTAAAACTTTAAACGGCCCGTCATACGGCAGCTGAAGGGAACCCCGCGGGGGGCCGTGCCGGACGAAGACGTGGGAGGCCGTTGGCAAGTCTTTGAAGATGAAAACCTGACGGGAACCGTGGCGGGCAGCGGGGCGAGGGCTCAACTCCCGGAAATGCTCGCGCAACTGGGACATGAAGGTGGTGTCAGCTGGCTGCGATGGAGAGGTTGGTGAAAGGAATTCTCCGGGAAGGCGGAGAGGCTCCCCATACACTAACTCTGCAGTGGAGGCATCTAGGTCTTCCTTCCAGGAGGCGCGGAATCCCAGGAGGATGGCAGGAAGTACGTCCACCCACTGAGTGGTCCCGTGGCAACGAATGGCGGCCTTCAGGTGTCGATGGAACCGTTCTACCATCCCGTTCGCCTCAGGATGGTATGCTGTCGTCCTGAAATGCTCCGCGCCGGCCATGAGGGAGAGCTGGCGGAAGAGGTTGCTTTCAAACTGCCGTCCTTGGTCGGTAGTGATGCGTTGGGGTGAGCCGAAACGCGACATCCATCCGCTAAAGAAAGCGAATGCCACTGTCTCGGCCGAAATGTCACCAATCGGTATTGCCTCGGGCCATCGGGTGAAACGGTCCACGCACGTAAGGCAATATCGAAAACCACGTGAACTTGGGAGAGGTCCGACCAAATCAATGTGGACGTGCTCGAATCTCCGTCCTGGAGACGGGAAATTGCGCACAGGGGAGGCAACATGACGAGTCACTTTTGCCTGTTGGCACGGGATGCACGCGCGTGCCCATTCGCGGCAGTCTTTCCTAATAGAGGGCCACACGAAACGCGATGTCACGAGTTTTATCGTCGCTTTCGCTCCGGGATGCGCCAGGTTATGAAGCGAATCAAACGCCTGACGCCGGAATGCGGGAGTGACGTATGGGCGAGCACAAGGGGTGGAAGTGTCACAAAACAAGTGCACAGCACAACCGGGAACAGGAAGTCTTCTGAGCTTGAGGGAAGACTCTTCGTTCTTAAGGAGCGCAGCAAGTTCAGCGTCTGCCTCCTGTGCACGGCCTAACTCCTCAAAATTTACCGCGGAGGACAAGGAATCGATGCGCGATAAAGCGTCCGCCACGACATTTTCCGCGCCGGCTACGTGACGAATGTCTGTCGAGTATTGGCCGATCAGGTCGAGGTAGCGGAATTGACGGGGCGAACATCTGTCAGGTTTTTGCTGGAACGCGTACACTATCGGCTTGTGGTCTGTAAAAATTGTAAAATTCCGACCCTCCACCATGTGGCGAAAATACCGGACCGCCCGATAAATCGCCAGGAGCTCCCTGTCATAAGGGCTGTAGTTTCTCTCGGCCGAGCTTAGTTTTTTGGAGAAGAAACCAAGCGGTTGCCAACCCGCCTCTGTGCGCTGCTGGAGCACAGCTCCCAGGGTGAAGTCTGAGGCGTCGGTAAACAGGCCGAGGGGAAGGGAGGGGGCCGGATGGGCGAGAAGCACAAAGTTCGAAAGAGCGTCTTTACACCGCTGGAAAGAAAGGCGCAGTTCGGGCGTCCAATCCACTTTGTCGCGGCCGTGTACACCACCGCGTAGCACTTCACTGAGGGGGGCCTGTAAGTCGGCGGCATGGGGAAGGAATCTTCTATAAAAATTCAGCATCCCCAAGAATTGGCGGAGCTGTTTCACCGTCACAGGGAGTGGGAAGTCTGCGATAGCACTCACTTTGTCACTTAAAGGCGTTGTACCCTCGGCACTTACACTATATCCTAAAAACTTGACATTGGGAACACCAAAAACACACTTTGCAGGATTAATGAGCACACCGTATAATTTTAATCTGCCAAAAAGCTCACGCAGGTGATGCTCATGTTCGTCCTCATTTTGGGAGGCGACCAAAATATCGTCTAAATAGACGTAGCAGAAGGAGAGGCCTCTGAGTGCCTCGTCGAGGAAACGTTGGAAAGTCTGTGCGGCGTTTCGCAGACCATATGACATAAAGGGAAATTCAAACGACCCAAAGGGGGTCGTGATTGCAGTCTTCGGTATGTCTTCCGGGTTCACAGGTATTTGGTTATATGCCCTCACGAGGTCAATGGTGGAGAAAACACGAGCACCATTGAGGGATGCAGCGAAATCCTCGATATGGGGGACAGGATAGCGATCGGGGATGGTCCTAGCGTTTAACGCGCGATAATCCCCGCATGGGCGCCACTCGTCTCCCTTCTTGGGCACAAGGTGGAGGGCGGAGGACCAACAGCTATCCGAACGGCGGGCTGTCCCTAATCGCACCATTAATTCAAATTCCCGTTTGGCTGCGGCAAGTTTGTCGGGAGCAAGCCTACGTGGTTTACATGACACCGGCTGACCTGCGGTCGTGCGAATGAAATGCACTGTGGAGTGGGACGCATGACCGGGTGTCCCTGCTGGACGCGTAATTTCGGGAAAGCGCGAGAGAAGAACGTGAAAACGGGTTTCTCCGACTACCGCCTTTATCTGCGTTGCCGGGAGGCGTACAATGTTTCCGGCGACGGAAATTGTCGTCGAACTGTCTGTAAGACGAGAATTCTTAACGTCCACCAAAAGACTGAAATGCGTCAAAAAGTCCACTCCGATAATAGGCTGTGCAACGTCTGCCACAACAAACCTCCACGTGAAGTCGCGGCGCAGACCGAAATTTAGGTTTAATACTTCCCAACCGTACGTATTTATTACGGAATTGTTGGCAGCAAAAAGTTGGTAGTCGGTCCGCTGTCTAGGACTTTTGACGAGCGATAGGGGAAACACAGAAAGGTCAGCACCAGTGTCAACAAGAAACTGTACCTTTGTGGTCGTGTCCGTAACGAAGAGGCGGCTTGCTGTAGGGCTAAGGTCGGCGGCCGCGTCTACCGAGCGCCCGCGGTGTTTTCCGGCACCTGGAATGAGCACGGCTGGGTGCAGTGCCGCGCGTCGGCACCAAACTTCCGGTGATACCAGCAGAGTTGTGGCGTCGTACGGCGTCCTGATGGTCCGTCTTCAGAGCCGCGAGATTGGCTGCGGGAACGGGAATGGCCTCGGAAACGGGAGCGTTCCTCTCGAGGGTGCCGCGCCACCGAAAGAGCAGCAACTTGCCGGGTGAGGTCGTCCATTCGGTTCAGGAGGGAGGCCAACATGCCCGAGCATCCACCGGAACAAGATGGCGGGTCGGAACTCACCTCGCTTACCTGAGCGTGGGTAGGGGCGGGCACTCGTTCCCGGGGTATCACCTCACTAATTCTGTCGGCGAGGGAAGCCACGGCGTCTAGGTCGACGCCATCTTGAGCTGCTAAGATGGCGTGGAGAGGCGTGGGTAGCCGGGTGAGCCACAGCGACCGCATGAACTCGTCAGGCATCGACGAGCCTGCCAAGTCCTTGAGATGGCGGAGAAACTGGGATGGCTTCCTGTCGCCCATCTCCTCTCGCTCAAGGAGTCGCCTAATTTTCTGCTCCTGAGACGCAGACAATCGGCGAATAAGTTCCTCCTTGATCTTAGTATACTTGTTGTCACCGGGGGGGTTGGAAATAACGTCCTTAACCTCTTGCGCGAATCGAGGCTCTAAATGGCTCACCACCGTATAGAATTTTTTTGCGTCCTCGCTGATACCTGCGAGGAAAAATTGCCCTTCCAGTTGTGCAAACCATAATGCCGGCTCTTCCGGCCAAAATGGAGGCACGCGAAGCATGGCTCGGTCCGTCGACATCTCTGGCGTTTGGACAAACAATTAACGTGGGGAAAAACAGATAAACAAAACGAATTCACTATTGGAAACACTGGAGCCGATAATCACATAGCGAAGCAGATGTACAGATATTCGGGATAGACCAAAACGGCGTGGTCAGTGCACGGCTAAGCACGTGGGGAGAAATGAATCACGTCGGGGTCACCACTATTGAAGGAGGTATCGTGGTGGAAATAATGACACCTCCTAACAATTAACAAAGTTTATTGTGCTCGGAAAATTAAAACCTTGATGAGGCGATTGAACAGTAATTATTCAGTAAATATTCGGCCGTGCGGTGGCGAGGCCAGGAGAGAATCCTTCACCAGGAAGCAGCGTCCTTGGGTTGACCACGATGGCGGCGCGCGTGGCGGTCCAGAGCCAGTCAGAGAGAGAGTGAGAGTGAGACTGAGAGTGGCTCTGGCGGCGTGGTTGCGCCCTGGCGGCGGACCCTGGTGGCGAACGCCGGAAGCCAAAACACTTGCCGGCGAAGGCGCGTTCGCAATGGCGCTCAATGATGATTCAAGGGTTGAGCCGCCACACATAGTAATTAGAAATAATTTTCCTGACAAACAATGTAATCAGAATATAGTTGTTTCTAAAATTAAAAAGTTTTAATGGTAATTTACTTTCATATAGGTATTGAACAACGTATTTATTTATTTAATGGGGAATAACCCTTTGCATATAGAAAGGCAAAAACATATATTGGTCCCACAATTATAAAATTAAAAAAAAAAGATTACAATCTGGTAAAAATTACATCAAGTTGATATTGACATTTATAGATATCAACATAGCAATAATTAGCATTCTAAAATTCTTCGGATATTTTAATAACATATTAAGGGAACCTGGTGAAATAGAAAGTGGGTCAATATAATCACAACTGTTGGCATCTCTCATAATCTGGTTAATAAGCAAGTAGTAAGTGTAGTTTTGTGCACGGTCTAATTTCAAAGAGTGCTTCATACCTTGTGTTATGTGAAGGTACTCGGAAAGATATTTCCCTCAAGAGTTCTAAGGAATCTATCTGGTTATGCAGTAATTTATTAAGAAAAGTTATTAATTTTTCTACATTAATGCAAGGAGGGAAGATTTAGTGGGGGCAACATCTAATGGTAACTATAAAGATCTTTGTGAAGATAGAATTTGAATGTAATTTTGGGCACAAATTTCCTTTGAACACATTCGATTGAATGAATATTGAGTTTATACTAAGGTGACCAAACAGTAATGTGGAGGAAAAAAATTCAAAACTCTCTAATCACACCCATGATATCAAACTGCATTCGAAAATCTTACTATTATTATTTAAATCAGTCTTATTTTTGTCTTGACCAAATTCAATTCAAATCTGCCCTCCAGTTATGATGCCTTGTACAGAAAAAGTAATCATAGTTAAACTACAAAGATTTTTTTACCAAATTTTCCTAGTTCTAGCACTTTTTATTGAATTTTTTCTTAGCTGGCTTGACCCCCAAACTCTTCATGTGATTATCCCCTCCCATTGCTGTACTTTTCTAAATTTGTACTTCCTCTCTAGAAATAAGATTGATGGAACTCAATTCCAACCCCAAGCCTAAAATGGACTCCACTTTGGAAGAAACTGTTTTTGATACCTGCAACATCTCCTATTCATCATCAGCATACATTTAGTGTCACCATTTGTGTGCTCTCAACTGAAAGAAGACATGCCCTGAGGTGGGCTCGACCACATGAGGTGTGCCGAGGCAGAAGAGAGGACAGGAAAGATCCACACTGCAAGTAGTGATTTAAGCTATTTTAAATCTTTATATATTTTATCCCTTCTGTGACAATTTGGAGATATTTGACTTCAAGATCCTTGCAGTACTTCTACAAGAGGTAGTGAGTGTTATATGTAATTAGTGGCATGTCTCAGGCCAAAGATGACTATTTGTTCTCCAGTAAATTGGAAGCATTTTATTTTATTATCCAAATTTTGATAGTCTTCTTTATTTCTTTCTCAAGTTAATCTTTCATTCGAAAAAAACTCTTCCAAATCAATCTGATGTATCCCTTAAACTAGGTTGTTGAGAGTCATCTAAGAGGGTGGTCGCACAAGTACCTGGCCTGACCTAGATGGCAGTGGTAATTTGAAAAATATCACTTTATTAGAAAGTATGCAATCTAGGAAGCAGATGTTTCAAGTTGGAAGATGCCACGTTGTTTAGTATTTATTTGACAGCCATTAATAGTGAACTTTTTAAGTGACTTTGTGAAAATGGAGAAAATTGGTCATCATTATGTGATACAATACTTATATTTGAAAGGCCTCAGCCCAACCAATGAAAAATCTGGATTGAAATCTACTCTGGGCGAGTCGGCTCCTTTGATTAAAACAGCAAAATATTCGTTAGCAGAGTTTAAATGAGGCCATACGAGCTGCCAAGACAAACATCGCATTGGTCAACCAAATGAGGTGATGACTCCAGAAACAGTGAAGAAAATCCATAGTGTGATACTGGATGACTGTCAACTGAAAGTTCATGAGGTAGCAGACAAGTAGGCATTTCAAAAAGTGTGGGACATTGCATATTAACTGAAAATTTGGACATGAAAAACCTGTCTGCAAGATGGGATCATATTCAATCAAAACCAGTGTTGTGAATATATTCCAAATTAGTTTTTACGGCAATAAATTTTTCACAGCAACAACGTGGAATTTTTCACACTTTCATAACCTTGGATGAAACATGGTTCCATTGATTCACACCTAAGACAAAAGAACAATCAAAACAATGGATTCAAAAGGGAGAACCAGCTTTAAAGGAGGAGACAGTTTCATCTGTAGGCAAGGTAATGGTATTGGTTTTTTAGAATGCATGGGGGATGATTTTCATTCACTATGTTGAAAAAGGAAAAACTATCAATGGCAAGCATTATGCAAACTTATTGCAATGTTTGAGCGAAGAAATCAAGCAAAATCATAGTGTTTCTGGAGAGCATTTGCATAAGAAGAGTGTTGTTTCATCAAGACAATGCAGCAGCTCACAAATCCAATACAGTAATGGCAAAATTCATGAATTAAAGTGTGAATTGCTACCTCATACTCTATTTGCCAGATTTAGCACCTTCTGATTATTTTCTGTTGGCAAACTCGGAAAAATGGCTCGTTTGTCAAAGATTTTCCAACCATGAAGATGCGATGTCTGCAGTTAATGGCTATTTTGAGGGGCAAGACAGTCATCAATGTAAAAAGGGAATCTAACTTATCAACTTTACTGGGAAAAGTGTGAAGAAATGAAAAATGATTATGTTGAAAAATAAAACAAATTTTTTCCAAAATATTTTGTTTGTTATGTTGGGTAATTCTGCAACAACCCTCATAATGTACTTTGTGAAATGTTTTCTTTGAACCTTGGCATAAATTTCAGTTAGAACACAGGTGTGGTACTGTCTCTGTATTTTAATTTATTTTAAGAAGTGTAACAAACCTTATGTTGATTGACAGATTTTGGTTAGGATGTTTTCTCTCCAATGAGTTCAAGGATGGTTGGGACACTTGTTCTATGGAAGACAGGAGCTGGTTAGGGAGTTATTTTTAGAAAAAAGTTAAAATAATCAAGAGTATATATTAAATGCAATGGCATTCTTGGACCCATAGTGATCTTAAGATGGTGCATCTGGTTATCCTTAGTCTTGGCCGTTTGAATTTTCACTTCAATGACTTGGTGGTCATCCTCTGTTGATACTCTCAGCTTATTTTTTATGATTTATGTGGCTTCTATTGATGAGTTCAATTTAGAATCGGCTCTCATTGGCCATTAACTTTGCCTCTCCAAATTACATGTTAAGCAAAGGCCACTCTTTGCATATTATGCAATCGCCAACAAAGAGAATTACTTGCTTTTTCAATGCCTGTTATTGTTATTGCAAATGAAAGTTGAGTTCTGTATGAATAGACTATAAAGACTTGCCGCATTAACCTTTCACATTGCAAATGCCTCCTGGGATGTTTTCAATTAAAGTCTTTGTATTAATTGCAATACTGCTTTTAGACCAGATAGACCAAAGCTGTGGGAAACCCAGGACGACCAATTCATCATTACCCAGTCATTGCCTAAATCTGTTAATGTAATTAACGCCTTAAACCCTTCTGTTACCTATTTTCTTACCTCTGTATCGGCCCCAGCCCCCTCTCTCCTCATCCTTCTTTCACATCTTTGCTTTCTTCTCTGCACTTGCCTATTTTTCATTACCTAGTTTTGCTTGGTCGTATTGTCCAAGAAAGTTAGTTCACCTACTGCAGAATCTCACTGAAAGTTAATCTATAGTGGACAAAATGTTTTGTCTTTCAAGTGATGTTTCCTGTAACTCACATGTCTGCAATGAAAGCAATGATTAATTATAGCTTACTTCTTTTGAAATTCCACTGTTATTAAAAAAACTCCATTCTTACTGACATTAATGCACACTTGACTGGAGTGAAAATTGTTATACACTTTAGCTGAGTTGAGAGAATCATTCTCTCTTACTTACCCAAAGGGATGATCGATTTAAAAAAAAGTTATGCCTATAGACCTTAATACTCAGGTTCTCATGGACCCATGGATTGTGACCCCAAATGGGGCTTTGAGGTTTTTATATGGGATTGCCAGCTGAAATACACTAAAAATGATAATGCAATAAGCAATTTGGATTTCAATCAGCATCATGGTTTGAATCTTATGATAATTTAAAATATTCAAAGAAACCCATAAAGACAATCCCAATTGAAAATTTTCTGTCAATTCTAAGTGGGAAAAGAGTTCTTTGTTACTCCCAACTATACTTTCCTTGGATATATCTTCCAAAAGTGTTCTTAAATGTTTTAGCACTGAAGTGTTGTATCATTTGAATAGCTCTTAGTTAGCTCTCTATTAAATAAAAATATCAATGAAAAAATACAGGTTTGACCTTCATGGACAAGAAGGTATTGGTAGTAATTTAAAAAAATATTCGTGATCAGAGTGAAACTTCAACAAGGTCTGATTTTGAAATTAATTTCTATTATAGCTTTGTTATACTGATGTCACTGTTATGACTTAGCCTACAGCTGCTTCTGAATCCTGATTATTGCAGTATAACAGTGATAAGTGTAAGCTATTGTATCGATAGCATTTGGGCAGTATTCGTGGCAATGGTGGTGAATTTTTGAAGGAAGTGCATTTCACTATTGATTAAAAAATCAAAATATATGACCATTGACTATAACTTGATACCCTTTGCTGAAAGTGTTCAATTATATTTCTTTTCATTCAAAATGTGTAAAATTCAGGCAACAGGATCATAAGATAGGGCTAGTTACATTCCCTGAGCCAGATCTGGTTTCCCAGGGAGATCTGGTTAACTGGTAAATCACACATTTAATCCATCAGTCCGTACCGGTATATTAAGAATTTTGAATGAAAAGTTTTTCAAATATGCTAAATTTTGTTTTTAATCATCATAAAAGGTATTGTTTACAGAAAATGAATTATTAGTGTCAGCTTATAAACAAATTGTTTCCAACATTTGTGATAAGTTTAAAAAATTCGCCTGCTATGATGCAGAAGGAAGAAATCAAATGAGCATATCATTGGGAGATGCGGCAGTCCAGGAGTAGTGTTGGACTGCTGACTGGAGGGTCAGTGTTCAATTAGAAGTTATGCATCTAAGGCAACCTCTGCTCTGAACAAGCGGTTTTTTTTGGATACCAGATCTTCCTGGGAAACCATAACCTGCACAGGACCTGACGCTGAAGCGGGAATTTAACACCTCACTGGTCTTAATATTGAGTGAACTCTACCATCGCTGACAAAAAAAGACCTTTGAGTTGATAACAGATTTTTTTGTGTTATATATCAGAGTGGTGCCTAGCATCAAAGTATTTGGGGTTTTTTTATGACGTGGCTTGATTAATCGTTTGTTTTTATTATTAATAGATTTATCCCTATTTGATGTAATCCAATCTGTTACTTGAAACATGTAAATAAAATACTTTTCCTATATATTTGTAGAGTAATGAAATGTTTTTAAAAAATATTTAGCAGGCAGCCATTCATTTTTCTACTGCTAGAAACCAGCTGCAATCGATAGACCAGATGAACAGAAAGGCAGGTGGATGTCTGTGGTTGAAAATATCAATTTCAGCTGATTAAATTGAAAGGTGATTTAATGTGTTAAATTATTCAAGCTGGAGAAACAGCAAACAAACACCAATTAGTTAATTCCGATAAAGTAACTATAGTGAAGAATGTTGTTGAGTGGTCCTTCAAAATTCTCCTGTATGGCCCATAAAACTCAGCGAGCGTTAAATGCTCACTCATATGTAGCTGGCTCACTTTCATTTGATCTTTACTTGGTTTCTGCCATTGATAACATTCTGAAGTAATCTAGCACTATCCACTCCTACTTTTGAGTCCAATATTTTGTTTTGTTTGGAAAGTTCTCAAAAAAATACACATGAAATTAAGATTAAAATCCTTCCACTGGTGTAAGATATTATCTAGTTCTGTAGTTTGCGGGTGAATTTAGTCCAATAAATTAGTTCATGAACAGTTTTAGTAAATAACAGATTCATAATCCTTGTTTTAATGTCGGATTCCATGCAAATGAAACTTACTATTGGATTATAATATTTTGATTTTAAATTTTGATTGATAAATTTTCCTGTTCTTTAACCTGGGTCTAATAATAATTTTTATATTAACCTACCGGCAAAGGTAGATTTATGATGAAAACCAGCTGCCAATCATTACAGCGTCAACTTATCTCTCCAGACTAAACAATACATCATCCAACAGTCATCAGTAGACCAGTCTTCAATTTATGCATACCTCCTTATTCCATTGTCTAGTATCCCCCTACCAATACCACTCCTTCCTTGACTGAAATTCTCCCCTTGATTAAAATTTTCAACACCCTGTTACTAATCAAAAAGGTCTGCATCCACCATTCCTGCCCAATTTTTCCCAGCAATCCCCTCTCCTCTCCCATGATTCATAGGACTTCTGGTTGGTGGGATAATAATAGGCAATTGGGAAATTCTATACAATCTAAATTCCTCATGCCTGCGCAAGTAAGCAAATGACTTCTTATTAGGTGTTTAATACGAATTCCATTGACAGGCAAGCATAAATAAAGATTGACATGCTGTTGATAGTAGTTGGTAATGTTAATTATCCGGTACAATGGAAACATGCTTAATAGTTTTTTCAAGTCCTGGTCTAAGAGAAAAATACTCCTTGAATTGTTCTTGTAGACTTAAGTATTCTATGAACGTTTTTAAATGTACTTTATTTGAATTTGGGTGGAAGCCAAAGAAACTTAATTGGAGAAGCAGTAATATCATCCCTGAAATATCAGGGACATGGGATTTACCAAACAGTCTTCAGAAACAGTTTTGTTTGCTGCATTGTTTAAGAAAAAATAAAACTAATTTATTTGACACTTATGTATTCCATAATTTTGATATTAATAAAAGTTTTGAATATATTCTTGCATTAATGATTCTTAATTATAAGTAAAGTAACTTCTTTGGCTGCAGTAATAAAAGGGCATGATAAAGTTGCAACCAGAGCAGTGGATATAATTACATGGATCAGTGCACCATTGAAACATCGTTGAGATTGTGTTCTTGAGGAATTTTTGGAAAATGCTATTATTAAATAATATTTGAAGTGCTACGGATCAAACAAAACTCTTCTACGATTCACAACTGGCCGATTCCATTGAAATTAAAAATTACATCAATTACCGATTATGACCGAAAAGATATTGCAACCAATTAGGGTAACTGCCCCATTTTTAATCTGGGCATTATCTAATATTAATCTCGCTTATTTTTAAATATTAACTAGTTAACATTTAAATACATAATAAAGTTTCAGCACATTGCATAAGAATACGGAAGGGTCCATTATATTTTATATTAGCCATGCCCCAATTTCGAACGAACCCCACTAGGCCATATACGATGCATTTTGTATTTTTGCCGCGTAAAAATTGAGTTTCGAAATTACACGCTGGTGTCACTAGTGGGAAAAGCATGTATTAGGATGTGCTGGTATTTCAGGTTGTTTCAATTACTGAAGGCATACGCCATCTGTTGGCTGATTCCTCAACCAATCCGTTAATTAATTTTTTGTTCATTAATTTTCAGATAATTGTCACCAGAGATTTTGACGGTAGGATCAGGACGCCGCGGGAGATCAGGAAAGCAATTAAATATTGAATATTATTGTGAGGAGGGCTGCCATTTTTTCCGGCGCCCCGCCGCCCGGCTGGAAAAAATGGCAGCCCTCCTCACAATAATATTCAACATTTAATTGTTTTCCCGATCTCCCGCGGCGTCCTGAACCTACCGTCAAAATCTCTGGTGAACATTTTGTGCATATTGGCGAATGGAAAATATTTTGCAAAAAAAAAAATTTCGGCTGCAAAAGTAATTCGAAGTAATATCCGCTCTAGTCTCACCCCCACAATCCGCCTCTTATACCCCAGACTACCGGGTTTCTTGTGAATTAATGGATCGGAACTAGGATATGTTCTGCAAAACTACGGACTTTGCCGTTTTTTTCTCAAAATCAACTCGGACTCGCCAAGGCTCTCTGACCCGGCGAATCCAAGGCATCTGCCTGCCTTGACGCCTCTCGAGCCTGGCGTGGGGCTCTGGACTTAGAATATTTTTCACTGGGTGGACTCGGTCGGGACTTGAATGAATTTTTCTCGGGGAGGATTAGCACCTCACCTTGAGCCTCGCGGCACTCCGAGACGGCTCGTGAGCGGTTGGCCGTCGATGGAGCTACTCTTTTTTGAAGCGTGAGCCGGTTCTTGGAAAACATTCGATATCATGCTTTTTCGCATCTTATTATTGAATTTCTTTCAGTTCAGTGCATGACGTAATTTTTGACCCGTTGCGAGCAAATGTAGCTCATTTGTTTATGTTAATCACGAATTGCGCCTTATAAACCGAAGAACAATTGTTCAGAGTGCACACAATGTTGCTATGCAGGATGGGATAAAATTACTTAATAATTTAACAACAATTTAGGCTACCGACGTACGTATTAAGGCATCTTTTCATATTTCACATGATACATATCTTTTTACCAATAGTAAAGCTACTACTTATATATTTGATGCTGATAATTAAAATAATTCCACTCACGATTTTTAAACAATCATTTAGAATCCATCGACTATTTGTTTCTGTTAGATATTTGCGGTAAATACCGTCATTCCATTCAAGTTCTATTTATGTTTCAGCTTTAATTAATAACAAATTGAATAAACCGCATTACTGAATGTGAATATGGCAGAGGGTGTAAATATATTCAAGACTTTCTTGGAATATATTCTTGCAGTTATCTGTACTTGATGTAACTTTTATAAAGTGTTTACCTCAGAATAAAGATTTTTTAGGTGAATTCCTGTGTTTCTCTTTTTAATTTTTAAGCAGCATATCAAGGAAACAGTCATTCAGTAGATACACAATGGAAAATATTTAAAAATTACACAACATTCATTTTTGTTTTTTTCATCTTTATTCCTTACTAATACATCTGTTGAGATAAATATGTATTAGAAATTGCACCAGTATTCCAAATATTTTTGAAACAAAACATTTTACTCAAACACCCTCATAGCCACCATCCACAAAGTTAGCGGATATGGGGGTTAGTGGCTATGAGGGTAGTAGAGGAAGTTCATTCTCTTCAGAGGCCTCATTTAAGGCTGACATCTACATCAAGCGCACTTCTTTAGATGCTGTCGGCACAGTCCAACTTGGCACCAGCAAGGAAATCTTCAACTTCGTTCCTCATTTCCTTTGGTGAAAAAGCTTGCTGATCAACCTTTACTCCCGTGGATGCTTCTCACCCAGCATAAGCATCCAATGGAAGACCTGAGGGGAAAACGATTACAATATTATTATGAATTCTAAGGCAACAAAATTTTTAAAACTACTTTTATGATGTTTTAAGTTAAAGTTTAAATAACTTTGTGTCCAAAACGGCTAAAGGAATATTTTCTGATTCAAGATCAAAAGAATGGTTCCACTTTAAAAATAAAAAAATTGGAAACTTTCACTTGAAATCCAAACATATGACCACTGGGAAATATCAGAGCTGTTAAGCTTTAATTAAAATGGAAATTAATTCCATACAAACTATTTTTAGTGAAACAGATGCGATTCAGCTGTGACAATTTATTGGAAATTATTTGATTAACAACTGCTGCAACAGCACTCCCTTTCATTTGTCTAAAACTAATGGGTAAAATACCTTTAGGTCACAAAAAATAAACCAAGTAATGAAGAAGATTGGAATGTGAGAATAAGGACATAATCAACGCAGAGGAAAGTGTGTTGGGTCAGTCTAAGGCAGGTGAGGTGGAAAAACAGTGAGGGTAAACAAGGTAATGTGCTGCCAGTTGACAATCCTAATAACTGCTTGACATCCTTTAACTGAGGAAAGTAACACTAATTTAAAAAAAACATTTTTATATCATTTAAAACAGTTGCTAATGCCAGTGGACAACCATATATCAGAAGGTTATGAAATGGTATGCAGATCAAATGGGAATGAAATTAAAACAAAAAGTTTGTAGCATTGTAGGTGAGGGGGGAGGGGGGGGGGAGTTTTTTGGGGAGTAATTTGAAGAAAGTGGAAATTATTACAGGGCATATTGACTGGAAATGAAAACTCAATGTATGAGATAGAAGGGAGAATGCTGGTTATGAGAGGTAGAAGGAAATAAGTTGGTTAGTTTTATGTTTTAAGGGTGCGTCAACAGCTAAGGTTATTTTGCACCATTGTCTATCAATTTAAGAAAATAATGCTAATAAGCAGATTTAAAGGCATTTTAGATTTTTATGACAGAATGAAGGGAAGGAGTTGATACTTTGGATGAAATTGAAATTAGGTGTTGAACTCGTGGTAAAAACACCTGACACACTGTAAACATCTCAGCTTTGACAGAAATTACCCGATTGATATCACAGGAGGAAAACCACGAGTAAGCATCAAGACCAGAATGTCTCCACCACCTAAGAACATCATTCGTGGGAGAACTTTTTTAACCAGCTGGTGAAATCACAATTTACCTTAAAAACAGAAAAGAGTAAAATAAAGATATTGCACATACAGTAACTAAAGGAATGGGTGCCCGAATAATATTTTTATTGCCCGCAGACCATACATATCCATATGACCATATCATGTATGTAAATGAGTCTTCAAACAAAGAAATTTACAAAATACATTTTGGCAGCATGAACGTGCTTAAAAAAAGAGTACATATTATGTACTCTTTTTTTAAGTATGTGATAAAAAATATGCATTATGCTTCATGCCAAGGTTTTCACTGCATTAATTTCTTGTCTTTGCATTCCCTGGTTCTCCATGCACATTGGTTGTCTTTTGGTGGCAACAGTTTTGCTGGCCATCCTACCTGCGTCTTCAGGTCTGAGGTATTTTTCGAGGCTTTCTTGTCCTCTTTATATAGGGCTGGTAGACAAGTACTGTGCTCTGATTGGATAGCCCTTTTCCACACACTAATTGATATCCATCTTCCACAATGATATTTCTTGGTTTTGGTTAAGAAAGCTTCGAAAGATACCTTTGACCTGAAGATTGAGGCAGGATGGCCGGTGAAACTCATCACCAGATGACAACCAACGCAGATGGAGCACCCATAAATGCAAAGACAAGCATTACAATTATTGGTTGTTTAAAAATTTATTCAATGTAAAGTATCACCTCATTAGAAGGAATTTCCCGAGTTTTCATTTGAAACCACAATTTATCATGGTTTTGGCATGGAGTTGGGTGTTGTGTTATAAATTATTACACTCATTACTATCAGGGTTTTATATGAATTTGCTGATTTATTATAACTTAAGTGGATGTTATGATTTCTAGTTTAATTTGAGTAAATATTGCTATTCGCATGAAATATATGGATATTATTTATGATTTAGACAGACACGGCAAATATATATTACATAGAAGGAATGGAAAGAAAATTTAAATTTTTTGAATTACGGTCTATATGGTTGAAGACAACTTTGTATAAATAACATACAAATGATCCCCAGAACACTATTCCATATGATTCCCCTGGAGAAAAAAGCAGAATGATACACTAATTTTAATACCTCTAGACACACACGCAGGAACCAAATAGTGTACATCAAAGTGTGCAGTTTAGAACACATTATTAACATAAATATTCCATGCACCAGTTTATTAAACATGTAGACCAATAACCTAGGTATTTAATTTATAAGTAATTATTTCTTGCCGAGATTGAAATCAATATCCTCTTGCAATATTGCAGGATTAAATGAAAGGACCTGTGTCTTTTTGCAAATTAGTACATTAATACGCAGAGATTTTGATACATTCACCTAAAATGAGAGTTAAATTTTTACTTAGTGGAGTAACCTTTAATGATTTAATTTATTTTTCAATGGACATTTTATTAAAATGCACTTGATAAGAAGAAGCTTGGATTAATTATTAATATGTTAAATTTTGCCATCACGCAAAAGGTGATTCTTATTGAAATAATTTTAAATGCAAAGAAAAGATGGAAGAATGATAATAGCAACTTTGACATGACACTTTCACATTATTTAGAGTAATTTAAATTTTCTTCAGCTTCCATAATGATGTATTTCTCTCTAAGAGAAATTGATCTAGTTCTTGACATAACATTTAATGTGGGTAAAAATACTTTTCTAAAAACTAAGGTGAGGAATTAAAGCTAATCCTGATTTTACTGAAATTATTTTAGTTTGGTTTGACTTAACTCGTTTAAAAATATAATACTCACAAAATAAGCAGAGGGTGTAGAAATCCAATGGGTAGCCCGCTGATTTACTGCCTTGGGGGCATGGATTTGATTCAGGGTGATGCCTCTTGAGATCCTCTGCCCTTCATTCATGCTTTGGGATTTTTCGGGAACTAGATCTTCCTGGGAAACCACAAAGTGGTGCAAGAAAAGGAACTGGCCCTCATTATTACCCTGTTGATTAGTGAATGCAAAAAAATCAGCCTATTACTAGGCGAGGTATATCAAAGCCAACCTACAAGTTTATTAATGTTGTTGGATAACCTAAATGAAAATAAAATCCCAGTTGGCATGAGCTTAGTATGAACTATGGGTTCACCTGAACCCATGATATTGAGGCAATTTTGAAAACTATTTGAAAATCAAACTAACCAAAAGATTAAACATGAGTAACCACCGTGATCAGCACAAAGATTAATTTTCATAAACACAAGAGTGGAGCTCACCTCACAATGTCCTGAGGCATGTGGGATTAAAAAACGGTGAAGCTGGGAATTTTCCAAAGTCACCAGGAATCAGGCCAGGCCCTTTAAAGTTAAACTGAATTATCTGATCCCTTGGCCACCACACCACCTATAAGAAATAATTTTATACTAAATTTCCATTAAAAGATTATGTTACTTTAATGATGAAATTTGAAAAATAAATTTTTTCAATAAATAATAAGACATCAGCAAAACTGCACCAATGGGATGATTACAAATTGGGCTTCTTTGGTTACGTTTTGCATCATTTTTCCAAAGCTGTGATGCTTTCATCAGCTTGATGGTATTCCCATAAAAAAGCTAATTTGAATCTGTAATTGCAACTCAGGTGTCATAAAACTGATCAATTTCCTAGTCATTTTAATACAAATAAATCTACACAAATTCACTTGAGATGGCAGACACTACACGTTTAAGAAGTGGTTACTCAAAATATTTTGCTACCACCAGAAATTGGTCCCATATTTTACAAATAAGTGTTCATTGTGGAATGATTTTTAATTAGGTTTGATTTTTAGGTAATTTGGGTAAACCTTTTATATCATACGTTGGTTAATCGGTAAATAAAAGCTTAAAGACTGTATTGGAAAGACACTGAAATACAGCCACTTCACTTCTCAATCTTGCTGAAAAAGAATTGCTGACACCACAATACAAAAAATCCTTCCATTCCACCTTAATTGTACCATCCTTCATTCCACTCTACATCCCTAGTATATTCCTGCAATCACCTGTTTCAACTAACGTTCTTTTCTTTAATACACAATATCAGGCTAAAATATGAGGAAATTTATTTTTTAAGGAAAGGAGAATGCGATGCATTTCCTACAAACATTTATTTGCTACATCCAATTTCAACATGCATCATCCTAAGGTACCCAAAGATAATGACTTCATTGAAACTAGGTGCCGCAAATGTAATGTTTATTGGAAAATGTAGAGTAATCTTTTATTCTTGGCTCTATTACAGTGTCAACCTTTGCACCATTGCTACATGCTAAGATAAAATATGTATAAGTAATTAATCATTACACATATAATACTTAGGAAGTGACAGAAAAAAATTGCCATATTCTATTAATAGAGCCAGGGCAACCTTAAGCTATAAGATTTTACCCATATTTTTTCCTCTCGGCAGCAAATGTGCATTTTTTCAGGCGATATACCTGCAGTAGGCCCAAGATGAAATGATTATGGAAGCTGGACATGTTTCAGCATACGAGTGCTTCATCTTAAGTATCTGCAAGGAAAGTAATTTCAAAATAGTATTGTTTTAAGAATGACAAAAATCAGGTTGAATTTTCATCCACTTTACACGCGATCGAATCTACAGTCCCACCCCATTCCAAATCACATGCCATCGAAGGGGTGGATCAGAAGGTAATCAGATTATAAATTGTGGTGAATCTACAATGACGAAGCATTGGAGGTCCCAAATCGAAATTTCCTCTGTGTACACGCAAGAATTGGAAGCTACCGCGGCCGTGATTGCAACCTCAGTACTGCCGAGGATCGACAATATTTGTAATTTTAGATGAGTTTGCCGAAAGCAGAGGTCATCAGCCCATTACGGGTGGATGAGAAAGGAGGAAGGGTGGAGAGAAACCAGACGTCGGCAGTAGTCCACTCTTAACGAAAGGCGCCAAGGGGTCCGCAGTTCAATGTGTCAAACGTCGGACGGTGTTCTCACTCAAAGTGCTCTTCACGAAGCCCCGTCATCGTACAGATCGAGACACCACCGAAACATATCACCCTCGCGAGCTAGGATGGCGAGCGCGATACGAATTAGGGTGCCACCGTCGCGTACGAAGTAATGAACTACAAAAATCTGGTTGAATTTTTATCCACTTAACACTATCGAATCTACAGTCCCTCTCCGTTTCGAATCACATGCCAAGAGATGGATAGACCAGATCTTGACCCACCGCAACATCCCGATCCCCAGTGATGACAATAACGGGACCATCATCAATACATGCCCAGGACAACAACCAAGGACTATTGAGCCAAGCCGAGGATCGGATTAACCGCGTACTTCAACCCTATGCTCAGTGCTTGTATGTACGGATGCAATCAAGAGAAAGCACATTTCAAAATAACTTTTGTTGGCAGACCACATGCGAACAGACATGCAACCGTCAATTTTAAAAAGTGGCCCTAAGATA
Source organism: Hetaerina americana (assembly GCF_022747635.1). Taxonomy (NCBI): domain Eukaryota; kingdom Metazoa; phylum Arthropoda; class Insecta; order Odonata; family Calopterygidae; genus Hetaerina; species Hetaerina americana. Next base: position 28,228,643 of record NW_027286181.1, read on the forward strand.
TAGATAATCGAAACCCGACAATTAGAAACTTGATACACTGAACATGTTTGTGAAGAAACCTAATCCTCCACCGTATGTTTTCAAGTTGGCTTGTATGAAATTGCCACTCACCAATTATATATAGTATGTAGAGCTGGCCGTGATTGCGACCGCTTACTCCTCTCTACAGTAGCTGGACGATATGCCTTCGCGGGTTACACGAACTCATGGATAGCCATCCGCTCCGATCGGCTGCCTCATCTCGGCTCTCAAAGCGAACTGGCGAGACCAGATGTCCGTCGGCAAGAAATGGGGGGACTTTGGGGGGAAGGCGGGGGAGGCTAAGGGGGAGGGGGTTATTCAGTGGGAGACTTCGCACAAAAGAGAGTGAAATCGAATCGGGACATTTGAAAAGGAGGTGGAGGGAATTGTCGGCCCATTTCAAATCCGAAAGTGCCTATTTCGCGTATCTTCGCAGGGCTTCGCACTGGTGGGAACTGCAGTCCCGCAGTTAACTGCGCCCTTCCTCGCCGAGTGTACGCACAGCTGCCTCCAAGACCGCCATCCACCAATGCAATTGCGTGCCCCTCCAGAAATGGGCCCGTGTCATTAAACGAGCCATCGTGTGACCATTCAGTGAATCCAGACTTGGGTCTCATTCTTAGTCCATGACTATACAAATACATGCCTGTAACACACCTGTCCGATACGACAGGCAGGGATTCTGCTGGAGAATCCTCAATTCCCCTACCCGCATGAGGGTAGGGGGATTGAGACCAACCTAAGAAATGATGGGGTCACCGCGACAAGAATTGAATGCTACCCAAGAATATCCCAGTGCTGTGCACAGTCCGTCGGATGGGACGCAGTTGAGTCATCGCACTTCCGAGGCGGGTTTGGCAATGCTGCTTCACCTGTGCCTCAACCCTCCCTCCCCCTCTCCCCTGACCCTCCATCCAACCCACCCTCCCCGTTATGTACAAGTTGCCTTACGTGATAAACTCAAAGAAAACTATGGAAATATTCAGGTTCATACTATCTACTTAGGAATAATAGTTGCCTACACATTTATTTTACCGAGTTCCTGATGAAATTTTCCTTACAGCAATTTATCGCCAATTTAATTGGAACTTGCAAATTATTTTACCGGATCGCAAGGCATTAGCATCATCATTGGGCACATTTACTTACAAGTGTGTTACGGCATGTATTTGTAAAGTCATTGGGTTAAGAATGAGACCCAAGTCTGGATTCACTGAATGGTCACACGATGGCTCGTTTAATGACACGCGCCCATTTCTGGAGGGGCATGCAATTGCATTATTCCCTGGTGGTCTTGGAGGCAGCTGAACCCACACTCCAGTTCGCTCGAGTTCAAATCCCTGCGAAGATACGTGAAATGCCCACTTTCGGAGTTGAAATGGGCCAACAATTCCCTTCGCCTCCTTTTCCATCGTCCCGATTCGATTTCACTCTGTTCGAAGTCTCCCACTGAATAACCCCCCCCCCTTAGCCTCCCCCGCCAACCCCCCAAAGTCCCCCCATTTCTTGCCTCCTTTTCCATCGTCCCAATTCGATTTCAAACTCTCTTGTGCGAAGTCTCCAACTCAATGAACCCCCCTAGCCTCGTCCGCCTTCCCCTCCATTCCCCCCCTTACTTGGCAGCAGGTATACGGTCTTTTCATTTCGCTTAGAGAGCCGGGATGAGGCAGCCGATTGAAGGTGATGGCTATCACGGAGTTTGTGGAACCCGCGATGGCATATTCTCGAGTTACTTTGGAGAAGATTGAGCGGTCGCAATCACGGGCTGGTCTACACATATCATAGGTGAGTGGCGATATCATACAAGCCCACATGTAAACATATAGTGGAGGATTAGTTTCTTCTTAAACATGTTCAATGTATCAAGTTTCTAATTGTCAGATTTAGATTATCTATAACTTAGGGCCACTTCCCAACATTGACGGTTGCATGTCGGTTCGCATGCAGTCGGCCTTCAAAAATTATTTTGTAATGTCGTTTCTCTTGCTGGAATCCGTACGTACAAGCACTGAGCAATGGGTTGAAGTACGCGGTTAATACGATCATCAGCTTGGCTCGGTGGGTTATTGTCCTGGGGATGTATTGATGGTTCCGTAATTGTCATTACTGGGGATCTAAATGGTGCGTGGGTAACTGGCTTCCCACCCCGAGGGACCTAGTTTGAATCCTAGAGGCGGCAGGTATTTTTCAGTGGTGTCCCGATCCCTACGATGACGATGCTTTGAGGAGAGCACTTAGAGTGAGTCCACCGTCAGTTGTTCGGGACGTTTAACTGCGGACCCCTTGGTGCCTTTCGTTAAGAGTTAACTGCTGCTGACGTCCGATTTCTCTCCACCCTTACTCCTTTTTCATACACCCCTGATGGAGCTGATGACATTGGCTTTCGGGCACCACCTCTAAAATTACCAATATTGTCGTTCCACGGCAAAACTGAGGTTGCAATCACGGCCGCGGTAGCTTCCAATTCTTGTGTGCGCGACGGTGGCACCCTACTCGTAATTTGTCTCGCGCTTGCCATCCAAGCACAGAGGCTGTGCGCTCAAATCTAGCGTCGGGTTTGCGAGCGACTGCAATGTACATCCCAGGAATCCTAATAAGTAAAACAAAGCACCCATTCCGGCGCGGTGAAATAAGCCAGAAATTCTTTCATTTTGTCAGGGTATAAAAAATACTACTTTGAAATTTCTTTCTCTGCAGATACACTTCAGATGAGGTCACTCCTAGCCTGAAACATGTCAAGCTTCCCTAGTCATTTCATCCGAGGCCTTCTGCGGGAAAATCACCTGGGAAAATATCTATCTGCTGCCGACAAGAGAAAATATGGGTAAAATTTTATTAAGGTTGCTGTGGCTCTACTGATAGAATTTCCCAAATTTTTTGTCACATCGCATTCTTCTTTCATTCAAAAAGTAAATTTCCACTTAATAAAGCCTGATATTGAGTGTATTAAAAGGGAGAACATTGGTCAAAACAGGTGACTGCAGGAATATACTAGGGATGTTGGGTGGGATGAAGGGTGGTACAAAAAATGTGGAAAAGGATTTTTTGTAGTATGGTGTCAAGTATTTTTTTTGGCAAGGTTGAGAAGTGAAGCGGCTGTATTTCAATGTCTTTCCAATACAAGCTTTACTTTTTTTACCGATTAAATAATGTATTATATAAAAGGTTTACCCAAATTACCTAAATCCCATCCCATTATTACCCATCCCATTACCCATCTTACCTAATGAAAAAATCATTCCACCATGAACACTTTGTCAAATATAGGACCAATTTCTGGTGGTAGCAAAATATTTTGAGTAACCACTTCTTAATTGTGTAGTATCTGTGTAGTATCTGCCATCTCAAGTTAGAGTAGATTTTTTGTATCAATATAACTAGGAAATTGATCAGTTTTATGACATCTGAGTTGCAATTACAGATTCAAATTAGCTTTTTTTAAGGGAATACCATCATGATGCTGAATGGGAATACCATCCAGCTGATGACAGCATCACAGCTTTGGAAAAAAAATGTAAAACATAACCAAAGAAGCCCAATTTGTAATCATCCCATTGGTGCAATTTTTTTGATATCTTATTATTTATTGAAAAAAATTCGTTTTCAAATTTAATCATTAAATTAACATAATCTTTTAATGGAAATTTAGTATAAAATTATTTCTTCTAGGTGTGCCAGCCAAGGGATTAGATCATTCAGTTTAACGCGCTAGGGCCCGGCCTGCTTCCTGGTGACTTCGGAAAATTCCCCGCTTCAGTTTTTTAATCCCACATGCCTTAGGACATTGGTGCTGATCACAGTGGTTACTCTCGTTTAATCTTTGATAGTTTTATTTTCATATTGTTTTCAAATTTGACTTGGTATCATGGGTTTAGGTGAAACCAAAGTTAATACTAAGCTTATGCAGACTGGGATGTTATTTTCATTTAGGTTATCCAACAACATTAATAAACTTATAGGTTGGCTTTGATATACCTCACCTAGTAATAGGCTGCTTTTTTTACGTTCAATAATCAACAGGGTAATGATGCGGGCCAGTTCCTTTTCTTGCACCACTTTGTGGTTTCCCAGGAAGATCTGGTTCCTGAAAAATCCCACAGTATGGATGAAGGGCAGAGGGTCTCAAGAGGCATCACTCTGAATCAAATCCATGCCCCCAGGGCAGTAAACCAGCACACTGCCCATTGGACTTCCACACCCCCTGCTTATTTTGTGAGTATTATATTTTTAAATGAGTTAGGTTAAGCCAAACTAAAATAATTTCAGTAAAATCAGAATTAGCTTTAATTCCTCACCGTAATTTAAGAACAGCATTTTTACCCACATTAAATGTTATGTCAGTAACTGGATCAATTTCTCTGGGAGATAAATACAGCATTATGAAAGCTAAAGAAAATTTAAATTATTCTAAATAATGTCATGTTAAAGTTGCTATTATCATTCTTCCATCTTTTCTTTGCATTTAAAATTATTTCAATAAGAATCACCTTTTGCGCGATGGCAAAATTTAGCTTATTAATAATTAGTTTCTTCTCATCATGTGCATTTTAAGGAAATGTCCATTGAAAAATAAATTAAATCACTAAAGGTTACTCCACTAAGTAAAAATTTAACTCTCATTTTAGGTGAATGTATCAAAATCTCTGCGTATTAATGTACTAATTTGCAAAAAGACACAGGTCCTTTCATTTAATCCTGCAATATTGCAAGAGGATATTGATTTCAATCTCGGCAAGAAATAATTACTTATAAATTAAATACCTAGGTTATTGGTCTACATGTTTAATAAACTGGTGCATGGAATATTCATGTTAATAATGTGTTCTAAACTGCACACTTTGATGTACACTATTTGGTTCCTGCGTGTGTGTCTAGAGGTATTAAAATTAGTGTATCATTCTGCTTTTTTCTCCAGGGGAATCATATGGAATAGTGTTCTGGGGATCATTTGTATGTTATTTATACAAAGTTGTCTTCAACCATATAGACCGTAATTCAAAAAATTTAAATTTTCTTTCCATTCCTTCTATGTAATATATATTTGCCGTGTCTGTCTAAATCATAAATAATATCCATATATTTCATGCGAATAGCAATATTTACTCAAATTAAACTAGAAATCATAACATCCACTTAAGTTATAATAAATCAGCAAATTCATATAAAACCCTGATAGTAATGAGTGTAATAATTTATAACACAACACCCAACTCCATGCCAAAACCATGATAAATTGTGGTTTCAAATGAAAACTCGGGAAATTCCTTCTAATGAGGTGATACTTTACATTGAATAAATTTTTAAACAACCAATAATTGTAATGCTTGTCTTTGCATTTATGGGTGCTCCATCTGCGTTGGTTGTCATCTGGTGATGAGTTTCACCGGCCATCCTGCCTCAATCTTCAGGTCAAAGGTATCTTTCGAAGCTTTCTTAACCAAAACCAAGAAATATCATTGTGGAAGATGGATATCAATTAGTGTGTGGAAAAGGGCTATCCAATCAGAGCACAGTACTTGTCTACCAGCCCTATATAAAGAGGACAAGAAAGCCTCGAAAAATACCTCAGACCTGAAGACGCAGGTAGGATGGCCAGCAAAACTGTTGCCACCAAAAGACAACCAATGTGCATGGAGAACCAGGGAATGCAAAGACAAGAAATTAATGCAGTGAAAACCTTGGCATGAAGCATAATGCATATTTTTTATCACATACTTTAATATGTACTCTTTTTTTAAGCACGTTCATGCTGCCAAAATGTATTTTGTAAATTTCTTTGTTTGAAGACTCATTTACATACATGATATGGTCATATGGATATGTATGGTCTGCGGGCAATAAAATATTATTCGGGCACCCATTCCTTTAGTTACTGTATGTGCAATATCTTTATTTTACTCTTTTCTGTTTTTAAGGTAAATTGTGATTTCACCAGCTGGTTAAAAATGTTCTCCCACGAATGATGTTCTTAGGTGGTGGAGACATTCTGGTCTTGATGCTTACTCGTGGTTTTCCTCCTGTGATATCAATCGGGTAACTTCTGTCAAAGCTATGATGTTTGAAGTGTGTCAGGTGTTTTGCCACACAAGTTCGACACCTAATTTCAATTTCATCCGAAGTATCAACTCCTTCCCTTCATTCTGTCATAAAAATCTAAAATGCCTTTAAATCTGCTTATTAGCATTATTTTCTTAAATTGATAGACAATGGTGCAAAATAACCTTAGCTGTTGATGCACCCTTAAAACATAAAACTAACCAACTTATTTCCTTCTACCTCTCATACCCAGCATTCTCCCTTCTATCTCATACATTGAGTTTTCATTTCCAGTCAATATGCCCTGTAATAATTCCCACTTTCTTCAAATTACTCCCCAAAAACTTCCCGCTCCCCCCTCACCAAACTTTATTAGCAACTGTTTTAAGTGATGATATGAAAATATGATTTGTTTGAATAAGTGTTATCTCCCTCTGTTAAAGGATATCAAGCAAGGCAGATGTTATGAATGATAATTGGGGAGACATTTCCTTGTTTACCCTCACTGTATTCCCACCTATCCTGCCTTATACTCACCCAAAACACACTCCTCTACTTTCATTCTGTCCTTATTCTCACATCCCAATCTTTTCATTCCTTAGTTCATATTTGGTCACCTTTTTGGGACACACACATAGCTCAAATTGACAGGCAAGGGGGGTGGAAGGGGAGGCTAAGCAGTGATTGGAACTCCTTCAGAAAAAAATTGATTCTATCGATAAGTCTGTGAAAACATGTTTGGAACTTAATTATTAGCTAAGGTGATTTTCCATTAAATAAACATATTTGACATGGTAAAATATAATTTGTTCCATGTTCCACTGTACCTCATCTCAGTTCTTGCAAGGAAAGAGATCCCATTGTTATTTTAGCATAATCTTAAAATTTCCACACTCGTATGACAATATTTGAATATATTTTGAAGTCATTGAAATATGAATGCTTTAAAAAAATTAATTCAATCCAAATGCACAAACATTAATACATTTTAGAATCTAATTTCTTGCATGGTATTTATGAGTGATGATCTGAAGTTATTCATTTCAGCAAGTTATTATTAACCATTGTTTATCACAGATATGTAAATTAAAGGTGTTTACCAAATAGTTTAAGACAAATGAATAAAATTTTAAATGGAGTTTTGTAGCATAAGTTGTTAATCAAATAATTTCAAGTAAATGTTAATGGATGAATTGAATCTGTTTCACTTAAATTTCATTTGTATAGTATTCAATTCCATTCTAATGAAAGCTTAATATCTCTGATATTTCCCAGTGGTCATATGTTTGGATTTCAAGTGAAAGTTTCCAATTTTTTTATTTTTAAAGTGGAACCATTCTTTTGATCTTGAATCAGAAAATATTCCTTTAGCCGTTTTGGACACAAAATTATTTAAACTTTAACTTAAAACATCATAAAAGTAGTTTTAAAAATTTTGTTGCCTTAGAATTCATAATAATATTGTAATCGTTTTCCCCTCAGGTCTTCCATTGGATGCTTATGCTGGGTGAGAAGCATCCACGGGAGTAAAGGTTGATCAGCAAGCTTTCTCACCAAAGGAAATGAGGAACGAAGTTGAAGATTTCCTTGCTGGTGCCAAGTTGGACTGTGCCGACAGCATCTAAAGAAGTGCGCTTGATGTAGATGTCAGCCTTAAATGAGGCCTCTGAAGAGAATGAACTTCCTCTACTACCCTCATAGCCACTATCCACAAAGTTAGCCTCCGCTAACTTTGTGGATAGTGGCTATGAGGGTGTTTGAGTAAAATGTTTTGTTTCAAAAATATTTGGAATACTGGTGCAATTTCTAATACATATTTATCTCAACAGATGTATTAGTAAGGAATAAAGATGAAAAAAACAAAAATGAATGTTGTGTAATTTTTAAATATTTTCCATTGTGTATCTACTGAATGACTGTTTCCTTGATATGCTGCTTAAAAATTAAAAAGAGAATCACAGGAATTCACCTAAAAAATCTTTATTCTGAGGTAAACACTTTATAAAAGTTACATCAAGTACAGATAACTGCAAGAATATATTCCAAGAAAGTCTTGAATATATTTACACCCTCTGCCATACTCGCATTCAGTAATGCGGGTTATTCAATTTGTTATTAATTAAAGCTGAAACATAAATAGAACTTGAATGGAATGACGGTATTTACCGCAAATATCTAACAGAAACAAATAGTCGATGGATTCGAAATGATTGTTTAAAAATCGTGAGTGGAATTATTTTAATTAATTATCAGCATCAAATATATAAGTAGTAGCTTTACTATTGGTAAAAAGATATGTATCATGTGAAATATGAAAAGATGCCTTAATACGTACGTCGGTAGCCTAAATTGTTGTTAAATTATTCTTAAGTAATTTTATCCCATCCTGCATAGCAACATTGTGTGCAATCTGAACAATTGTTCTTCGGTTTATAAGGCGCAATTCGTGATTAACATAAACAAATGAGCTACATTTGTTCCCAACGGGTCAAAAATTACGTCATGCACTGATCTGAAAGAGTCCAATAATTAGATGCGAAAAAGCATGGTATCGAATGTTTTCCAAGAACCGGCTCACGCTTCAAAAAAGAGTAGCTCCATCGACGGCCAACCGCTCACGAGCCGTCTCGGAGTGCCGCGAGGCTCAAGGTGAGGTGCTAATCCTCCCCGAGAAAAATTCATTCAAGTCCCGACCGAGTCCACCCAGTGAAAAATATTCTAAGTCCAGAGCCCCACGCCAGGCTCGAGAGGCGTCAAGGCAGGCAGATGCCTTGGATTCGCCGGGTCAGAGAGCCTTGGCGAGTCCGAGTTGATTTTGAGAAAAAAACGGCAAAGTCCGTAGTTTTGCAGAACATATCCTAGTTCCGATCCATTAATTCACAAGAAACCCGGTAGTCTGGGGTATAATAGGCGGATTGTGGGGGTGAGACTAGAGCGGATATTACTTCGAATTACTTTTGCAGCCGAAATTTTTTTTTTTTTGCAAAATATTTTCCATTCGCCAATATGCACAAAATGTTCACCAGAGATTTTGACGGTAGGTTCAGGACGCCGCGGGAGATCGGGAAAACAATTAAATATTGAATATTATTGCGAGGGGGGCTGCCGTTTTTTCCAGCCGGGCGGCGGGGCGCCGGAAAAAATGGCAGCCCTCCTCACAATAATATTCAATATTTAATTGCTTTCCTGATCTCCCGCGGCGTCCTGATCCTACCGTCAAAATCTCTGGTGACAATTATCTGAAAATTAATGAACAAAAAATTAATTAACGGATTGGTTGAGGAATCAGCCAACAGATGGCGTATGCCTTCAGTAATTGAAACAACCTCAAATACCAGCACATCCTAATACATGCTTTTCCCACTAGTGACACCAGCGTGTAATTTCGAAACTCAATTTTTACGTGGCAAAAATACAAAATGCATCGTATATGGCCTAGTAGGGTTCGTTCGAAATTGGGGCATGGCTAATATAAAATATGTCGCACCCTTCCGTATTCTTATGGAATGTGTTGAAACTTCATTTTGTATTCAAATGTTAACGAGGTAATATTTAAAAATTAGCGAGATTAATATTAGATAATGCCCAGATTAAAAATGGGGCAGTAACCCTAATTGGTTGCAATCTCTCTTCGCTCATTAACAGTAATTTATGTAATTTTTAATTTCAATGGAATCTGCCAGTTGTGAAGCATAGAAGAGTTATGTTTGATGCTTAACATTTGGAATTGGTTGATAGTAGCATTTACCAAAAATTCTTCAAAAACCCGTTCTCAAATGTTCAATGGTGTACTGATCTAAGCAAGTTTATCCACTGCTCTGGTTGAGACTTGTATGCTCTTATTACTGCAGTCAAAAGTTATTTTAATTATAATAAAGAATCATTAATGCAAGAATATATTCAAAACTTTTATTAATTTCAAAATTATGGAATACATAAGTGTCAAATAAATTAGTTTTAGTTCTTCTTAAACAATGCAGCAAACAAAACTGTTTCTGAAGACTGTTTGGTTAATCCCATGTCCCTGATATTTCAGGGATAATATTACTGCATCCCCTATTAAGTTTCTTTGGCTTCCACCCAAATTCTAATAGAGCACATTTAGAAACGTTCATAGAATACTTAAGTCTACAAGAACAGTTCAAGGAGTATTTTTCTCTTAGACCAGGACTTGAAAAAACTTAAGCATGTTTTCCATTGTACCAGAAAATTAGCATTACCAACTACTATCAACAGCATGTCAATCTTTATTTATGCTTGCCTGTCAATGGAATTCGTATTAAACACCTAATAAGAAGTCATTTGCTTACTTGCGCAGGCATGAGGAATTTAGATTGTATAGAATTTCCCAATTGCCTATTATTATCCCACCAACCAGAAGTCCTATGAATCATGGGAGAGGAGAGGGGATTGCTGGGAAAAATTGGGCAGGAATGGTGGATGCAGACCTTTTTGATTATTAACAGGGTGTTGAAAATTTTAATCAAGGGGAGAATTTCAGTCGAGGAAGGAGTGTTATTGGTAGGGGGATACTAGACAGAATGGAATAAGGAGGTATGCATAAATTGAAGACTGGTCTACTGATGACTGTTGGGTGATGTATTGTTTAGTCTGGAGAGATAAGTTGACGCTGTAATGATTGGCAGCTGGTTTTCATCATAAATCTACCTTTGCCGGTAGGTTAATATAAAAATTATTATTAGACCCAGGTTAAAGAACGGGAAAATTTATCAATCAAAATTTAAAATCAAAACATTATAATCCAATAGTAAGTTTCATTTGCATGGAATCCGACATTAAAACAAGGATTATGAATCTGTTATTTACTAAAACTGTTCATGAACTAATTTATTGGACTAAATTCACCCGCAAACTAAGCAACTAGATAATATCTTACACCAGTGGAAGGATTTTAATCTTAATTTCATGTGTATTTTTTTGAGAACTTTCCAAATAAAACAAAATATTGGACTCAAAAGTAGGAGTGGATAGTTCTAGATTACTTCAGAATGTTATCAATGGCAGAAACCAAGTAAAGATCAAATGAAAGTGAGCCAGCTACATATGAGTGAGCATTTAACGCTCTCTGAGTTTTATGGGCCATACAGGAGAATTTTGAAGGACCACTCAACAACATTCTTCACTATAGTTACTTTATCGGAATTAACTAATTGGTGTTTGTTTGCTGTTTCTCCAGCTTGAATAATTTAACACATTAAATCACCTTTCAATTTAATCAGCTGAAATTGATATTTTCAACCACAGACACCCACCTACCTTTCTGTTCATCTGGTCTATCGATTGCAGCTGGTTTCTAGCAGTGGAAAAATGAATGGCTGCCTGCTAAATATTTTTTAAAAACATTTCATTACTCTACAAATATATAGGAAAAGTATTTTATTTACATGTTTCAAGTAACAGATTGGATTACATCAAATAGGGATAAATCTATTAATAATAAAAACAAACGATTAATCAAGCCACGTCATAAAAAAACCCCAAATACTTTGATGCTAGGCACCACTCTGATATATAACACAAAAAAATCTGTTATCAACTCAAAGGTCTTGTTTTGTCAGCGATGGTAGAGTTCACTCAATATTAAGACCAGTGAGGTGTTAAATTCCCGCTTCAGCGTCAGGTCCTGTGCAGGTTATGGTTTCCCAGGAAGATCTGGTATCCAAAAAAAACCGCTTGTTCAGAGCAGAGGTTGCCTTAGATGCATAACTTCTAATTGAACACTGACCCTCCAGTCAGCAGTCCAACACTACTCCTGGACTGCCACATCTCCCAATGATATGCTCATTTGATTTCTTCCTTCTGCATCATAGCAGGCGAATTTTTTAAACTTATCACAAATGTTGGAAACAATTTGTTTATAAGCTGACACTAATAATTCATTTTCTGTAAACAATACCTTTTATGATGATTAAAAACAAAATTTAGCATATTTGAAAAACTTTTCATTCAAAATTCTTAAGATACCGGTACGGACTGATGGATTACATGTGTGATTTACCAGTTAACCAGATCTCCCTGGGAAACCAGATCTGGCTCAGGGAATGTAACTAGCCCTATCTTATGATCCTGTTGTCTGAATTTTACACATTTTGAATGAAAAGAAATATAATTGAACACTTTCAGCAAAGGGTATCAAGTTATAGTCAATGGTCATATATTTTGATTTTTTAATCAATAGTGAAATGCACTTCCTTCAAAAATTCACCACCATTGCCACGAATACTGCCCAAATGCTATCGATACAATAGCTTACACTTATCACTGTTATACTGCAATAATCAGGATTCAGAAGCAGCTGTAGGCTAAGTCATAACAGTGACATCAGTATAACAAAGCTATAATAGAAATTAATTTCAAAATCAGACCTTGTTGAAGTTTCACTCTGATCACGAATATTTTTTTAAATTACTACCAATACCTTCTTGTCCATGAAGGTCAAACCTGTATTTTTTCATTGATATTTTTATTTAATAGAGAGCTAACTAAGAGCTATTCAAATGATACAACACTTCAGTGCTAAAACATTTAAGAACACTTTTGGAAGATATATCCAAGGAAAGTATAGTTGGGAGTAACAAAGAACTCTTTTCCCACTTAGAATTGACAGAAAATTTTCAATTGGGATTGTCTTTATGGGTTTCTTTGAATATTTTAAATTATCATAAGATTCAAACCATGATGCTGATTGAAATCCAAATTGCTTATTGCATTATCATTTTTAGTGTATTTCAGCTGGCAATCCCATATAAAAACCTCAAAGCCCCATTTGGGGTCACAATCCATGGGTCCATGAGAACCTGAGTATTAAGGTCTATAGGCATAACTTTTTTTTAAATCGATCATCCCTTTGGGTAAGTAAGAGAGAATGATTCTCTCAACTCAGCTAAAGTGTATAACAATTTTCACTCCAGTCAAGTGTGCATTAATGTCAGTAAGAATGGAGTTTTTTTAATAACAGTGGAATTTCAAAAGAAGTAAGCTATAATTAATCATTGCTTTCATTGCAGACATGTGAGTTACAGGAAACATCACTTGAAAGACAAAACATTTTGTCCACTATAGATTAACTTTCAGTGAGATTCTGCAGTAGGTGAACTAACTTTCTTGGACAATACGACCAAGCAAAACTAGGTAATGAAAAATAGGCAAGTGCAGAGAAGAAAGCAAAGATGTGAAAGAAGGATGAGGAGAGAGGGGGCTGGGGCCGATACAGAGGTAAGAAAATAGGTAACAGAAGGGTTTAAGGCGTTAATTACATTAACAGATTTAGGCAATGACTGGGTAATGATGAATTGGTCGTCCTGGGTTTCCCACAGCTTTGGTCTATCTGGTCTAAAAGCAGTATTGCAATTAATACAAAGACTTTAATTGAAAACATCCCAGGAGGCATTTGCAATGTGAAAGGTTAATGCGGCAAGTCTTTATAGTCTATTCATACAGAACTCAACTTTCATTTGCAATAACAATAACAGGCATTGAAAAAGCAAGTAATTCTCTTTGTTGGCGATTGCATAATATGCAAAGAGTGGCCTTTGCTTAACATGTAATTTGGAGAGGCAAAGTTAATGGCCAATGAGAGCCGATTCTAAATTGAACTCATCAATAGAAGCCACATAAATCATAAAAAATAAGCTGAGAGTATCAACAGAGGATGACCACCAAGTCATTGAAGTGAAAATTCAAACGGCCAAGACTAAGGATAACCAGATGCACCATCTTAAGATCACTATGGGTCCAAGAATGCCATTGCATTTAATATATACTCTTGATTATTTTAACTTTTTTCTAAAAATAACTCCCTAACCAGCTCCTGTCTTCCATAGAACAAGTGTCCCAACCATCCTTGAACTCATTGGAGAGAAAACATCCTAACCACAATCTCTCAATCAACATAAGGTTTTTTGTGCTTCTTAAAATAAATTAAAATACAGAGACGATACCACACCTGTGCTCTAACTTAAATTTATGCCAAGGTTCAAAGAAAACATTTCACTAAGCACATTATGAGGGTGGTTGCAGAATTACCCAACCCAACAAACAAAATATTTTGGGAAAAAATTTATTTTTCAACAACCTCCTTTCAGCTGTATACACTTTTCCCAACAATGCTCAATAAGTTCAATACCGTTTTTATAATATGAACTGTTTTGCTCTTCAAAATAGTTATAACTGCCAACATCACTTCTTCACAGTGGGAAAATCTTTGACCACCAAGCCATTTTTACAAGTTTGCCAGCAGAATTTAATCCAAGGGGGCTAAATCTGGCGAACAGGGTGAAAGAGGTAGTATTTCTAACTTTAATTCATGAATTTTGACCATTGCAGTGACGGATTTTTGAGCTGGTGCATTGTCTTGATGAAACAACACTTCTTATGCAAATGCTCTCCAGAAACACTATGATTTTGCTTGATTTCTTCCCTCAAACGTTGCAATTAGTTCGCATGATACTTGCCATTGATAGTTTTTCTTTTTTTTAGACAGTCAATGAATTATTCTACGAGCATCCAAAAAAACTGATGCCATGACTTTGCCTGCAGATGAAACTGTCTTTGCCTTCTTTAAAGCCGGTTCTCCCTTTTGAATCCATAGTTTTGAGTGTTCTTTTGTTTCAGGTGTGAAGTTAAGGACCCATGGTCATGAAACGGCACAAAAATTCTGCTTTGTTACTGTGAAACTTTGCTAAATGCTCAATTGGAATATCTTCACAACATTGGTTTTGCTTGAGCGTGAGCCCATCTTCCACACAGCTTTTTCATGTCCAAATTTTCAGTTAATAAGCAATGCACCGCACTTTTTGAAATGCCTTTAATGTCTGCTACCTCACACACTTTCAGTCAATGATCATCCAGTATCACTTTGTGGACTTTCTTCACCGTTTCTGGAGACATCACCTCATTTGGTTGACTAATGCGATGCTCGTCTTGACAGCTCTTATGGCCTTGTCTAAACTCACCCAGAGTAGATTTCAGTTCAGATTTTGTATTGGTTGGGCCTTTGGGTGTTTGAGGCCTTTCAAATATAAGTATTTTATCACATAACGATGACCAATTTTCTCCAGTTTCACAAAGTCACTTAAAAAGTTCACTATTGACAGCTGCCATACAAATGCTAAACAGGGCATTGTCAAACCTCCAAATGCTTCCTAGATGCATACTTTCTAATACTGTGACATTTTTCAAACTACCACTGCCATCTAGGTCAGGCCGGGTACTTACGGCATCACCCTTGTAGATGACTTAACAAACCAGTTAAAGGGATATAGTACATTGATTTGGAAAAGGTTTTCTTCGATTGAAAGATTCATTTGAGGAAGAAATAAAGAAAACTATCAAAATTTGAATAATGAAATAAAATTCTTCCAATTTACTGGAGAACAAATAGTCATCTTTGGCTTGAGACATGCCACTAATTACATATAACACTCACTACTACTTGTAGAAGCACTGTAAAGATCTTGAAGTCAAATATCTCCAAATTTTCATGGAAGGGGTAAAATATATTAAGATTTAAAATAGCTTATGTCACTACTTGCAGTGTGGATCTTGCTCTCTTCCTCATCCCCTCTTCCGCCTCAGCAGACCTCATGTGGTCGAGCCCACCTCAGGGCATGTCTTCTTTCAGTTGAGAGCACAAATGGTGACACCAAATGTATGCTGATGATGAATAGGAGATGTTGCAGGCATCAAAAAACAGTTTCTTCCAAAGTGGAGTCCACAGTCTATGCTTGGGGTAATAGTTGAGGTGCATCAATCTTATTTCTGGAGAGGAAGTACAAATTAAGAAAAGTACAACAGGGTGGCGCCATGGGGGAGTTTGTGATTGAAAAAAGTATTATTCAATCACATGAACAATTTGGGGGTCAAGGCAAAAGAGAAAAAAATCAACAGTAAGTTACGGAACTAGGAATGGATGTAATACATCTTAGACCTGATAGAAATATCTGAAATATTTCATCTTAAGCCTCGTTGATCATTTGAAGAAAGGCAAACATCAATCGCAGTAGGTTCATCTCCATGAGCAATATTTGGAGGTAGAAGTTCATGAATCTTCTCATTTGTGCTTCAATATATACCCTAGTATGTCAATTTGGGAATAGGGGTGGGAAGAGTAACTATAAGGGAAAGATACCAAGGGGTCTCACAATTCAATGCTCCATTTGATGGATGGACTACTCCATTATAGCATATGGCACCCAAGTAGGGATCAGGATATCTTAATAAAGTTATGCCACCACAGTGGTTCGAACCCAGGCCTTAAACAAGGGAAGCTAATACACTAACTGCCCCACCAACCTGATCTCCTTTCTTGAAGTCAATTTATTTCGCTAGTAACTAAAAATGCAAGAACATTCTAAAATATTTGATACTATGCAACAATTGTTATAAGTTAACAAATTTTTTACCAGGTCATAATTACGTGGCATCAGTTTTAAATGAAATGTATAGCTTGACTATGAGTAATTAACTTTGCCTAGAACTAAGTTTAACTTAAGTACACGGAAAGAGAAGAATGAGCAACTAATCTGCCTGGATCTTTCCTTACTAAATAACTGCTCCAAACATTTGATATACGTATTACATTAATATTCCTAATATAATGATGTGATGAGGTAGTCAAGAATACTGAAATTTTACATACTGTTGAGTGGTCCCCGGAATGAAATCCTGGTCTATGTATTTGGAGAAATCTGAAATTAAAATAAGAATATCACAGGTTATTCATTAATTGAGGATAACTATAAGACATATGTCATTTAAATGTTCCCATTCATTGGATTCTATAGTTTCACGTGGCCTAAGTGAGTTAATCGCGAGCTGTACAATCATTGTCATCTTTCAAAAAATCAGTTTAGATCTATCACTAAGATATAAATGGACTTAGTTGGTGAAACTCAAACTCACCTGGAATACACAAAGCAGCATCCATTAATTCCATTGACCCACTAGAGCAGCTCAAACTTCCCTCACTCTGACATTCACTTCACGTCCTTCGGTAGTCAAGTGCTGCCCTCTGATTGGGTAGTCTTTTTCCAAGAGCTGTTTCATGGATATCCATTTTCCATGTTGATATTTCTTGGTCTTTGACTAGAAAGCTTCGAAAAATACCTTCAACCTGAAGACGCAGGGAGGACAGCCAGCAGAACTGTCTTCACCAAAAGACAACCAATGAGGACGGAGAACGGGGAAATGCAAAGAAAAGCATTACAATTATTGGTTATTTAAAAATTCATTCAATAAAAAATAATACTTCATTAGAAAGAATTTGCACAGTTTTAATTTGAAACCACAATTTATCATGGTATTGGCATGGAGTTTCGTATTCTGTTATAAATTATTACACCCATTACATTGGGGTTTTACATGAAGTTGCTGATTTAATGTAACTTGTATGGATGCTATGATTTTTTAGCTGAATTTCAGTAAATATTGCCGTTTTCATGAAATATATGGATATTATTTATACATGGCAAATATATATTACATAGAAGGAATGGTAAGAAAATTAAATTTTTTGAACCAGGAATTTTTTGAATGGTTGAAGAAAACTTTGTATAAGATGCATACAGATGATCCCCAGAACACTATTCCATATGATTCTCCTTTGAAAAAAAGCAGAATGATACACTAATTTTAATACCTCTAGACACAGATGCAGGAACCAAATAGTGTCCACCAAAGTGTGCAGTTCAGAGCACATTATTAACATCAATATTCCATGCACCAGTTTATTAAATATGTAAACCAATAACCTTGGTATTTATAGTATATATAATTATTTCTTGTCGAGATTGAAATCAATACCCTCTTGCCATATTGTAGAATTAATTGTAGGGACCTGTGTCTTTTTGCAAAATTAGTACATAACTATGCTGAAATTTTTATAGTTTTACCTAAAATGGGAGTGTTAAAAATTTACTTAGTTGAGTAACCTTTGGCGATTTAATTTATTTTTCTATTGACATTTTGTCAAAATGCACTTGATAAGAAGGAACTAGGCAAAAATTGACACATTAACAATTAATTTCACAAAAGGTGATTCTTATTGAAATAATATTTCAATACAAAGAAAAGATGGAATAGTGATAATAGCAACTTTGACATGACACTTTCACATTATTTAGAGTAATTTAAATATTCTTCAGCTTCCATAATGATGTATTTCTCTATAAGAGAAATTGATCCAGTTCTTGACATAACATTTAATGTGGGTAAAAATACTTTTCTAAAAACTAAGGTGAGGAATTAAAGCTAATCCTGATTTTACTGAAATTATTTTAGTTTGGTTTGACTTAACTCGTTTAAAAATATAATACTCGCAAACTAAGCAGAGGGTGTAGAAATCCAATGGGTAGCGTGCTGATTTACTGCCTTGGGGGCCTGGATTTGATTCAGAATGATGCCTCTTGAGGCCCTCAGCCCTTCATCCATGCTGTGGGATTTTTTGGGAACCAGATCTTCCTGGGAAACCACAAAGTGGCACAAGAAAAGGAACTGGCCCCCATTATTAACCATTTGATTAGTGAATGTCAAAAAATCAGTTTATTACTAGGTGAGGTATACGAAAGCCAACCTACGATTTTATTAATGTTGTTGGATAACCTAAATGAAAATAAAATTCCAGTTAGCATCAGCTTAGTATGTACTACGGTTTCACCCAAATCCATGATACCTAAAGTGAAATTTGAAAATCTAAACAAATTATTAAACAAGTAACCACTGTGATCAGTACAAAGATTGATTTTCACAAAAACAAGTGCAGCTTACCTCACAATGGCCTAAGGCATGCAGGATTTAAAGGTTTGACAGAATACTTCACACCTGGTTGCCAAGGTCTTTGGCGAATTGGGGCATAATGCCAAAATTAAGGAATGGAGATGAGGCAGTTCATTTCCTTGGGCTGCCTGTAGTTAGCATGTTGGGCACCCTAAAAATAAAAGATTTACGGTGAAGCTGGGAATTTTCTTAAGTCGCCAGGAAGCAGGCCTGGCCCTCAGGGAAACTGATAAATTTCGTACTCCTATTAAAACAAAGAAATCTACATAAACTCACTTTGATTGGCAGATACATATTTGAGAAGTGGTCTATCAAAATCTTTTGCCGCTACCAGAAATTGGAGCCATATTTTACAAGTTAAGTTCTCGCCGTGGAATTTTTTAATTAGGTAAAATATTTCATAATAAAAGGTAAAACATACTTTTAACTAATATTACTAAATAATAAAACTAACTTTCAAATAATATAAAGTTCATCTGGAAATAAAAGTTTAAATTTGGTATTTGAGAGAAGCTAAAACACAGCCACTTCACTTATCAACCTTGCCAAAAAGAATATCCGTCACCGCTCACCTCAATAAATCCTTCCCTTCCACACTCATTGTACCACCCTTCATTTCACTCAACATCCCTTTCATACCTGTATTCCTACAGTCACCTGTTTTGACCAACGTTCTCCCTTTTAATGCACTCAATATCAGGCTTCATTAAGTGGAAATTTACTTTTTGAATGAAAGAAGAATGCGATGTATTTCCCACATCTAATTTCAACACACGCGCCATCTTAAGGCACCCAAAGATAATGACTTCATTGAAACTAGTGGCCGCAAATGTAAAGTTTTGTGGAAAATGCATAACAATCTTTATTCTTGACTGTATTACAGTGTCAACGTTTGCACCATTGCTACATGCTAAGATAAAATATGTGTAAATAATTAATCATCACACATATAATACTTGGGAAGTCACAGAAAAAATTTGGCAAATTCTATCAGTAGAGCCAGGGCAACCTTAATAAGATTTTACCCATATTTTCTCTTGTCGTCCGGAGATGGATATTTTTCCAGGTAATTTTCCCGCAATAGGCCTAAGATGAAATGACTAGGGAAGCTTAACATGTTTCAGGCTAGGAGTGACCTCATCTGAAGCATATCTGCAGGGAAAGCAATTTCTAAGTAGAATTTTTTATAGACTGACAAAATGAAATTATTGGTGGCTCAATTCACAGAGCTCCAATGCGCCGGGACGGATTCTTTGTTTTACTTATTAGGATTCCTGGGATATACAATACAGTCGCTCGCAAACCCGACGCTAGATTTAAGCGCACAGCCTCTGTGCTTGGATGGCGAGCGCGATACTAGTTAAGAGTAGGGTGCCACCGTCGCGGACGAAGGAATGAACTACAAAGTTCAGGTTGAATTTTTATCCACTTAACACCCGATCGAATTTGCAGTCCCACCCTATTCCGAATCACATGCCAGCCAAGGGGTAGACCAGAAGGTAATCAGATTATAAATTGTAGAGCATCTATAATGATGAAGTATTGGAGGTCGAAAATCGAAACTGCATTGTGCGCACACACAAGAATTGGAAGCTACCGCGCCCGTGATTGCAACCTCAGTTTTGCCGTGGAACGACAATATTGGTAATTTTAGAGGTGGTGCCCGAAAGCCAAGGTCATCAGCCCCATTAGGGGGTGCATGAGAAAGAAGTAAGGGTGGAGAGATACCAGACGTTGGCAGCAGTCCACTCCCAACGAAAGGCGCCAAGGGGTCCGCAGTTTAACGTGCCAAACCACGGATGGTGTACTCACTCCAAGTGCTCTTCATAAAGCCCCGTCATCGTGGTGATCAAGACACTACTGATTTAGGATTCAAACTGTGACCCACGGGGTGGGAAGCCGGTACGTTACCCACGCACCATCTCGATCCCCAGTGATGGCAACTACAGGACCATCATCAATATATCCCCTGGACAATAACCAACGACTATTGAGCCAAGCTGAAGACCGAATTTACCGCGTATTTCAACCCTATGCTCAGTGCTTGTACGTATATACGGATGCAAGCAAGAGAAAGCACATTTCAAAATAACTTTTGCTGGCCGACTACATGCGAACCGACATGCAACAGTCAATTTTGGAAAGTGGCCCCAAGATATAGATAATCGAAACCTGACAATTAGAAACTTAATACGCTGAACATGTTTATGAATAAACCTAATCTAAATCTGTGTGCTTGCATGAAATCGCCACTCACCAATGATATACAGCTGCCCGTGATTGCAACCGCTTAGTCCTCTCTACAGTAGCTGGACGATATGCCCTCGCGGGTTACAAGAACTCCGGGAGAGCCATCCGCTTCGATCGCCTGCCTCATCTCGTCTCTCAAAGGGAACTGACGAGGCCATATACCTGCCGGCAAGTAAGGGGGTGCTTTGAGGGGAAGGCGGAGGAGGCTAGGGGGGTTCATTGAGTTGGAGACTTCGCACAAGAGAGTTTGAAATCGAATTGGGACGATGGAAAAGCAGGCGGACGGAATTGTTGGCCCATTTCAACTCCGAAAGTGCGCATTTCGCATATCTTCGCAGGGCTTTGCACTCGAGCGGACTGGAGTCCCACAGATAACCGATCCCTTCCTCGCCGGAAGCTTGAGTTTTGAGTGTGAGAGCAGCTGCCTCCAAGACTTCCATCCACCAATGCAATTGCGTGCCCCTCCAGAAATGCGCGCACGACATTAAACGAGCCATCGTGTGATCATTCAATGAATCCAGACTTGGGTCCCATTGTTTGCCCATGACTATACAAATACATACCCGTAAGTAAATGTATCCAATGATGATGCTAATGCCTTGTGATCCGGAAAATTATTTGCAAGTTCCAATTAAATTGGCGATAAATTGCTGTAAGGAAAATTTCATCAGGAGCTCAGTAAAAAAAATGTGTTGGCCGCTACTATTCCCCAGTAGGTAGTATGGACCTGAATATTTCCATAGTTATCTTTGAGTTTATTAGATAAGGGCATGGCACCTTGTATATAACGGGGAGGGTGGGTTGGATGGAGGTTCAGGGAGAGGGGGAGGGAGGGTTGAGGCACAGGTGAAGCAGCATTGCCAATCCCGCCTCGGAAGTGCGATGAGTCAACTGCGTCCCATCCGACGGACTGTGCAGTGCACTGGGATATTATTGGGTAGCAATCAATTTCTCTTTTGCAGTGACTCTATCATCTCTTTCGTTGGTCTCAATCCCCGTACCCTCATGCGGGTAGGGGAATTGAGAATTCTCCGGCAGTATCCCTGCCTGTAAGAAGAGGCGACTAAAAAGGCGGGGAGATATGCCCGAAAACTAACCCCTAGTAAGAAAGGGATACTTACGAGCAGTCTAATTGATTTACCGTCTGCGTACGGCCATACCATCCGCCCTGCGATCCAAATGGGTGTTTGCCGCGCCTGGAGACCCGTAAGTGAGAGAAAGGGATCACGGAGGATGAGCGCTCTGGTTCCCAACCAGGGAGTAATATTCCTCTTCGGCCCTGGATTTCGTGAAAACGGGTGTCCGGGGTCTATCCATCCCTGTCAATTGGCATTCGTCACGTAAATAGATTTTGAAAGAATATCGGAATTAGGACCTCTTTTTTTCCGAAATTCTTTCACTTGGTCCTCCAAAGTCATCGCTTCAAAAACTGAGCGTAACGTTTCCCAACATTTCAATGCATGATACGAAGAAAGGAATGAAAAAAGTCGTGTTTTGCTCATTACGATGCCATTCAAATCAGAATTCACAGTGTATAACACAAGTGAGAGCATAGCATTATGCTCTCACATGCCCTTTTTCCACCGACTAGAATATATATGTTAACAATTAATATACTTCATTATGGCTTGTTAATCATAATTCAGATCGACCGTAATTCAGCGTGACACTTCTTATCGTATCGAAAGCGGGAGAGTTGAGGTCAAAATGTTGCTCGTCATTTTCGTGGACACTGTACTTAAAACTAGGCAAAGAGTATGTCTCGGCGCCATAATACAGTGCATCTGCCATCAATGTTTATATTGCCCCGAAGGACTTTGCGAGAACCGCATATTTGTGGATGCCATTTCCATCGGAATTCTCGTGGAATTTGGCCATTGAAGCCATTCCCTCCCGGTGAGAGGTTCAATTAGGCATTGTAGGCTTATTTCCATGTTTAATTACCGGTATATTTAATCCAAATGTCTGAGTACATACCAGTATAACGAAATATAAAATCTTTATTCCTTAATGACACTGTACTGTTTTCCTAACTAGAGATGATGGATAACATTTTGTAATTACCTTAATGTATTAATTTACTTTCTTACTAAAAAAATTGTATTTCATTTTATCTGTTTTATAGTGTTAATGTAACCGCTTCAAGAATCTCCCTTCGGGTTTATCACCTCTTAATTTATCGAGGAGGTCTAAATTTATTCTGTGGTGGAAGAAATACTTAGTTTATCTTTAAAGTGGTGATGTTTTACCAAAGAGGCGCCCGGCCATCTCGAAGACTGTCGGCGCATACTTTTCAGCCTGGGAGCAAGAATTGCGTAAACTAAGTGCTAGTATTGACGAAGAAATGGCACTGCAGTCGAACAATGTTATTCTGATCCCTAAAGGTTTATGGAAAAAAATAAATTTTAAATTCATATATTCTATACTTGATCTCTCTAATTTGATTGACATGATCTCTCCTACCGTCGTCCGATTGAGGTAATAATACATTTCCGTATCACTGCTAAGGAGACCTACTTCCAATGTATGCAAGAGATTTAATCTGTAATTTAACCGTCGCTCCGTGAGTGATTTCCAGCCTAGCTGATATAATATTTTGGATACGCTTCTAAGTTTATCATAACGGCGTTTTACGAATCTATCTCCTCTACGCTGCACGCATTCCATCTTAATTAATCTAACTTCGTACAGTTAATCCAACTTCGTGAGGGTCCAATATACTTGCTTGCAGCATACAGTATTCTAAATGAGGCCTAACTAGGGAAATATAACGTTTCTCTTTGACCTTTTTATCACATTTACCGAGTACTCTACCAATAATCCTAATCCTTTGCTGGCTTGTCCACATATTCCCCGTATGTGTTTCACCCAGGAGAGCTTGTTAGTGAAAGTAATGCCTTGATAGTTAATCGAGTCTACTACGTATTCCATTTCTGTGATTTATGACTACGCACTTGCAAGGTGCGATGGAAGGATAGCAGGGATTACTGGAGTAATAGTTATAGAGTAATTAACAGTGGAGGGAACGAGAGCCGACGAGGGGTTGCCATAATATTGAACAAAAAGGTAGGAAAGATCGTAGTTAACAAAGAGCAAGCAACAGATAGAATTTTACCCAGATAAATTTAAAGCAGAACCGACAAACTCGGTCATTGTTCAGGTATACGAGTACATGTCACCAATTAATCATAACGAGAAAGAAGTGGATAGGGCATACGATCAGCTAGAGGACAAAATTGCGTGTGTTCCTGCAGGGAAACATTTGATAGTGATGGGGGATTGGAATGCGACGGTAGGCGAAGGAAGAGATGGTGATGAGGTGGGGGACTACGGTTTAGGCACGAGGAATGACCGCGGGGAGAAAGCAATCAAATTCTACAGGAGATAGGGGTTAGTCATCACCAACACTTAGTTTAGACACCCCAAAAGACGTAAGTATACATGGAAAATGTTAGGTTACTCTGAAAGGTATCAGTTAGATTATATTGCGGTTAGACAAATATTTAGGAAGAGCGTGATCAATTTGCACTGGTTCCCGAGAGCGGATGCGGGCTCATCACAATTTCGTTGTTATGAAGAAATGCCTAGGATTTACGAAAAATTTTTAGAAAAAAAATGTTCTAGTTTAGGAGATATAGTCTCAATAGATTTCCTTTCGCTACGAATCACCGCTTGGGCTAACTTAAGTTTAGTTATCTTTCTAGGGCCGTATATCATATACGAGTCTATATCGTACTATGTAATTAATATCGGTGTTGATTTGGTAGTGGTTACCGGGAGTATTACTGAGTATATTATGTCCAATATAGTGAGATACATGCAATGATTTAGGAGATTTACTTAGTTACTTCCTGCAAAAATGTGCATGTTGGTATGACCGAAAAATCCATGGCTTCACCGGCCGCTAAGTAGTCGTGGAATAGCTCTCCGTTGGGCCAAGTTCAAGTAAGTCTCCTGGTCATACATAGGACTGGAGACATCGTGTCCGCTGCGACTCTCAGGCTACTCAATTATTATTATTATATTTTTTATTATTATACAATACCCTGCAAGCCACCGCTAGGGTGTGTGGCAGGGGGTGATTATACACTTGATTACTTTTGACTGAACAGGGTGACATTTTGCGAAGTTTTAATATATTTCCACGCTTATTTCGGCGCAGTACATTTTAAATCTATTTTCGAAGGGATTATTCAACGATTTATTTTTTTAAATATTTTCCACATTACTTGTAAGTTGGATACAGGTATAATAATAACCTAATTCAATTGTTTCAATTTTAAAAGAGCATAGAAACTGTTTGCAAACAAAGCAGTTAATTGTTGCCTCTGGCATCATAAGCATACCTAAAATCCATTCAGATACGCATGTCCGGGGTGCGTGCATAGCTTAACTGAGAGATCTCACCTGATATTATCCGCCCCCTGTGGTACGGGCTAATCAAGCTCAGGAAAATCATCGAATACCGGTGCGTGAACTAAGCGCAAGATGGAGGACGAAGAATATTTAGATTCGGACGAGGAGGCGCCGTCCACAATGAGCATAGAGGAGGTGAATATGAAGGTGGAGGAGTATCGGAGGAGGGGGTTGAAGGCGGAAATGGAGAGCGAGACCCTGCAGGTGGAGAGCGAGGAGATCGAGCGCCAGCAAGAGGCGTTGGGGCGTCGGAGGGAGGAGATGATGATGAAGAGAGCGGAGCTGTTGAAGCTGCGAAATCTGATGATTCGCAAGGGTCTCGAGATTCAGTTGTGGTTCAAGGAACTACTTCGCTCGGGAGGACTCGGCAAGGGAGAAAAGGTACATTAGTAAAATAATCTCAACTAGAATATCGAGTTGTTATAGCAATATCAATACAGGCAGTCTCCGGAGTGAGAACGTACGGATAAAAATACTCTGACTCGGATAGCGGTATGATCCAATTTTTCATTTAATTCTATCATAAGGAGGTTTTTTTTGGCTTGTCACTGGTTTTCCTCACAATACATTTTCAGATACGACCCTCAAAAATATATTTTTTAGATAAATCACATTATAAATAAATGAATCTATCGGATGTACATGGGAACCGGGGAGATGGCTTTTGAATCACTGGAAATGCTTCAAAATAGTTAGATTTGGAGTAAACATTCCTGAGGGCTTATTAACATGGTTAAATATTACATTTCCACATCATTCTTGCTGCATGTACAAATATATTATTTAATCAGGTAATCTACCGTTTAATATAGGTTTTGGATGGACACTAACCAGACCAAATAAATATTTTGTGGCTCCTAACAAAACACAACCCAACTTCCCAATCTACGATACATCAAGTCCCTTTTTATATCTGTGTACTTCCTTCCAACATCCCTATCGTGTTCCTACCCTTTCCTCGTTTGCCTAACATTCTCCCCTCTATTACAGTCTTCAACATCCTACTCTGCCATCAATACGCCCTTCATCCATTTTTCCTGCCTCCTTAGGAATTCTCTCAACAAACCCCTCTCCTCACGCACCATACCTAGTACTCCCTCATTTATTTTCCTTTTGGTCCATTTCACCTTCTCCATTCTTCTCCACACCCACATTTCAAAAACCTCCAATCTACGTCTATCCTCCTGCTTCAATGACCACGTTTCTGCGCCGTACATAGCTACGCTCCATATCAAAGCTTTTACGAATCTTTTCTTAATATCCTTATTCAAAGCCCCTGCCATCAAATCCCTTCTCCTTGTGAAAGCCTCTTTGCCTAGCGCTATTCTTCTCCTTACGTTCTTACTACTTTGACCGTGTTGGTCCAAAACCCTTCCGAGATACGTAAACTGTTCTATCTGCTCTTGTTTTTACCCTCCTATTTTAATGTTTAGCTTAGCCCTTTTCTTCCGAGAAAATGGCATTACCTTTGTTTTATTAATATTGATTCTCATCCCATACCTGTCGCACTGAATTTCGAATTCACTCAGCAATGCTTGCAACCCTTTGGCTGACTTACAAGCTAAAGGTTGGTCAGCAGCAAACCTGATTTTACGGATTCCCCTCCGACTTTCATTCCTACCTCCAGTTCTCCCCATGCCCCTTTGATCATTTCCTCCACATACGAGCTGTAAAAACTTTCCTTTTCATGATTTCTTGGCAGTATCTAAAATAACGTTTTAGTGGCAATGGGTTTCATGTAGTTGATTGATGGGAATTAAGAGTCTCAATCACTCCATACTAATGACAAAAATGTTGGCCCGTTTATCCTCGACTGGCTAGGACGGGGCCCTCGGCGAGGACGACGAGGAGGGAGGGATGGGGCGGCGCCACCCGGTGGAGAGGGGTGATGGAAGCGAGGGTGCGGAGGACAGAGAGGACCGCGAGGGCGTCGAGAGTGGAAAGGGTGGGGAGGGCATCGAGGGCGGAAAGGGTGGGGAAGGCATCGAGGGCGGGAAAGGTATCGAGGGTGGAGAGGGTGGGGAGGGCATCGAAGGTGAAACGGGTGGGGAGGGCATCGAGGGTGGAAAGGGTGGGGAGGGCATGGAGGATAGAGAGGGTGGGGAGAGCATCAAGGGTGGGGAGAGCATCAAGGGTGGGGAGAGCATCAAGGGTGGGGAGAGTATCAAGGGTGGGGAGGGCATCGAGGGTGGGGAAGGTATCGAGGGAAGAGAGGGCATCAAGGGTGGAAAGGGTGGGGAGGGCATCGAGGGCAGAAAGGGTGGAGAGGGCTCGGTAGACGGAGAGGGCACAGGTGCGAAAGGTAAAGGCTCCCGGAAGATGGGCCCGGATGGGAAGTGGATGCCCGACAGTGAAGGTGAGTTTCACCAATATTAGTAACCCTTATGCAAGTCGTCATACGTTAAACCTTACAATGACCTCGTTCATCTCACATTTGTAACCGATTTTCACAATGTTCAACATAATTAATTTCAGTTCATTTTGACATGTATTCTCGTAAATTACGCTTGCAACGATTATATGTATTATCACAGAATATTCTGACTAGATGATTTAGGCGCTGGTAACTGGTAACACTGGTTTTTTGTTAACTGTTCACTGGGAACAATGATGACATTAACTTCTATCGAAGAATTGTTTCTGGCGTCGCTTCTTCGGCGGGAAGAGAGGTAGGCCATGCTGCAGGGGATTGGCACCCATCCAAGGAAGACAGCAGGCGCGCAAATTACCCACTCCCGGAGCGGGGAGGTGGTGACGAAAAATTACGATACGGGGCTCCTCCGAGGCCCCGTAATCGGAATAAGAACACTTTAAATCCTTTAACGAGGATATATTAGAAGGCAAGCCTGGTGCCAGCAACTGCGGTGATTCCAGATACATTAGCGTGTATTAAAGTTGTTGCGGTTAAAAAACCCTTAGTCGGAGGTGTCTCGGACGGTCGGTTCGCAGCTTGTCGGTGCTCAACTGGCCGGTCCGGACGTCCTGCCGGTGGGGACCACGAGGCCCCGTTAACCTTATTTGGTCCTGTTTCAGTTTCCGTAATTTTATTTCCGTCATCTATACATAGAGCGAAATGAGGGATAAACTCTGAAGTTAAATAACAAAATCATAACAGAAACCACGTTTTAAAACAGTATTTTAAAGCAATGCAATACCCGTTTTAGGCCGAAGCCACTTCAGGTTTGTTAGAATTAACGTTAAGAAAGGAGCAGGCGGCTATTGTATGTCAAACATTGTTAAGGCAACCTCATCATCACCTGCCGGGACCTATGCTGACCTGGCTTTCTTCCGAGTGGTGCGGGACACCGCGCCCAGGTCAAGCAGTGGCGGATTTACGATAAAAAAGGATTTATTTCAGTTATGAAAGGTACATTGAAAGAAGGAATAGACTATGACGTAAAAAACATGCCCTCTTATATACGTGTGGCCACGGGTCAGGCGACTGGTGATTAATCCGTGGTGGAGGAAATATATTGGAGCCTCTTAATCGGTCGCCATGGCGCTGTTTATTTAACCTTCCGCACCACCAATTTCCACGCGTTGCTGCGGGAATAACCGGAATCTCTATTCAAATTCCGACTATCCATCCGTATTTCAATAGCTTCTTTAATAACTCGGTCCCAGCAAAACGCTGGCCAACATGGAACCCCTAACCCGGTGGAAGACCCGATAAAACTTCATCAAGCTGATACGCCAGGAAAGTACCAGATCATACTTCATTAAACGCATTTCTTTCGACTAGGGGTAAACCGGCACTTTTTACACCATAAGCCTATTTGTCGTCCATCTTCCGAACTTGTGGAAAAAATGGGATTTGGTGCCAAAGTGAACGACCCCATGAGTGCCATCTCGCTCTTAAGTGAGGGTCGTACCCGCGTGTTAGTTTTACTCTCAGGCATACGTGTACGTCGGCGACGACTGAGGAAAGTACAGCAAAGAATGAGTGTTCATATTGTTATGCCTTTTGATACCGTAATATCCACTTCTCCGCTCTTTGGAAGCTCAAGACCTCGCCAGTACGCACGTCGTGGTCTAAACAATAGGATTTATATGCTTCAAGCGATGGAACTGACGGTACCATAATTTAATACTGCATCAGGGGTTCGAAGCACGGAAGAAATGCTCAAGTGAAGATAGTATAGAAGTTAGTCATATTCTCTCCCTCCCTCATGAAGGAAAGCAATGATATCGGCAACCAGAATCCTTGAGTTTACTCTCAACACAGCGCACGGACTGTTGTAGTACGAGGTGCCTTCAATTACTTAAGTATTCCAAATTTTGTCTCGGGATTTGGGGGTATATTAAAATAAGTTGTTGAGCTGGTAATACTAGGGTACTCTTAATGAATATATCACATATGTGTTTGTATTGCACAGCTCACCGGGTTCGTATAGCTGTCGCTAAAGTTAAAAGTCTTCAGTTTTCAATGGCATCAACTAGGGTACAAGAACAGCATGTAGTCATCCGTTTTCCCCAATTGCGTGGATTATCACGTAAACAGGGAAATTAATTTGAGAGTAACGGCAGTTTCAACTGTCTTGATAAGTAGTTGCTTAGAAAAATATAGGTGACCTTACAACTTGAACGCATATCATAGACCGCTCTAAGGAAACAGCCCTACAGTAACTCGAAGACCGGGTTGTTACGGTGGCAAGATTTTACGGAATTATCCCAATTCCTTCTTGGATTGCCATGTGGAGAGCCCTTCAATCGGAGTTTGCCGTCCGTTGTATGCGGTTTTTAACTGTGTGTGACCCCTTGTCTCCTTTCATTAAGAGTAGATTAATATGGGCACCGGGTTTCTCACCGTCCTTCTTCCAATTCCCTCAAAATCTCACCCTTTACAAATGACCCACTTATCTCTATTGGCGCAAATGATCTCAGCTGCCAGTGGCTTCCCCAAATAGCTACTAATATACGAATACGGTAGGGGGAAACTGGACTGAAACGGTAAAGCGTTGCAGAAAAATTAACGTTCGATGATTTGGCAAAATGTAGATGCTCTTGGGAGTGAAGTAACTACGCAACAGATAAGAGGTAATGGATTTTTGTGTTTTGCTGGGTAACGCCGGCTTGCATGGTTCAGTACTAACGCCCTGGGTGCTGGAACCGATTCGTACAAAGGCCATTAACGAGGGAGCTATGCACGTTCAACATGTCCCGACCTATAATTATGATCCGTTCTTCCGATCAACCCTTGCAGGTACGGGGGACTCTGGGGACGAGGTCAGTGAGGAAGGGTTAGAATGGAGCGAGGTGTGGACCGAGAAATTCCTCAAGTCGCTCATGAAGGACCTCAAGACGCTGATGCACGATGAGACAAAGATGATGGTCGAGGGGCTGGTGGTGATGATCAACGAAGGGGCGGAGGAGATCGTCCGGGAGCACGGCGAGGAGGAACGAGATTGGAAGGCTCTAGGCGTGGCGTATCAGAGGGTCATGCAGCGGCACGCGAGGGAGAAGGGCGAAGACTTCCAGCGGAATGTGCTACAGCGATGCTACGCGAGGGCCCTGGAGAATCTGGAGATTACCGACGATCTCGGGTCTGAATTCCGGCGAATAGCCGCGGACGAGTATGGCATCCTCGCCGAAGAATTCAAGAAGATAATAACTAGTGAGTCTGCAAGGTTGCTGGAAGGAAAGTTCAGCACAACGTCGATTGCAGATGTTGCTTCTCTCCGGAGTGACGTAGGAAGGAGAACATTGGCTATAATTAAACCAGATGCATATGCACATGCAGATGAAATTATATATAAAATTCGACGCTATGGATTCGCAATCGTACAGGTAAATTAATATTCCTCTTTCTTCAAAAGAAACATGCATCGCTAATACGTATACGTATAAAGAACATGAATATTAGCATTTTTTTTCTTCGGGCCATACAATATAATTAACTTTCTAGTAGCTAAACTTAAATTAAATGCCCATTTATCAAACTTACAAGTCCTCTGAAAACACCATTAAATATAGTTCAAAATTTTCAAATTCTCATAATGATTAATTTGGGCTGGTAGCATCAGCAGTCTTTTCATGCAAATTACAAGGACTCTTAAACTAGCTTGTACCTTTAAGACACGAACACCAGCAATTCTGTGGGAAGCAGTTGTTGTACAAAAGGAAGCAAGAAAGCATGGGCATGAGCATGAATGGTTGGACACACTAGGGTAAAAGGAATAGCAGAGCCATGAGCGTGCCACAGTTTAGGAACCCGCGGTGAGAGGTACGGCATTAGATGTTTTAATGGAGCAGTAGTGATTGATAAAAGGTTAGTGCAGATCAGAAGAGACCTATTCAGGTTTCACTGCTCCTCATCTGGAAAAGTAGAGGTTGACTCTCTGGGTATAACATGTGAGACAGGAAAGCCACAGGACGCTGAACTGGCTATAGGCAGGAGATGAGAGCTTAGTAATAATATTTTATGACAGAGGGGCGACCAACTGCAATGGTCATCTGAACCATTGGGGAGAGGTGAGTCATTTGGTAGAGATAGGATATTCAGGGGATAGGAGAAGATTGAATGGAAGAATGATAGAAACTCGACGTTGGTATTAGCCTACACTCTAAGGAAAACATAAGGGGTCACACAGAAATGTCGCATCCAATGGATGGCATATTCCACATTGCGCATAGCACCCAAGCACATATGGATAGAGATTCCACAGTAAAAAAAAAATCTGCCACTATCAGGATTCGAATCATGACACTAAGGCCAGGAAGCTAGAACAATGTCCACCTTGCTATCCTTACCCCCAGCAACCTGCACCTTTCCCTCGATGAGTGCCATGTCAGTGAAAAATAGAGGAACCTAATACCAGGGAATTGCCGATCACTGAGCACTGATGTGTTTTAGCACCGATAACTCCTAGGAGTTCATCTCCTTTCAACTTTTGAAGGATAAGGGTGAATAAGGATAAGCACTTTGTTATCCAAGAGCCGTCGCACATATCAAAATGGTCCTCAATTCAAAAGAAATTTCACTTGCTTTTTAGAATACAGGCATACTGTAGCATAATTTGTTCTCAATAAATTAACTCTTAATTTTGATTTATTTTACACCATTAAACCCTAAGGTAACATGAAATCCTTCACAAAATGCCCTGAAATTCAGAACATTGGTGTACACAGTTAAAAAAAAATTTTTATCACAATATTTTTAAAAAATGAAGAGTAAACTGAACTTGAAAACAAAAATTTCTCCATCATGATATTAAGAGATGGTAATTCTGGTTTCAAACTCGTAAATTCCATGCATTTTAATGTCCTTTTAGTGAACAGATGAATGAATTTTTCCAAATATAAGACCCAGTTCAATAAATTTCTCATGCCCGAAATCCTTTGCATAAGAAGTTTCATCATAGGTCCCAAATTCTAAAAAAGAGTATGGGATTAATATATCCAAACAAAGTAATTAATTTTGATAAATAACATTCAATTAGGGTCGGTAACATTTTGCATGAACAAAAATAATTTAATCATATTTATATCAAACAACATTATTCAATGAAGATATATTTACTATAAAATTTGCTGATAAATTTAACAAATATCAGGATAAGATGAGTTTTATGACATTGCACCAAGATACTTGACAATTGCTCCGGATATGAATTATTAAATGGAAAGCTTTCTACAGAAGTTTGTATAATATTATGATAGATGATGATCTAAGTGCCCAATTAAGTTATCGATTCAGGACAGTATGGTACTGTCAAGTATCACATTAAACCACAGGATATGCAGCATTTCTCATTAGTTAGTCAGCTGTTTTAAATACTCTCTTAAGCCTCCAGTGCTCATAGTTATCTCCCTTGTAGCTGAGAGAGCAGCAGCTAAGGGCCATAAACCTTCCTTTTTAACTTTTAAATCTCCAAATCTTTCCCACAGGAGAGGAGAATAAGACTCACCCCTGAGCAAGCATCATTATTTTATGGAGAGCATTTGACAAAAGCCTTTTCTCTCCGCTTAATCAAGCACATGTCCTCAGGCCCAATTGTAGCCCTATGCCTGGCATCTGCACATTGTCCAAGCACAATAGATGCTTGGCGTGAAGTAATGGGCCCTTCAGACATGACAGAGGCCATTGAAATATTTCCTCAGACACTGAGAGCCAAATATGGAGATCCTAATAGCCAAGTGAGGAATGCATTTCATGGAAGCCACTCCTTGCAAGATGCTGAACGAGAAATCCACTTTTTTTTCCCGAATCGTAAGTTTAAGTCATGATTTTGGATTGATCATTTAACTTAAGGTTTCAATTTCCAAAAAAACACAGTAATAAAATCAATGGTTGTCCTGTAAGGTAAGGGTATGGTTCATCTATTACTTACTAAAACCTACAGCGAGTGAAACTCATGCATTGGAGTGAGGTACTGGCCATAAATTATGTCCAACAGTCTTTTGTGGTTTCCAAATTCAGCAAATAATTGCATTACATGGGGTTGTGTCGAGGGGCATGTTACATTAAAAACATAACCAGTGGCAAGGAAGTGATTCAGAATTTTGATGGTCAAATGGACCAATTTTGAATTCACTCATGGGTCTTTACCTTTCTCCTTAAGAGCACCCCTCTCCTCAATTCCCAGAAACTAGCCTACTTCCATCCAGCAATGGGGGTAGGTGAATGGTACATGTATTAATAGCAACTAATATAGTGTTTGTGGACCATACAGAAAATGGAGAAAGAGTAAAAAGAAAAAGCTAATTTTTCAGTGTTTGGCTCTTCACTCTTTTCAGCAATTTGTAAATGCATCAATGAATAAAGCATAGATAGAGGCCTGCAATTATATTGGTATGATTTCCGATTTTCAAAGATTTTACTCTACAATTGATACTGCCTTCTTTCCTCAATGTAATTAAATGGCACTGCTAAATATACATGAGCAAATATTTCAGAATTTTACCCATAGCATAAACATTCACAGGTAGAAAATAAATCCATGAAAAGTTTTAGAAATTTGATGACTCACCTAAATAAAAGTCCCACTTATAGCAGAGAGATGTTCGTAGTTTTTGAGTCCTACATTGGAGTTGTATTTTCACTTTTTTAAGCAACCATATTGATGTTCACCGTGCCAGGACACCATTTTGCATTTTTCACTGCTGGCATTCAGGAGATACCAACAAATACACGACTTTTGATTCAAGCTCATTACAGCTTTGAATAGTAAATCCCAATAACCCTACCACAAATTAATATTTCCTCAAGGGTTAACTGTAATAAAACAGAATGATACAAGTTTGAAATTATTTCCTTTAATGAGGATTCTACATTTACCTACATGATAATAAAGGATAATATCAGTGGACTCTTGGTGTTAATGAAAAAAATCATTCCTATTATGGGGTATATATCTACCATGTTATTCCCACTAAAAGGTAAAGATTACTTCTCTACTTCTCTGTTATAGTACATTGGTTGGTGGGAAGTTATTTAAAAACATAACACTTCATTTTCCCAAATAAATACACGAATGCTTCTTCACAAGTGATTAAACATAATTATTTATCTTCCAGCAGAATACGTAACACATTAAAAGCCATAAGTTTGAAAAAATAATGCCAGAGCAACCATTCATATCAAATTCAAATGAATAAGTTCCAGTTCCATACTTTATTTTCCAGTGAAATCCCATTAATTCTCTGAAACTCCATCTTTAAATTTTCAATATCTAGGTTTTTTTCAAGGGTTATCTCATTCCCAGTTTTCAAAGATCGCTGGCCACCCTGATGGACAAAAATGAACAGACAGTCAAAAAAAAATTGGAGAATTTCTCCTAAGAGTAAAAGTTAGGTTTTCCTGATTCAATCCCTATGGTTAAGGATCAGAAAAAAGGTCCAATGCACCAAAAAAGTCAGCAATGAGGATCACCTGTAATGCAATGAGGTTTGGGGATCCAAAGACTGTTACTGCACATTGTATGGGAGGGTAGGGGTCAAAAAGGTGGCCTAGTGGGCATTACATAATTTATGGGTCATCCCAAAGGGAGTCAGTTCATTGCATTCAGTTTCCCAAGAAGACACGGTACCCAAAGAGTGACATGGCATGTCCACAGGCCTGGTTTTGACTCCTCAAATCTTTAGATTAAGTCAGAGTCGGTAATGCTTGTTGAAATTATGACAAAGAATACCTTTGTTCTTTTCAGCACTTAAAATATTATCCCCTTTGGCAATTCACCGTAGAATGAAATGCAATCTCAACCTAAATGAATTTTATTGGTATTTTTCTTAGCTCAATCCTTAGTTTGTTGATACTCTGAAGTGTCAAGAAAATAAAATGAACCTTAAAGGTTACAGCCAACCTCAATTGTTTACTATTGATGATATTAAGGCAAATAAATTTGCCATTAAAGGATTGAAATCGGAGGAAATGTGTTAGTTTCTGAAATGGATTTAGTTTTATACTAGCATTTGAAATTACTAAACCTGAAATGAACATCATTTAACGATCAATTTTTTAGTAATCTTGGATCCATTACCAAATGTGGGAGACATTTCTTCAATTCTTGATGAAAAATCGCAGAAAGTGCTACACAAGGGAATAGTAACATTGTGCAAGGAAAAGCCTTCAAACACCCTGAGCTGGTTTGCTCATTGGCTGAAACATAATGTCCCAGATGGTGCAAGTAAGTCCACTGACTGGAAACCTTCAACTCACTTTTTTAGTTGATATTTTCAAATTACCTTATCAATAGATATTCCTCTTCTTACTCTCAAAGTATCTAATTCACAAAATAATCATGTTAACGGAAATTAAAAAAAAGAAAAAACATTTAAGTAAAAGTTTTGCGAAAAAATCTATCCCAATAACACTATATTGTTTTACTATACCGAATGACAGTATATCACATGTATTCTTTTGTACAACCAATAAAATTGTATACAAACCTAGATTTGAGTGTTTTAATAAAATAATTTGCCTTATCTCAGGTGCTCTTTGTATTTCAATTATTTGGTAACGTGTACATTTACATGTACATTTAGGCCTGATTTAAAGATATGTGGAGCCCGTGAAACTGCTAAACAGCAGCATCATCTCTTGAGGTATCCATACTATATACTGTGTTTTTTTTAACAAATATTGTGTCCACATATCTGAAGGAAAAGTTATAAATATTATACGCACATACGTCCTTATCCTACATCTGTCTTTCCTGACCAATGTACCATTCCCAGTCATCCCCACCGGAGATCTAATTGGGGGACTATTTTACTGGGAAGGACCCCATCATTTCATAAATAGGTGGAGTGCAGGGCTGTATCTCCTCAGGAGACTAATGCAGAGGTTTCCCATTACCTTCCGCATCGCAGTACTTCGGCCGATTCCATGAACTTCACTCTCGCCCCAAAGCTATGGCTATTGATGCCAGACCGATATCCTTGATCTGCACCATCAATACCTTCTACTGAGAGCTGTATATAAGCATGGACCATCAGAAAAGACTAGAAGCCTTCAAAACCTGGTGCTGGAGGAGGATGCTGAAGATAAAATGGACAAATAAAATAAGAAATGATAAAGTATACAGAAGTATAGACGAAGAAAGGACTTTATGGATGGTCAACTAGATGAATTGGTCACACCCTGAGGCACAATGGATTCATTAAGATTATGATAGAAGGAAAAATGGAGGGAAAAGTCCCGAGAGGAAGACCAAGGGATAAATGCATGGGACAAATAAAGAAATCACAGTGCAAAAAATACCAGGAAGTACGCCAATTAGCCTCAATTAGGGTAGGATGGAGGCCTACAGTCAACCAATCTTAGGATTGCACAACCAATGATGGTGCACATATATTCACAAACAAATATTTATTTCTTTAAAAATAAAAATCTAGGCCTTTAGTCCATCAAATTGATCATTAAGTTAGAATGAAGAGATTCGATATGTCTACCGGTGCAAATAAATATAATAAAGAGTTGAGTAATATATAAAGATTTGTGTGCATCTAATTCCAAAATGTTGAGAATTAGAATAATTTCAATTAAATAATATGTAAAATACCTTGTGGCATATCATTTATAAAAATACAATTTAAAACTAAAACAAATCAAAAAAGCTTGTTTTTCCTCTAAGGAGTAATTGGTAGTGTTTGTGGCAATAGGATAATCTAGTCTCAGTTAACTTATTTTTACATACATTTTTGTTTGTCACTTTCTATTATCATAATGAGGGGTGCAATTTTTCTGGACTGAAGACAACAACGACAGTGATTACCAAATACTTTGAATACTGTAAATAATAACTTCATAACATTTTAAGAGCGAGAAAACATAAACCTGATTGCTTTAAAATGTATCAAATACAAAAATATTAGATATATTTTGAAGTTCTTCATTTGAAAATAATCACTCTTCCATAAAAATGAAAAAAAATTTGTAAATTTGACAGTGAGTTTGTAGGAAACAAATGTAATACTTTTATCACTGATTGTTACATTGTAAAATTAGCCTCTATTTAAACATTCATTGTGGAATCTGAAAAATTCATCCTCATGGTGATTCCAGTTTTAACTTTTTATGCACCATTTCTTTTCTCTCTTAAGTCATGCAAGCAGTTATATGCAGCATGGTATTTTTATAACCTTTCTTTCGTATTCATGGGTCAGTTTTTGGGCTATTGTTGTAGTTCTGGTATGCATACAGATACCACTTCTCTTTGTAAATCTTTCACACCATAATGTTGTCCCAAAAAAATTGACAATAAACATCGATCATTAATTTTCTCACTTCAATTAAAATAATTTTTATTGTAACAGTACTCCCTGCATTCTATAAATTTCTTGACATGTTCCTTGGGCTTTGGCCATTTCGGAGCACATGGATGTAAAGTTTTCTTTACTCTTATCTTCTGCATTCACTACATCAACTTTCTGCTTCCTCCATTCTCATATCATCTTCAAAGGCTGCTGTTCAGCTAACCTGTTTCCATGTTCTGAAGCATAGTTCACAACTTCAAGTTTAAATTCGATACTTTATGAAGACTTTCTCTCTTTTGACCCCATGCGATTATTCTTATTTTAACTTTTTATGCATAATTTTGTTTCCACATGTATAAGCAGATCTGCAAACTAAATACTTTGCGGAAAGGAATGAAATATGCATTGAATGACACTATCAAACTACTTAGGGTTGAGTACCAGTGGACTCAAGCGGCCGCATTTGGCTATGAAGAAAGTGTTGCTTCATCAAGATGATGCACCAGCTCACAAATACATTGTTGCAGTGGCCAAAATTCATGAATTAAAGTTTAATTGCTATGTCATACACCCTATTCCCCAGATTTAGCACCCTTGGATTATTTTCTGTTTGCAAACTTGAAAAAATGGCACGTTGGTCAAGGATTTTCCAACCGTGAAGACATGATGTCAGCAGTTAATGGCTATTTTGATGAGCAAGACAGTTCTTATTATAAAAAGGGTCTCGAACTTATTGAACATTGCTGGGAAAAGTGTATAGAGCTGAAAGGAGACTATGTTAAAAAATAAATACATTATTTTCCAAAATTTTACTGTTTTCTTTGTTCGGTCGGGTACTGTAGGGATTACCCCTGTAAATGATGATGTGAGTTGGAGGGAAGAGAAAGGTTGGTGTGTGTCTATTTCTGAAAAACAGCAAACCTATAAGTCAAGTATTAAGTAAAAGTCAAACCTATGTTCCGTTTTTTCAACTGTTATGCACAGGAAATTGAGTCTGCCCCCCTTTTCTTTTTCATATGTGAAATTAATGCCGTTGCATTATTTATTCAAACATTTCAAAAAAACATCCAACTTCCTCTCAGCCCTGGTCGACACTGTATCTAGATCAACAAAACTAAACCAACAATGAACATTATCTGCCAACAAGGGGTAATTAAGGAACATTTTCTTCTCAGAACAATCCATGAATAAGTCCACAAGATGCGGTGAAAGAGGGCATCACATCACTAGGCCTTCCCTTTGCCTTAAATATCTCTCTTAAATTGAAAATAGTTTTCTTCAACTCATACTCTTGAGAGCTTCTCAAAATCACCCACATATGTAGTTTCCAGTCCTGCTGATCTTATGGCCTTATTAGCTATGTGCTATTAGATATGCTTCCAATACTGGAAAACCGGTCAAAAGGTTGGATAAATCGAATGAAATCAGGATGCACTTCGTAGGTGTGAGGCCTTTTTTGGAAAGTTTTTCATTAATTTTCACTTGAATTTTGGCTCGAAACTCATGTATTTCTAGAACCACAAATTCAGGAGTGTGGAGTTTATTTGACACAATTGCAATGCAATAAAAAGGTTTTGTGGAATATAATACATAGTATTCTTCCTCCATTTGAAAATAAATTTCCACACAGTCAAGCCTGATACCATTGAGTGTATACATTTTGACTTCTTAAAAATCTCGCTACTACCACTCAATTAATGGCCATACATTTTTGTACCTTCGGTGTATTTTCTTAAATCACAGGAAAAAAATAATTTTTCTAAACAACTTGTGTGGTCTACATTTTGAACTCATTACTTTCAATTGAAATTTAACAAATATGAGTGACAATATAGTGGGAGAACTCTAAAACTGGTCAAGTTTTAAGTGTAAACATGTGAAGGTGGGCTTTCTTGTCATAATTTAGGATTCACTAGTTTATAGTTTTCCAGGCAAAGTGTAAAGGAAAATTACCTATGAATAATGAAAAAGGGATCTGACCAAATTGAATAACTTCAGGCATGATGTGGTGGAAGTCGAACATAATGAATATCTGATCGAAGCACTTTTCCACTTGATAAATTTTTTTTAATTTTACTACCGGGTTTCGATGTATTACATCATCATCTGATGATGATGATGATCTGATTACATTTCACCTGATGATGATGTAATACATCGAAACCTGGTAGTAAAATAAAAAAAAAATTTATCAAGTGGAAAAGTGCTTTGATCAATTATTGTATGTTATTGCATTGCTTAAATTACATAGGATTGACCAAGAAATAAATCAAAAATCCCCTAATTAAATGAAAATGTTTCAATAATATGTATGAGTTCATGTCATAGGCAAAGCAATCAATACAGGATGTGCAGGACCTAAGCAAGAAGGTCACCCATCAGCAATGAAGGCTAACACAAAATATCCAGTGAATTCATCACTCACAACTGAGATGCATTGACTCCAATATTTAAAAAGCAGGGTGTGAGGGGGGAGAAACTGAATTGAGAAGGGGAGACTAGTGAATTCATAACCAAATAAATAGGTATTGCTAACTCTATCTAATTTTAGTGCACTATATAAGTTGAGCAGGTTTCCGGCCATAAACAATAAATAGTTAACATTATAATTTAATAAAAATGTAAAATATATGCAATATTTACACTATACAAATATGAAAACATTATGAACCCCATTAATAACTAACAAATGCGGCATTAAAAAAGA
The DNA here is from genome assembly GCF_022747635.1 of Hetaerina americana. Classification (NCBI taxonomy): domain Eukaryota; kingdom Metazoa; phylum Arthropoda; class Insecta; order Odonata; family Calopterygidae; genus Hetaerina; species Hetaerina americana. Next base: position 28,269,564 of record NW_027286181.1, read on the forward strand.
AATATCAAATAGTGAACCGTGCCATTCTACTATCTGTAGGATTTAATTCAATGATCATGTCTCTCAAGAGAAGTTCCACATGTGAGGTCAGGTAAGGCGATATGTCTATCCAATTCTGTGGATCTTTTGAATCATGAGCTGCAGTTAAGGCCTGTAATCAAAAGAAAATATTTACAATAATCAATGAAAGCATGATATTCTAACACAAAAAGTATTCCAAATTAGATCACAGATTGAGATCTAAAAGCTGTCCGGCTTAAATAAAGATCATGAAAATTATAAAATGATCTGATCTATTTCAGTTCATCTCATTACCATTAAAACTAGTCTACTGGTCATGGTAAATTTTTTATGGTGCCAGGAAATCATACAATTATATCATATATTTCTATGCCCCACCTTACATGACAATAAATATGGTAAAATCTATTGCAAAAAAATCACATACACTTTGAAATAGAGGATCATAAAATAACATGATATACATACCGCTAAAAGACTTTTCATCTGTTCCCCATTCTCTGGAAAGAGTTGTGATATGACGTAATGCTGAAAGTACATAATAAAATGTTATTTATATAATTTATATGAATAACTATGAACATTTTGGAGGAATAGTTTGAAAAAAGCTACCAGGCTACAATAAAAATACAATATTAATGAAAGTAATTTAAGCTCCCATCACTGGGGCACCAAATAAATTATCCAATTCAACAGTTGTCATATTACTCCCGGTCAAATTAAGCTCTTGGCATACAGACATTATAGTCATTTCACAGGATAATATTATCTTTGCTCCACAAGAGTTCTTAGGTACTCATTTCTAAACATTAATTTCAATTAGGATAGCGTAATACCTGTATGTTCTTAATCTCGGGATATGTTTAAATTAACATCCCGACAGTCTAAAAAGATACCAAAAACATGTGTCTGCCTTATGCTGAAGATAAAGTATGCTATCAGTTAATAGTATATGTGTAGCTTTTCAATGGTGGAAGAGAGAATAAGACTAGTAGGAGGGGTTATCATAAACTTTAAATTATTACTAAAAAATAATTGAGATAGAACTTAATTTTTGCTATTCTTAAGAACACAAAGCCATAATTCCAAGTTTTACATTTCTTGACCTTCCAAAGGCCGCCATGATAGTAGAACTCAGCAGATTGCTATACATAAAAGTATCAGGCTTAACTTTGTGGAATTCTTTCATGATGAGGGTGAAAAAAGAAACTTGACACTTCCACATAAAGATTTAATACTTCACACGACCCTGGTTTCAATGCTGCGCATCATTATCAGTTGACATACATGAAAAACTTTCCAACTAAAATGGGAGGAAGGTAGGGGGAGTAACAGAGAGGGGGTAAGTTGAGTACTGCTGCAGCAACCTGAATTGTTTCAGCACCCACCATATTCCCCAGATTTGGCTCCCAATGACTATTTTATTTCCAAAACAGAAAATATGGCTCAGCGGAAAACTATTCACATTGAACAAAAGAGCTCATCACCGACACAAATGCTTATTTTGAGAACCTTCCAAAATCCTACTTTTTAGATGGCTTAAAAAGTTGGAGAAATGCTGGGAAAACTGTATTGAGCTAAAAGAAGATTGTTTAAAAAAAATTACCCAAAATAATTTGATTTTTTTCAATTTTTACCTATGGTTTTATTGAACAACTCATGTACACGTACAACTCCATACGTTCTTTTTATGCATGCTCATAGTTTTTAAATGTACCTGTAATATGTATTTTTCTTTCTGTCCGATGACTACAATGCCTAAATGATATGTATCGTCAGTGTAAAATAAAAATATCATTATTATTATTATTAAGATGTATCCAGCATAGCTCACTTACTGATGAACTTCCAGGTCACCTATGCTTTCTAAATTCAACAAGTATGTTGGTATTGACTTACAAATGACTAAATCAATTAAAAATTTTGGTAAATTGGACCAAGTTCAAACCCAGAAAACATTTACCACCCTGTCAGAGAAGCATGGTAATTGGTGGAAATCTAAATGCAAGACATTTTTAAAAATGAATATTAAATAAGAGAAAATCAACCCATGAGACTTCCAGACAAGAGATTTTTGCTTCGAGGATTATTGCACTGTATTTAAATGACATTACATGCTTAGAAGTTGAGCAAATAAACGAAAATATTCTGGATTTTATAGCCTCATAGCCTTACAGTTTGTCCTTTGGATAAGACAAACAGTTATCAACCCAAATGTCATAATTAAGGGCAGAGCTCACCCAATGCTTAGCCCAAAGGCATGTGAAATTCACACATCACGGTAATTGAGCTAGTTCCTTTCCCTGGGCCACCTAACATTTCCCAGGTAGCTGAAAAATCATACAGCTTGGGTGCAGCTGAGGGTGCCCATGCCTGAGTATTGAACCCAGGCCCTCTGATCAGTAGTCCAATGCTTTACCCCCTCAAATATGTTAACACAAAAAACCATCACCAATAGTCTAATTTATCGGTTTATTAACATACCAGGTCCTTTCGTGTAGCACTAAATTCTTCATGGACTCTTTCAAGTAGTTTTGCAGCTCTATTGCTCTCCTCTTCATCAGTAGCTAATCTCTTTTGTGCACCAATTACAGCTTTTTCTAGTGAATTCTTTTGTAACTGAAGTCTGAAAAGCACAAATCACTCAAGTATTATGATATATGATTTTTAATTTATAAATGAGACCTATAATACGGAACAGGTTATGGTAGGCCAAGAGGCATGTAAATTGAAAAGAAAGCAAAGGCAATGATCTGTTGTGAAAGAAAATGAGCGACCCAAACATTTAGCTGGAAAATAGTACACATACCTACCCAAAAAAATATTTTTCCTTGAAATTCTGAGGATTGCCAGTTTTACAGAATTGGTAAATGCGCACCATTGAATAAGAATATCAACTATAGAACAATAATGTTTTCTTGACTGTTACATGGCCACATCACTATTGAAAGGTCTTCTTAAAGTAAAAAAAATGATTAAACTAATTATTAATTTTTAAAGCATCATCGGAATTCTGCACAACAATAAAGAAATAAAGAGCATAAATGAAAAAGAAACACTTTGTTTCAATCCACCACTTTAAAGTGGTGGATTATGGTGGTGTAAAGTGGTGGATTGAAACAAAGTGTTTCTTTTTCATTTATTAAAATGAACTTCCACAAAGTTGAGGCTGAAACTATTGAACTAAATAAAGAGCATATAATATTTTAAGTCTTTACATCCTGCTTAATGGAGCATTGAAAAAAGCAAAAGCAATTTAAAATTTAATTTGATTTTCAAGTTTAGTGGATACCTACTTACATATGTATATATGTAAAATTCAAAAATTGAGGCTGGTAATTTGCAAAAGTGCATAAATAAAAGTAAAAGTATGATACAAACATTTGCTTTTTAACATATAGTTTATCGCAAACAAATTTTTACAGCAACACTGATATATTAGGCATGGGCATATGATCTATCACAACTATGCAATAAACTTCTTGTAGAAAAACAAGAGCATTTTTACTTTTGTTGATCGCAGAACTGTCAGTCATCATCCAACAAACATGATAAAGCCGAGTCACTGTAGTGAAAATAGAGCAAGGAGAGGTGTAAAATCACCAGTCATCAACAGTTTAGTCTAGAGCAAGCAAAAATGTAATACACCAACTCCAGGTGATTAAGCCAGAGCAGTGGCTCCTCTCCTGTTTTATCAAGCTTTGCCCTCTTTTAACTAGGCTATTTACAAATTCACCAAAAACAGTACATATTTCCAAAATTTCAAAGAAATGTGGATAATGCCACGACAGTTACTTTGATGAAGTCATCCGCAGATTTAAACTTAAATGCAGGGGGTTTTAAACCCTGGAGTAAACGGAGGAAAAACTTCATTGGGCATTAGCCGATCTTTATGGGATAGCAGGTGTTTTCTGACCTCAGGAGAATTGCCAGTCTGTAAATATGGCTTAAATGAAGTCCACCATGGCCATTTCAAATGAACAGAAGTTTAATGGGGACAGGAGAGAGAGAGAGAGGGGGGGGGTGTGTGTGGGAAGGGGAGTGAGGAGGGAAATTTATTGCACAAGTAGCTATTTATAAATTGATGAAAATACAATTGCCGGAATTAGCCAGTATGGAAACACTGTAGATTCTGGATGTAATGGACCTTCTTTAAGATGAAAGAGCAATCAGAAAAAAATTCTTTTCCTGATGGTAGTCGGCATCAAAATGGAGGTAACTTCTATTCTTTTTTGCACACCATTTCCATTTTCTCCCACACCCACCTTTCCCTTCTATGTTGCTTCTCATCCATTCTGATTCAATCACATAGTCCTCTTCCCCCCTCCCTATAACGTCACCCAAATACTTGAAAAACACATCACTCATTATTTTTAAAGAAAATTCACTGTTATCAATGGGAAACTTACATCAAACAATATCAATGCCATCAACAACATATCAACGATAAACCACTATAAACATAATACTCTAAATTCCAAAGATACCAAAGATAAGATAAAGATATAATACTCTAAAATTTGTTGTCACCGGTGTAACTTAACGGAATTTGCATGACATATTGAAATGAAATTTTTGACTTTGCAATTCCACGCACTTTATTTTAAACGGGACCCAGGTTTCAAAATTGAATGATATCATCAGGTCACCTGATGACGGCGTTCAACGTAAAAACCTGGGCCATGTTTTTAAATAAAGTGTGTGAAATTAAAAAGTCAATTTCATTTCATTTCAATAAACATACTCTAACATGAACAAAGACTTCACTTGCCCAAATTAAGAGTCCACTACATAATGTGCAAAGGTCCTAAAAGCATCCAACCTATAACCGACACAATACACCAATATTTAGGTACAATTAAAATGCTACCATTAGGAGCCTACCCATTTAGCAATGCTGACAAGGGTAAACAAAGGCAAGCCTAGCAGTAACCTGAATATAATAATCAAATATGAACAACAACAAGAATCTTCAACCATCATAAGGCACAGAGCTACACTAACATCATTTCAAAGAAGACCCACTTCATCCAGAATCTAAGGTCCTTACCTGCGGTCCATTTCCAGCAATTTCATCTTCAATGGGTACCTAAGTGGTGCTCTTTGTGCACTATCTTGTCTTTCCTTTTCCCAACTCAATTGCCTTCCACCTCACCTCTTTTCCCCCTTATTTATCTGCTCATTTAAAATGGACATGGTCAACTTCATTCTACTCAAGTTGAAGTAGAAGAAATTTTGGATGATGTCGACCTAAGCTGGCTCTTCCTTTCAAGCGCTACAGAAATAAAACAGACTATATAGTCAGTTGCTTTTGCTGCAAAAGGATTATATTTTTTATTTGATCAAAATGAATTATAAACAAATAATAAGTTCATACAGGGTCTGTTCCGAAAGTAATGCAATTATTTTTTAAAAAGTAATTTATTGAACAGATTTGCACAAATACTTATCATTCTTCAAAGTACTGTCCTTGGGACTCGACACATTTTTTCCAGCGACTCTGCCATTACCAGAACGCGCCCTGGAAGGCATCTTCGGGGACCTCTCGCAAGGTCTTCATCACGGCTGATTGGATCTCTTCTATTGACAAAAAACGAGTTCCTTTCAGGGCTGCCTTAATCAGAGGGAACAAAAAGAAGTCTGCTGGGGTGACGTCAGGACTATAAGGAGGGTGCAGTGGCATTGGCACCTGATATTTGTGAAGGAACTCGCGGACTCGTCGTGCGTTGTGGCAAATACCTTGGGCACGAGCTTGGCGCACACCTTTCTTATCCCTAAATCTTCAGTAACAATGCAAAACATAAAAGTAGAGGGCAAGTTCAGTTCATTGGCAACCATCTTGATACTCAATCGACGGTCCAACAATTGTCGAACACGAGCCACATTGTTGGTTCTGCTGGTTGACGGCCGCCCTGAGCATTGTTCATCGTGAACCTCTTCCTGGCCCTCCTTAAAGGCCTTTAAACATCTTGAAACTTGTGAGTAGGACAGAGCAGAGTCCCCGTAAGCCTCACGAATCCTTTTGTTTGTCTCCTCAAGAGATTTTTTCAGTTTAGCACAAAATTTTGTTATCACATAATGGTGCTCGATGGTCGATTCCATTTTTTTAGCGACATGATTTATAATAACTGATGCCCTGCCACTTCCACAGCTTGGAGAGCACTGAGACCGGTTTGGTGGCAAAGCTTAGCGTCCCCTCCGTCACCTATTCCTAGTGTTTTGATCCCACTCTGACCAATAGGAGCGGCATGGGAAATTCAATTGCATTACTTTCGGAAGGCACCCGGTAGTTCAACGCTAATAACACCAGAAAATTAATTCATACAGTGAAATAGCTGTAGCAGGTTTATTTAAAAAATTCTCCTCAACATTACAAGGTTAGGTTATGACATTTCATGCATGATACTGTAACAGAACACATGACTTTGAATCGCTTCTATGCACTTAAAGCAATATTTGCCAAGAATTATTTACGTAAATAATTATATGATGGTGCCAATATAATGGTAATGTAGAATTCCCAGAGCAACTTTAACAGAAAACTGTAAGGAGTCCTTTAAAGTGACAAAAGTTAATACAAAAAACGATAGAATTTCACCACAAAAATAGCACATGGCAATACCACCAGGATTCAAACCTAGATCTCCTAATTCAAAGTTATGCATAGCAGTCAGTATTTCAAGTGAGAGTTTATATTGGAAATTTCTCCGTCTGAATTGTCTCCCAAGGGACTAGAATGAAATCGAAACATAAATTCACTGGCAATAATTAAAACTGAATCCAATTGTAATCTCCCCTGTCTAATTGGAAGCTCATAAAATCAAATCAAAATGGGGAAAAACCAAAAAAAGAATCAAATAATTAAGGTAAGTATTCTGATATTAATTAAAATGATTAAGTTTTGAGTAAGTAAGTAAGTAAGTATTTGTAAGTTTGAGTAAGTACATAAGTATTTAAATTACAATTACCAGTGTTTATTTCACTTGTTTGCAGCTTAGAAGTGCACACCTTTTCAATTCATGCTATTTCCCATAGAATTACATAAATTGCTTATAATTTTCCTGTTAAATAATATGGCAAAAATATGTTTGGATAATTCCATGTGTGGGCACTTACAATCTAATTCTGTCCCGGAATCCCTTTTCCTGCTGGACATTCTTCTCGTTTATAAGCTTCATGCTTTCTATTTCTTCTGTTAATTTCAGGAAGTAGCTTTGAATTGCATGATCTTTAGACCTGGGAAAAACTAAAAAGGGTACAAGATAAGACCTGTCTACATGAAAACATTAATCATGACACACATATATATATGTGTATGTATACTATATACATATATAAACCATAAACACAGTAATCAACCCGAAGGTCGGTTTTTAGTAGATGATGGTAGAGATCACCCAGTACTAAGCCCTATACGGCGTGTGAAATTCACACATCAGGGTAAGGGGGCCAGTTCCTATCCCTGTGCCGGTTATGGTTTCCCAGGAAGACCTGGTACCCGAAAAATTACTTAAGTTTGGGTGGAGCTGCAGGTGCCCAGAGTGCCTTGCCTGGGAATCGAACCCAGGACCCTCCAGTCAGCAGTCCAACGCTGCATCAACATATATATATACACATATATATATATATACATATATATATACATATATATATACATATATATATATGCATATATACATATATATATATGCATATATACATATATATATGTATAAATGTATATATATATATATACACATATATATATATATATATATATACATATATATATGTATAAATGTATATATATATATATATATATATATATATATATATATATATATATATATATATATATATATATATATATATATATATAACGATTGTCCGGAAAAACTCATACGAGCGGCACAATAATGGGCTGACACAACATAACACAAATAGAAAAGAATAGACACATATAAAAGAACACTTACACAGTAAATTGTTCGAGCTTTCGGCCCTCTTAGGGGCCTTCTTCAAGAGAGACTGAAAATATGCTATGGATCAGGAGAGGGGAAAGAGTTATGGGCGTGGAGGGGAGGTGTGGAGGGAATGCTGGGAGGGAAATTAAATATGGCGGTTAAGGGTGGGAATTTTGAAGGAACGGAAGGATAGTATGTAGGCGGATTCACGAGTTCTCACCTCTATGTTGGTAGCTGAATCAGGTAGGGATTCTAGGATGCTGAGGGAAAAACACTGGTCGAATGAAAGGTTGTGGGAATTGGCGTGTGAAGGGATAGGAAGAGAAGAGAGTGAGGCAGAATTACAGGAGTACCGGTGATTATTCATTCGGATGGATAAGGGGGTAATGCATTCACCTATGTAGAAGGAAGTGCAATGTTTGCATGATAAAAGATAAATAATATTTTTTGAGAGGCAATTAGCGTGGGAACGAGGTGGGGGGGCTATGAGGGGATGTAGGGAGAGGGGAGTAGGCATAATAAGAGGACAGGTTTTACATCGGGGGCGGTTGCAAGTTGGGGAAATATTGGGAAATTTGTCACGGGGGGGCGCCAAAGGGTTGGTGGATCTCAGAAGGTTTTTGAGATTGGCGGGTCGTCTGTATGCGATAGATGGGCATTGGGGTAGTAAGGATGAGGTCGCGTCATTGTCATGTAAAATTGGAAACAGTTCTTTAAGGAGGGTTTTCAGTCTGTGTGATCCGGGGTAATAGGTGGTGCAAAGGTTGAGTCCTGCGTCAGATGTGGGCTTGTTATTGTGTGGTGTGTGTGGTCGGGTGGAACGGTGGATTTTATTTCGTAGCAACTTTTCTGGGTAACCGCGTTTGAGGAGTGCAAGGTGTAGATTGGCAAGGTATTTGTTGAGAGTGGCTGTGGTGTTGCAAATTCGGTGTCCGCGGATAGAGAGAGAGTTAGGAATTGAGCGTTTCGTGTGTTGAGGATGACAGCTTGTGTGGTGTAGGTATTTCTGATGGTTAGTGGCTTTGATGTGTACTGAAGTAGTGAATTTGTTGTTTTGAAGTGAGATGTCTGTGTCAAGAAAGGTGATGGTGGAGTCTGAAATGGAAGAGGTGAATTTAACCGTGATATATATATATATATATATATATATATATATATATATATATATATATATATATATATATATATATATATATATATATATATATATATATAACTCTTTGAAAAGTTAAGCTCAGTACATATTAGAAGGCGTGCAACCATTGTGCGACCGAATACAAAGACAGGGTGATAGGCCCATCATTGGGATTGGGTGGGAGAAAGGGGGGGGGGGAGAGAGAGGGAGAGGAATGGGGAGAAGGAACATGGGTACACTGGGATATGATTTAATAGCATACAAAACTAGAACCTAGAGGTGACCATTAAATTTCAGTCAACTTGTTTTTAAAGTAAAAGTTTGGGTGCCTACAGGTATCTCAAAATTTTAAATGATTCGGAAGTCAATTCAAAAACCTTTTTCACACAAAATTGGGGTTAATGCTATGAAGCATTAGAAAAAAAATGACTTCTTGTCCTCAATGATAAAGCACCTTTGGCGTTCATTCACTCTGATTGAGAACTTTCCCTCCATCGGCTCACGTGAATGCTGTTATACTTATCACATTGCAACCTCCAAACCCAACTTTTTCATGTTGAGTCAATCTTGTTTTGGAATCAAAAAGTAATTTCCCTAAGGCAACAGGGTTGTACAAATAAATGTCATTATTCTCTCTCAGTATCCATCTGGCCATATTGTACATTAGGCAGTAAACCAAGAATAATTTTTGCCAGCTATGGGATTTATTATAGGGCATTCTTGAGGACACAAGTTAAAAGGCTTCTGACTTTACAGCTTAGTTTCTGATGAAGTGCTTCATATACTCAATTGATACTGAATCCATTACATTAAAAAAATAGATAAATGATAAAAAATCCAACAGGAAAGAGAAAACTATTCAGAGAGTTCATTTTTATTCTATTTATTAGAGTGTTAAACACATTCATTTAGTGTGTCTCGTACAATTCCAGGTTATTCCATGAGGGAAATTTTCAACAGTAAATATGATGATAGGAATGATTTTAAAATGAGACATGAATGGAGAGGAAAAAGAAAATTTAATGGACAACTGTCATTTAATAGAAATGAATGCATTGCAATGCATGAATTGCATTTCAGCGAGCCTTCTTCTAGTTAGAAATTGAAAAAAATAAAATTATCAAAGACCTCATGATCTACTAGAGTTCATGCTTTTTGGAAAGGATGACTAAAAGCATCTCATTTTACTTTTCCACATCCCTCTCCTCTCTTAATCTCCTTCATGATTTTTATCTTCTTTATACAACATACAAACACTGATAACGATAAATGAGCTAAACCAACTTCTTCATTTTATATTTTTGTTCCCCACATATTTGAGTTTCTCTTTAAGCAACTATTGAAATCTTCCGAAGTGCATCTGCACATTGAGATTTCTTTTACTCCACTTTTTCCCTGACGGATTGCAAATCAGAAATGCTCAGAATTTAAAACTGCTTTACATTTACTTCCAAATTAAAAAGATGATCTTTGTATTCAGATTATGACATTAATGGCCTGGAAATTGCTAATTTTACTAGGAGACGGTCCTAAACAAATGTATATACACCAGGAAAATTTCTAATGCATAGTTAACTTATGAGAATTCAAGGTAGCATTTAAAATTCCTGTTAAAGAAGGGAATGGATATAGGTTGACCAATGAACTTGACAAAAGAAATTATTCTGAATTTTTGAGCAAGTTTCAGCTTTCACTTTTAATAATATGTCCAATTCGAGTGACCAAAGATGGTGCAACTCCCTACATAAGCTTCCAAACTTTTTTGATCGCGCTTGAGCAACGTTTACTATTAGCGGGCGAATGCCAACATTTGACGACTGTATAATAAAAATCACACGTATCATAGGTAAGCGTTAGAAACACATCGTTTTCAAATTCTAACTTTATCCATCATAGTAAAGCCACATCTCAACCTTTCCAGATCGCACCCAAGCATTTGCCAACAGCACTATTTGAAAGCAAAGGGCAATTTATTAAACCAAATGTGCATATATTTAACGCATTGACAGAGCATGAATGGATGCCAAACACTATAAATTATTTACCTGGGCCAATAGTATCAATGATGCATGCCAATCTCCCGCAGACCTGGTGCAATTCCTTATCCAAAGTGGCTAATAGATCCGATTCATAAGAGGTTTCCATCTCCTCATCTGAGCAATCACTGTGAGCATCAATATTAATGGCATTGTTTGCTGCAGACAAGCTAACGTTATGAGCCGTCTTCTCAATTTCATGCAATTCATTTACCAGGTCATGGCATATTTGTTGAACTCTGTTGGACATTTGGGTCGGCTGACGTGACATTTCTGAAAGTAAATTTTTATAAACGTTCAAATGTATGTCGATAAAAAGTATGCAACCGCAGTAATCGTCGCCTATATATCACACTACTGAGTGACGAGTTCATAAATACGTCATAGTTCACAAACATGCCTACGTATTGAAATAAGGGGCAAAAAAATGAAATACTTTTCATATTCATTTCAAAAGAAAAGGGAAGCGAATTCTATGACTTTGTTTAACAACATAACCGAAATATTACGTTCAAACGGAGCCGTTTTACAACACATATTTGTTGTGCCATCAACCGGAAAATATTTAACTTTACAAAGGAGTGATATATTTTAGATTAACTCTACCTACCTTAAGTTACCTTAAATATACCTCAACAGCAACAAAAATGCATAACCGTCCAAAAGTTTACGCGGCAAATTCACAACGTTGCCATGTATTTCATCCCCCAATCACAGTCATGCATCTTCAATGAATGGGGTTGTTCGACATTCTGGAAGATGTCTCTAAGGTCGCCTCAACTTTCGAATGCCTTACCGCCAACTTCGATTTGGTTTTCGTGTGTCTTATTTGGAGTCGTTTCGAATCTACATTGTTTGTAACTAAATGGAATTCATGCAACATTGAAAATCCATTAGCGTACAAGTAGATGAAAACTATTATTAAAAATTCAGTGAGTGCCGAATGGCGTAATATATCGTGAATTCCCTTGGAGATAGCTGTTTTTTCTTACAACGGACTCTTGTCAGCTCGTGTGGTATGTGCCATACAGGTGGTATGTCTTCGGGCCCTATACCTACTGGCCAGCTACCCGCGATTGCGGTGTCAAGAATTCCCCCCCCCCCTCCCAGGTCCCTGGCTAGACACATAAAACTGACTGGCCCGTACACCCAATGGTATATGGGAAAAATGAGTGGGAAGTAATCCATGATTGAACTCCTCAAACGCATTGCCCAGATGATCTAGGCCCTCGTATCAACGCAGAAGTGAGCTAGAGTTAGTCGGAAACCCACTGTTTTCCAGCTGAATCAGAGAAACTAGATTGCCCAGGACACCATTGTCATAATAAATATCTTGCAAGGCAATAATACACATTATGAAGATGCAAATCTATGGTTAACATTTCTTCCTCTTAAGGGAACTCTTTTTATTCTCATTCGGCTTGGTAACGGAATGTACCTACAGCTAACTCTGGCTGATATAGCAATAAAAATGTCTGAAGAAATATTAGTTCTGTGTAAACTGTTTGCCTCCTTGAACACATTTTCAAGTACAATAATTACTCAAATTGTTTGGAGAGATATGATATATTGTATGGGTACACAAAAAATATGCACAAACCTTGGAATAAGACTTAGTGTAAGTTGTGTTCATCCACACTGAAGTGTATCATTAAATCCATGTGGTAAGTTGAATGTTAGGCATGAAATACCCATTCATAGATTAGATGAGAAATACAGCCTATCTCATTTATGATGCGCAGAACAATGCCGCACTATTTTGACCTACGTAATACCACAAGATGCCTAGTTTGTGGCAAATACCATCTCCAAATTTAGAGATATGGAAATCCTTTCAAGATGGATTGAGTTCACATGGTTTTTAAAGTAGTCGCCAGCGTTGAGCACCACAGTTTGACTCAAGCAAGCCCGAGTTTATGATTACTATCGTTTATGGAGCTATTGTTATTAACAGGCAATCTACTAAAGCTACATCATCATTCTAATTTCAAACATTTGAGCTTTTTGTAGAAATGAATTACTATTGTACCTCATATTAAAAATTAATATTATAACGGAAAACTGTACCTTTGTTCTTTGAAACAAACCTAAACTAATCAGCACACTTGCAGCTTAAATAAAAAGGTGAGCTCTCACTCATTCTCAGAAGAGGCTGTTTCAAAATTTCAAGACAAATCTTCCAACACTGAAACTATGACAAGTTTTTGTGTGAAAAAATTCTATATACATTAAATTTTAACCTCAAAGATGCTAACAGTAGAGCTAAAAACGGGCTATTTTGATAAATACTGAGAATTAATAATTAAGGATCCAGATCCCTATCATAAAAGCTGGCTATGCTTTTAATGCCTTTACCTCTCCTTTGTTAAGTCCCCCTGTCATACAGGAATCTTTATCTAGTTCCACCAGTCCCTCTGCAAGCTCAGAAATTCACATCAACAATTGCCATATGCTATGTTCTTTTTGCACAAGCACAGCTTGTTACAATTTAGCAGCAACACCTTATTACTTACCCTTTTACTGATCTTGATCTTCGATTAGAGTTTCCTTAAAAATAAAACAATCATGAACAGATCTGACGTTTCAAAGTGATAAATTGGCAAACCCCAAGGACATTTTCTGAGGAGGGGATCAGTGAGAATGACAATATTTACGAGATCTGGTCAGTTTCTCTTAAGATAACAATTAAATAAATCCTGAACAATCATTGCTCCATGATAACACATTTACATTTAGTAGGAAATGCTCATAGAAATTATATAAGTTTTCAAGTCCAAAAGGCTTATAGTTGGGGTATAGGAAAAGCATTGTAATATGGACAATTTTGGCAGAAAGCATCATAAATCTTCATGAGGTTGTGGCTACATACTCTTTTTCTTTCTCAGGAATCCTACCTGAAATCATAATTGGAGATGATGATGATACCAATGCTTTAAATAAAGAGTTAGCAAATTCACTTCCACGATATTCTCTAAAATTTCTCCTGAAATACACATCTGTTTGTGGTACTTCCATAAATATTCGAGGCAATAAAATGTGACAGGTCTGAATTAAATGCTTCTCCATTTAGAAATGCAATGAGAATTTAATACATTGAGTCAAACAACCCATCAATTACAACCTTGGTATCCGCATATTACGTTGACCTCTGTACTAAATTCGTTTTCATGGTGCCACCAGTTTAGTTCCTGAAATTGACACTCAAAAGATTTCTAAGAATGTATATAAAACATTCAATTACCGTTACCTTTGGTTATAATCTCATCGTCTCTAGATAATATGATTCCAAAATCTTAAAACAAAATGTGCAACTCCATGATAAAAGTAAAACTCTACAAGTATTAGAAAAAACCAAGTTCTTTATTGATGACAAAGTAAACAAAATTGCTCTTAGAAAAAAAACAAACAATTATTCATTTATATGCAGAGGTGCTTAAAAACTATTTTTCATTTGAAATTTTTTTTACAAATCTATCCCTTCTGTTTAAATTAAATCAAACATCACTTGCAAAAGATGCACTAAAATTATTTTCCTAACGTAGCAAAATTCACCATTACAACTATTGAATTTGTATTATAATGCATTTATTACATTCAAAGAACTCAATGATTAAAGAAAATTTATTAAACAGCTTCTACGTTAAAAATAGAAGGGGTTCATATTGACACTTTCATTTGCCATTGCAATTCAAGAAAAGAATTGCACAGCATGGCTCTTAAAATTGAAATGCTTTCAACACTTCAATACATGGAATACAAGAAAGTTGAACATTTAAAATTATCTTCACTGCGATGGTGGTTTCTCTCCATTCCAGACCTTGTCTTGACAATGCTTGATGGCCTTAAAACATAGGAAAAGATTAATTTAACAGAAATGTTGAATTAAAATTTTTCTCTATGTTTATATCACAATAACTACCTGTATTAATGGTATGATAATCAGCAACTCAAAAGTACAATAAAGATATAGTTCATACTATCAAATATAATGAACTGCACATTTAATTTACATGAGTGACTAATTTACTTCTTCCCAGTAAATAGCTCATGACAGTTATCAGTTAATGATAAAATAGCCATAAAAAAACAGGCCTGCTTTTTTAAACTTCAATTTTATGTTCTCACAGAAAAAACATTTCTTCATGAGAGAACAGCTATCTGTTTTGGCATATATTCCTTAGAAATATTTGCTTCGTTTATTTGAGTAAAATAAATCAATATTCTAGGTATCACTTTGTTACAATTCTTTTATGGCCATAGACTAATAATCCAACATTATGAAAATTGAAAAACAAAGGGAATTACAAGAAAATATTAAATGAGAATTTATAATTTTCATTTCATCAAGCAGAGTTTTTAGGCATTGGATAGATCAATGCTGAAATGATGTAAATATTTCATGAGAAGACCGGTTTATGTTTCCCTCAAACAATAGCTACCAGTATTGGCAAGAGTGCAAATTCAAATAATCTACTAAGACTGCGGTTAGCTCCCCAAAAGGATATTTTGATCGATCCTCTTAAGATAATAATTGTATGATATTTGCCTGCCTGCAAATTTCTTTCAACACAGACATAATGACACTACAGCTGGTGTCATGTTCGGGTATATTCAAAGTTAAAAAACCTTCACAGTAACCTTTTGCTTTCATAACTTTTACATTAATCCAACTTGAAAAAATAAAAATAATTTTCAATCATCTTACAAGAACTGATTAAAGACAATTTTTCAGAAAAATTTTACCCTTTCTAACATACTTCATGGTTAAAGACTGGCATTTGTTTGAGTAGGGTTGTTTTCATAATAATAATTTTCTTAACTAATAACTTTTAAAATACATTTCATAAAAAGGTCACTTTTTTTTAGTTTTTCTGTAGTTTCATACAAAGGTAATAGTCTTATCAGCTAAAAAGATACATAACAGCTTACCTTGCATGCATTTGCATGGAACTCAGATTGGCACCAATAAGAAGGACCCCAAGTGCATTTCTTTCCACCAAGGAGATGAACTGCGGCAGGACCTGAAATCATCAAAAAAAAAGAAGGAAATGTGCATTTTTTAGAGAGTATTTTAAACTTTCCAAACTTTGTTATGATTCTTCCCTGGAGAATTAGAGTTTGTACAAATGATAGCCTTTAATGCTCTGAGAAATTAATAGGATTAAATCAGTTCAGATACTTGGTCTATCATCCCGAAAACCCCCTGTCTGGTCAGGGGCCAAACCACCCGAGTTGATAGAATACTTATGTCGACAGCAGGACTCAGACCACAACATATTTAAGTTGGCATGGCAAATGTGCTACCCATCTGATTAACCCCGGCCAAAATCCTGGACCAAAATCAATTGTAAACTTTCTCTAGAGTACAAGTACTATTGGTTTAGGAACAATACTCTTTCAGTTGCAGGCAATATGTAATAATAAAATGTGATACATACATCATTTACTGAAATGCCATCAGTATCATTATCCTCTACTCCCTTTAAGGAGATGGAAACAATTTTGGCCATGTGAGAGACATTAAATAAACTCATAGCCCTTTATTTTCATACCTATTTTATTGTAACATATTATCTTAGCACAAAAGAAGGTTGCACCATGACACAATTAAATATAATTAAACAATCATCCATTAAATGAACACAGGCCATTCTAAAATTACAAAAAAAATTAAAATTTGTATCTTGACACCAAAGTTAAAGCAATATTTCGAACTACATATCTGTCAAAATTCATGCAATTAGGAAGTTAAGGAAACTTACCATTTCCAGCTTTATGGAAATATTTTGCATCACAGAGTTTGAGAGCGGAGCAAACATCCTTTGGATCCATGAATTCAGCCAGAAGACTGATGACCATGTCTGCATACTGATTCACAAAGGCATTGCACTCTTTGGCCACGGTCTTGGGAAGGTAATTGCAAACTGAATGCACAGCATGCTTGATTTCTTCCTATCGATTGAAAAAAATACAATTAGATTTGAAAAAAGCCATAGCACGCTGTTTTTATACTGGTTTTAAATGTGACCTAAAGAGACAAAGTAGCGCTCAGTCCACAAAACATTTTTTTTTACTTCACTTGGTAGGATTTTGGGAGTGCTCCCCATAAACGTTTACAGCTCAGATGATCACAGGATTTTTTACATGTCAATCTCGATACGATCTATCAAGTCATCAATTTACAAGTGAATCTCATTTAGATTCGGCACATGTTGAAGACAAAAACCCTACCCAGTAGGTTTCTTGCAAGACTTGAATCCATGCCAGCTTTTCCACAGCCAACAAAATTCTCTTCCAAGAGAAATCTCTCTTCACATTGAACTTCAATTTAGTGACAATACCATCAGGTCATAAATTAGTATAAATATTCAAGTGAAGTAAAACTTCCCTTAACACTAGTTTAATCGTTTTTCTTATGCAGACTACTATACTGAATGTGGCCAGTGGTTCAGCTTCAAAATGTTTCCTTAAATTAACATTTTCATGAAAAGAATGTTAGGAAGAAATAATTATAATTAAAGGACATTATGTTTAGTTAGATCTGTTAGCTCCCAAAAAACATTGTTTAAAATTTTTAAATGCTTCATTTAATTTAAAACTGGAGTTGGAGTTCATGCTTTACAGTTTTTAAGTCACATGAGGCAACACTCAACTAGCATAATTAAAAATGAGCCATCACTTTTGCAATTCCAATGGAACTCTTAGCTCAAGGAATATTCCACGTGAAAGCTATTTTTTCTTCCCGAAGATGACACCCCACACAAACTTCTCATACAAACTTGATGGGATTAAAATTTTTTTGATCAAAGATGCAACAGGTCATTTGGCCCCCCAGTTTGATTTCTTATTTTACCTATCAAGGCAGAAATATTAGGACATTTGTAACATCTATATTACAGTTTTACCCACTTCATATTTGGCACATAATGTCCTCAAAAGCCAGGCACTTGCCTCCAGTTGAAACGAGCCACCGTAAGCCCACAAAAATCGAGGAATGCAGGAAATATTTGGTCATAATTCTAGTCACCCTTCTCACATAGGCTAAAATACACGAGGAAACTTGTTACGCTGAACCTATCTTATCTTGAATATATTATAAATATATATTCATTTTATACCTGGGTCTCAGCAACAGTGAAGATTGTCTACCATCACCACCATGTCCTCCTCTACATCGTAACTCAAAGCCTCAACTTACATTGTTATTACAGTCCCTAAGTTATTTGAGGGAACTAATACCTAACATTTTCATATCCAATCTCACCTCACAATATACCCGAGTTTACTGCGAGTAAAATGCAGCTCTTCCAGTTTACAAGCTGGAACACATGACAGAAAACACTATGTGAAACTTAATATTTGATGACATTCACATAAGTCATTAAGGAGCCGGCCACATCCGAGTTACTAGGTGAGTTCTGCATGATCAGCACACAACGATATATCATATGTTGACCAACTATGATAATCATTCCAGAGGAGCAAAGCATGTAAGCCCAGTAATCTTCTCAGAGTAAACTCATTCTCTTTCCCTTTCTTCCTTGACAGAGATGGATGGAGTGAAAAGGATAATATGGTATGAAGAATCCCTCCCCTAGGCATTGACATAGTAGCCCTCATAGCATAGGCCAAAGAAGAACATTTGCACTTTTGCATTTGATTTTGGCAACTGGCATGCATTGATTTTTCATTTTAATTCTTTATTTGGACCCAAAACGACCAGATGGAAGTGCTACAGATGACCCTAAAAATTTAAGTAGGAAAATGTGCTGTCCAAGCAAGATAAGCAGACTATTTTAAACAAAGCTTCAAAAACTAGGTTCACCTGCATCGACAGCATAACAATATGACATTAATAAATCAAGATATGAACTGTTAAAAAGGTGGAAGAAAAAATTCCAACTGATATTTGCACTGGTGCTTCTGCTGGTACTTCTTATATTAGCAGACTATATATTATGAGTTCATCAATATTTATCATTTTAAGAAACAAAAATGTTTTTCCTGAGAATTCCTTTTTGCCCAGTCAATCGATCTGCCATTTGATGAAGGCTAGGGTAGGGTAGAAGCAAAGAAACCTGGGTTATGGTAGAAGCAAAGCCAGATAAAAACCGTGGCAACACTCGACAAAGTTATCTTTCCATTATTCCACACCATCAACTGCCTGCAGCTCAACCTCTGAAGACCCTTTCCCTTCCCTCAACCTCCACACCTCTCATTAATCCCCTCTTGTCTCTCATACCTATATATCCTTGCTTCACACTCCTTATCCCATACTAGCCTCCCCAAATATCTAGCTGACTTTGTCCCATGGGCCTAGCCCCTCAGCTCAAAAAATCACAAAGGAGGGCAGTATTTATTGTTTGATGACTTCCAGATGGTCAAAAACATACAGAATTGTTCCCTTTACATTATTTACACAAGCATTTCATGGGTACCATGCACAATTTCTATTTTTATACTTCTTAAACATTTTGTAAACAGAATGTAACTTGATTCTGTTAGACAATGCATTTTTTTCATTCACGACAAAAATAATGCTATTTTTAAACCCCTAACTTGTGCAGTAGTTCCCAATTGTGGAAGGTTACCCATTTGTTTCCATAAAACTTGTGATTCCTCCAACATGAATTTGTGAAATGTGGCACCCTAACGTAACGTAATCTGCATATTTGGGAAAGTTTTACTGTATTATATATATTTTTAATGTAAATTCGAAGTTTCACTATAATAATTTGGGTTAACAGTCAAAGCAGACTTTGGTTCTAATTGAAGACTTTCAATGAAATCTCCATCAGAGGAAGATTAGTGAAAAAAAAACAGCTACGACTCAAACATTGCATATGTGAAAATAAAAAGCAGCATTTAAATTAATTTCCCAGAAAACACAAGATTCCTTAACTTAGACTTTGACACTAATTATTTGGAATACATCAATTTGAATCATAAAGGCCATGGGAAGATATTAAAACATACCAATTCCAGTTTTGAGTTTTGCATCAGAGGCAGTGAAGGAAATACTACAATCTGAGACTTCAAAGCTGACTAAAAAAATTTAAAATAACAAAACTCACGTCTGTCGCATTATTCTTCAAGGCATTGTCAATTTGAGACATGACGAATTCACAGATCACACAGGTACTGGAATCCTTCGACCCTTTCCAGCCTCCCTTCTTTGGAACATGGGTATTGATGTTTCCTGTAACTTCTTCCATGTGAGTGACCTTGTAGTCTGGAATCTCGTTTGTCACTGCAAAAGATTTCAAAGACTCTAGTTAGCTTAAACCATAATTGGTCAAAAACATCCAAATTCAATAAACATTTACCCATCTTTCATTATTTATACCATTTAACCGAGTACATTCAGCAAAATATTAAGGGAGGAAGGAAGTGTACAGAGATATGACGTTGGGCTGTGTATTGTTATTAGAAACAAAATATTTATTCGGTAGCCGTGTCAATTCAAAACCTACCTTAACCCGTATATTATCTAATAAAAAAAATTCAGTAAAATATTGAGTTCACTCAGCCGTAAAAGCCATTAAACACCAACAACATAATATCCTATATCAGCTTACAATGAAACAAAACTAAAATGCTAAAATATGGCATTTATTTCCTCCTGAAGGCCAAATTTTTGACAACTTTTGCTTAAGTATACTTACTGAATTCATAACTATGTTACACAAAATGGTAAAATCAGACATCTTTACAATGAAACTTCTCTTTGCTGTTTAAGTGCCAACATCATAGAAATCTCGGTGGCTGGCCATATAGCTACTAAACTTATTAACCTTCTGCTTCTGCTAGAAGTTGCTTGATGATATACTGTGCGTTTACACCAACATACAATGAAATCTCAACATAAAAAGTACCCCCAATACCAATAAAATCATTCAACATATCAAGAGCCTGTTATTACCTGTGGAAATCATATCATCTAGCTATTAAACCCAACAAATTTCAGTGAATGACTACTGGGGGTGCAATAGAGAAGATAGATCTTACTACCACATATTGATATTTGAATTTTGGAGCAATTAGGGCTTCTTACATTAATTAAATCAAGCTTTATACATATTCAATTGGTTAATACCTTGATAACTGATTAATATTATTAAAGACTGCCCATGATATTGTAATGTTGTTTATATTTTAACTGTATGGTAACACATATATACTATGTACTACTTCAGTCTGTTACATTCTCATAAACTGTGACAAGTTCTATCATGACACATAGATAAACATTATCAATAAAAAAGTATTATTATTACTCTAAACAAGAATAGAAATAAGATGGTAGTTCGCAGTCAAGAGTGTAGAAAACCTCTAAATAGACCTGAAACAAATGCAGTAGCAATACTATAAAGTGGAAAAAGAAGTTTAGTATTTAGGCAGCAGAATTACTAGCGATGGAAGATGCAGGATGGTTATAGTAAGGAAAATACAAATGGTAAAGAAGGTTTTCTATTGGAAGAAAAGAAACTAATGATGACAAACATCATTAGCAGGCCCTTAGGGAGGCCCTTCATATACACATTACACAGTCTTGTTTCCTATGAAGGTGAGACGTGGATGTTCGGGGTAGTAGAGAAAAGAAAATTGAAGGCAATTGAAACGTTCTGCTACTGTAGAATGATGAACGTGAAATGGGTAGGCAATATAACAAATGAATATGAACTTCAAAGAATGGTTTAAGAGAGATGACAATTAAGGGCCCTTAAAAGAAGAGGGATATTGACGGCATATCCCGAGTAAAAATAAGTTTAAAATCATTCAAGAAAATATGGAGAGGCAGCATTACAGAGGAAGGCCAAGGATGAAATACAATGAGCAGACAATGGAAAATGTGATGATTTTACTCTGGATTCAATTGGGCATACATTATTATTTCAATAATCTAAAAACAGTTACGTCATTATTAACAATTGCATTAAAAATAATGAATTCACATCAAATACCTTTGCAATATTAGCCAAAAAATTCTTTCAGTCAATTACATGACATGTGGAAATAATTAAAATTAAAAATACTAAATAAGAAGCACAAGTAAAGGTTAACTCACGAATCTCAAAATCAGCTTTTGGATTTGTTGGTAGAGTCCTCTTGCCTCCAGTGCAGAGCCTTAGATAAACGCAAACTTCCTGAGGTGTGAAGTCTGCTATCAGCATGTCAACCAACTCTTCTGTGTATGAATCCACCAGTGCGTCACATTGGGAAATGAGCCTGCTCGGCATGCTTTTGCATACATTTTCAAGAGCATTTTTGATGCTTTCCTGCAAAAAAAAATTTACTTAAATCAGTTAAAAAACATTTAAATATTTGTTAACTGTACATACAATTTCACCTAAAAAATTGCCCTGTAGTTTAATAACAAACAAGCATACCAAAAAAGGTTGAAATTTAAACAGATTTTATTTTGAAATTGTCAAGTGATGTTTCTAGCACACTAATAGTAAACTTGCTAATCCAGACTCCAGAATAAACTGGACCAGAGTCTAGCTGTGAACTGCAGGTGGTTTACTAAGGGATAACTAAAAGGTAGAATTGATGTACACTGCTGAAAAATAAGTTTGGCTCACAAGTTTCTACAATTAAAGTTCTACATGGCGATAATAATGCCAATCCATAAAAATGCATGATGAATATACATAGAGATATGATTTTCTGCTGAATAAATGTATAGTAACATTCTTACAACAAAACTGT
The DNA here is from genome assembly GCF_022747635.1 of Hetaerina americana. Taxonomy (NCBI): domain Eukaryota; kingdom Metazoa; phylum Arthropoda; class Insecta; order Odonata; family Calopterygidae; genus Hetaerina; species Hetaerina americana. The sequence goes on from NW_027286181.1 coordinate 28,292,411, forward strand.
AGCACATATACATTATTACAAATATAACAGAAAATGGAAGATGATGTTTGATATTTACATTGGTAAACCTCCATCAGCTACACTCATTCCTACAATGAACAAAGACTGGTAACCTCAATTTGGTTCACAATGTAGCCACTCTTCCAAATTCATGGATGTCAATGAGAGGAAAACGAATGCTCATATATAAGAATTATCATAGAGAAGAGGTTCCAGATACATAACAGTTAGGAGGTAATAGATGAAGTTCACCACAACTGATGGTTACAAAATACAACTCCAGGTATCTTGCTCTTAACTGACTATCATATATACGATGCTTGCATCCAATATCATGGTTTGAATTAAGTTTTAATGCATTTATTCTCATAATAAGCAGCTTCAATAACAATGGTGTTGTGCAAGTCACATTGATTTTTTAATTTTGATAATTTAATCTTTTGCAAATGGAAAAAAAGTCTACATCTTATGTTCCAGCTAATATATAGTATGTATTAGGATGATTCTTTTAGATCAGCTATACATAATGGATAAAAAATTTAAAAAAAAGTGGAAATGCACAACAAAAAATTAAGGGTAAAAAATCTTTTGACACTATCAATTAAAATTTAATCATGTAGCCATGGCAAACCCTTGCTAATTCAGACTATTGCATAATCCAGTCCAGAGTTTGCCCAGGTACAGCAAATAGCTTATAATATTATCACAAGAGACAGCAGTGCTGTAGTCTGCCAAAATATATAAAACATTTAACTTGAAAGTTGCTATGAATATGGCTGAAAATAATTTATTTCAATCATTATTCCAGCCATAAATTTGAAATTATGAATACACTAGTGCTACATAAATTATAATTCACCTGAATCATACATGTTTTGCAGATGCGACACATTTAAAATTGATAGCTAATTCTTTTCACGTGATTGCATGATTTGCTATGTCCCTAGAAGCCAAATGATTACAGCAATCTTTTGGTCGAAATAATAAAGTAACTGTTAATGTAAGAATGACAGCTACAGAAAATTAAGACTGGAGAGAGGTAATGTTCCATGTGCTGTGTGTACCCAAACCTTGATAATCCAGATTTTGCCTCATCCTGCAACCCCATGAAGCCCACATTGAGAAGAAATTATTTTACATAACTTTTTCTCATTTTAATGTTTAATAAAAGGGTACATGCCAAGTATGTTTGCCAGCACCTTATAAATTTATCCTAAAACTACAATTTACCTTCCTTTGAATATTTTGTTTGCTCCGTTTTAACTCACATTCACTTCATTAACACTAGTCCTCCTCAACAGCTGATTTCATAGGGATTAAGTGTATCAATTACCTCAGTCTTGTTGTCCTTGAGTACTTTATCCAGTTCTTCAACAGCCATCAAGCAGAGTGGGCATGATGGCTTGTTTCCAAGCAAAGTACCAGTCAGCAGCTGCTCTTTCGGGCACACACCCAAATTTGGGCATACCTGAAATGTATTAATTTTTTGCCTAATGTTATCCAATGAAATTAGCATTAAGTAATCCATTGAAATTCATTCATTTTAACTATGGCTATGTTTTAAATATTTGGGAATACTAACTGTACCTTGTGCATATGTCTATCATGCAGTGACGCTAAGAAAAACAAGAGTAACTTTACAATTATTAATACTTATCACTGTCACAATACCAGAAGATGTCACGATATTCAATATAGTAGAGCCTCGCTTAACAAGCACCTCCCACAGTCAGTAATTCACATAAACAGCAAAAATATTGGTACAGAAACAGACTCACTTGCTCCTTGCCACTCGTAGTGCAAAAAGTTACATTACGAGCCACGAGGAGAGGAGAATTCCCAGATGTATTGCGCGCCTGCAAATACATTTTGTATTTTGCACTCCTTCCGAAAAACACCTTGGAGGACAGAAATTCAAGTGAGACAAGGAAACGCAAGAAGCAGTCGTCAGTTGGCTTCGTGATGCGGCGGGAGAAAGGTACAATGCCAGTATTAAAAAGCTTCTTACAAGGATGCAAAAAGTGATTGATCGTCAAGGCGAATATGTAGAAAAATAGCTAAATACTCAAACTTTTCTATGATGTACGCAAATTTAAGAATAAATTTGATTTCTCATGTCAAAAAAAATAGGAGACCTTACTTTTCGAATCGTTCTTGTACAAGCTGTGGTCAATGAGAGGAAATATAAAAAAATTAAATTATTATAAAATTCACTGGCAAATGTTTTGCTTTTTAACCAACCATCAGTACTTTGTTCAAATGAAAATTTCCAGTAACTTAGTGATACATTATTGGCTTAGCTAAGGATTTACAGGGTCGCACCCAAAAGTGGTAGGACTGATTTTCTCTGGCGCGAACGGAGCAGTGGAGGTGGGTCTGCCTGGCAGGGTAAGGTGGAGGGGGATCTCAGCAACAGACCGACCGACACCAACCTCAGTCACCTGCGGGCTGTCGTTGGGTGAGGACACCGTTTTTAGTGAAGCAAGTTTTTTGTCCGCGTCGAAAAACAATATGAATCTGAATTTAGAGCAACATTATTCCGTGAAGTTTTGTGTGAAACTCGGGAAGACGGCAACTGAGACCCTCGATATGATCAAGCAGGCTTTTGGGGACACTGCCTTAAGCCGTTCCACAGTATTTGAGTGGCACAAGTTGTTTAAAGAGGGTACGGAGCTCGTTGAAGACGACCATCGCTCCGGACGGCCGTCGACGGCAAGAACCGACACAAATGTGGACAGTGTGAGGACGCTGCTGAACACAGACCGACGCTTAACCAGTGAAGAAATTGCAGATCAGTTGGGTCTGTTTGCATCCAGCGTCCAACGCATTATTTCACAGCATTTGGCCATGCGCAAGGTGTGCGCCAAGATGGTGCCGAAAATTCTGAGTGTCGACCGACAGCTCCTGGCTAAATAAGGCGTTGCCACGTTGCCGCACCCGCCCTATTCTCCCGATCTGGCACCACCGGACTACTTCTTCTTCCCCCTGATGAAAAGACAGCTCAAGGGACGACGTTTTGACTCGATAAAGGCCATTCAAGAGGCTTCGACGAGGGTCATCAACGGCATCCCCAGAGAAAATTTCCAGCGGGCGTACGGGGAATGGGAGCAACGTTATACTAAGTGTGTAGCAGCTCAAGGAGCATACTTTGAAGATTATTAAGTCGATGTAAGTATATCGTCAATAAAATTCTTGTAAAAAAATCAGTCCTACCACTTTTGGGTGCGACCCTGTATTTTCCTCAAGTGAATACATTAAGTACCAATCAAGCTCATCCAAATAAAAGTAATCATGGATTTTATTTTTTTTATAGCTTTTACAATTATTTTCAAACATTAACAATTAATTCCATTACCATATTTAGTTAAGTTAATCGAATAAAATAATTCATAATTCTAAACAACTAGCCCTAATAATTTATTGAATTATATTAAAAAGGCTGTATTAATTTGAAAAGTTAGATTCAAAACTTAGCTTCTCCAAATCTGGTATCAAGTCATAAAGCACTCCACTCCAATAATAGAGGGATATTTCATTATTATTCACAGGATGTGAAACTCATACACAGCAGTAAAATAAGATGGAATAATTCAACTATTTGCTTAGTAGAACTTTTCTGTGCATGCAGATGATATTACAGAAAATCAAATGAAATCAAACCTGAGATGGATCAATTTCTTGTGCCAGCAATGCAACAACGGCATCCCCATAGGTGTTCACAAAGTCGATGCATGTCCCCTCAACACTACTTGGAAGGTATTCACAGGCATGGTCAACGATATTTTTAATCTTCTCCTGAAATCATAGAAGTTATGTAGATTTTTAAACCTTAAAAGCATATTTTATGACTAAGAAGAAAAAAGCATATTTTATGACTAAGATTTAATTGACATTTAAGTCAACAAAATTCAATTGCCATTGAGTTTAACCAGATTATGAATATTACACCAATTAAATATCACAGAACTTTGTATTCAATTCTTCCAGGCTCAACTTTGTGGAAGTTCATGTTCATTGAATGAAGAAAATGTATATTTCCACTGTTCTCAATTTACGTTAAACTAGTTTCAATGCTTAGGGGTCGATGATGATGGCGCCTAAGTGTTGAAACTAGTCGCACATAAATAGAGAACAGAGGATGTACACATTGTGTTCTTCATTTAATGATCACAGAACTTTCTTGCATCTAAAAATTAAGCCCTGAAAAATGCTGGTATTTAAAATAAAGATAAGGTGACTTTCAGAAATGTTTACAGTGAAGCCTTTTCTCTTTTGTTCCTCCATAAATATCGTTCATTCATTCAGGTCCCAAAATAAACACACTACAAATAAGATTAAAGCATAACTCTATTATTGCAACGTTGCATTGGTTTCCCACAGTCACTTCAGAGTTTCCAGATCAGTCTCATAGATTATTTATATAATCTATAATACAATAATACATAATAATAAAAATTTCCAGGTTTATTATGTTAGCAGGGAAAGAGCTCATGCTCACATCTAAACCATCTTTAGAGTACAAATCCCTGGGCCAGCTCTGTCGGAAAAATGATACCCCTACGAGTTTCATTGTAGTTTTTGGAGTTTCATCATCTTTTGCTCATAAATCAGTAGTTGTTTCACTTTCACATTGAAAGTATGATAGCATTTTCTTCATCCATTTTTATTTTTGTTTATTTTATTCCGACAATTTTAAATTTTCTTGCACACTCCCTCCAAATCTGGCCAAGTTGGTGAAGACACTTCACAAGAGATTAAATAATATTGAGAAGTACCCATGTGAGAAAACAGTTGATGAGGTAAAATGCTTTGGAATAGCATCATCTGGACCCAATTCTATAATAGCCAAGAAATATGGAAAAAAAATTTTTTATGGAAATAATAGCAAGGTCTGGAAAATGATCAAATAAGAGCAAGATGGCAAGAGTCAACACACAATTGGCTACAAGCCAACTTCTTCACACGGTATTAGCAGTCATGAGCTACAGATCACAAATCAATGTCAACATAATTAGAGAAACTACTAATTCAATTATTTCAGGATAGAATATTTGTTAACTAGAAATTGTTGGAATTAAATCATCATGACCATAAAAAAAATTCAATTGAATGTTTCTTTAGAAATAAATAAAATAAGCTATTAAAACTGAAACAGATTTCTTTTATATGTGAGGTAGTATATCAGTTAAGACAATAAAATGCATGTCATGTTTTATTTACATCACATATATATTGCATTGTTGCAAATTTTTTCATGGCCACCTGCATTTATCATCCCCCACCCCTCGGTCCCTTCAAAAACAAGAGATTGAAGTTCCAATGTATCTATACTTGAAGAAAGTATGATTTGAAAAGCATTAGGTGTCTGCCAAAGCAGTAATTCATTCTCTGCCACAAAATTGCTTTCAAAGAATTTCATTGCAAGGATTTAAGGAAATTATCTCAACATAATAATAGACTTGAAAAATTAACACAGACAGAATTAAATCATACCTCATTAGCAGGAGATGTGATAGCTTGTTGCAAGTAATGAAGCAGATATTCACAGAATTCACAGGCTGGCTTTTGGCCAACAGTTAGGATGGTCTGAGGCATGGTACGCTCAATGGGCAGCTGTGCATTTTCTGGAACTGGCAGAACTCCTGGAAAGGGAAAACACAAATTAACTCTCAATGATTACAATTTTGTAGACCTGGTGACTGAACTCAATAGAAACACATAATACTTTAGATATAGATGCAATGACTGACACAGTGTTATTGAGAGAACTGGACCTTTCAAGGATAATTTGACCATTAATATTTGAAAATGACAGTGCTGAAATGGTTAAAGATTTGTAAATAAAAGTGAGAACAGTAACATTTTTGGAAGTTTTAAAAATATGTGTGCACAAGCTCCACAAAATTATACCTGGCACTGTTAATTCTATAACATTACTCTTAAATTTTAAATAAAATTTTTAAAAATATATATTACCCTCAAAATTTCTCAGACTACTCATGTATTTCCAAGCTTGCAAGCTTGTACGTATGCCAACCCAAAATTTTCAGCAAATATGACCAAAAGCAGAGTGAACACAGTGAGTACTCCTCTTGCACCCACTTCAAATGGGTACAAGAAGAGTGTAAAGCTTCGTAATTATTGATTTCGAAGCATATCAATCAAAATTCTATCCATTCAAATTAAACCGAAAAAGATTTATTGCCTGAAACTGCAAGAACTAATTTTACACATGAGAATATTTCTTGAGTACTGAATACATACTCCTCAAATATAAGAAACTGATTTCTTTTCAATTACTATCAAGCATGGGGGAGAGAGACAGATAGTTATGAAAACTTTCCGAGAGATAACTAATTATAAATATGTCCCTAGGAGATAATAGTCCAAAAGATTGCACATCTATTGATTGTTTAAAGCCTGCCCATGGATAACATTTACTACATAGGTACATCAAAACATCCCCTTAATGGTAATAGTTAGCAGTTTAGACAATAATAATTAAAATGCATAATCTTCTGATAGCCGTTGCTTCCGAGGTAAATTAAGTGAAGCGGGATAACTTGTATTATTTTGGAGACAGACATGATAACTGTCCCATGTACTCGTTTGCTCAAACAGCACATACACAAAGTTTCAAGCAACTTTAAAGCTAGTTTGGTATTTTCCCTTTCCTCTAAACATTAACTCATATTATACCAGACATTTATGAAGTAAGAAACATAAAATAAGTAACTAGCTCATAACTTAAACTTTTAATTAATTACTGTGCAACAAAAACTAATTCTTTTTGAGAATCTTATGTTAGAAAGCTATGAATACAAGTATTCTCCAGGGTTCCTTCAGGAAGTTCAGTAACAAAAATGCTTAAATAACTTGATGGGATCATTTGATCAAAAAATAAAAATAAGTCAACAAATTTCATTCATTGCTGCGATGAAGATTCAGTCTCTGACACATCAACAGCATGGCTGCCATATGATCCTAAAGAAATTAGCCTTTTTAAATTCACTTGAAGATAGCCAATTTTCTCATAAGAGAAGCTTTCTCCTTGCCCATTATTTGCATTGGATGAATATATTCCTGTCATACAGTATATTCTACTAATCCAATTCAATGTACTATGATTAGAAAACTACCCTTTTTTTATCACCACTGTCCCCTCATTGGCTTCTTTAAACATCAACACTGTAATCAACTTTTTAATAGTGAAGTTCTCTATTTAAATTTATGCTCAAATCTATGCCCTTACTCCATGCCTTTAAGAAGGTACTTAATTCTGTAATTTCACTCAAACAATTATCATTTACTACACCATTAAACAAAAATCTTAACAGCAGAATAAAATATACATATTTAATAGAGTGAAAAATTAAATCATTAAGGTACCAGATTTTTAAATGCTGCTATTCTTCAAATTTTACAACCAAGGGGAAATAGTGAGTGATTTCCATCACCGAAAGGATGCCTTTATTTGATATTAAATTTATGATTTTGGCTTCAAAAAACATGATCCAGAAGTGGCTGTCCGTCAGAGTTTTTTTTGCTAATTTATAATACCTGTTATTTACTTTGCAAAGAGTTAATTTTTCCTCAATTTTATGTAGTCGGTTAATCAATCATTAGCTAAAAATAATAATGTGCTTTTATGGCAAACACTACCCAATTCTATTCCATGATTATTCTTCAAAGGAGATTGATTTAATTTAGGATTTTATCAGTAGGAAATATATTTTACCCCACATAGATACAAACCAAAAAGTTAATACACCAAACATAAAGATGTAATTGACAAATCCACAGACGAAACCAACACTGATGATATTACAACAGCAATTGGCCTTTGAAGGCCAATTCAAGAACCAAATCAGTCCAGAAAAAGATCTTACTAGGGCTGTTTCGCTCAATATGCACCCTGGAGAGAGGCGGTGCCTCGAAACCATCCTCTTTCCATCCTCCAGTGAAAGTATTCTTCTTTAATGGGATATGACCTAATTCCTCATCAGTTGGCAGAATTTGATCCACCGGGAGTAGGGGTGCAATGGATACCTGGAACAAATGGATTTTGCATTAATTAAATGAAATTTTAATAATAAGTGCTGGACATTATTCTCTCCGTCCATACTGTTAGTAGAATAAATCCTATTTAAAAATATACAAGTGAATCAGTTCTTGCATCCTGCAATCACCAAGTAACAACTGTAAAAAATAACATTAGATTATATACTGCATAATCACAATGTGCATTAATCTTAATAGTCAATTCTATCTCATTATTTAAATGGGAGTTAGATTAGTTTGTGTGGCAAAATAAGTATACTATTACAAATTTAATTGCTAATATAATTCACTTTGTCTTGAATGAATAAGTTTTATTCTCTTCTCCATTTCAAATGATTATCATTTTATTGGAATCAAAGCAATAATCAAACTATTACAATTTCTTTAAAGTTTACAATTATTATTTGACAAGATGAGAGTTTAAAAAGAATTAAAGACATGTTAGAAGGAGACATTAGAAAAACAATGTCAGAAGGAGACATTAGAAATTAGAATCGGATATGAAATCAAGGAATTAGATAACTGTCATAGATATTTCTCATTAATTTGTATAATTCCCAAAGAAATGTGATTGATGTCAATTTTTTTGTTGCATACAATTTTTTAAAATAATGATATTTTGATTTTTTCCAAAAATTTTAGCATCTAAACTTGTCAACTTTTTGCCCACATCTCTTCTATTACGAGAAGTCTTCACTACACAATAGAAATACTTTTTTCAAATTTGAAAGTGTTACAAGGTGTTTCCTTCATATGAAATCAAAGCAAGAGCATTCAAATTTTTTTCCATGGATTCCACAACTTATAAATGAAATTCCCACATTTCTCAGATTCATCATCTTAACTCAAGCAAGTTGGCCTCGACTGGGACTTAACCCAAGTCAAGGATCTGGAGAAATTTCATAACATGCATTTTAGTCAGCTCACTTCTGCACAAAGTGAGTTACAGCCAAACGGCCAATTCTCACTGAAAAAGCCATGAATTACAGAAATCTATGGTAGATGCAATAATTGCACTGTTGCAACATTGTTTTCTGTACTTCATTGAAAGTACTTAACCTACTGAAGGCATGTTTTTAACAGCCCATAATAACATACTCCAATGCACTACAAGAACTTCCTATTGTTTTACCAACATTAATTTGCCCAATAAAGCCTACTTACTCTCTTGCTTCCTCAACCCCACTTACCCAATGTTCTCCCCTATATAACAAACTTAAACATCCAACTGCCCTTCAATATTTTCTCCAAGGCTCCAATTTTCCTTAAATTATAATTGATTCTGATGACTGGGACTAATGACAAATAATCATTCACACTTTTAAAAAATATGCACACTTTTAACCTTTGGCAATAACAAGTAGTAGTATTTAGGGGAGGCGACCGACAGCTGAGGTCATTTGCGCCATAGGGGATGGACAGGAAAGGATGAAGGGTGGAGAGAAGCCCGGCGTCGGCATTAGCTCTTTACGAAAGGCGCCAAGGGGTCCGCAGTTTAACGTCCCATCCAACGGACGGCGTACTCACTCAAAGTGCCCTCCACAAACCACTTCAAATAGGGATCTAGATACCTCTGAAAAATATTCAACAGCCGGGATTTGAACCCGTGCCCTCAGGGTGGGAAGCCAGTACGTTAGCCCCCGCACCATCTCCATTGGCAATAACAAAAATAATGAACAAACATGATGGCTAACATCAGTTAATAAACATATTTCTGTCAAAGTGATCCTCTTCACCTACTGAAGTTGAAGAGGATCACTTTGAGAGCACTTCCACAGCAAGGCTGAAGTGAATCAGAATGACTAATCACAGTAATAATAACTTTAAATTATTACGGTGGTCAAGCAAATGGCATAGAACATGATAAACAAGAATAAAGAGAGAATAAACAAGAAACATTACTTAGCAAGACGCAATGTTACAGAAGGGACATTAATCTAATAAGAATGTGGTACCAAAGAATTCACCAGCACAGTTTTAACACTTGAGGAAAAACAGCTTCTTAAGCTAAGTTTTAAAATCAGTCAGAAAGGCATTATTTTTTCTAATCTCAGGTAATATGATGTAACAAATAAGTGAAGCCGCGAGACGAGGCCCTTTCTTTGATTAAGTAAGTGCTTGCTTTTGCAGGTACACATTCACCATTCCACATGTCAAGTAACTATACACAGTAGAATCAGGCTAAAACAAATAATTCTTTTATACAAGTAAGAAAACTGGAGGATGCTTATGGGAGTTAATAATTTCAGTTCCTCAAATAGTAGCCTTCCTGGGGTCCCAATGGGAGCATTCACCATTGCTTTTACAAACCATTTTTGCATGGAGAATGCCATATTGCTGCTCTAGAGCTCTACCAGAAGACAACTCCATACATCAAGTAGGTACGAATGTTGACAGAGAATACCAGTTTCAGACTGTGATAGAGTGGAGAATACTAGGTGAGGATGGGATAAGAATAGGATAGACAGGTCGGATGAAATGAAGAGAGTAAGGAAGTATGCTGAAATGAAGATTATTTTAATGTAGTGTCAATGTCAGGTTTCATTAGGAGAGACAAATGAATCATTGTATAGTCTGTGTCCTTCTAAATCCTACATTAAACAATGAAATACCAATAATAATAATAACATCAAGAGGCTCTAAGCCTCTGTAAGGTAGTTCATGGAAGAAGGGATTCTAGGACTGCCAGAGGCCCCTGGTTAGGGTTGGGAGTATTGTGGGGGAAGGGAGGGGGGGTTTAATCAGCTACCAGAAATGAGCAAAAAGGAATAGGACCTGAATCACTACTTAAAATGTCTTTCCTGTTTCAAAATGTAAAGGTTTTTGTAAGCATCAACCAAATAGTAAAGAATGTGTTTTAGGAGTTTACATTCAAGGTTCTGTTTTTGGCATTATTTTTAGGGTCAATAGGATAGAATTCTTTCCTATCTTTCAACATATATGGCATCTGTGACACTACATCATTGCTCCCACCAGCACAATTCTATGGACCATTATAACAGAAAATTCCATCCCCCATATCAAAATAGGAATCCATGCGGAAAGTCAGGGGAAAACGGCATGGTATTACTCTAATGCCAGAATTATAATGTGAATTCAAAGAATTCTGCATGTCACTTTGATAAATCTATGAGGCGATTTCACCAAATTCTCTTCTTACCTTTGGTCGTTTACCATCAGTGCAAATTTGAATGGCTTTACATGCTCCATTTGGATTTAGCTCATCGGTGAGGAATTTATAAAGACCATCAAAGTAGTTGTCTACAAGTCCAAGACACTGAAAAGAAATGAAGCTTGTTATAAATAAAAAATATGAGGAACTGATTCAAGTTATTTCAGTATATGAATCACATTTGAAGGTATACTAGAAAAGCATTGATATTGACAGAATTAATTCAGAAAGAATTACACCAGTCATTGAATTGCTAACAGAGTAATCATACAAAATAAATTTTAATACAGCGGAACCCATTAAGTACATTCCTGCTAAGCATCAGAACTTTCCTTTTTTGTGGACTAATTTTTTGAGGCCTCAATTCCATTCAAAGAATATTCAGGCAAAACTATTAAGTTTTAAATTATGATGCTTTCCTGATCAGGGTGTTCATTGATTCAATATGAAAATTATCATAAAAAAACCTTATCTGGCAATAGTAAAGTGAGATAAGTAACTTGAACTGTAAAATGAAGCAAATTTCATAACAGTTTTCTAGGTTTTGCCCCTTGGTACAGTGGTCGTGCTCATTCAGATGGAAACATTATTGCAATTGTGCCACTTAAAACAAAGCGCAGGCGAAGCAAATTTCATAAACGATTTCTAGATTTGTCCCTTGGTCATGTTCATTTGGATGGAATCATTATTTCAACTGTGCCACTTAAAACAATGCACAGGTAATTGGCAGGACTGTTGGTAAGCAGGTATTATTTTCAATTCAGATGTTACCAATTTTTACAATTTGGCAACAATTTTAAGAATTTTACACTTGAGAAGTAAATGGAAAAGGGAAACAATACATATAATGCAAATACAACATAATTATGATGACTACTTATTCATCTCCAACGGCAATCATTTGAACAACATATTTTCATTTAAGTGGCCTGATTAGTACATTTGCCTGGTTACCACAATTTCACCTTTCCCCCCTACAAAAATACACTAACAAAGTTCCAATGTACCAAAAGTACCTCACAGTAACATCCAAACGTTTAATTCAGGACGCTTATGGCCCTGAAAGACTGAAAAGCAATAACAAAGTGACAGGAAACTCTTAAATGGTAAATTGAGACGAGAAAAAACAGCTTGAAAGAGTCATCGCATCTCACCTCTTGCTTGAAGGATCCCGTTTGCTTGCATAATCCCTCCAATACTTCTTTAAATTCAGATTCAGTGGTGTTGGCAACAAGGACATCCCTGAGATGAATAACTAACTGCTCACAGAGTTCGCATGGCACATCTTGACCGTCCTTTCCGGAATGCAGCTTAGTGCCAAGAGAGGATTCGTTGATGATCTGAACTTCCTGGAAGTTAAATAATACATTATTAATAAAATAAATACACTTGGAAAGGGTCGAAAAGATTTTGATCACGCCATGTAGCAGTAAATTTATGGAGGTGACAGACAGCCGAGGTCATTTGTGCCAATAGGGATGGATGGGAAAGGAATAAGAGTGAATAGAAACCCGGCATCGGCCTTATCCTACTCTTAATGAAAGGTGCCAGGGGGTCCAAAGCTTAACGTCCAATCCGACGGAAGGCATACTCGCTCGAAGTGCTCTCCACAAAGCACCTCAAATAGGGATTGGGATACCACTGAAAAATATGCCGCCTTCAGGATTCGAACCTGGGCCCTCTGGATGGGAAAAGCTAGTATGTTAGCCACCGCACAATCTTGATCCCCCAATTTCATATCATCCATCCTACATTTCGGCATCCAAAAAGTATTTTCCTTTCAATACTCTTCCGCAAAGACGGGTTTGGAGCCGTGAAATAACGCTCATATCCAAGCCTGCACTAATCTTTTCCTTAAACATTTAATTAGAGGCTGTAGTCAACAGTCTCTCACGTGGGAAACTTCCTTTAAATAATTAAATTCATCAATCAGTTCTTCTCTTAACCTATGCCATTACTCCTTACTATAAAATGTTGAATTGGCTAAAACTCGAACAGAGAAGAATGCTTCAAAAGGCCTCACAATTATTTAAAGTTCTGAATTCTAAAACCCCTTCATATTTATATGAAAATTTTATATTCAATTCACTTACGACAAAGAGATCAACCCGCATTACAAAAACATTCCATCTTCCCAAATACCGCACGGCTATATATGAAAAGTCATTCAGTATTTCATCCTGTAAACTATGGACCTGTTTGCCTAATAAAGTAAAATTATCCAGGAACACATCCCAATTCAACAGGAACATGTTTGAATATTTGTCCACCACACTACCAAAATGACCTCATTACTGTTCTATCAGGCTAAATATTTAACTATTGTTCTTTGTATTTGTATGCATGTATTGTACTATATGTTTCATTCAACTGATGTTAAATTATGTTTTGTGACTGGTTTAATTACCTTATTCTATGCATTATGTAAACCTGTTTCACTCCATAGGTTTCAAAACCTCATGTAACATGTATTCTGCTCCAAGAGACTTTGCTCCCAGAGCAATAAAAATTGTTTATTATTATTATTACAGCTAAGCCCTTTTCAATGCAACATGCTGCCCAAATAAGTGAAGTACTTTACTAACTCATGCTATCGGACTATACTTGGTAACTTTGCTTTCCCACTTTTCATAAATCCTGTATTTCTTATGATACATCCTAATCCTATAAATACTAACATATTGCTTCTATGAAAACAAAGGTTCAACTGGCCTTCCTGAATTTCGCAATGAGGAAGGCACAAGTGGATGTAGAGCACAAACCTAAGTCAATCACATATGCAAAAGTTATGCTGACATATAAAATATTGGGCATGCATTTTCACAAACCAGAATAGAACTATAAGAGTTAAGATTGTTTCGTATTTTTTTTAAACTGAAATTTCATACAGTGGTTAACTCATGAACAGGCCATGGTGGTGGCGGTTAACATCCTCGTCTATCAAGACAAAGGTCGTTTAAATGAATATACTTTGTAACTTCCACACAATTTTTATTCGTACTACCGGTTTCAACGCAACGGCGTCATCATCAGGTACCTGATGATGACGCCGTTGCGTTGAAACCGGTAGTACGAATAAAAATTGTGTGGAAGTTACAAAGTATATTCATTTAAACGAACATGAACCTCCACAAAGTTGAGCCCGAGACCATAGAATTCAAGACAAAGGTCATATTATCAATACCCGCCTAGGTAGATTTTCCTCAACCTAGGGCTTAATTATTTGTACATATGCCCATTGTCATATATATCATTGGTAATAGTCTCATGTATGGGACAAAAAAGTGCCGTTTCTGGATTAATGCTAAATAAATAAATGAAATACAAAGGCACCCAACTTACTGCTTTCTTATGCTGATGATAAGTGGAATGGCAAATACCAGAGAGATCACACACTGCCTTCGGCTGAAGATTAACTGACAAGTGGTTGTAGATTGTGTTTAGGTGGGCGACAACAAGAGATGAGCATCCATCTGACAAACTTCCAGTCTTACCACAAAGCTGAAACAAATAAATTACAAATGAAATCATGAGCTACAGGTATAAACTTTAAAAACTGACCACACAAAACAATGATTCAAAATGCCATATTTTGCCTTGACATTGGCAGCATCCCGTAAATATTAATGAATCTGACATGGCCAGCATATGTTGCTCTTTCCATGATTGAGATGCTATTATTTTGAAAACTAACATTAACTAACACAAGTAGCTTATTGGCATGAGCATAAAATCTTTATCAGGATGACCATAATAAACTAATTATTTTGTATCTGTAACGTTCCACAGATGATAATTACATCTAGAAGAAGGTCCTCATGTGCAGAATTATAGATGATTGCAATTACATAAAATTACATTAACGATCACAAAAAATGCAATAACTTTAATTGTTTAACTGAAATAATTCAAGAGTTGCAGTTTCTATTTTCAAGAAAATTTTTCTACAGCTCTTACAGTAATGTTAATATTCACTTGAAATTGGTGAATTACATGCAATTTCACAATGAACTCCAGTCCAAAAAGGACCACTTTATTACAACCTGATCAGTTGGGCACCATTCAGAAATAAAATTTGTGAGGCAGAGATCACTGTTGGGTCAAGATCAAGAGTTGGGTTGCATGGTTACATAGGACCATACTAACATAACTCCCTGAATGAGAATATTTTATACAGCCCAGGAGTGTCATACCTGCCTAAATACAAACAAGTTTTTTGTCACAACTTGTGATTTGATAAGCATACATCACCTTAAAATTAAGCCACTAAAAAGTTGTTGTTCAAAATGCATAAACATTTCTGGTGTTTTGCAAAGTATTTGTGTAGATGTAATTTACCAAAGAATGGCAATATCTATAATTTTTCTTTCATACTAAAAGGACTCTTTTAAATCTTCTTTTGAAATACACCGTTTATATTGCCATACCCAATTCACAAAATCTATTAGAATTGTGTATCTAAACCAAGCATGTGTTGGAGTACATGGGACAAAACATGACTTTTAAAATACTTGAACTGCAATACTGTACCTCAAGCAGATTCTCCATAAATTCATCACGAGACATCCCATGGAACCTGGATTTCATTGTTGAAACTACAACCCGACAGCCACCACAGGCATCCTCCTGAGTCTGTTTTATAGCTATTCTTTTCTGAAATAAAATAATTATAAAAATGTATCAAGGCAGAAAGGAGCATTATTAGCATAGAGCAAGCAACTGATATAATATTACAAGTAAAAGTTAGAGGGGAACCAACGAACTTGGTCATTGTTCAGGTATACAAGGTATGTTCAATTAGTAAAGAGTAATAAGTAAAGAAATTGAGTTATTTGGAAAGAATTTTATTTATTCACATATCTCAGTGTCATGTTATTTCTTTCAAATTAGTTCCCATTAGATTATTATACACTTATAAAAGTGCTTTTTCCAATCCTGGAAACACTTCTGGAGCTATCTTCAGTATAGCTGTTAGCTCTCTCAGAGATACATTTTTAATCTCATCTATACTCAAAAAAACGACAGGACTTTAAGGTTCTCCCTGTTTTTGGGAGCAGAAAAAGTCACATGGGAATATGCCTGGCCAATATGTAGCCTAGGACATCAATAAAGTACTCTTCTGGGGAAAATATTTTTGCAAACAAGCAGTCAGCACGTGCATTATAGTGGTGGTGCATAAGCTATGAATTGTTTCACCACAAATATGCATGTTTTTTTCATATTGCTTCATGCAAAAGACGTTGAACTTGTAAGTAGTATTCTTTACAGATCCTTTGACGTTGTGACAACAACTCATGACGCATTATGTGAAATTACTAAATTCCCATCCTTTTTTATGATACAAGACAAAATAATTGAATAAAAACTGTTATAAACCTAATAGTTCACGAATTCCATATAATATGTTTCATCATCACCACTGTCAGTATTTCAATCCTAAGAGATTTACTGCAGCCCTCCGTCCTTCTATATTTAACATTAATTCCCTCACCACCTTATAATGTCTCTATTTCACAAACCCTTTGTACTATATTCATGTCTCTCTGTGTTTCTCGCAGCATCTTCTATTCAATTTTTCTTTCAATGATGTGTCTAAGGGAAATAGATTGTCCTATGGGTAGACTGTTGGGCTACGGAATGGAAGGTCCAGGTTCAATTCTTGATTAAGCCTCTGAGAACCCCTCTGCTATACACAAATGGTGATTTATTAGACACCATATCTTACTACGAAATATAGGCAGCACACAGAAAGCCCATTGGCTCCTCTACCCTGATGTATGAATTTCACACCAGATTGGTCTTAATAATATATGAGCTACTCTCTTCTTTGGGTAGGTAACTGTGGTCGGTATGTTTCTAACCCATCTGATCTCAATGTATGTCCAATCCAATTTAGTTTTTTTGCCTTTTGGTTCTCCATACGGTCTTTCCCTCTTCTATATATTTCCTAGTTCCTCACTTTGACTTTGCATTTTATCTTCACCGTTCTCCGCTAGCACCATATTTCAGAGACTTCTTTTTTTTACTGGTCCACTTTTCCAACGTCCCAAGTCTCTGAGCAACAGAAAGCCCCACATGAACATTTTGATGAACTGCTTCCTTGTTGGCAACCATCAATTCTTTGAATGTCGTAGTTACATCTTATTCATGAACACCTTCTCGGCATGAGCTGTTTAATCCCAAAGAATTTGGTCCATAGAATTCAGAGTTACTTTCAGGTCCTCTGGCATTTCTGCTACTACTGCGATATCACTCATTTCTTTGCCATTCACTTTGATTCTTAGGATGCCCAATTCTTGTGCTTCTTTTCTTGCCTCTTCTAGACATACATGGATTAGTGCTGGCAAGAATTGTTCCCTTGTTTAACTCCTTTGTTTATTTTGGCTTCTATTTAAAATCAATTTTTCCTTTGCATGTTTACATGATTCTGGTAGAGGTGACATCATTATTCTGCCTTTGTGGCACATTTCAAGCACTTCTTGTATCTTGGAACACTTTTTTTTCATTCTACACTGTCAAAGACTTTCCCCGCGTCCATGAATGCCACTACAACTATGGTTTGATTATGTGCACAATTTTTTCAACCAATACCCTAAGGGTTATTAATTGAAATATTGAAAAATTTTTACAAATCCAAATTGGGATTAGGTAAGGCTTTCTTCTATCTTTCCTTCTATTCTTCAGACAATTATCAGAGTAAGTATTTTTGATGCACAAGACTGTGCAACAGGGAAAATGCATGCTAACAGAGGTAATATTAAAAGATCCTTATTTGCGCTTGGTTTCACCTAATTCATTAAATTGAAAGTTACTGTTGCGGCATCTCCCGCAGTTTCTTTGGAATTTGATAACAAATATTTATTATTTATTTAAGTTACTATTTATTATTTTATATCAAGCTTCCAACAGTAAATCATTCGAGAACTGAAGCAAGTAAAGAAATTGTACCTTGTATTCAGCAAGAAGATTGTCATTTCGTTCATTGTTACATAATCCAGCAACAGAGCACACCATCTGAGGGTTCATTTGTGATGCAAGTGTTTCAACTAGCTCTGGTACAAATTCATCCACCATCTTGGTGCATTCTTCTGTGATAACCTTGACTGGAATCAGTTTACAGGTTCCCTCAAAAACTTCTTTCAACTCCTCCTATTAATTTAAAAGATAAAAT
This sequence comes from Hetaerina americana, assembly GCF_022747635.1. Taxonomy (NCBI): domain Eukaryota; kingdom Metazoa; phylum Arthropoda; class Insecta; order Odonata; family Calopterygidae; genus Hetaerina; species Hetaerina americana. The sequence goes on from NW_027286181.1 coordinate 28,310,815, forward strand.
ACAAATTTTATTGAAGTGAAACTGAAAATAACCTCTGAAATGGGAGTACAGAATCAAAATTTAAAAAAAAATAAGCCAAGAGATTCATTTTCATTAATTAAGTTTAAATTTTAAAAATAATAATGAAAAAAAGTTGGATAATTTAAATAAGCCATTTCACTCCAGATTCCATTCATTTTTAAAGTTATGACAACTGCTAATTATTTGCATATTTTTTCAAGGAAATCAGAAGAGTTTAAGTTTGTATTGATGTCTCATTCACAACACAAAATTTCTTCTTCTTTAACTTAGTGCAGACAATCAATTATAAGCATAAATACATTCAAGTAGTTAGTAACATAATGAATACAAAATTAGTAAGAATAAACTGGGGATTAAACATACATTCGGTAAAACTAGGCCTCTTTCACAGGTATCAGGTAGCATTTGCTAATGAGAATTTCACACTATGACACCATCCAGCCATCAGAGACATAGGCGAGGGTTGGAGGGGACTTGAAAACTTGGGACTTGACAGGAAAATTGAAATACTGCATTGTGAGGTAAAAGTTCTCATTATTAAAATCCATTACTAGGAGATACTTCAACAACCAATGAATAGTGATGGTCCACATAGTCTAAAGTAAATATTTCAATGAAATTGAAGCAAAATCCCTTGAATCAAAATAATGAAAACCTTTTGAGGGTGAAAGTGTACAGACAACCATCTTTTTTTATTTAAACTATTCAACCACTAACCTTCGCTCACTGCATGCTACATTTACATTGTAATGATTTTGAATGGAAATACTGCATTTAAATGTTCACTACATTACGGAATACTATCATGCTAGAGGGTCACATTAAGTTGACTCTAGCCTTAATATGGCCACACTCAATAAACTCCCAATTATATGATATTCATAGGGTATATTATGTACTGGGAGGCACGCTTGATTTTAATACTGACACTCAATGAAAGGAGAAAAAAAGTAACTTTACTTCAAGGGTTAAGTCAGAAAAAGTTGGACCATTCATTCATACCACACATGATGGCCTACCATTCCACATGTTCACTGACATTTATAGGTGCCGATTCAGGTACAGTGAATTGAGTTGCAAATTGCTGCATTACACCGAAGTATTAACTGGGGAGACAAAAAATGTATTTCCACACTGAAAAATTGCCAAATACAAATAAATTGTCAAGGTGTATTTCATCTGCCGTTTGATTCGCCCCCTTAGCATCTGGTTACTACCTTACAAAAAGTTTATTTGAGGTGTATCACGGATGATCAAATTCGGTGAATTTCTTACTACGGTATTGTTTCACGTCTAAATGCTAATAGTAAACACCATGCCTTTGTGAAAAGGCCATAACCACCAGTTTCAATATTGGCATACTTACACAAACAGAAAAAGAAGCATTGAATCCCACTTACTTTCAAATCACTCACTTTTACGAATCACTTCAAATGCCTTATGACTAGAAATGTGGTTAAACTTTACCATAAACCTACACGTCGCCTACTAATTATTATCGGCCGTAGGATTACTTCAACTTAATTAAATCTATAGAAAATCATCACATGCGTTTTGCACCAATGCTTCTTCTTATAACCTTAAATTTAAACAAATACCTGAGTTTCGTTGCTTTTAAGCTGATCTCTTGCTTGAGTGACCATGTCCTTGCAGATATTACAAATATCGCCATTATCTTCAGGTAACGTTTGACGTTCCCAAACAGATTGAATACAATGTTTCACAGCGTTGCACCCCTTAGCATTCCTTAATAGATCATTAAAAATCATTAACACCACGTCAAAAACTACAAAGGTGAACGTTTTATATGGGATAAATACCTTAAATTTTTGCACCAATAAATTTGACCTTTTGCGCACATTTCTTTTCCAAGCAATTCCATAGACTGTACTCCATGTAAACATTGCACAGCTAAAATAAGAAATATGTTCAAGTAAAATAGAGGTTGCAATACAAAAATATCCAGAGAAACTTAATTTCAAAATGCAAGGTAATGCAATTAACTTTATGACATTTGAGACAATAATCACGTTAAGTGTAACTAGCACAGCATCCTTCACTACAAATACATACCGCATAACGCTGCTAATAATACTAATTTTATAAACATTTTTAATTCACGCACTGACTGTCAGAATTAAGAGACAACCAAGGAACACAACATCAATCCTACCGCAGCGCAATAAGAATGAAAGCTTGTGGCTAGCAATGTCGATATCGCGTCACGATCAGCTGACGGTGAGTTTGCGCACATTAATACAAAATAAATTATACTAAATCGATTAAAGAATATTTCTAAATATATAAAGTTTAATTTTAAAATATAGTTTGTTACTATTTAAAAAAATTCGAAAATGTCATTTCGAAATACATTTTATCAATGAGTCAGTGTTTTGGTTTAGACCCCGCCATTTTTAACAAATGTAATAATTTTCCTCCAAATAAACTAGCAATTTGTATAAATTTTCTCATCAATTGGGTTCACTGAGTGACACTATATGTATGTTCAATTATCAATATAGAAAGATATGCTACAGCGGGCTTAATGTTGCAAATTATAAAATTTATCGAGTTTCCAAGGTCAGTGAAACATTCACTGAGGAAGTAGAGAGGTCGATGCATCATCATGTGAGACAGAGAGAGCACCGAATAAAAGAAAAGCTTGGTTCAGCAAACGCTGCGTGCGCTCATAGAAGAGTTTGATCTTAGAAATAATATACAAAATTTCAACCTTCAACAGTAACAAAGTCTCTTAAAATTCATAATGATTACACATTTCTACTTGAAATGTTTCTCTCCTTCCAAATCGGGCTTTGACCTTTTTCATCAGGTTTCTTCATGTGAAAATACTGATTAAATTTAATTTTGTTTGAATGACTTGTATAGATTTTTTGAAACGCATTATGGGAGAAAATAACTCGTGTATACTGTCAAGGTCATGGAACTATCGCAACAGAATAATATATTCGCATGGCTTCAATTTTGGAAACTCAGTGAGAAGGATCTGACTTAATATCTTCTCGCCTAAAATACAATCCTTTTGTCTCTGCGTCCCAATCATTTAAGTGCAGCTTACTCATGTTCATAATATTTATTTCAGCGAAGGAGTGTTTTTCAGGATTGCCAGTATTATAGTTAATCTTATGAAATGTAAGCCTATGGAACGAATCGACCCCGGGGCCTCTCTTGGGGGAAAGTCGTCCCTCATAAACAATGTGATAACACATACCATAATCAGTGAGCGGCGGTGCAGAAGCCCAGCGGATAAATCACGTGGTCTGATGAGCAATGTCCCGTATTAATAAAATCAAGGCGATGACTCCACAGCCGCAGTTAGATGTCATAAAATTCCATATGGAAACCAAATAAATTTTCTGTTTCCTATGTGATTCTTCTGCACTGGCGTGACACCATGATCCCATTAGAAGGCAAATATAATTGGGAATCCTTGTGGTCTGGTGGTTCTTGGCGCCCAAACTATGGTGCACATTTACGCTGACGCACCATCCCTGGTGGGGAGGCGTTGAATGGATAGGGAGAAATAGAAAGAAAAACGGGAGAAGGGAAAGGAGAAAGAGAACAATTCAACGAGTTACGACATAATCCAACCCAAACGCATGGTGGCATCACGATATAAGTGTCTCCCTTCCCATGCGTGATTTAGTTGGGACGCATTGGTGCAACTTGTCAATTGATAATTGACTAAAGAGACGGTAATTTATTCTAAACTGCACGACTGATACAATTAATACAAACAAAAGCACAATTATAAACCTGAAGGTCGGTTTGGTAGGGGGTGATAGAGTTCAACCAGTACTAAGCCCGACGGCGTGTGAAATTCACACATCTGGGTAGGGCGACCAGTTTCTTTCCCTATTGGTCTGGAAAGTTCTCTTCAAAAGTACGTCACCTCAAGTCATCAAGTCACAGATCCGTTGGGAACTACTATAAAGGCATAGTAAATGCTTCAGAAACTTTTGGAATTTTTATTTCTTCTCATTAACTTGAGGGATACATTTCTACCGCAAGTCTAGCCTTTGAAAAAACGCTCATATCCAGAGCCGACATCCATTGTACATTATTGGCACCGAGGGAGGAAGAGCCTTCCCGCAGTCACAGTCCAAGAGAGGAGGGAAATATACACTGCCGTGCCCTGTGAATACCTCGCATTTGGCTCTTTTACCCCTGGGTCTAGAAATTGTCATGTTTGGTAGCAGTAGTAGTATTTAGGGGAGGCGACCGACAGCTGAGGTCATTTGCGCCATAGGGGATGGACAGGAAAGGATGAAGGGTGGAGAGAAACCCGGCGTCGGCATTAGCCTACTCTTTGCGAAAGGCGCCAAGGGGTCCGCAGCTTAACGTCCCATCAGACGGACGGCGTACTCACTCCCAAGTGCCCTCCACAAAGCACCTTAAGTAGGGATCGGGATACCACTGAAAATATCTGTCACCTCCAGGATTAGAACCTGGGCCCTCTCGGTGGAAAGCCAGTACGTTAGCCCCCACAGCATCTCGATCCCCGTAAAATTTGGTTCATCCCACTTTCTTCCCAATGTTGCACCATTGTTGGCGCCTGACAGGCTCTCTTCGTTAAGGCGGAGGCTGACTACTTCGCTGTGTTATGGTCGACCTTTGTCCGCAAGGCGAATAGAGTTAGTCAGGGTTGGGCCAAATATAAAACATGGATTCCCTTTGGAAACATTATGTAACAAGTGTAAACCCGATGGAACAGAACTAAATTATCTGATCATAGGATTAGTGTGTAGGTAGACTTGAAGCATATGGTTAACGATAATCACGCTACAGTACGGACATTTGAATAAGGAAACCTCACAAATACTTTATTAAACAGTTTTGAAGGACATGAAGGCGACACTTCATTTCCGCATTACTTTCCTACATGTGGTGAGTCGGAAGAATTATCAAGGTGCATATAAAAATTACGTAACATATAAAAATTCAGTTCCTTCTGCGTCTTGGAAGTCGTTTCTTCCTGTAACTCTACCACCATACATGTATCTACTTCAACAATTCAACCTAAACTGCTCCATTAGAACGGATCAATAACAATGAATAAACCACATAACAGCGGAAAGAATTGAAACTCCAATGAAACAGCTCTATGTATGATTAATGAAACAGTGCTGGTTAGCAAAAGCTAAGGGGTTTGACAGTTTACCACATGACACTACTGATTCACAGCGGCATTTGAGAAGAATTTAACGCATTTTGTGTTGATCAGCTGATTATTCTGAGAAGGGATACAAATACTAAGAGCGATGACAAACAGAAGTCTGAGTCATTCAAATGGTGAGCCAGACCGGATGCGGGGCTGACGCATCGCCGATTGCATTGGCGTTGTAAACGGGCAAGGGTCAAACGCGTTTGCGATAACCCCTCTCAACTGCGAACCCATAGGCGGTAGCGAAATCGTGACTGAAAAGCAGGGATAGTGTCGAAGGAGGGAGGGTAAATGCATTTATGCAATGCAACCCTCAAAAGAACGTAAACTTGGACAACTACGCTGGAATCCTATCACGTAAAGAATTTCCTTTCTGTCACCATACATTCATTCATTGACCTTTTTGAAAGTAGTGGTTTTTACAAGAGTCTAATAGCTTTAGAAAGCAACAATTCTTTAAATGAAAAACTGTCTGAACTGTCATTTACATAGCTAATTAGTCAGGAGCCAGACTGGGCTCAGACCTCTGAATTGTATGCAAGAACTCTATCCTGTTAAAATATTTCTAGCTGACATTGGTCATTTATTGAACCGATGGTACTTTTTTTAAAGATATGATTCCATAAAATTTCAATAGCAGATGAAACGTTACCTTATTTTCCATGTAAAGTCAAAAACCATCTAAATAGTCCACTATATAAACAATTGGTCAACAGTCTGACTGGGTCTATTCATCTAACAGGCTCTAACAGAAGACCCTCCATATTAGCGTCAAAAATCAGTCGCTCTTGGCGATATGTGTGGTCGGACGTTGGACATTGTAAGGTCACCCTCTCTCCCACCCCTCCCACATCCCCCCACGCCGAGACCACTCCTGGGATTTAGTGTTCTGAAACCCCCAAGGGCACCAAGGAATTTACGATAAAAGTAACTTATTCCCTAAACTTTTGCTGAGCCGCCTCTATGACAATCTTCTTCCTTATACATGCTACTTTTTTGTGGCACCCTAAAAGCCATCGTCAGGGTGTGTGGCAGGGGGCGACTCAATACCAGCCATGTGCCTTCAGAAATCAAGTTTTTCCCAACTGCATGTGGCCAACAAATTATTTGAAACATTTTAAACAATGGAGACAATGTGAGTCACAGGAACATACACCGCAGTGACCAAGCGTGGAGTACTTGTCTATACATTGAGACTAACTTATAACAACAAATAGGACGATTAAACAACTAACCGATAAATACAGACGGGATTGGCTGGGCTGCATGAATTGAAAGTAATGACAAACTTTAGCCCCAAGTTCACCTCATTGAGTTGTTAACATTATCGTTAATAGTCGTTAATATTATCATTGCCCTAGTTTTTTTATTCCATTAATGAGGCAACACTAAGCACAGATAACATGTTTCACGAACTGGTTTCCACTGAAGTTTCCTTAGACTGCGCGAGAAGTATGCGTGAAAAAAAAGTGTGGTGGCTATTATGCCAATATCGAAGGAATGTACCAAAATACAATTACATTTCAAAGGGAAGTGCTATTGATGCAGATTTATATTCAACCTCTGGTTAGGTGCAGAAATTGCAGTGCAAAGATCAAGATTAAAAAGACTACTGAGACAGGAAACACGTAGAGAATGGAACGACGAATGGAACAGAGCGGAAAAGGAAAGGAAAACGCACCGTCTATTTCCGAACATAGATGACCGGATAAAATTAAATATTAAACACTCCTCAGCAAGCACACAAGTATTAACTGGACATGGGAACTTCAACTCCTACTTACACTTTATAGGGAAATGTTTCGTAACTGTGTAACCGTGGAAAAGAAGACACAGCAGAACATAGAGTGGAGGATTGTGTATTCTATGAGACAGAGCGACAACTCTTATGGAACAGCATGGAAGAGAAGCTGACAAGCATTAGAGAAATGATTACATTCTGCCTAAAGAACAACAATAAGCTGCTTGAAAAATTTGCGTTAAGAAAACCGGCAAATACTGAACCACAACAAGTGAACTAACTGAAAAATATTTTGTGTAAAATGTAGCAGTGTATTCTCCTATTTGTCTATTGAGTGATTTTTTTCTTGCATTGTTTATCATTAGTTTAACTCCTAACATATATAAGCACCTGTGGATGTTAAAATTTTAGAATAACTTATGTTGTTTCCTCGTGTCTGGTTATTGTTTGTAAAAAGGGGAACTACGATTCAAAGAAATCCCCAGCTAACTGAAGTGAAATAAAAGTGGACCCAGGAAACCATTGGTCAAATGGGTCCAAAAATTAAAAAAAATTAATTTTATCATCCTGAGTCAATGACCATGTTTCCGCGCCGTACAAAACCACTCTCCATATGAGAGCTTTAACGATTCTTATCTTAACATCCTTACCCAAAATCCCTATTATAAATTCCCTCCCCATCGAGGAAACCTTTTGACCGAACGCAATTCTTCTTCTGATTTGCCAAATATTATGAATATTTTCATCCGAAACACTTTCGAGATACTTACGGGACACTGTCCCGCCTGCTATCGTACACTGTTCCACCTGCTCTAGTGTTTGCCCTCCTATTTTAATGTTAAGCTTAGTTAAGCGTTAAGCTTAGCTTAGTCTTCCTCGTAAATCGTATATCCTTAGTTTTATTTATATTGATTCTCATCCCATTTCTATCGCAAATAATTTCCATTGCACTCAGCAATGCTTGCAACCCCTTGGCTAACTGGTTAGCTAAAACTTGATCATCCCAAAGTCTAACTGATTTTCTTAATTCCCCATCAACTTTCATTCTTATTTCCCGATTTTCCCATGCCTCTTTTACTATTTCCCATGCCAATACGTCCAAAAACATGGGTAATAATGGACACCTCTGTATTACGCCTCCCATCCCGGATCTCATAAGATAATGACCTCAGTTGGACTTTTTGCCAGTTTCCAAACCCGTCTATTAACCGCCGAGTCTAAACATGGCGGAAAATATAAGTTTCGCACGCCATTTCCCCTTGCTTTCAAAGGCATAAACTTGAAATTAATATTCATTGTCATATATGCCAAAATTGTATTTCGATATTTCACCAAGGAAATGTATCACTCCATTAATAACAATTTCAAAAATTTCCGATGAAATATATATACGGAGTCGCAGTAGTAGTAGTATTTAGGGGAGGCGACCGACAGCTGAGGTCATTTGCGTCATAGGGGATGGACAGGAAAGGATGAAGGGTGGAGAGAAACCCGGCGTCGGCATTAGCCTACTCTTTACGAAAGGCGCCAAGGGGTCCGCAGCTTAACGTCCCATCCGACGGACGGTGTACTCACTCGAAGTGCCCTCCACAAAGCACCTAAAGTAGGGATCGAAATACCACAGAAAAATATTCAACACCGCCGGGATTTGAACCCGGGCCCTCTGGGTGGATAGCCAGTACTTTAGCCCCTGCACCATCTCGATCGATAAGGAATTACAAAGTTCAGCGTTTTTTCATAGTATTATAATTTTCGACTAGTTCTGAGGTAACAATACCAACACCAATATGTAATATTGAGAACATGCCATTTCGGCTGTTTCCTCGCACAATTTCATTAATGGCATTTAAAAGTAATGGCGGGGGTGGACTAGGGGTAGCGTGTCTGCCTGTGGAGCCGAAGGTCGCTAATTGAAGTCCCGTGACCAGCGGAAATTTTTCAGCTTAGAATGAACTTTTTTCATGGTTATTCGGAACGAGGCAACCACACATAAACAGAAAAACCACATTGATGGTAATTCGGAACGAGACAACGAAAAAAATAGACTCCAACTAAACTAGACTAACCCTCCCCTAACTCATGGTGAAAGGCAGCAGTTTCACCATTAGGCACTGGGGACGCAGACCGAGGGGATCGGCCCGGCATCAGCTGCCACAGCTACGGTGGAGTTCACAGTATCGGCCACAGTGGGGAAGGCAACGGGAAACCACCACATTATGCTCTGTAGAATATGCAGCCTAGCATTCAAATAGGGTAGAATAGAGGGCTGCAGTAAACCAATGCTAGGATTGAAACACTGATGATGATTTTAAAAAAGGCTGTAGGGGCACTTTTGCATCATCGCAAACATGATCACGGTTTTTTCGTGAGAACGACATGCATTTCTGCACCATTAACCCTCAATTCTTCCGCTGGGAGACCTCCACGGCCGTAAGGGCATGCAAAAAATGCTGATTTTTTGGCTTCAAATTTTATGAAAATGAGCAAGGGAAGATCCTGATAAATCATTGTCATACGGCAGAGTACACTTCATACTACGAATTCAGAAGATTTCATCAAAATGAAGTACTACTTGGCATCTCTATTCAGCCTGCTTAAAAATGGGAATAAAAACTTACGGATAGAAATACTTGTATTTATACTCTAGTGGTTAGGATCTATGCGATGTTGGATTGCGTAACTTTGTGGAACTCCTTCATATTGCGTAGGAAAGAAAAGCATTGTTATTCCACACAAAAATATAAACTCAGACCGGTTTCGATACAGTCAGATGATGGATGAAACGCTGAATCGAAACCGTTCACAGTAAGTTTATATTTTTGTGGAATAACGGAGTGTTTTTATTTTCAACCGAGCTTCCTAGTGCTTAATTCCACAGGATTCACGCATCCAACACTTTTATTTTCAATGCGCGTTATATCTCATGACTCGGATGCTATCGGTCGAGTTTTCAGGTAAGTTACCATCCTTCCTAGCCCGCATTCATGCGTACCTTAAAAGACGCGGAATAATTATGAGCAGAGAATATAAGAAAGTGGCATCACAATCGGAAGCTGAAAGGAAAGTTTCAAGGTTGACAACCACAGGTCCAGCCCGAGAGAAAGTCACCGCTGAGCTGGAAACGGCAATGGAACAAATTTCTCCCCTCGTGGGTATGGAGTTGAGCACGTTGTCCTATGACGCGGGGAAAGGACGAATCCGTCTGACGCGAACGACCAATCGGATGTGCCTGATCCATCCTAATATCTATACAAATAAAGACTGTCAAATTCGTCTCGTTTTATATGTGTTTCTGGAACAGATAATGGGAGATATTCACTGAATGCACACAATGGAAGAAGTGCTGGTCCTCAAGTCATTTTTAGCGCCTAGAACGGGGGAATCCATACGGTACAAAGACACTTTCCTAGCTTCTCCCAACAAAACAAACCAACATAATATGCAACAATTAGACCCCTCTTCAATTCCGAATGCTTCCTTCCCCCCTTCATTCCGTCCAAAATGCCTATCCAAACCCTGCCCTTCCTGATTTGCCTAGCATTCTCCCCGCCATCAATCTTCAATATCCCATTGCCAAACAAAACGCTCTGCATCCATATTTCTTGCTACTTGTGGGTGATGATGTGTGTGTCTCATCTGTTGAATCCAATTCCTAAATTACTTCCGGCATCATCCAAAAATAGACACATAAAACATCGGCTCCCCTAATCCATGCTGATTTCCGGGAATTACCGTCGCGTAGTTTAGTTGGTGGACAACTGTTTCGCCCCCAGTCCTGGAGGCGTCTTCAGGTCGAAGGGCCAGTCCTGGAGGCATCTTCGACCTGAAGACGCCTCCAGGACTGGGGGCGAAACAGTTGTCTACCAACTAAACTACGCGACGGTAATTCCCGGAAATCAGCATGGATTCATCAGATAGACGGCGCGGAAGCCTAAGGATCAATCGGCTCCCCTACGTTGCAAAACCCGGAAATATTGGGTCATAGCAAAACTTGCTGAAAATAAGCCAGATGTCTTCAACTTGGCAAATTTGTCGCGCTTATTCTATCGCTATCTAAACAGTTTGGAACTGAACTTACCATTGCCTGATTAATTTACGGCGACTGTTGCCTTTCGAGCGACGGTATATTTTAGTCGTTTGCGATGCGTCGCTTGAATGTCGGCCAAATCCTAGAATTTTCCTCAGGTGCATTCACGTTCATTGTTTGGAAACATTGGTAACGTTGCTTACAAACAATTCATTTCAAAATGGAAGTTTTGACTACGGCATTTTCAAATATCCCATTTAGCAAACGTGAAATAAAAGCCGTATAGGTGGAATTTCAAGGTGGCGAATATTGAAGCCTAGTCTTGTGATGGTAATCTTGAGTTATATTGCAAAATGGTGGGGTTGATAATTATGTCATCAGTGGTTCCTATGTTTATTTCAATTGCTGATTCTGTGGTTGTCGTTTGTGAACTATGGCTGCTGTTAGAGGTTGACCCATAAGTGACATAGGCTAGGGATTGTGGGCACCATTTGTATGGCTAGGGAAGTACGTACAATGATATGGTTATTCTGCCTGAATGTAATATCTTGTAAATGAGTAACATTGGGAAAATTTTCATAAGAAGCATATCCTCGATAATTTCAACATTTTTGTCTGCATGAATTGGGTCACATGTATTAATGACTTTGTGTTTGGTGCTAGAGCAGAATTTATTTTTTGTATTATTGGGTGGTGAGAATTGTATTTTAAAAATCACACATAATTTGGCGGTTTCTTGGTTCCGCTAGTGCTGTTCGTTTTCACGACGAGTATTTGCCTCTATTCTTCCCTCTTATGAACTTGTTTGTTGACGGCCTGCTTTCCATCTTCCTATCTCTTGCCCGTCCTGGGTAGATTTCGCCGTCACTCGCTTTGGAACAAAATCGGCCTTAGCGGACTATGCCCACTGCTGGCGAAAATGGGTCGAAAGGGCAAGCAGCACGGTTTCACTGTGGAAAGAGATGATCAATGTCCAACCAGGATTTACATTTTGTTCTGGATGATTGATTGTATGGTTGGAATAACTTACTAGTCGACTGAAAACCGTATTGATGCATTATGTCACCAAGTTCCAAGATATTATCGGATGTTATTGAAACCAAAGAGGTTATGATTTCACGAAAAACTACGAGAAAGTTAACAAAAACTCCGTCGGAGAAACAACGGGTATAGAACAGATTCCTTGCAAATTCAGAGCAAACATCTATCGAAAGATTCTAAGTTTCACTTCTTTGCTTGGGAGAGAGGTCACCGATGGTAATCCCTTCCTTTGTTTTGTCTTGCCCACTTGACCAGATAACAGGGATGAAAGGACGCAAACAACGATGTTGATAAGGAGTTTGAAGCGAATGGATCAATGACATCTTGAAGTGTATAAATACTTGAGAGCTAATTTTTTTCAAAATATATCGTGAACTTATCTTTTTGGGAGTCAAAAAAAAAACAAAGAAACATCCGCAAAGGATGGAAGAACGAATACGCGAAGAATATTTACTCCTCGAGGACGCGACTTTTTCTCGTTCCCATCGCATTATCTCAATGCAAGACAAGGGTTAAGCGGCGGAGGAACACGTGTCTTCGTTTATAATGCCGGGCCGTTGAGTCTCTGGGTAGGGGCCCGTCCTCCTGGGGGTGGTTTTGTCCCACTGCAGTAGTCGGGGATCTGGGGGTAAGTTACACCAAAAGGTGTAACAATTATAATCTCGAAGGGGGGGATTATTATTTATGGCGGCAAACGCAGCGCACCCCGGGCGACTCAAAACTATTCACGACACCGCTCTAGGCTAGAAATATTCATTCACAAAACGGTCCCCTCTTGTACTAGGAGAGTAAGAGAACAATACAGCAATGGGCGGATGGTGATTAAACCAGTCTCTTCTATCTCTATTGCAGTTTTCCGGAATTGTTTGCGTACGCACAGTCATTATTCGTATCTACGAATTCAACGGTACATAACAGTTTCAGGTTTAACTTTGTGGAATTCCCTCATTATGAGGGTGAAAAGAAACAACATTTCCACTATAAGGATTTAATATTTCACGACCATGGTTTCGATGCTGCGCATCATCATCAGACGATCATCCTGATCATGATGCGCAGCATCGAAACCATGGTCGTGGAATATTAAACCATTTTAGTGTAAATGTTAAGTTTCGTTTTACCCTCATATTAACGGTACATGTGGCTTTATTTCGTAATAACCAATCGGAGTACTCGTATTTTGTAACAATGTTGTCAAAACATAGTCAATATTTTAAAAATGAAATTTCTTTGCAGTTCTTTGAGCTAGCTTATTAATAAATCCCCTATTTATCACATTTTTAAAAGGATAATTGGCTTTTATTCATGATAATTAATAATGATATTATCGCATTAATCATTCCGCGAAAGTTCCGTTATTTCGTATTCTACATATGCGATAATCATTTTGTATCATTCATTCGATGTTATGAACACATTTAGACATAAAATTATTTAGATTAAATTTGATCTATTAAATGATATCGTATCACGCGACTCGAACTTGTGCGTGCAGCATTTTAACACTACTTTCAGATGATAATGAATATTTTTAAAATGAAACATTATTCGTTTTTTGGAGATATTTCAGCTTGCTTATCAACAATAATATCCTCTTATTTATCACATTCTTCAAGGACACTCGGCTGTCACCAGTGATAACCAAGGCGAAAAACTATATCTCTTCTTGGCGTGAGTGCATTCAAAATGGTCATGAGGAGTCTCTGCGATGAAAACCAAGGTAATAATTTACCCGACACACTCGTGATTCTACGAATCAGGACAAAAACATATTCAAAGTTTTCCTCGATTGTAGTCAGTGGCGGATTTAGAAAATCTCCTCCATTTTCATAAATGACAAAACAAAGTTTTACGAAAAAATGTGAAAATCACGTTTAATTTAAAATTAATGGTTTCCATTTCGAGACCGCAGGACACCCATATAGTACGTACATTAGGTAGCGGCAGAGGACGCGGGGGGGGGGGGGGTTAAATGTCATTGCTCATTCAGAGTTCAGAGGAAAACTACAATGTCTCTTTGTCGTTTTAAGCAGAGCTCGAAGTCTTTAGGTGAGATTATGCAGGAACCGAAAACCATCACAACCCACAAGATATCTACAGTAGAGAACATAGTATACTGTATAGCCTGTATAGCACTACACTACAACCTCTACCATATACTTTTCCCAGTCTTCAACCTCTGACGTACAAATTACGATCTTATGACGAAAACTGACCATTTAACTTTCAAGCCGAAGTACTCCCTTCGCCGAAGGGTTTGCAAGGAGACTGGATAATTCACTTCAAAAACAATAATACCTATCTAAAACATAAGATCATTAAATTCTAAAAATGCAAAAAATGGATGACAAAAGATAAGATTTATTGAAAGAGATTAAAAGAAGATAAGAAATTATTTCATCCCAAGTTACCATACTCATTTTTATCATTGGTACTCCACTATTTAGGGTAGGTTTTGGACGGACACATGTTGAACAACAAATGCTTCTTTGACTTTCCAAACCAAAACACAACCTAACTTCCAAGAATAAAATTAATTCTTCAATTCCGCATACTTCCTTCCCCAAGTCGTTCCATCCAATATGCCCATCCTATTTCTACCCTTTCCTAACGATCTCCTAACACACGAAGAAAGAACCAAAGACTTCGTGTTTCCATAGGAAACGAAGTCTTTTACTGTGGAAACGCAATGTCTTTGATTCGTTCTTCGTGCGTTACAAATGGATTTCCACGAAGTATCGGCCTCAACCATTTCTCAAATAACGTTCTATCCCTATCACAGTCCTAAATATCCCATGTTTGAATTTGATTAAAGTTAAATGGACAGTAATCCTCGTTAACGTGAATCCCAAGGGTTATTGGTTAAGCTACCACTACCGGCAACCCTTGCATATGAGGATTTAACGCGAACGCAACGTTGTGGGACTAGAACATCATTGTTACCAAGGTCTTATCTCGATCGTGACGACCCAAGGAGCACTTAAGGCAGCAACGTCGCGGTCTCGCAGATTCCGTTTCTTGAGCATTGTTTCCTATTTCAAGAACACGTGACGCATTCTTGAGCTCGCTGCGATTGATATGAATAGGTACCTCACAACACCTGCGTTTATCTACCGTCAGTGGAATTTAAAATAATCTCCATCGCGGGAAATTCCAGCGAATGTATCAGGGAAACGTGGCCAAGTGTCCTCTAGAAGATTTTTCTCGTACACTTCAGTCGTAGAGGAAAACATTATTCGAGAATCCCGTTTTTTTTTAAACAATCAACTCTACGTGCTAACAGCTTGTCATTTCCATATGGCCGATCCCAGGACTAAGGCAGTATTTCCTATTTGTCTACCTAAAATTTATCTATTTTGAGAAAAATATACGCCTCACGCATACTTTCAAAGTTGAAAAAAAATGAATTTTATTTTCCAGACTTGTCGACATAATTTAATTTACGGATGCATTTCCACTGTAAAAACTAGTTTGGAGAAGTACACAACGATCAGTAATAATATACCACTTAAGAGTGAACCATTACGAACTCGTGCGTCTACGCCATGAAACCCATCGCCCCCTCATTATATTCTTTCAATACCAACTCGTTCTATTTTTTTTACTTCTCATTAAGCTGCAGAAATTTCGGCATAATAATTTTTATTATTAGTTAAGGCTGATTTTGGTTGGACAGCGACTGGCAAACAGTGAATTGCTTGGCCTTTCCTAACAACACACTACATCCAACACGAATGCCCCTCTTTAGTTACTTATACTCCCCTCAAAAGTAATGCACAAATAGCAGACTATCTCTTTAAAAGTTACTTTTGTGCCATCGCCCAGTTTCCTGGAATTTGATTATAATAAAATTGACCAACCAGGGTAGGGGCAAAAATATTGTTAACTTAAAATTAAACCCCTTGGCTTTTTAATTTTAAGTTCAATATGAAGAATTTCCCCCAAGTGATGACAGAAACTGTTTTATTTAAAAATATTCTGGTTAAAATTAGTCAGGCGTATATTGTTCACACATCCTAGCGATGGCTTTCAGGGTACTAAAAATAAAAAAATGTTCATCTCATCACCAATTAATACGCTCTCCATCCACCTTTTCTGCCAGCAATCCTCTCTCCTCCCACACCACTGCTAGCATTTGTTTTCATATCTGTACACTTCACCTTTTCCATCCATCTCCACACCCACATTTCAAAATACTCACCTCAACAACCAGATTTCTGCATCATACAAAACACACTACATGGATATTTTGATGAGCCACTTCTTAAAATCTTTCCTGTGTTCCCATAATCAATGCCCTTCTCCACTAGTGGAAGCTTATTTGTGAAACTCAATTCTTCTTCTTTTGTCCCTACTACTTCCAACATCTTGGTTTGAAACACCTCTAAAATCAATTTAAGGTTCCACCTTCCCTTATTTATGAACTTCTATTCTAATATTAAACTTAATGTATACATTGAAAAGAAGGGGTGATAATGGACACGCTTGCTTTACCTTCCTTACACTGGTCATCGTGAATCTTCATCAACCCTTGCACCAAAGCATAACAAGACTTGCATTGGTTGCCAATAAGTCCTGTCTCTCCATTACTCTTATTTTCTGCAAAAAAAATAGTTATTGCTCCCCAATTAAATCGATCAAATGCCTTCTCCAAGTCTATGAAACAAAGAAATAAATGCTGGACGCACTCATATGTTCCTTTCTAGAAGAGGTCTCATTTCTGCTACAACAGCATGAATATCTCTCCCCTTCCTGAACCCAAACTGGTCATCTCCTAAGGAATCATTTGCCCTCATCTCCCATCTTTTACTGATGATTCTAAGTACCACTTTAGCTGCGTGAAAAATAAAACACTTCTATGGTCCGTAAACAAGCCTTCACCTGATGATGAAGCTTGAGCGTTGAAACCGGTCGTACGCTAATAAAGAACAGTGGAAAGTTACTTTGTATTTTTAATTTCATTAACATGAATTTCCACAAGGTTGAGCCAGAAACAATTGAAGCCTTCCCCTTTTTTGAAAAGGTAATAAATACAGATCTGATGAAATCTTTCAGCCAAATTCCTCACTCAATTGTTATGAATAATTCAATAAAAGGTCTCCCTTCAATGTTTTCCCAGATCTTAAAATAGCTTTGCAGAATTGTCTTGACAAATTGCCTTATTGGTTTTAAATGCATTTAATGTAATTTCTATCTCACAATGAAGCATGCCTAGACCCAAGCTATCCACATCATAATCAATTTCTGCAACTTAATTTTCCTTGATGGTTTGCACTGATTTATCCTCCTTAATTCCTCATAGTGATTTCTACTTCCTGTATAGCTAACCAATTTCACACAACCCTATTAACTTTCTATATCCTTGCTTGCACTTTATCCTCCACCACACTTCTTCGCATTAGTTTGACTACAGTATACTATGTTCTCACTCTGGTTTACTGTATATTTCTCTGTACTTCCTTCTAAATTGTGTGTTTAGGCAATAAAAATTATGTTCTGATTACACTGAATTTCTATGACTTCTATGAGAGAAGAAAGTAATGTTCTGTTGGAATTGGCTAAGATAAATTGCATGGGTTTTAACTTTTGTACTGCACCACATTTCACTCAATGACCATGTTAGTGAATCTACTAACTTTTTTAGTATTCCTAGTATCTATTAACTTGAACAAGTTATGATACAGAATACTATATACTTAGGTGCAAACACCAGGCTAGTTGAAATTAAACCTGCTGGGGTCTGAAGGAAACAAAATCAGAGGGTCTAGGGCAGTTTGTAGAGAACCTACCAAAACACACTGAAATTATGAATCATTATCTAAGAGAACTTTGCTCCCAAACCCTCTGGATTACGTTTTTAATTTCATCAAATATTAGATAATTTTGACTCCCTTCTTTATACAATTATGGTCACCTAACAATGAATTTTGATGCCAATCTCTCAATGCTCTAAGCTCAACACCTAACCAAAACAATAGGTTACAGTGAATTTCAACTTCACTTTTTCCTTCAGTACGAAAATAACTTAATGATATAAACGGCAGAAAAAAGCATCAATTGTGCAAAAGCTGCTTCCATGTTGCAAAAACATGATTTTCTGATATGTTATGAGACATATCACTGGAAGATCATTTGTACAATAGCCCTGATATTTAGTTAATTTCATAATAATTACATTATTCATTCAAAAACAATACCAATATGCGAGAATTAAAATTCGTGCATCAATTAATCATTCATGTGTTGCCAGTCAAGTAAGATATAAGTCTAATTCATGGGTTAGCCGCAAACAAAATCTTTGGTGGAGTCAACATCGAGATAAAGGAATGTAAAATGATGCAAATCCTTAACTTTTAGCACTGTGAACCATAAGGTTAACCATTCAAATTAATAGTATTTCCCACGCTGATTGTTTGAATACAATACTATGATTCATACAACATGACTGACGCAAGCACTCCTACAACATACTTTTCTATTTAAAAATCTGCAGATTCTTACTGGATACTTTAGATACGACTAGAATCAAAGGGTAAAAAAAACCATTGTGCAGGTATTAATATCATGGTGATTAAAAGAAAAATGAATCAATTTAATAGATTTCAAATTTTAATATCCATTGTACATAAAGCACTTAAAAAATTATTATTTCACAAATTCATGCTTAATTTTGGACGAAATATTCATTACTTTCCAAAGAAATTGCCAAATTTCTTTTCATAACTTTTCCCCCATCAGCCCCGATGCATTACAAATTGTCTTGTCAGTGAAGCTACTCACTATAGGTTATGTCAGATTCCACTTTCCTTGTTGTAATAAGATAAAAGACATACATCCCATACCAAAAAGAGAAATTAGATACATAACCTGAATTTTTTTGTCAGGAAAGCCATTATGGATGAAGTTTATATAAAAAATTAGCTTAAGAGTAACAACAAACAGGAACATAATACAAGGCAACCAGGTAGATATCAGGACTGTGGCATACTCTGCCTTTCTTCATTCAACAACTGTCTCCAGCTTCAAGTTCACTAAGACAATAAAAAAATTGACACTAGCAAATAAGTACCCATTGCTGCTACCTTGGATCGTTTCCTGTTAAGAAAGGCAACTTGGTTTCAAAAATGTCTCTCATAGATGCACATTGAGTAGAAGTTTTTCAACGATAGACATGTAACAATAGTTTATTAATGAGCGAGTGTTTATGGAATAGTAGGATTTAATTCTTAGGCTCAGCTTGCCCAAAGCAAGCAGACCTTAAAAAGAGTGTGAGAACAATGTAAAGAACTATTTACACAAATGAGCACCATTCACAAAATTCAATGATAGTGAGATATTTTTTTCATAAGTCTTCAAAGAATAGCTAGAAAAAAAATGGCAATGCTTTTGCACTATCCCAGCATGAAAATGGGTGAGACTTTTTTTTTACCCTCTCTCTTCTGGTCAGAAAAATCGCTTTTCTCAAAGAACCTCATTAAAGAACATTCCTCCATGATATGTATTCAAAAATACCATGATTCAATTGGTCTAGCACCGCATTCAGCATCCAAATAATTAGAAAAAAGCTATTTTTTTTTAACAAACCAATGGACAAAAGTCCATTCCACGTTTTCCAACAGAATTAAACACTACACCCAAAAATAAATTACTGAAGGCAGAGGAGAATAATAATAATGTAATGAAAACTTTTCTTTAGTATAGTACTCTGGGCTATAAAAATCGTAAAAGACTGTAGAAAATCGATCAAAAAAATGCACAGAGTTGTAAGACCAATGCCAAAGCATAAACACACATTCAAAAACATGGACCAAAAGTTTAACAATCGAACTCATTATACAAGAAAACTAAGATAAACACAAAAAAACGTCAAGTGAAAGGAAAACATAAAACTATATTATGTTTTGAAATATTTTTGACAAAATACTTTTGGAATGCTACAACATAATTACACACGCATGGTTGAGGATGCAATAAAGACTCGAGAACCTTTCTTGTTCCCGACTGCAGAAAAAATGAGTATGGTTATAATTATACAAACAGATGCAAGCTTCAGTAAAAGTAACAAAATTAGTTACACGGACATATAATTTAACTAAAATTGTTCATTTACAACACTTACTTCAGGATCACATGCTTAGCAAGTGACCTCAATAATTAAGCGAATCAATTTTGGCAAAACTGAAAATAATAACCATTAAATAATAGGTACATTTTCAGCAATGGATGTAATACGAAAAGAGGGCCAACTAACATTTAATTCAATTAACAAAATTTGAATGCAGCCATTCATCCATGTATAAAAAATGGGTTTTTTTTCTTTTTTAAAGGATTCTTTACAGCAAATCTTGCCAAGGCCACTAATAAGTGCTTTTTCCTTCACCATGAATATTCATTCCCACGCAGTTGAGCCAACTTCAGCATTCTTAATAACTATGCATAAAAAAAGTTCTTATTTTTTTTGCTAATATCCATTCACACTATACATCACCCCAACTGCACAGGAAAGAGGTTGCATACCCTCACCATCATTCAAATAGCTTTTTTTATTAAATTTCTAATGTATTTCTAACGGGTTCCGTCACTATACTCCACCTGACATTATAATTATTCAATCTTTTCATGCCACGCAATATAACTGCTCAGCTCTTATCACATTCACATGGTGTTTACGCAGCAAGTTTGTTATTTTGTTTTAAGAGTCAGTGTACAACAAGAGCCACATCACAACAGTTCAGTGGTGGTGGAGATGTTAATTTTCAACCTAAGGCAGACGATGACTGTGTTCCTCAAGAAATGCAATGATACCAAAAATATGATTTCCCATCTGCCATGCATCCTCTTTTTCTCTTTCTCCCCTAGGCTCTCTCTCTCTCTATCCATCCAATTATATTGCTCTGTTTACATGTTTTCGAACTGATCCACTCGTCGCTTGGTGTTCCCTTTGCGGATTTCACGCAGGGTCTTGTACTTGTCCCTACCCTGACGAACATTCTCTCTGTGAATGCGGTCCATTGGTGTCTCCTTGGTTTCATCTCTGGTCTGGGCTAGGTCTTGTTTCAGGGCCTGTAATGATTAAAATTCATGCATTTAGAAGTAAATTAAAACTATATATATTAAGCATGCTACATTTAACATATGACCAAGTTTGTGGAAAAGACATCAGACCTGAAAATAGATAAAAAGAGTTCTACATCTCAAGAAATCTTGAAATGAATAAAAATAACATTACCCTCAGCTTTATGGTACACAACAGAATGGTAAGTAAACAAAAGATAAGGTAGGTGGAGAATATGGAGAGAGTTATGCACACAGCATAACTTTTTGTGCAGTGAAGAACCACAACCTGATAACTTGAGCCTTTACGGAAAAGGCTATGAAACGCTACACCCTCAAGAAAGTAATACCCATAAAACATATTATCATTATTCAAAATGAGGGGGAATGATTTGAAATAAAATTAAGGATGAATTGAAATATTTTTCTTTCAATACGCAATCAATGGATGGGGAATGAGGGCAATAAGCAGTGGAATGATGCAAGCTATAAGGTTCACAATGACACAAAAAGCTATCAAATACAGTGGGTACTAGTTGAGATAAAGTAATGGCTTTTGAGAAATAGAGCAGTAGCAGAGAAAAGAAGATTGGAAAAGAAGGATTAAATACAAAAGCTCAAGAATGCATCAAATGCAGTATTTCAGAGTGGGTGAAAGCAGATAGTCATCCAAGATACAATAAGAGGAGAACTACAGTTACAGCCCCCAAATTAACAAACCTTAAATTTAAATATCTTCATGCTTGCACATTTATTCTACGATGCAGAATATTCAGCATTGAAATAAATCAATATGATAAGACCCACAAATAAGTTTCTAAACCACGGATTCATACAAAATTTCCAAACTCCCATTGAGATAAAAGAAGCAATTTTTATCTAAGTTTTCCCCAGATTTTATTCATAAGCATGAGATTTTGTTTATATTATACAAATGAGATCATTTTAATTAACATTTGTTATTGCACTGGTTAATAACACATTTTGACATGACATGTTTAGAATTATCATTGGACATGTTGTCCATCTGTGTGGTGAACTGAACAGCAGGAAACTTGTTTTCCTAGCAGGAGCGGATTCTTCCACTCACCCAAAATGATACCATAACTATTGAGGAAGTTTAGTTTGTGCATTACTTCAATTAACATTGATTAGTAATGCTTTACTCAGGAGGTGATAATCGGTAATAAGAGAGAAATATGCAGATGCTTCCAAGGGAAGGGAATATTCAGATTTTACACTGAGCAAAAAAAAGGAGCCTTCTACAAACAAACAGAAACAGTGATTTTCTCATCATATTGCCATTTCCTTAGAATTTGCTAATAAATAGAAGTAATTACTCATATCCTCGCATGAAGTGCCCAAAATAAATATTGCAATTGCAATTTCACTTAAATTTAGTATCACTCTCTCATTCCTAAGAAAATTTGTATTAAAAAAATTTCAGCATTACCACTTTTTAGCTATTTTCATTGCATGTGCTTTCATAAAAAATTGCTCGTGTTTATAATCCTTATAAGTATGGTGGGGGAGGAAATAATTATTGGGGGAAATCAGAAGAAAGCAGGAAAGATGGATCATAAGTATTTAAGATAGGAGGTAATGTGCAAGAGATGAAGGGGAAGGAATATGATAGGAATGTTTGAAATATTAGAGGAAGGGAGTGCACACAATTGAAGAGGGATTTACTGCACTGCCTGATTTAGCCAAGCAAATTTATTTTTGCAAAACTGTTAAGGCTGTGTCCATTCAAAACCTACCGTGACAGAATACTAACAACAAAAATAAACCAAATAGTAATACTGGGAGACACCTGAATATTTTTCCTCTTGACATCAACAATACAAAAATCTTGATTTTCACATATTTATCAAAGGTCCCCTACAAATGAACTGCAGAGGGAAGTATCAGGGGAAGGCCAAGGATGAGTTAATGCGAAGCAACTGATACGTCAGGACAATGATGTGAAAAATTGAAGAAAACTGTAAGAAATCCAATAGTATGAATGGTTTCTCTTAACTTCACAATGAAGACGAGAGAAAACATTTTCGTTTAACAACATAGCACAGAAGAAATGAGTAAAAACATCTAAAAAATGACAAGGGTTCACACTAATGCTTTACAAAAATTATGAAATTACATTTCACCACAATAATAACTGCACAATTAAAAAAATTCTTGACTTTTCTTCTTTTGGGTGGGTATTGCTGGGTGGGTATTCCTACAGCATAACTATAAAAAGTATTTTTACATGCAATCATCTAGTTCATATTATTAATTCTTGAAAAGATGAACCTATTTTAAACGAGCTAATTTTATTGTTTCCTAGAAATTGCTACATTAAACGGATTGGCATAGATATCACCAAACTATTATCAGAGGCCATCTACCATTCAAAGTAGGTTTTGGATGAAGAGAAAATGAAAAACGAATTCTTTGCCTCTCCTTAAGTAATCTAACTAGACACCCTTCTCTAATATACGCTGAACTGGGTCCTAATGATTAGTACCCTCCTCGTAAGATGGCCCTGGTCTAGGACAACACAGATTAAGATGAAATTTTTCACTTTTAATCATAGTAAAGTTCTTTTATAATAATTATTACTCCGATTTAAATTCTTTTTCATCAATAACATTCCCCTGATTACATGATTGTTTTGAAACTGATGAGTGGTGCTAAATCTAGTATTAAGCATTATTTCATGTTCACCTACGACTCAATGAACTACTTAAATGACTAAAAAACTGCTCCAAACAGTTTTTTGGTTTGAAATGGTAAAAAAAAAACCAATTTGATGAGTCCTTTGTTAAATTGTTTTTTAGTATTGCAGAATTACTTGGAATTTGCTCACTTATCCATTAACTTTGAGGATATGATTAGTACCAATAATTGCTAAGAATCCAGCTTCTTACACTAAGCAGTAAGTCGCAGTATCCAACACACACCTTGAGTTGACTGTGCAGCCTCTCATTTCTCTCCGCCAAGGTCCTTCGCTCCTCCACAGGATCAACAATGGCATCGTCTGTGGGGAGGTCTCTGCTCACATTCCCATTGGGCATCTCATCATTCTCCCCATTCTCATCTTCTTCCAGATGGTGGTGTTGTGGCGTTGTCGTGGCAGCCATTAGTGCCATCTTCACCTCTTCCTGCTTACGCCTAGCCTCCTCTACCTCTTCCTGTTGAAAAAAAATAAATTCATATTATTGGTCCATCTTGAAACAACCTCTAATTCCGAATGAAGAATAGGCAAATTATTCAGGAAAAATTTATTTCCAAGCAGAACAATTATGGAAAAAATTGAACCAGGTTGAATTATAACTAGTCTTACAGTTTTCTCAAGGTAATTTTATTGGAAAACACAAAGTGTACCGTGATAACTAATTAGGAAAATCCAAATAAAAGAGAAAACTAATATTGACAAGAACATTTCTCCATCCAATTCTTCTATTTCCACTAGTTTTAATATGCCCTGTCCCCAACAGCAATAATGAACATTTAACTTAAAATAAGTTTTGAGTAATAGCCAGACATGTTATTCTTTTCCATGCAGAAAAATTAGTAAATCGATGACTATGAAATCAAACGACTTTGCTAATGAGTAAGAACGAAGCCACTATTTATTTTTATTTACAATGGGATTGTATTCATTGAACAATCTGATAACTTTGTTCTAGCACCGAGAAACATTTTTTAAATTTTAAATGAAAGTACATTTGCGCAGTTCACTTAATGTGTCATTCCACACGGGATTGTTGTCTTAAGAGCATTATATTTAACTTAGTTCTGTGTTTTTGAGTTTAAAACAATTCACTTAACATAAAATACAACTACATTATAGAACCACAATGATAAGCTAATCTAAGAGAAAAAATACATTACCTGGAGCCTGCGTGTCTCTTCATCCTTGAGTTCAACTTCAGTCTGAATGCGCATGACCTCGTCCTGTTTGTATTTAATCTCCTCCTCGAGCTTAGCCCTCTCTGCAGCCTCCATTTCTTTACTCTCCTCGAGTCTCTCCATCATTCGCTAAAGAAAAGAACTTAACTGAACAACTGGACACCTTACATAATCGTGAATAATTGTGAATATTTAAGTATGTTGACTTTTTTGCATCAATTTGGTCATTTGTCTCTCTATTCAAGTATTGATAATAACATTTTGTAGGTTAACAATATACTCATTAATTTCTGGTTAGTTATTTTTTTATCTGCACGAGTTCCATACTTGCTCAATCAAAAAGTGAGAAATTGATCAGCAACTCCAATGAACGAGTCTCCAACTGATGATACCAAAGTAACATAGACTTTGCATTCCATGGACAAGATTCCCAAATCGACTAGTTTCACTTCACAGTAACATCTTTATGACTCTCGAGTCCAGCAAGACAGTCCTTAGGATGCTACTTGAGGGTGGAACTAACCAATCAATAAATATATTTTCTGCAGACTGCAAAGTTCTCGTCACTTCCTCATCACCATTCAGAATTCTAATGACTCAGCCTAGATTTTAAAAAAAATTTATCTCAAACTGTTTAATAATTTACTGAAACACATGATATGAGTTTAAGTATTGTCATATAACCCACTTCATAAGAAGCATTGGCAGAAAATTAATCTCTCTTTTTCAACTGCATTTCAAATATTTACAAATCATTAAGGATTACTTTGACATGGGTATTTCCGCATTGAATTAAATATCCATTATTTATTTTACCTGGAGTTCATTTTGCCTGGCCTCCAGCTCCTCCTTGGCCGACTGCAGCTGTCTGAGCTGTTCCTCTAGACGACGGATCATGTCCTGGGCTTCATTAAGATCTTTTTGCCTTTTCTCCATTTCCTCTTGCATGCTGCGCAAACGCTCTTCATACTCTTGCTGTTTCTTTTCTGCACGCTCCCGGGCTGCTATTTCGAGTTGCAGCTTCTCTCTGAAGTGACATTATCAAAGAAGATTTTGTGAACAACAGATACACAGGTTCCCTCTTAACCACCTTCCGCTATTTACATGGACTTACAAGTCAAAACATTATCATGTATTGCCTGAAATCTTAAGGCATACCGGAGAAGTATAAAAGGGGATGTTAACAGCCATTATGTTCAAAGTAGAGCAGCGGAAAATTTGATATTCTAAAACTATGAGCCTCATTTTAAACAAATGAATATTGCAGAAGAAATGATACATAAATCAACGCATTACTTTGCAAGTACCTGGACACAGTTATACAAGGTCCCAGGAGAAGAGAGGTACATGTTGAAAGGACCCCTGCTTGGGTTCCAAGTGCTTAGGAATAAGCATAACAAGGAGGAAATAACCAGGTTTGCCATAATTTCTAGGTAGCCTGATTCCCCGATGGGCAGACACCCTGAATATGTATATATTACCACTGATAAATACTTTCAATGACTAAAATTGTTTTTTCCAATAAGCTTCTTAGCCATTTAGCTAACAACATCCCCTCATTATGAACAATCTTGAATGAAATTTTCTTCAAGTTTTTGATTTTCATGACTTCCAGATAATTATTTATCTAAACCGTCCCGTTGAAATATAGGATGTTTCCTCTGACAGTTAGGTCAGAAGACATGAACAATTTTCTTCGGTCTAGAAAACCGAAGGCTATTGACTCGACATTTTTAATACTAATAGTTGACAATGGGTAGCAGGCATGATTTGAACCTTTGTGTAATGGCCCATGCAAACAATATTTATAAGAATTCTTAAGTGACTTGTTGGGGTAATGTCCTATGTACCAGACAAAAACTGTCATCATTATTTTCATCTGGCCGGATAAAATTGGATGAATCCTAGATTAATCACTCTGAAAACATTCATAGTATCAATATCAAGTATTCAAAATTTCATTACATGAAGATCTAGGAGTTGGTAAAACATTTTATCACAAAACTACCCTCTTACCTTTGCAACTGCTTGGCAATTTTCTCTTCACGTGCCTGAGCTTTCATTTGCTGAACATCAATTGTGTCTGGCTTGCGTCTTCTCATATAAAGTTCATGGTTACCCATGCACAATGCTAGGATGCGCTTGTTGATGCGTACCCTAGGTGCGAAGAACACAAAGTCTGGCGCCTTCTTATCAATAGGCTTAATGATGAACTTGCGATCATTAAATGAAATATTACGAATTTCTGACCATGGAAAACCAATTTTTGGAGTTAGTCTGAAATAGTTAAAATAATCACACATTAATTTATTGCAATCATTCAGTACCATGACTTATCAATAACTTAATGAAAATTTTTAAATGCTAGATATTCCAAAAGGTTGAATATCTCTTTAAATCTTGTGAGTATTCTCCTTCAAAATATAACTTGTTTCACATAAATTCTGACTATGCATTATGAAGTTATTAAAATGCAATTTACAGAGCATTATGTGAATCATAATTTCAGGAGAAAGATGAATATACAAGATCGTAACTTTACTCTAGAGAAAAATAACAGTGTTAGAATTTCTAAGTACTACTCACTTATCATCCTTTTCATATATGTTTAAACCAAGTGCATCAACACCAAGCCACAATTCTGTGCCTTTTTTGTTGCGAATTTCAAAATAATTAACACCATACATTTCCAAATCTTGAGCTATTTTCAAGTACTCCATCATGGCATCTTCCCTGAAAGGAAAAGAGTAGATAATACTTATTAATATGTTTCCTGTTTCAAACCATTAGATTAGTAGATGTTGAGATGTATCAAATTATGAAGCTGAGTAGCAGTGTTTGCAGAATAATGCAAAATAGTTTGAGTTATCAGACTTATGCTTTCACTGCTTACTCTTTTTTCCCGCCATACTTGTAAGCATCATTGCATTTTCTTTGACTCAACTACCTTTACTTTATAAGATTCCATCTTAAATGGAAGAATAATAAGAAAAAAAAATTCAGGGCAAAGCAAGTAAGCAATTCAATTACCAATTAACATTTTAAGAGCTTAAAAATGCAATTGACACACTTGAAAAATTCTATAATATAAAAGTGAAGCGCAAAATGCTAAAACTGGCAATGCATATATTTACATAACACTGCATACGCAAAAAAAATTCCCTTTGAAAGTAATAACACCAAACTAACTTAACTTTTTGTAGACAGACTAAATCCACAACTCTTAACCAACACGTTTCATTGACACAAACAAATAAGTCCCCATAAAATACCAATTGTATTTTCATCACCATGCTGAGGGTGGTGTATTTGAACATTTAAACAGAATGACTAATTTTTGAGGTGGTGTTGTCACATTCCAGAATTTAGAAGCGAAAATTATTTTCCAGGTCTAAAATAACCACACACATTTTTTAAAGAATTATTTAATTCTTCTAAGCTGAATTCATTTCATGTATCCAAAAAGGTAATCATAACACAAGTAGAATATTAAAACCAAGGATTTTCCACTGCAAAAGGAAGGAAGAAATATATTTTTTTTTCTAGACAGCTATTTTGCAAGCAAGGAATATTACTAGCTTTAATTAATAAATTTTGGCCCAAACTAAGATTTTTGAATGCCAATTTTTAACAACTGCTTGCCAACCCTGAAGTTAAATTTTCTGAGAGTTATTTTTCCCATCTAAAAATTCTTTTAGCTCTATAGGCTTTATTGCAATCCTGACTTTTCAGAAAAGCATTACAACGTTAACTCTAATGTGCAATGATTATACTTGCGGTAACGTTGGCATAAATACCAATGTTTACAGATTCCAATTAATGAAAATTCACCATAAGTCTGACAAAAATTTAAATTTAAGATCGGGCAAAATCATAAAGAGGATTTAACCACTGGGGTAAATTTATCAAGAGTACCAATAATATGCAAGGATGTGAATGCAAAATGGTTCATCATTCCATTAGGTTAATCACTCATAAACATGCTCCATTAAAGGGAAATACTTATCCTAAATGCATTATATATGGTCAATTAACTACCCCAACAAACCTTTATAACTTGTAAGATGATGACCCCAAGATATATTAAGCAATCTGTATGTAAACCGAAGTAGAATGCAAATGGAAACTACCTCCACATATGCATACCTTAGCATTCCTTTATGCTCATTCCACCAAGTTGTGATACTCTGCTCCCATTCATCTTTGGACATTTTGTGTTGGTCCATAACTCTGGAAAAATGAAAAAAGTTTCATTAGTTTTCACCACTACATTTCCTGCATCCAATATGAGAATGAAATTAGTGCAAGATATTTTCAAGCATTTCACAATAGCCATTATTCAGAGTTTTTAATGTGTATCAAAATGCCAGTAGCTAATTGTGAACTTAAATTATTGTGCACCTAGCATGTGAAAATATATTTCATCTGATTCATCACAATATGTGCTGATGATTATACTATTCAATCCCAAACAATTTATAATTAATAATCATATTTTCTTATTACAGCCATTGCAAGTTCACTATTTGGCATGATAAAATGACCGAAATACACAAATAGTCAAAACTTTTAAATGCGAAACTTTGAAAAATACCTAGTTATTACACTGCAGATAAAATTACATGACTGACAAATTTCTTTCAATGCTTTGCGAGTTTGCTCAAAAAATGGTATTATTCACATTAATTTCTATGGTGAAGGCAGATAAGGCTCATGCAGTAGTTCTCCAATGAGAAATTTACATGAGCATGAAATAAATGAAAATTACATGAAAACTCAACTAGGATAGGGAGTTTGGAAAATGAGTATCCATTATATCACTCTTACATATGGGCAACATTATTTCTTCTTTGGTCAAGAATTATTCATGCTCTAATCAACAAACAATTTCCCAGCTATGTTTAATGAATGAAGTGATTCACATGACTCAAGTCACAATAATTCTCTCTAGATTACGTTCAATCAGATAGAACACTTTTCAAGAGGCGCACCATTAAACAAGAAACATGTTCCCACACATCTGGTGTAATGTTCTATTTTAAGAGATTTGAAGGGATATTTTCCATCAAGTTGAGCTGGCAAAAATTTTAAATTCATATTTTGGACAATCCGTTGTGAATAATATGTAAATTAATCCCTTCTGAAAGAAAAATTATCAGAAGACGTACCTTTGGGGTAGAAGTCTGTCATTTGCCAAGAATCCAGACTGGTGAAGCGGTTTGTTGAAGTCGCCATGACGAGCCTGGACAGCATACGATGCTAGGAGGACCGATGTTTCTGGTGGACAGTAAATTTCATCGGATAGGATTGCATTCTTAACTTGGAAATAGAATAGCCTCTGAAAAAACAATGGAAATAAGGGAACATAAAAATTGGGAGGAATTTGGTGACAAGTACTAATGCATAAAACAGCATGATTCAGGGGATGTGACATAACCACTCATTTATTTACCTATTTTAAAACATTATTCACATACAGCAGTAGCACCAATTTACAGTGAAAACATAAAACAAACATGAAAGAGGACAAAATACAATAACAGCATAACAATAAACAACGAGAACCTAACATTGAGAGGGGAAAATTTTAATTTGTTGAAAGCTGAGATGCAATTTATAACTAAATTATTTATTTTACTTTTTATTATTAACCTCGGCATGTTACTAAGTACATATTTCAAAGAGTTTCATCAATTGTTAAAACAGAATTAACTATCTCCTAAGTATTCTCGGGTTATCAGCTGCTGACTTTGAAGCATCAAAATTGAGACTTTTAAATATCCAGTCATTGCAATAAATGCTCTTAGATCTTTCTTATATCTCATCCCATTTATTCCAGGTAATTTTAATGTTGCCCCGAATATTTAATTAATTTTTGCACTAGAACACTATTTTCTACAAGACTTGAGTATAATGTGCTGGTATTTTATACTTATTTACCTTCTTTAGCCCTGGATTTTGATTCAACCTTTTTCTTTAGTATTTATCACTGAAATAGTTGTCAGTAATTATAACATATTGTACAACTTTCCTCTGTGTAGATCATGGTATCCTTTTAAATACACATAATCCATTGTCTCTCCAATTTCATAAATTATTTAGAGTAGATTTAACAATGAATTATTTGAATTGATGGTAATCTGCTTTATATGCTACTCCACATGAATGCAACGAGACCATGTTTAATGACTAGATAATATGAACTAACAACATAATAACGATACTAAAAACTAATATTATAGTTACAAAGTAATTTTGTTTACTTTACTCGAATTTAGTGAAAGGAGCTCCGAAATCTGATGATGAATACAGACTGGCTTTATTTATAAAACATAGAACACGTTTTGGCACCAAGTTCCATCAAAGAAAAAGGCAAAGAATTTAGAACAATTTTTACGGTGATTTTAATCAAATTGCCTGACATTTTTGGGTTGTCTCTAGTCTAATCTCAGAGTTGTCCTAGAGACAGATGTCAGATGACACTAACTAATGTCACAATGTGTCTAATGGAATGGTTCTGTGCAACAACCAGCCTCATTGTCATCCCTGTGTCTCACTTGTCCCGAGGAATTCAATGAGGGGATGGGCAATACAGACGTACTCCATACTGGGCCAGAACATTTCCACATGCCACCTGCAATTTTTCAGCTGGTTCTGGTACTCAGAAAATCAGTTTATTTTGAAAGACGTCATACTGATTTGAACTGAGGGCAACTTCATCAGTAGTCAAATGCTTAACCACCTACTCTACCAAAATCACATATTCGGGTCAGGGGAGGAATTCTTTTGATCATGGCACTGGCAGTTTTCATGAAAGACCTGGTATGCAGTGGTATAGCTAGTACTTGAGAGTTCCAATCTGAGGCCCTGATATCAGTTCCACTGATGAGGGGCATAAATCTTTATTCACGGCTGCAATTACTATATTACACACCAAAAAATTGCTAAGGCTTTCAGGGTAAAAAAATAGATTCAACAGCAGATATGATTTCATGTTCTATAATTCATTAATCTGAACCATAATAATAATTGGATTAATATTTTCCAGAGCAGATAGCATTCTATTACCTGGGATGTATATGACACTAAATTATGGATGTGAATCTTTCAATAAGAGTATCTTATAATATGTGTTGTGCAGGAACATGCATGGAGTAAATCCCTAGGTTTTGCTATTTTTAATGATAATTTTAATCCTTTTATAATAATTTACTATTGTCCTATTGTCTAATTATTCCTCAGTACTTGGAATCTGTAGGGACGAAAGCCCTTATCCTCCAAAAACATGAGTACTGCTTTGATAATATGGATTTAGGTCACCAGTATATGCAGTTCTGCTTCCGTTTAATGCCCCCCCAGGTTGAAATAATACATAAAAGTGAATAACCACATTGCTAGCAATTTTTTTTATTAGAAGTGGTATTTTTTATTTACCACTCCTGCATTAGAAATTTCAGCTATATTTGCCAAAATGTGCAATCCTAATTTTTTCAAAGGTGATTTAAATAGTGACAATTATATTACTTTTGTCAGTGAATACATATAATATAAAAACTATATTTATCAATATTACCAATTATAACTAAATATTACTTCAACAGTTTTCACGCCCAGCTCTCTGCATTATTTAGTGATCAATATAAATTGAAAGCTGTAAGGTTACAATTTCATACAAACATTTAGAGCAAAGATTCCGAGTATTCATGAAAATAAAAAATTCGAGGGTATTTTGAAATGTTTTCAGAATGGAATTGAAATAAACGTCTAACCTCAGGGAAACTTTTTTTATTTTTCAATGTAGTCTCCCTGTACACTAATGCACTTGGTCCAGTGATGTTCGAATGTCTTGATTCTATCTCGAAAATTAGATTCCTTCAAGCCTGCAAAATATTCGCCCACTTTTGCTGTTGGTTCTTCGTTTGAAGACAATCTCCGTCCACTGAGGAAAATTTTGAGCTTGGGGAAGAAATAGAAATTTGATGGAGCCGAATAAGGTGGGTGTGGTCACAATTTGTATCTTAGTTCACACATTTTTGCCATTGCAATGACAGTGTGTCAGCATGTGTCTTGATGAAAGATGACTTTCTTTTTAGCCAAACCTGGACTTTTTTCGTGTTTCTTTTGCTGTAGTTTGTCCAAGAGGTTAGCATAATACTACCTTGATCAAAAAGTTCCCGGAATAACCACCGTGTGGCGCTCCCATCGTTCCGATTTGAGTTCTGTTTTTTTTGTTAAATTGGTACATCTGTTGTTGATATTCCCTTTAAATCTTAGTGTCATAACTTGACATTTGCAAAAGTTACGTAGCCAAGAGTACATCTATCTCTGTGTGTGTTGGCGATTTTTTACAATTTCAGAAATGGATTTAAATTTGCAACAACGAACTTGTATTAAATTTTGCGTAAAAAACGGATTTAGTGGCGCACGGACGTTGGAAATGTTGGAAAAGTGTTTCGACAACGATTCTCTAAAAAAAACGGTCGTTTACCAGTGGCACGAGCGGTTCAGAAGTGGTCGTGAGTCAATCGAAGATGATGAACGCAGTGGCAGACCATCGACATCGAAAGTCGGTGAAAAAATTGATAAAGTAAAAGAAATGTTGGTCAATAACCGCAAATTAACCATCAGAGAAATAGCGGAGGACTTGAACATTGCCTATGGATCCGCCCAAGACATTGTGGTTAATGATTTGGGTTTCCGTCGTGTAGCAGCAAAGTTGGTGCCAAAAGACCTCAATTTCATGCAAAAAAGAGACCGTGTTGACGTCGCAAAAGACATGATTTGCGAGGCTGAATCCGATCCCACATTCATCAAAAGGATCATTACTGGAGACGAGACGTGGGTTTATGAGTACGACACGCAATCCAGACATCAGGCAAGTGAATGGCGTTCACCAAATGAGCCGAGACCAAAAAAACCACGACGTTTTCAGTCAAAAAAGAAGGCAATGCTGACGGTTTTCATGGATTACAACGGTGTAGTGCATCATGAATTTTTGCCAGAAGGCCAGACAGTAAACAAAGAGTATTATTTGGGCGTTATGAGACGTTTGCGTGAAGCAATTCGCCGAAAGAGACCAGAAATGTGGGCAGAAAACTCGTGGATTTTGCACCATGATAACGCACCGTCGCACAGTGCTATCATTATTCGTAATTTTTTGACGAAAAATGCAACAAATACCATCCAACACCCACCGAATTCACCTGATTTGGCTCCCTGTGACTTCTTTCTGTTCAATCGAGTTAAAAAACCATTACGGGGAACGCGTTTTAGCAGCCGAGAGGAAGTAATGGAAAAATCGCAGGAAGCACTGATGGACATACCGAAAACCGAATATAAAAAATGTTTCGAGGATTGGATCAAGCGCTGGCATAAGTGTGTTGCAGTCGATGGGGATTACTTTGAAGGGGACAATATAGATTTAGATGAATAAACTTGTATTTTTAATTTTCTGAATAAATTCCGGGAAATTTTTGATCAAGGTAGTATTGTCCAATAATTTTTTGGCCAGTGGGAAGATATCCATCAGCAGAATACCTTTTGCATCCCAGAAAACTGAAGCTATCAACCATAACAATCGCCGGAATTGCCTTTGCTTTCTTTAGCGGTGGTGAATCAACATTTTTCCACTGCTTTATCTCTGGGGTGTAGTAATGGACACAAGTTTTACCTGTAGTCATAAACCGGAATAAAAAATCTTGGTTGCTCTTATAATGGGTCAAATATTCTTTGGAAAATTCCATTCCGATGCATTATTGATCCTGTATCAAGAGTTGCAGCACCTATCTAGCAGATAGTTTTCTCATGTCTACTTCCTTACGGTTAAACTGTGATATGCCCATTCAGATGACATCCCTACAGCTTCAGCAATTACTCACATTTTCAGTCGGCGATCCTCTGTCTATTTTATGCCCTTTTGCAATAATTTTTGGGGTAGTGACACATTTTGGCAGATCACTACACCCATCATCATTTAGCTGTCACGACCAGACAAACTCATCCGTCCCTTCGCCAACAGTTGAATGTGAAGGAGCAGAGCCCCCCCGAGTGTTCTACAAGTCTGTATGAATTTCCTTAGCTTTCATACCTTTTTTACTAAGTATTTAATCAACGCTCGAATCTCAATTTTTTTACCTTCACAAATCACCAGTCGGGAACAACAACAGAGGCATCCAAAAATCATATCTCTTCCCAGAGCACTAACACATTACATGTTTACTCAAAGGATTACCTATTAATACGCGTAAAACTCATTGCGCTAGTGCTGAAATAAAGGGATGATTCTGAGAATCTTACTAACTACCTTCGTACATATCACACTTTAGCATTAACTTCTCATGAATGTTGTCATATTCCTAGCTTTTGTGGAATTAGACAATGCCTATGCAAGCATCACCCTTAAGAACACAACATAATAATTATAATATTTATGGATGGGATAGGAGGTGGAAACTTCTCCCAAGCTTTAATGAACTAAGAGGTAAACAAATTGATGAAATATTTTTAACCCTATTTCAATTATCTAGTGCTTCCATAGCCAAAAATTTCATGAAAGCAGTCATTGAATTTCATCAGGCAGAAAAGAAACAGAAGAACACCTTACATTTTTCAAAGCGA
This sequence comes from Hetaerina americana, assembly GCF_022747635.1. NCBI lineage: Eukaryota > Metazoa > Arthropoda > Insecta > Odonata > Calopterygidae > Hetaerina > Hetaerina americana. Next base: position 28,346,395 of record NW_027286181.1, read on the forward strand.
CTCAAAATGATCAACAAATTTTATGAACAATCTTAAAATACATTATTATTTTAAATCAAAAAATTAGTAATACATTAGTTGTATGCTATGCATTGCACAAAAAACACTCACCAAAGTAATGTCCTGAATTATTTCTTCTGCTACATCTTCAGGGTAGAATTTGGCTCTGAACTTGAACTGGAGTGGGTTCTCTTTCTTTACATCTTGGCTCATAACCTATAAAATATAAAACCATATTGTCATGAGCAAAGAGATTCACATAAACTGGGTTAGAAAAAAAACAAAACAAGAATAGCATAACCTAAGCAATACCAAACCATTTAAAGCCTCTTGCAAACCTTAAACCAAGGCAAATAAGACGATCCATTCATTTTCCAAGTGTGTAAGATCAACAATCAATAAATTGAGAAAATAAAATGCTCTCTCAAAATCATTGCACAGATCATAATAGTAAGGTTTGCTCTTAAATTATTTATTTCAATGCTAGGAGTGCTAAAGCAGAAATTACTTCCACAGTATTTCATCCATTTAAGTTGGTATGCAAGTCCATACAAGCTCTTACAAAGCTATATCTTAAGTTGCAACCAGCTTTCTTGATTGAGTAAAAGTTCATACATTGCACAAAATTTTGTCACTTCACTAAAGATATTTCACATAAAATGGCTAAATAATAAGCAAGTTCTATTCTGAGTGGACACAGTACATTTACTAAATGGGCCAGAATGATATGCTTAAAAGAGTATTTTGGGCACATTTTAATTTCTGTGATGCAAAGAAAAGCATCTAGCTCTCATCCCGATAAAGGCTTTTAAGCTTATAGCACAAAATACGAACCCTTATTTTCTTCACACTTCAACAGATTAAAGCCAGGAAAATTCTTTTTTCTATGTTAACACAAAGAAAAGCTTACACTTGCATTTAAAATTGCTATGCACTAACCTTTTTCTAATGGCTGCATTAATCAAAAAAAAAACCTGTAATCACCACACTAATTTCATAATTGATTAGATTAAAATGAATTAAGATTTTGAGCCATCTGATAACCTAAATGTAAGTTTAATTGTTTTTATTTATTTGTTAGAGCAATTCCATTCTTATCTTGCGTATTTTCATAGATAAGCTATGGTGAAAAAAAAACAGAGATATTCCATTTAAAAACATCGCGATCAGGAAATTAGCAAACATTGCTTAAGTGAAATCTTCTTCGTGAAAGCTTCTTTACTTAATGCAATTATTTTTTAAATTCCCCTCTGCAGCTCATTTTCATTTAAAACATTTTCTAAATACATGATGCATTCCAACAGCCCTCATTTATACCCTTGCAACTAAGCATTCCTATTTCCATAGAACCACATTACCTTTTTCTATTAATATTGATTCTCATCCCATATCAATCACACTGGCTCTGTAATACACTCAACAACATTGCAATCCCTTGACTGACTGAATAACTTAATTATCCACAAATACGATTAGTTCTCCAACTACTTTCAAGCTTACCTCCAACACTTACCATTTTCTGTGAGTGTATTATGAAAAGCAAAGATGATACTGGACAGCCCCTTCTTAACCCCTTACCTATCCTTCAGTTTTTCATAAGCTACCTGCACTTTTACAGACTTAGGGACATGCACAGGGTTTAGACAAAGTCTCCTATCCCTTCAGTCGACTACTATCCTCAGTAATTACGTTCATTAATTCTCCAATGTGCATGGGTTTCCTAATTAATCCAAACAATAGAAAAATTCCGATTACATTATGAATCATGATGATGCGAAGGTCAAAAACATGGAAACTACAACTACAAAAAATGTTTCTGTGCCTTTATCACTCACTGAAACAAACTTCCTGGAACCATGATTTTTCTAGTTCTTGAGGAAAATGTGAAAGCAGTCAGCGCGACCCAGTGAAGATAATTCAGCCATGATGAAAGGCATGGCAGACAAAATGAGCCCATCACTCGAGAGGCCATCTCATAGAGCAGGGTTCAAATGGGTGTTTGAGGAAGTAAACGACAATGAAGCTAATGTATGCAGATATTTAAGAGTACGAGTTTTATGGCAGATGGGAGCCAACATGTATCTGTAAGTAAAATACTCTATACACTAACTTCACAATTATAACATGAAATATACGGCCAACAACCCAGAACAACATTTGATGTACCAGATTAATTGATACCTCACTCTAACCATGAAATTCATGAATCGGTTCTTAATCCTATGCTGTATGTGATGCTGACCCAACCTGGTTCCTACAAAATCCCATGGTTTCACTTGAATTTGAACTTGGATACTCAAGTCAGAACCTGATCGCTGTACCACAACTGCGACACCACACCCAACAAGAAGCGATGTGTGTATTTCGGTCTTTTCCAAAGGAGTAATTGCAAAACAGATTGCGAGCTGTTGGGCATCCATAGAATTCTGCGACAAATAATGCCAATTTAAGGCTGAAATTTTACACTATCTCATCCAACTATTTTCACAGACCTCTCATTCCAAAATTTTGACTACCACCCATTATTAAAAACACCCAAATTCGACAATTTTAAACAAATATTATTAGAGTTTTCCCTTCCAACTTTTATTTATAAACAGAATTCTAACTGGAAAAGGTCACAATTTAATGATAATATTGATTCAGTGAGAAAGTCACCAATTTCAGCACTCTCATTATCTGATGAAGTTCAAAATTATAGTTTCTTCAATGAATATGTAGCATTATTTTTCCAAATATCACGCAGAATATATGACAAAGAAAATTTGAGATGCAATGCCAAAATGAAAGGAAAACAAACCAAGTTCTGGGCATTGTACAGGAAGCAATAAGGTTGCTGAGACAAATTTTAAGAATGCAGGACAAGTGAAGTGATATGGAGAGTCATAGGGACACAATATTGTAATATAGGGAAGAACGCTGTGGAAGTTAGATGGAGGTATGAAAATAATAGGCATTTTGGATGCAATTAAAAAGGGGAGAGTGTAAAGAAGTGCCTACGGTCAGACTTTATCAAAAACCTACCTTAACCTTGCATACTATTACTTATGACTAGATATCTTCCACAATGTTAAGGAATTTTAACCATGTTCATAAAATAAGAAGGATTTAAAAGGAAATCATCCTTGCCCTCCAGACTTAACTCTGTTTAAATACCATTCACACTTGAAGGGCGAAATAAAAGCTTTAACAAGTCATCCTAAAATACCATAGTTAGTAACCCCACTTTCAGGTTAAAGCTATTTGAATTGTTCCTTTCCATTATTTATGCATTTATTAAAACCACTAAAATTAAATTGTGGAAATCAAAGGAAACATCAATTTTTTTGACGCCCAGTAACCCGAGCTTACTCCCGTGTATTCTAATATAGACCACATCCCTCCCGACGAACTGTGGACGGACGTCTTTATCTGGACAGCCCCTTGGTTTAAAAAAAACCTTTCAATTTAATTTTTTATTTCGTATAAAAATAAACATTCCTAATTTCACGTTATTTTGTATAGGTTAACAAATTGCAAATAATTTATTACCACCATTGTCATATGACGTGTCGTATACTTGTCATTTTTTTTCGCAATCCCTACACTAATGACTTATGCTAAGGAGCGCCATCACGACCAGATCCGAGTCACATGACTGCGCTCCAGCTCCTCAGCCAACAGCAGCCTTCCCCTACTGGTGCTACCACCTAGCGGAGATCCGCAGCAGAGGTCTTTGCCAATCCGAGTGACGGGGCGGGAGAGAGAGAGAAAGAGAGAGACGGGTGAATCACGGGTCAACCCGAACGCGGTTTTTCCCCGATGCCCAACTGCCCACAGGTGCATTAATCATGGCCGCGCGCGCAACGAATTTAAAAAAAAATCGTCAGCGGCCTGAACCGGTTAAAAAAAAACTTCTTTCGTTTCTGCAGATTAAAAAAAAAAAAATCTTTACACTGCTGGAGAAAAAAAACACCTATTCATAATCATTGCGATCTACGATTGACCAACTTTCGAGCGAATGACCAACGCAGCGCCAGTGAAAGTAATACCACCGCGGCGATAGAACTTGAAATACACCTACGACTTGGGTTAGGTGCGGCGGTGCACTGGAATGGTGTTTTTTTATGTCACGGGTGCGAGCGCACTCAAATCGTTCTCAAAGATTCGATAAGGATGTTATTTACGTTTAAATGCACACCTGGAGTAAAATGTAGTGAGGGATTGGGACTCACTTCAAAGCGAGATACCCAGCGAAGATCATGAATTATCTTAATGGTAAGTGAAATATCGATAGTTATGCCTTAAAAACGAAAATATCTCGTCAGTTTTAACGGAAAGAAGTATAGGGTGTTTGCGGTGGTATGATAAACAGCATCGACTGACAGAATGCATAAACAAGAAGCTTTTTTAAAGATTACGATTTGCGTCACCCGCGAGCCTCCGCTGACGATGGGTAGGAGACAAATTATGTATTTGATTAACACGACGAGCTAATTACATATGCTCTATAATTTATTAATTATCATGGAAGGGTTCGGGCCTTTTTAAGGTCACAACGTTATTGCTTGTTGAAGGTGTCTGCCCATTACAGTGAGGTCATATGATTTTATGAAAATCGCCCAGAATACCGCAAGCTAAATTGGTTTTCAACCTGCCTATTCCAATTATGCCTATTATAATTACTGCCTTGTTTCCTATCTTACGTACAAAGGCAATGGTTCACTCGCGGGTGAAATTTCCTAATCATGTTTTTTTTCCTGCCGGACGTTGAGTGACCCTCGTATGTCAAGTTTTAAGTACGATGCCTTCTTGGGCTAGTCATCAAGTCCATCCTATAAGGTCAATCCTAGATTATAACTGTGGCAAGGTTTCCAGTACACAATGTTCGCGAATCCCTCTGGTATCCGAGGAATTTAAGAGCGTCAATTCTTGCCACATACTTAAAAAAAAGCGTCTTGAAACAATGTTGACAAAATATATTAAAGGAATAACCTAAAAAAAAACAAGATGACTTTCACAAGAGTTCTTGCTGAAAAACTTTTACCTTTTTCGCCATCTGCAACATGTATACCAATAGCGGCAATGAAGAAGCGTAGCGAGCGACCTAAATGCATCCGTGAGAGGTTACGGCGTTTGGCCCTTCTGGATACGAAATTGATCTTTCGAAAACTATACTTGAAACGAAACCATTTTAAATTATAATTTTTTCAAAGGAAATTTTACAGTTTGGACGGGGAAGGATATTTCCTCCGCACAACAAAAATATATCCTCGCAACGTTTGCTAAGCAAGAAACGAACTTTCCAGTTATTGTAGCAAATTAAAAAAAATATATTTACACGGAGACACCAAAGTGGCAAATAATCGACAGCTCACTTTCAAACAACGCCCGTTTAAAATATGATGCAGGCAATCGAAGAATTACTTTTAACTGATGCATCACATGCACCTGAAAAATTGTTTTTTCAACGAAGAGATTTATCACTAGTCAAAGGTGAGGAGTGGGATGTATTTCCAATCTTTCCCCATGATAGAAACCAAACAAACTTCCAACAAATCATGAGTTACAGACGTGTACCTTCCACATAAGCATGTATTTAGTCTCCTTGGAAAGAGCATGCACAAGTTGGGCCAAGGTTGGTTTGCGTACGAGCGTCGCGGATGAGTAAATTATTGCCGCCGAATATATACAACAAGTAGGCACGCATTCGTCCTCGAAGGGCCTCTGCCCTGAAAAGGCTTATACCATCGCGCACTCATCCGTTGGAAGAACTAGCAATCGGCCGTTTGGAACCCGACATTCAAACTCCCGCGTTCTCAATTCTCATCTCTCGAGCTTCAAAGGTTTCTATTTAATAACGAGAAAGATGCCGGTAGATGCAAAACAAAACGCAGATTCAATAGTTGTGGCACAGGAGACATTTTTGAAAAGACCTGCTTTACATTGACGCAATAATAATTAGTATCCCATCCAAATTATAACAAAGCTAAATTATATAGACTTCCGAAGTTTATAACAACAAAACCAGCGAATCTTGCGGGTCGTGTTATGGAAAAAAATAAACATCCACGGTATTTATTGAACCAAACACCTAAATTTTTACCTTTAGATGATAAAGGCACAAGTTACTTCAAGGATTAGTTACTCTTATATAGCTTAATGGCAAAGTATTCCTTTTGAAAAGGCCAACAAGAGCGGTCGGGAGGGGTCATAGAAACCACTAATGGCTGTGCAAAACCGCGTTTTCGCAACAATGACAAGTATTGGAGGTCGCGACTGAAGTGAAGACGAGTGAGATGCCGCTTCGACGTAAGGAGACGAAGTAGAATTGAAGAGGAGGAGAGGACGGGGCAAGGTGATGGTGGAAGGGAAGGGCATGTGCTAACAATGACGTCACCGCACTCAAGGCAACTCGAAGCTAGGAGGATCTTGTTTGAGAAACCAATACCTTTTTCTTTGCTCACCGCTCAGAGGAAGAGCATTCCCTCGCCCAACAGAGGGGGCGCGAAATTGATATAAAAAAATAATTGAACATGTGGAAGCCACGTTTGCCCAACCATCATTATTCCGCCCGGACAGAAATATTCTCTCACTCTCCAGAAAGGGAGCCCGGGCTTACAAACAGGCATGGAAAAAAAGAACTCACTTTCGCAATAGCCGAAGAGGGAAGAACCTGATTAGTCTTTGTGAGGCTAAGCTCACAAGAAAAAATAATGCCCGATTAAGAATAAACCAGCGAATGTGCAAGGTATCCGAGTTTAAAAAATAACTTTCGCGAGGATTGAATAAAAATGTCGTGTTTTTAACAAAAAAGGTTTTGTTGCCAGTACTTTGTCACCTATGTGAAGAAACCGCTTGTGTCGCAAAAAAAATTATCACGTTTTTATTCATTCCTCAAATTGAATTTTTAGAAGGGCGAGCCCTTAATCATTGCTTTTTAGACTTTCTTGACAACCTACTCCATGAAGGACCGGGGTGAAGGAAATGTACGTCATAAAATAAAGAGAGCACCTGCGAAACCTGCGAAAAAAATTAACGCGCGCGTCAAATATATGGCAAGCTTTTATGATAATTAAATCACAATCATAAAATGCAGAAACGGCATGCATTTACTTTCAGTAGACCGCGGAGGGCTCTATCATTTAGTACAGCCTTCAGAAGAGGTATAAATATAAAATATGTACATAAATGTATTATTTTCCACGTTTTACCAAAAAAAGGTGCTTTGCAGAGTGAGCTATTCCACACCGATGAGAAACGTGGACGTTACTGAAACTTTATAATAAAAGAATATCAGAGAATACATGAGAAGGTAATGTGGTGATGAGTAAAAGGGAGGAGGAAAACGCATAACACAATTACAAGACAGGAAAAGGAAGTGAATGGGAAACTTACTGTGAATACCGGTTGAAAGGCATATTACTGGAAGCTAAATGGATAAGAGGGAAAGCCAAGAATATGAAGATGGACAATAATGACGAGTAAAAAGAAAAATATATGATTTCTTGAGCAGGAGAGAAAGGCTGGACATCAGTAAGGCTCGGTAGTAGAAGTGATGACGATGATGAACATCGAAATACGCGAGGCGAACAATGACTTGACACTTGGCTCTAGTGTTTAGCACCGACAATCTATCACTTTATTTGGGTTTGCCGAACGTGATCCAAGAGACGTCGATATTGTTACCCATTCAGACTCGCGAGATTTTAAATTCTGAAACGATGAGGTAATGTGCAACGTCGTTTCAAGTAGGTATAAGCAAACATTCGGGAATCTAATATTATGGCAAAAAATCATGGGAACAAAATGAAGGCTCGATCTGCCGATCAGTAATATCGCAACAAACCTATTGAAGCGAGAAGGCAAATATTTGGGCCAACCAACAACTTTGGTAAAGCTTCCACGACAGGGTAACAGATGAAGAACCGTTAACGATTCGACCAACTTTCCGGAACGGCGACAATCGCCTGCGACATCTTGACATCAAGTGTCGTTTGAATGTTGGGTGTCTTTGCCGTTGGTGTCGAGTGAATTACCTGGAATCCTTGTTGCTCGCCACCACTTGGGGACAATGTGACTATTTATTCTACCTTTCGCGACTCTCCAGAGGAATTCGCGATTTGCTGTAGAGGGAGTTAAGGCAGTCACGTACACTTTTCAGTGCGGTGGCCGGAGTGAGATGGAAAATAATTTGCCTCCGGTGTATAGGAGTAGATACTGTTTTAGTGTTGTCACGAGGCGAATGTGAGACTTGAAAATGCTCAATAAATTCCACCGGTAGGCTTTGAAAATTTGTGTGCGAAAATCGCGTGAATAATCGAGGTAAGTTATAATCTATCGGGCTAACAATGTTATCCATTAGCGTAAATGGACCAAACTAGTTTTGAGCGGTCTCCTACCAACTCTGTAACCTCTTCGCCCTCCACATTTTTAAGCTACACCATTTTCGAGGTGCCATTGCAAGACTTGACGCACAGATGTTTCTCAGGATTTACATCCGAATAAATTTCTAAGCTTCTGTTTGATTAGCAGATGAATAGGATTCAAAATTAAACTTACTTTGGTGTTCACACGAAAGAGTAAGTTGGAAGTTCACGCGCATGGTATTTTATAAGAAACATCTGGATATTTTTCACATATGAAAAGGAAACCGCAAACCACCACGCTATTTCGTAGTCGCAAGCAAGCAGTCGCACAGCAGATGTTGCCGCAAACAAATTTTCAAGGTCGCCCAAAGTCTGGGGGACTTAACAGTTGGAATAAGTGCACTGAATAATCGAAAAATGTTTCAAACTGGCGGGAAATTGTCCATATCCTCCAAGGATGACATTAAAGCTTTCAGGAACCCTGATTGGAAAGTAAGTCACTTCCCGGATAAAAAGTCCCGTTTAAGTCAACAAAATACATAAATCGCTGTACCAAAAAATGAAAATTGCAAATTGAATACAACTCTCCATTGAAAACGACATCCTATGATTCATCGGCGACAGAACAAGCAGGAAATTAAAAACCGCTCATGGTTCATCTTGAGAAGTAAACCCCTCCGATATGAATGACAATTTTTGTGAGAAAAACAAACCATTATGAAGCAGACAATAAAAATATATATTCTCGAAATGAGACTAGCATAAACATCAACAGCTTTCATTAAACACCGAAAAGCAAAAGGTGCTGGAAACATTGCGACTACCTCTTAATAACAAACATGTTTTTCTCGATGTCTTACAAGTTACCTCTTTATATCTAACTAGCATGACCATTCAATAATAATAATGCACGGGCATTTATGTTTGTGTACTAGCAGAAAACATAACGCTAGCAGCGACAGGAGTGCAGGAGCGGAACACTACAGGCAGCAAATTGGCTGAGCTATAAGAAAATCTGCCGAACTAACTCCTTACCAGATCCGTTTCTTCTTCATCATCAGACTCCTTCTGCCTCGTCTTCTTCAACATCCTCCAGAGTATTTGGAGTATGTTCTCTTGCTGAGGCGTGCGTCAAAAGATACAGACACTATATAACCGTATTCAGACAAATAAATGAAAGTCAGGGCCGAACAAAGTCCTAAAACAACTTCAATTGAATTGAGCCAGCATTTTTCAGCAACCCTTAAAGAAATGGCGTGAGATATAATAAGATTTCCACGCCTACATGAATTATCACTTACACATTTATTTTTCAAGATAAATTTTTCTAAAAAGATTTAAGTTTGTGAAAAATTTCTTTGTAAGCGCTGACTGTCGGATTCTCATGATGAGGCACTTTGACGTGCATTTTTTTAAAACACCTTCGATTACAACTTTGAGGTTTAATCAAAGAAATGGTAGAGAGGTTCATTCAGATACCGCGTAGTGACTTGAGAGTCTCAAGGAGCATTCGAGTGTGTAGGTCACGAGCCAAATATCACGCTAAAGAAAATAAATGAAATTGTTACTCTTAGCTGCTTTAACCAAGAGTAGGAGAGCCTGTGAAAAGAATTGCATTCGTTCGCGATTAAAATCGAAGAAACTAACAACTTAATTTTTTCACGTATTTAAATTTCACGACACAGCTCCAGTAGCCCTTCGGTAAAAAAACGATCTAATTGATTGACGAATGATTTCAAAAATAAACGAACTCTTAAGCACCGAAAAAAAGGTATAAATTATTATCTGATGTTTTCCTAGCGTAAGTCCAAGGTGAATTATTATCGGGATCTCCACCGGGTTAGGTTACACGTAACTGCCAAAATTTCAACAGACGACTAATCCATCGTCTTTATTAAGTAATTTAGAAATGTATACTTTTAAAAATATTCTCGGTAACTAATACCGTATCCGACGGGCAAAAACATACTGGGGAAACAAATCACAGGGAACATCACCACAGTGAAAACACGAAAAAAATCATCTGATTGGGCATGATTTTGCTCGAGGAAACTAAAACGTTATTTTTGCCAGTGATCACGTGATGGACAGTCCCTTAATTGCGTAAGTAAATAGAAATAAATGTACACTGAAGTCACACACACATGGTCAAACGTGGAACACGTTATCAGTAGAGAGCAGGTACGCCAATAAAATTAATGGCGATAAATTAAAACAATTATTTTTCTAGAAGTGAACAACAACTGGCTTCAATAAACGGCTTCAACTGGCCTCTCCGTAATGTGCAAGTACAGCCATGGTGGCGAGAAATTCAGTGAAATTTTTTTTTTAACATTAAAACAAAACTACACAGTGCCGATGGGAGGTGCATTATACATGGAATACTGCATGGGAAGCTGTGCTGAATGCTGACATAATAGTTCCTAAAACGGCAAAAAATATCAAAAAAATTGTTTCGGTGGTCGGTAGTCGCTTATTGTAAAATAGTTTGGCAATGGGATATTTAATTAGCGAGAGGAAAAAAATCTTGAGGCATTGTCCTGAAGCGATACGCTCAAAACGGGCAAGGTGGCATACATTGGAATACGTCCAAGGAGAGGTCGACAGGATTGAATTGTAAAAAAAAGAAAGCATTCCACATAGAAGATGCTCAAGGCCTTAGCATAATGAATTAATTTAAGTTGCTTCCGATAGAAAGGGTAACTTCAACAGCCAGGGACACCGGGAGGCAAGTTTGTACACTTGAATAAAAACCACACGCGATGTTATTGATAAAGATGATTCGGGTTAAATACGGCCAAGCATTTTGAGTTGGGGTTTGAGCGGGAAGGTTATTAAAATTGTTCGCAACTACAAGGTCTTTAATGAAGATGACACAGAAAATGAGGCGAGCATGATGTTAACAAAAAATGATTCACCATTCACATCACTCTTGAAGGACTCCTTACAATTATTACATTAAAAATCAGACGAATCTTAGTTCGATTAAACTTCGCAGCTTTAAGATATGAGAAGTGAATGCTTCACTTTACATTCGCAGTTAATGACTGCAGGAAACTACGCTCCATATATGCATAAACTGAAACACGCGCCAAAAAAAAAGGCTCGGACAAAAAATATAATTCAAACTTAAGTTGAAAACTCGAGGCGAATATCATAGTTTCTGACTAAAAAATTTCAGGCCTTTTAAATTTGACTGCAACTGGAATTGACACCAGCAATTGGCTGAACCCACATTGAAATTGCTGTTCATTCTTTTGACCAGGGGTTAACAACGCAACACTAATACTATCACCCATTAATAGCTTTTAAATAATAAGTTTAATTTTATGGCATGAATGTTGAACCCGTCAATCACGGATACTAGATAGACAGGAGAGTACACAGTTGATAATTTATCTAACATAATCATATAATCTTATATACTATGTAATATGAAAAGACGAAATGTCTTATGCAATGTGAATGGGAGAAAGAGGGATATATGTATGATAAAAGTTAAATGAAAATACTATGGTTAAGGATTTTCGAGGCATTTTCAGAAGCTTTCCTCCTGAAACGAAAAAATTGAGGGTTAAAAATGGGGAGGATTGAGTGGATCCGCACGTTTCTCTCTCTCTCACACACACATGCGTTCTGAGATCAGCTCCAGAAACTCTCCCGACCCCACCCAAAGACTTCGCCTTCGCTTTTTGAATACGGATGCGCTCAAAAGATACGCGGATCTAATTTTAAGCGCCATGCTGAAAATCGAACGTCATACGCAAAAAGCTTTCCCCGCAGAGGAAAATAGACATCCGCTGGGTTAGTTTGACCGCTATTGGAAAGCTCAATGCTTGGGTTGAGGTGCGACTGGGCGACGGCTTCGTCCGGATTCAATTCCCAAGCCAGCAAACAAAAGCATCATCCGATCGAGCCGTCATCTCGCGCCATTATTTTCATCGACAAATTCCAAACGATATAACGAGAAAGCTCCTGCACACGTAAATGGCTTTTGAAAAAAATGCTTGTCAGCAATTGGGGAAGGTGTGTATGTGCATGGGTAATTTAAGAGGCCAAATAAGGATTTAAGTATCACTATTTCTTGCACTAGGTATTGTTTTACTGCACCTGTTATGGAGGAGAAATAAAACTATGACATGGATTACACAAAGTACGTCAATTACGTGATGAATTTACTCAATCATAGTTTCTAACTAGATTTTCGCTCTCTTCTATATAGATACAGTTAAACACTGATAAAAACAAGAGCATTTTTAAACGCGATTCGGGCGAGCTTCAGTATTGACGAGGTCAACCAAAGGCCTAATATTCCACGTGTCGTACATTACCGCAAGACTGAATCAAGAGAAAGTACGATTACTTCCAGAAAGCGGGTAAAGGCGAAATGAAGTACATTTCGTAGACAATGTAATAATTAGCCTCCTCTTCAAATGTCACACATTAAAATTTTATGCTGAACTTCAAGAAAAGGCGTTTCATATGCCCAGGACGATTGAAGAAGACTCCATTCAACGGCTATGAATTAGGACTTTTATTTATTCATTCCTCCGTCGGTTGTCTAGCCGTTTACCTTTGACGAATGGATAAACATCCACGAGAAAAGCCTGACACGCTCTGCTAAAGAAGAAACATATGCCAGAAGAAAAATATGACTATAATCGATACAAGAGCATGTATATAAAAATAAACACTACACTCCGATGGACTGATTTCGGAAAAATTTAATCGAAATCCCAATTTAACAAACCGAAAACTATTAAGTTAATCACAAAGTTTCATTAAAATGAATTGCGTACTGTGGTGGTCTGGATAAACACCTCACACGCAGTCTTACTCATCTCAAGATGCTATATATGGGCGGGGCATAAGAGAGCCCAGCTATTTCCAGCCAGTGACTCAGGTGTCAAGTAAGCTTCGCAAGTAAAAGGGAGGCAAACCTCGGGAGAGACAAAAAGCAATACCCATTAAACCACTTTCGACGTGTAGGATTTAAGCCAAAGATACGGCGGTCACACAATCCATTCCCGTGAATAGTGAACATACGGCTTCTAAGATACCGAAGGAGATCTCTAAACCTTTTATTGGCGACTAAAGGGTGATTCTCAATTCCCCAATATCATCAGCCATCGCAAAAAAAGGTTGCGAATATGATATAAAAATTACTAGTTTTGAAATAAAGGCATTTGCACTGACATTCTTACAGTGTATTCTCAACAGCTCGCGCTTCAGAAGTTGTCAAGTAAAGGTCTTGGCCATCCAGGTTCCTTTTACGAACGTTCTAGTCTGTGTCATCGAGTAGGGCGAGAGGGAGATCAAATGATACAATCCGCTAAGATAACAACAGTTAGAAGTCTTGATAGTCATATCATTAAATACCTATACCTATCGGATGATTAGACGAAAAATACTATTCAGTTGAAATCAAGAAACATCGTAGCAGGTATCAGCAGTTAGGACATGACAAGTTAGGTAAAGACAACAAAATGGCAATTGAATGTATCTAATAAAGGAATCCAAGTAAAATTTAAGTAGTTTCGAGCACGGTCATGATCAAATAGTTTTCTTATTTAACATCTCATTGCGATAATAATATTATCATTTATTAGTCTAACGTTTAATGAACGTTTTGAAAGGCCACAAAAATTAAACACCCTTTCGTATCCCCGCCTAATGACATCCGAAACCCCGAAACAACAATATCCCTCAAATTCCATCGCCCTTCATTAAGTTTAATATACTTATACCCTGACTAACTTAATGTTCTACTTCCAATCACAGTTCATTGCATCCCATTAACAATTAAAAATGATCAATACCTTTTTCTCCCAACAATCCTCTCCCAATATTCCCAGTACTACTTCGTTTGTTTTCCTTTCCGTCCATTTTATATTTTCCACCCACACATGACAAAGCCTCCAATCTACATACGCGTCTATCGTCTTGCTCCAACAAGCATGATTCCGCGACGCACAAAACCTCGCTCAATACCTAAGTTTTCACTCTTTTCTGAGCATCCTTCATCAACGTCCCTATCAGATTCCCTCCTCTTCGTGAATGCTTATTTGCCGCCTTCTTCTTTACATGTCCCTATTTACTACGACTATCTAGTTCCAAAACACTTCTAAGCTGTACTACAAGCTCTAGTTTTGGCATTCCAATTTCAACACCTATCCTAAATTTCCTCATTTTCCAAAACATCACAACCTTTGTTTCGCCTACTTTGGCTCTCTTAAAGACAGAAATTATTTATTTTAAGCCGCTGATTGAAATATCTCACAGACGAGCAGATTTTGAGGTACTACATCATTTGATCATAAGAGTACATCGACAGATCCTTGGTACCAGTGGTGATTCATTCGGTCATTTAAAGAGCAGTTTCCCATCCGCACTCCGGTCCATGAAAATCATACCGCGGACCGCCTGCAATGGACGGATTTCATTCATCCCATAAACACGAGGCAGCCAAGTGTCTTAACCGAAGGATACACGCGAGATAAAATTCCTTCCCAGTAACCCACGGCGTGGCTCACTTTGGCGCGATGCGCCGAGAACGACGAGAAAGTAGAGGACCGTGGAAAAACGCATCTCCCCGAGCGGCGAGATAAAGGAGTCATTCCCCTCCGGATAAGTCGCACGCGAGAGGGGTGAGCGCGAATGAATTCCCCCCCTCAGGGTCATTGCTTTCTCCGCCAACTCGAGAGTGGTGCCTCGAGGCACACCCCACTCCCCCCTTCCCAGATTTCTTATACAGTTAAGGAATCTCCACGAGGAAGGATCTTCCTAATCAGGAACCACAGTAATGCACTATCTTTTCGTATAGGTGCAAAGAGAAGATTAGTAAAAAACGTACACGAGGCATATTCGGTAAGTTTGGGCCATTCATTTAAATTTTAATAATGGCGAATCAGAACAAAGTTTTACGCATGCAGCGCCATCTACTGATCGTTTGCGAAGCCACAGACGTCATTGTTTTGATTCAATAGTCGTTTGCCTGTCTGTGAACGCAGATGCGAAAATCGTTGCTTGTACTACGATACCTTACCCTCTTCGCTAAAGAGCTCCCCCATTGATCCTGCTTAGAGTTTTCTATGCTACATTTTTTGACGGTAATGAATATTGTCTTTGAACTCTTGAATTTATAAATCGATTCATTGAGGCGGGAAGAGGAATAATAAAACTGAATCGTAGAAACGGCGAACTGTTTTCTTCGTGCAGCAATAGACACGCTACTTTCTCTGCACCACAGCCATCAACAGAACTTACGTGCCACGAAGTCAGAACGAATAAGTGTAATAAGAAATAACAATCTAACATACATGTAATTATGCGTACCAAATGACCAACCATCACCGGCGAAAGAAGGATTGTGAAATACTTGAAACGAGCAAAGGTATTCACCATGTTGTGTATTCATGATTACGTCATTTTGCCAATACTTCGAAATCTTAGACCTTTGTCCCGTGGTATTTCCACCGAAATTTGGAATACACACATTGGCAATCGACAGCCATTAGCTCACACGTAGGACAAAACTAGGTCCAAACCTAATTCGCGGGATTCAACCCTCTCCGGTCAACAGCATAGATTACGAAACCGAATTATTTAGCAAGGCACACGTAAGAGTAAAGAAGCTTAAATAATATTTTATATAAATGTAAAAATCCTTAACGGTAGGCTTGCATTGAATATATAGGAAGCTACCGTAAGAACTTAGAAGACATTTGGAGTTACGGAGGACGTGACTGTTCATTTGACGCCGAACGCGAAAGATGGCCCACGTTCATAACGCCAGAAGCTACCCAATCACGGGCGAGAGCGAGTCCAAAAATTCCATAATCACGCACGATCATGGCCGACACTCCAGGGTCATGAGTACACCACAAAACATACGATACTTATATAAGCACACCAGCTATTCAACATTGAGGTGAAGTTGACTGAACTCGTGAGGGAAAAATCCGTTTCTTCGCGATTATTTAATTAATTGAATTAATAACCGAGCAATGATATTAATCTCCTACTCGTCGACGTCCATATTTACGCATAAATTTTCATCTTATTACCGCTATTACATCAGCTGTTTTTACAGGTGACCTCCCTGGTTCAGTATAGACGGATTAATCCTACTGTTGTACAAGGAGAAAAGAAACCTATGCTCTGAATGGTTCTAGTTGCTCGGGAATGCGAACGATGCACCTATATCTGTGCAGGTAACGGCAAAGTTGAGTTCTTACGTTAAGTTGTTATTTTGACCTGGCCTGAAGTCGTATCTTAAGTATCTAATTTTAAGAAAGAGGGCGGTTGAAAGTTTTTTCATTTATCATATAATTATAATAGAAACACATTAACTCGACCACACACGCCGGCGTTACATATACTGAACGTATGGTGAAATTAATCTCAACTACATTATCTCCAACGGATAGTATATGGGTAAGCGTTAATGCCATATAATGCATTAATCCGTATCTTATTTCCGAAAGCCCAGGATAGATGCAAAATTACATATTGGGTGCTGAAAATTAGCATACTGGTTTAACACAATTTTAACTCATTGCAAACAAATTCCTTGCCGAGATGTTCTAAAACATTATTTTTCGCAAAAAAATTTAGAGTTTGCACCACGGATGGAATAATGGCATCTTTTCGATTATAAATTCATCATTCATGTCGAAACCACAAATTAATGGACACTGATTTCTATGCCAGAAAAAAGGAAGGCGTAGTTTTCTTTTGCCTAATAAAAATTGGAATTTCTTTTGCACGAAATCGCGTGTTTGAAATGTTTCCATAGCATTTCCAAGAAACAGCTCGACGACCACTTCAATGAAATGGAGTTATGGACTTTTTACCACAAAAAGGCCAAAATACATGCTCCTTATCTCGGAGGCTTATATATGGTTTGGGGGGGGGGGGGGTAAATTCCACTAAAATAAGGTGACCTTCAATGGGCCGAATGAGACGTTAGTTCCTGTTATTACGAGAACTATACTTGCCGCTTATTTGAGTTTCATTGCAATTTAAAATTAATTGCTTTTGGAAGACAGCACCCGAGTTTTTCTGAAACATAAATTAGAGACGGACCTCGAGTAACACTAACAACGACAGAATACATTTCTTTACCTTGTAGAAAAAATTTTCATACTAGACATGCTTAAATATTTCTGGAACAAAATAAATAAATTCATACCGAGAGAGAATAAAAAAAATAGACTTTCAAAACATCAGGCTCAGTTAAATCGAAGTGCTCGTCAACCGATTCATTATAGAAACAATCAAACCGATATATTGAATGATTTTAGACGTGAGAGTAAGTCTTGCCTATTACAGTGTGTGGAATTCGCACATAAACCTACGATAGGGCGTTCCCTAGGGCGTCACTTTTTCGAAGAGGCTCTGGCACTAGGAAAATAGTAAGTCTAGGTTGAATCGGAAATCTAACCACGGCACTCAGCTCAGTAGCCCAGCGCTCCACTTACTGGGTTACCACGCTCTTCATTGAGGCATGGAATATCGATTCATAATAATAATACGACTATATTGAGTCGATACTCCTCGACAGCCCTTTCGTCCACCTAATCACCTAGTCCAGACTGATTAAAATGCATTTTCGCTAACACGGATTAAAATTTTTTTAATGATTTTAGTCCACCGTTTAAGTTAGGGGTTAAGATGGATACATACGAAACACAGCTACATTTATAAGCCTTCCAAACAATCTCTACGCCCCACCCTACATTAAACAATGTACTTCATTGCCACATGCCCATTCTCACATATCCCCCTCATTATCACAGTGTTCTGCAACATTCCATCGCCAATCAAAATGCTTTTTCATTCACCTTTCGTCTCCTTTGGATTTCTTCCAATAGGCCCCCCCCCAACGCAATTCGTACTACTTCGCCCCGTTTTCCTTACCGTCCATTATAAGAATAAATCAATTTCATACAGATAAACAGCAATACATACTAGAGTTAACAGGGCAAAAAGTTCCGAATGCAATTAGCGCAAAAATCGAAAAAAAATCTCGCACAAAGTCACTCAAGCGAAGAGGAAACAACCGAATCGGCAACATCGCACCGGTTGTAGGAGAGAGAAGGGGAAAAAATGATAAACTGAAAAAAACCAACGAAATTAACGGCGTCACATACCTTCTTCTTCCCCCAACCCCGAAAGAAACAAAAAAAGAAAACGAACGTGATGCACAAACTGGAAACACCACCGCGGGCATGGGTGGAAGGGGTGGGGGAGAGAGAAGGGTGCCAGGAACGGAGGAACGGTAGGAGGAGAGATATCCCACGGCGATTACAATACGGCTCTTCTCAACCTCGACCTCAATGGGGAGAAACGGGAATGAGCAAGCGGGAGGAGTATCCCCACATCCACACTACCTCGGAAGGCCCCACACTCTCTCCCCCGCCATAGCCGAGAGGGGGGCCAAACGGAGACGGGATGACCGACACAGCGTCAACTGCAGGGGGAATTGTGGTTCTTAGAAGTAATTCCGGCCCGACTACGACAATTTGCCAACACTTTTCCTTAACTTCCTATTATTACTGTTATCGGCATTCTACCGTTTAAGGTATATTTTATAGTATAAATCGATACATTTCTTTGCATCTCATGACGGACCCACCAGTCATCCGAGACACTACAAAAAACCATTCTTCAAATCGGCAAACTTATTTCTTTCCTCCATTCCACCCAACATTCCTATCCTTTTCCCACCCCATCCTCAATTTCCTAACGTTCTAAAAGAAAACCTTCACTGTTTGCCACACGTCCGCACATCAGCACTGCATCGAACTTTCTTGCTTCCAATAGATTTCTCCCAACAATCCCCTCTCCTCATTCGCCATGCCTAGCACTTCCTCATTTATTTCCATTTCATCTTTTCCATCCTTCTCCTCATCCACATTTCAAGAGCCTCAAATTGACGCTTCTCCTCTTGCTTCAACTTCCATGTTTCCGCGTCGTACATAACCACCCTTTAAAACTAAGTTTTAATGCGCCATATCAAAGTTTTGCCATGCCTTTCCTTAACATCCTTACTCAACGTCTCCGTCAGCAATTCTCTCCTCCCCGTGATAGCTCATTTGCCTGACAATTTTTCTTCACAAGTCCCTACTACTTTGACCCTTTCGGAAAAAAATACTTCGTAGATAAGTAAACTTCCTCAATTTTTGCCGTCCTAATTTTGGCGTTAAGCTTGGCTTACCTCATAACCTTTGTTTTGTTTACACTGATGTTATTACCTGTTCTCTTAGCATGCAAAAATGGTATTCCTTCGTTATTTTTAGGTTGTCAACCTTTTCAGGCAGGATTTAGTTGACACAAACTGAACACCAATACATTACTTAGCCTCGAGGAACAAAATACAACCCGACCCCGTACACAAGACACAAAAATAGTAGTACACTACCGATATTAGCAGATCAAGATGATACGATGGACTGACGCCAGCTACACTCGTGATACATCTCTTTCCTTTGAAAGGAATCGGCATTACGTAACGATAAAGATTAACTGTGACACTTTAATATCAAAATGTCACTGTTAAAACTTGCATTTAAAAAAAGGGCCATTTTTAAATGACAGCGAAATATTTCAAAAGTTCTTTCGATTCTTCAAAACCGGGAATTGCATAAAATCAATCATAACCGTTACCTAACGGATGATATACGATTAAAATCATCTAAAAACCGTCCGATTAATCACTATAACGCACCGACATTTACCACTAGTTACAATTTTCCTGGCCAAGCAAAGCGTCAACTTTATATCCAACAGTGACATTCCACGAGATCGGCGAACTGAATCGAGAGCTCCACATTTTCTTGAGCAGTAGACTTTAAAAAAAAAACTCGCGTTCTAAATAAAACTTGAATGGGTCAAGGACATTGAACCTCTTGACCCCTAGACGTCAATGACCAAGAAACGGAAGTGAAGGAATAGTTTCGACAGCAGCATTAATCCGAGACAATTCTTCGATAAAAACAACAGCAAACGATTTCAGATAATACTTAATAGTAACGTTGAGCCATGTCTTGATATTTATGTAACAAAGTACATCACGTAAAACACAAACTCTCCGCGGGAACCAAATCCACAACCAAGTTCTTGGAAGTAAATTTCTCATATTTTTTTGTAAATTACAGTTGGTAATTCGTTGTTTGTTTTATCAACGACTGTTGTCTCCACGTTTTAGAGATGGGAAGTTCTCATAGTTAGGCTCAGTGGACAAAAGATGGCAGGGAAAACTATTACCGCTTGCAAAAATTTAATTTAAAACGACCCACACCCACAACAGAGCTCCCTCCAACGACACAATCACAAGAATAGGCAACCAAAATATAACATGTCAACGGAAAATCGTCGGTTAGGACAGCTTTTCATTATGCCACTCATTTTTTAAATTTCTAACATAAGTTACCGTGGGCCTTCACATTCTTCCCCATCCCAAACAACAGACCATTCTCATATATTCCATGCCTATGTCTTTATATCCGAAAACTTTCATTACTGTCCCTTCATTCCTTCCACTGCTAGATTCGGGGTCTAAAAAACTAGCATTCATTTTAATTTCTATTAATAGCAATAAACCTGCAATGGGAGGTTTTTGATGAACCCTGGGACTACACACTAATAATCTGCACCTTATCCCCAAATAATTTACAAAATATCCTTAGACATACTACATAATGCAATAAGGTCTTTAGCTCTACATACTTCACTTAAAATAAGGGAATGACAGCGTGGAATTCGGCGAACCATCGCAGAGCCTCACAGCTTCGTGTATGACCTGCGTTATTAGAAAAGGAAAATTTTAAGACCAATAAATTCCCCGAAGAGCCCCGGTTTGTTGATTGGCTAGGAACCACGCCTCCACAACTGACTACCAACGATAAATGCATATAGTACATTTTCATTTGAAGTTTTTCATACCAGATTTTCGAACATATCGTTGAATTCCAACATGAATCACGAAAGACACTCTCCAATGTGTCCGCGACGACCAGAAAGTTCCACTGCAGTTTTCCAGGCGGAGGGAAAAGTTTCTTACTGCACCTAGCTAGCGCATCGTCCCCAGACAGATGGAAACC
Source organism: Hetaerina americana (assembly GCF_022747635.1). Taxonomy (NCBI): domain Eukaryota; kingdom Metazoa; phylum Arthropoda; class Insecta; order Odonata; family Calopterygidae; genus Hetaerina; species Hetaerina americana. The sequence goes on from NW_027286181.1 coordinate 28,367,849, forward strand.
ATTTCGCCCCCGGTTTTGCAACGCCCTGCCCCCGAGGGACCAAGCGGGTGAAAAGCAAGTCGGGATACACTTTTTATGGCGGAGCCGGACCGAGAAACTTGGTGAAGTGACGGCGGCGGGTGTGAGCGTGGGTGGATCGGTCTGAAAGACAGCCCCCTCCCTCCCACGACAAAACACCAGTCCCAACTACTCCCTTGGGGGAGAAACCTTAAGCCGAGCAGAAGTCTCTACGACGGGGCGAGGAGTGCGAACGGCAAGACGCCCTGAACAACGGACAGGTTTCATTCCCACTCGGAAAGGGAAAAGTCCGCGGAGAGTGTGGGAAGGAGAGTGCGGCGGCGGGGGAGGCAGGCAGAGAGGAGTGGGAGGAGGTCACTGTGGAGGCCTGCGGAGGGGCAGGGAAAGAGAGACGACTGCAGCAACAGATTGCCATGGGAAGTGTGGAGGTGGGTGCGGTGGAGGAGAGAGGGGAAGGATGGGTTTACACGAGAGCAGAGAGAGAAGGAATCCGCCCAGGAGAGTGGGAGCGATGCAGCGGGAAATTACTCCGCGTAGACGGAAAGAAATTGCCGTCCTACCCTCACACAGCACGCGAAGCATTCGACCGCGCCATTTGCATCCGCGATGGGGGGAATATCCTACGACCCCATCGTGTCCACACGAAACCGCTGCCGTTTCGCCGTTCGAATACTTCGCCATCTCTCCCAATTGGTCCACAAACACTCGCTCACCAATCCTTTTCGAGATCCCATTTGAGTCTCGAAATGATTCATCCGGGTGCACGAGTCTTGGAACACGAATGCCACACAAAAATCGCACACGAGAGGTACTAAAAAAAATAACGAAGCCGTGGGGACACGAAGAAGAGTTCCCATTAAAGTGAATGGAATTCTGCTATCAATACGCAACGGGAAACCGATTCGGATTTTCGTGTGCGCTTCTGGGAGTAGAAAATACCAGCCTGCATCAATATGCCGTTAAAGAGTAGTTTCTGCCATCCGAAAGAGTATGTAAAATGCAAAGATTTGCAACGAAACTTAGAAATGATTGCACGGCAAAATGCCAATAACCTCTTACGATATATCCTAGATTAGTACTCATTTGGCAACTCTATTATACTACGCCACACTATACACCAGCGTTTCAATGTATCAATACATGTATTTCTCGCTCCACGAGAAGCACAACATTGAAAACAAAAATATGGCGAGACATTGTTGTACATATATATTGTTGGGAAGAAATATTGTTTATTCACACTGCCGAAGTATAACACTAAATATTATTCCAGACGTTACGGTAAATATGTTTGCACCGAGTTGTCAAAAAGTACGATTCAGTGCGTGGACACTATTTGAGAAACGAGTAAACCATCTACGCATGGCACCTTTTAGTCTCGAATGTGTCTGTTTGATCGAGGGCGTCCGCACTGCATTTTCTTAAATGAAATATCCAAGTTCAAAGACAGCCATTTCAAAGCTATATTCATCGATAACACGTAAAAACACAAAGCTATAATTCCTTATTTGGACTCGTCTAATAGCAAAAGTAACGGCGGCGGCGACAGCTATGCGGGAGCCTGGGAATGGCCGCTGATTAACCGACCGGAAAACTAAGCGACCTTCATCCCCGATTTCTCACGGAACGGAACCCACGATCGTCAATTCTTCACAGCTTCAAGGTTTCATGGGTCAACAGGGCAACTGCACTCGTCAACTCTTGCGATAAAGAAGATTATTCACGTTTTGAGCAAACAGCATCTCAACATCGACGGTAAAAAGATCAATAACTAGTTCAAGTTTCATTACAACCAAGCAGTAACTCTCGCTCAGAAAGAACACGGATCACACAATGTAAGTAACGGCTACAAAAAAACTACATATTACTATTATCATTAATCACATCCATGATTTTTCAAATAATAAAAATTCGAAAGTGATACAGAGAACAGTTTACTATAAAAATAATTTCATGAAGTAGCTTCTCTGAATAGTGAAGACTTTGATATGGAGCGTGGTTTTGTACGGCGCGGAAACGGTCATTTAAGTGAAATGATAGGCGTTAACTGGAGGCTTATGAACTGTGTGGAGAAATAGACAAAGGAAAACGAACTAAGTACAGGGCATAATGGGGGAGGAAAGAGGCCCGAAGGAGGCAGGATAAGTGGATTCAGAATATTTTGGTTTGCCAGGGAGTGTCGAAGACTGTAATAGAGGGGAGAAAGTTAGGCGTAGGATTGGAATATTGGATGGATGAAAGGATGAAGTATGGGGAATTGAAGAACAGTTTATTGTCGAGTTGGACGTCAGGTTTTGTTTCGGTAGGAGCAACAAAAGAAATGTATCATGTTAGTTTGAGTCTATCCAAAACCTTGCTTAACCTTTAAACTACCTAAAAAGCAAAAAAATGGTTATTTTGTAAGCAAATTATTCATTTTATTAACTGTTTTAACAAACTGTGCAGAGAATCGACGGCCATTATTTTACAAGACGTGGGAACAAATATTTGTTGTTAATAGGAAAAGTATAGGTTTGATTCGAAGAAATGAATAAAAAACAAAAATGAAACTCGGCGTCGCAGTTTGTAGCACCGAAAAAGTTAGTTGGGCAAGGTCCTATTAAATAATCACAAATTTCCCCTATTACACCATAATCGGTGGCATGTTACGTTTGTTAGTTGTAACTTTCCTCATCTAAATCACCTACTGACCTTTTATGAGTAAAATCTTACGATGAGGGGCAAGGGTGAATTACGCTGTCCAAAAAATGTTACCGTGCACTGGCACACGCGACGTTTAATCTCCCATTTCCCTCGCGATAAGGCATCCTATCGATAAAAGGGATAATGAATCGAGGTTATCTGGCACCATTTACGCAACGTTTAGGAAACAATACGGCCCAGGGGACTGCTTAATCTTGTTAACATTGAAACGCTTTTCACTACGTCGTTTACTTGCAGATGGAATTAATCTGTGCATCATTCAGAACTAATATTTAACTTCTTAACATAAACCACGGGCAAGCCCATACGAATGTGGAGTTTTATGTCCTGTTCCTTAAGAGAGACAAAAGTGGAAGTTTGAAATACTGCAAAACATTTGTTTCACGGCCACTTTGGCTCCTCCTTGACCATTTACAATAGTTATTTAAATCAGAAGCAATAGCAATTTTATAACCATAAACAAATGGAACATCTGCAAGCAAAAATAATGAAATAGAAGCTTTAGTGTAGAGTAGGAGAGTAAGGTGAAACGTTCTCGGCCTGACACTGAGATGGCATTACAAACAGCGAAAATGTATGATTCCTGCCTGGATGCACGTGTCATTAGTTCGAAAGACAAGTTTCAACTTGTTCTATCAAGTTTAGCTTGTTTACGGGTATTGTTGGAGTACCAGTGGAGTAAAATTCTTCGTTTTGCATGGATTAATCCCTATGGAAATTCATCCGAGGTTGACTTTAAGTTTACGGAGAGACTGCTCCTTCAAAGACAACCGTTCAAAATTGGGAAGCTGAATTTAAACGTGGTCGTAAATCCCTCAAAGATGACCCACGTGAAGGACGGCCAAAAACCTCAAACACACCGGCAACCATCGAAAAGGTGCACGGTATCGTGATGGACGATAGGCGAGTTAAGGTAAATGAGATAGCTAAGGCCGTGGGGGGATATCAGAAGAAAGGGTGCGAAACATCTTGCACAAAGAATGAAGGATGCGAGAGCTCTGCGCATGGTGGATGCCGCGTTTGCTCGTAATATCATAATGTCAAACTAGGGGTATTCTTCATACACTTAAAATGTAAACTAACAAGCCTGGATCCGATCTTTCCAGTTTATTTAGCAAGGATTTGAAAACAAAAATGCACCCGACACACCAAATTGTTTTTAGGACACAAAAGTTACTGTTTACTGGATTGCTGGGCCTTAAATGTCTCGCGATGCGGTTTTGTGACTGACTACTAGCAGACAATTAACAAAATGGGTTCATTTATAATTAAAAACAGTAAATTTGATGGGAATTTTCTAAGCCGCTGTCTTCCGGGCTAGCGCGTTCAAGAAGAAGAAATGGGCGATCCCTCCGATTGTCGCGGTCCTCTTGCGTCTCGGGGCGCCACTGAACTCGCTCACTCACGGGGCCGTGAATTTTTAACTCCCAGAGTGAACCGGAGGAGTTGCAGACCTGTATTTATACTTGCGCGACACAGTGTCACGCGTTCGAGCCCTGTCATTAGGTCACGCGTACGTTTGGGCACAAAATTACTATTTTAAGCCGTCACTATCCTTAAATTTTGAAGGCTCACTCTAGATTACTGGGTGCGAAAGTTTTGAGGAAGATACGAATTTGACGCGGGATTTCTTCTTCAACGCTAATTAAAGATTGTTCCAGCTAATGTAAATGAATGTTATGATATGATATGCACCCAGTCGAGGAAAAAAATCCACGATTACAAGATGGCCAATAGAATGTTTAAGCGGCGGACGTTGAGGAATGCACCACTGACGATTCCTCATTTTCCAGCACTCCTGACACATTAAAAAGATAATGCCACTAGGCAGAACATGATTCCAGCAAAAAAAAAACGTTTATTCCTGGGAAAATATAAGTGCTTATTTTTTTTATCTAAACACCCGGTTCTTTCCTCAATCATTTTACACACAACCGTTGTTTTTGGAGACAAATTAAGTTCTAAGCATGGTGGGGGAGGAGAACGGGTTGTAGGGAGAAATTTAATGGAGGCAGGAATAATAGACCAACGGGCATAATGAGTGGCAAAGAACTGTTGAAGACTATGGCGGAGGGTGAGATTGTTGGTAAGTCGAAGTAATGGGAAAAAAAGGGCGGAGTTTTTGGACGGAATGATATGGATTTGAAGAATGGTTAATTGTGACATTCTTTTTTTACATAAGGTGCCTGTCATCAACCCCTGTCTCTTTGAAAGCGCTTCTTTACCCTGTTGCAATTATTCTTTTCATTTCCCCACAAATATATACATACCCTTAAACCACTTCCAATATAGATGAATTGTTCTACCTATTCTAGTTCATATCCCGAACTTTGATGTCTATATCTCAGCAGTCCCTTTTCTTCAGAATCTCATTACAATTCGTTTTCTAAGGATTAATTCTCATTCCATAAGCCATATTGATTCTTGAAGGCGCCAAGCTATTACTGTAACCCTTGGTCGGTGTATTAAAGTATGAAATTTGTACCTCCGTCATCTTAATATCACAAATTAAATGAAATATGCCAAAGGGCGATCGAGCCGGCCAGCCAAATAACACGACCAATATTGTCACGAGGGATTTTAAGAAATACTTTGCATTATGGGTATTCCTGTTCTACGTGATTGGCCTTTTTTTTACAAATGATTCTATGAAAAAAATTTTAAAAAAGTCGAGTACGTGCATACGAAGCAGTGACCCATTCGGCGTACCAACTTTTTTGTTTTACTTCACTTACTTTACTTAAGTTTTACTTCACATACGCCAAGAACCTGTAAAAACCCTTTTCAAACAGCTTTCTCTTAACGAGCAGTTATTATTTACAAAATTATAAAAAAAACTCTTGTCCTTCCCTCTGAACCCTAGACGCCATTCTGGCCACGACTGAATCATTACAAAGATTTTTCTCCCTCTCTTCAGAGGAAAAAAAAGCGAATAAATTTGGCAGAAGACGCGTTGCCCTTGGCTAAAGTGACGAAATATAGGACACGGCGGTGAAATCACGAGTGAACGGCAAGGAAGATGATCTCCCCCACCGAAAACATGAGACTGGGCAAACTTCTCTCCATCTGCGCGCATCAGCGACCGAGAAGAGAACGGATTACATGGGCAAGGGCGCGCGGAAGGATTTGGGCCAACGCGCCGTGGATATTCGGCGGATTCCGTGGGACCGTTCACACATCCAAAAACACAAACGGAACCGAAAATTAGAAGCCAATTGGAATCTTTGAGGAAACAAAAAGTCCGTGGGAAATGAAACCACGCCGAAAACAAATCCGAAGGAGAAAGTTCCTCCGGCGGAAAAAAGTAACATTATGTCACATCCGGTGAAACGGAGACTGAAAACAATCGGGAACGAGTTTTCCGCAAAATTCCATCCCTTTGACGAACGGATTTCACTCTGGGACTCAAATAGTGACTGAGCTTAGACCGTCTGCAATAAGAAAATCAGTAATAACAATTATGAGTGCACAGCCGCTTAAAATGGCGACTGAAACTTACCGATAACCGCGGAGAATGAACTCGAGCACGGTATTACGAACCAATTATCCAGCTTAAAGATTTGAGACATTTGAAAAATCAAGTTTATATTCCTATCTTAATTGGAGGAAGGCAATCAAATGCCTTTAGAAACTGGGAAACACGGTTGGGCAACGAAACCGATATTATTAATAATCAGAGAACATTAATGATAGAACTGAAATTCAATTAAACTTACGTCAACCCATTGAACAACTAACATAATCGAGTTAATATATTAAAATAATGGCCCATATCTCATTGGTCATATAACATATTCCATTGAAAACAAACTTCCAAACAAATCTTTCCACCAGGCATTTATTTGATAGAAACAGACAGCGAATTTCAATTAAAACAAACTATTACGGAAAGAAAAAAACAGCTATGTTAATTCCAACTAATTTTTTCATTTGTATCATCATAAGGAACTGACGATGACACAATGTAATGAAACCAGAGTCATAAAATGAAGTGGAATTAACATAGCTGTTTTTATTCTCCCTCCGAAAGGGATAAGTTCCACAAAGGAAAGTCTGAAATTACAATCAAAAGTTTGTTTTAAAATACCAGTATTTGTCGGAGGAAATAAACGGGTATAGGAGTCAAGATATTTGACACACACTGTCAATATTTTACAGTCAAGGGAATATAATCTTTGCCGTTCAATGACTTACAATGACAAGGAGAGTTTATCCAAAATTTTAGATGTCAACATTACACGGATTGAGGTTTAAAATTCCTTGCATTGATTCATAAATTCATTTTAGAAACTTTCGACTGTGAGAAACCGGACCTTTAAAATATCTGAAAAGCCAAATAACTAGGGAACGGAACGGATTTTCCTCCATTCCCCGTAAAAATGCTCGCACCTCTCGCTACTCGTGGACAGGGGATGGGCAGTTGAATACTAACAACTAAAAAAATAATCAACTGCGTCCTCCAACTCCAATACCGAATCTTCGTAAACTTTGGCCATTAAACGCTGTTGAAACTTCAAAAGGTGGGCGCTTAAATTTTCTCCTAGCTAAGCTGTAAATACGAGATGAATGACATACGGGCTCGAAAAGAAAAACCCCGCGATTCTTTTACCGAGGCCTGGGAAGGAGCGTCAAGAGTTGGGAAGAATCGCGGAGAGATGAATGAAAAGACCGATAGCCAGCAATTATCCGAGTCCTCAGCAAGCCGGAAATTCTTCGTGCATTCAATAAACCGGAGAACAGCGAAAGTTTAATGCCCGCACACCCCAAGGGGATGGTCAAAAAACGGGACCGATTCAGAAGGAAGCTGTACTCGCTATTTTAAGTCATTATTTTTAGAGCAGCAACACGAAACAAAGGCACTCCGAAAAACAACCACGTAGAAAGACAAAGGTGTTTACTGTGCAGAAAATCATGGAAGGTCTCAGTGTAACGTTCATGACATATGATACATACATCACTCATTTTCCCATTTCATCGCTGATTAATTCGTAAAAACAAATTTTTAACGGGACCCAGTTTGAGCTCTAATACGACTATATTAAATCAGAGAACTGACTGGAAAAATATCTCGACTAACAGAAAATCGTCACCATTGATCAAATTACTTGAAATACTACAGTAACAGAAAGCTACGGTTAGCATTAGCGGTTTCAGAATTGTCAAAATTAATTCACGATGACTCCATTTCTAGTTAAGTACGGACCGGTGTCGTATTTTTTAAAATTTTACCCGTTTCGTTCGACAAACCAATTTATTTGGAAGATACCCCTTACTAAGTTTTTTCGCCGAACAAGCCTGAGGTGTTTTGACTGAGTGAATTAAATCATTTGAAAGGAAATGACTATATGATGCAGGGGATTGATACTTCCACGAATCAAATACAAGAAACTCGTTATACGTGAATCACTCACGGTCGGAGGTTAAATTAAAGATTGAAGCTCTGGCATAAATCTTTAGCAGTGATGTTGAAAATGTATTATTACCCACACGTACTTCGATAGGAGAGATCAAGTAGATAAAATTACAGATACAATGAGTAGAACAGATATATTTAAGATGTCATTTTTTCAAAGAACGATAAGGGATCATAATAACATTTACCGACCGCGGTATAGTCATGTTAGGGTAAAACTTATCCTGGTGTGTGTTTACCCCTGCCGCATACCCTAGCGGTGTTTTGCAGGGTACACAAATGAATGACTAAACGGTGCGACATGGTATAACACACACATATATGACATGGGGTCCAGGGTCCCGCGATGAAGGCTAGCATGGTTAACTAATCCAACATTCAATTAAATTACTATCACACACCTGTTTTAGATGTATTCAGGTTCCTTCCAAAACCCACCTCATTAGGATAGACCTTGAATGAATGAAAAATGTTAACACTAGAAAATTACAAGACCACGGTCGTTTAAACCAGGAACGTTAAGTAACCATTGTCGCTCCAGTACTTTCATTCTGTCGCAGCAAAAGAAATTTCGATTGAATTTAGACCCGAGATAGTCACAGTCAGAAAAAGGAAATTGACAAAATAGGCACGATGAGCCAAAGAGAATACCAGAAATTGACAGAATTATCTGCAATCTATTCGACGAAACCTTTCGAAGATTAAAACTTGCAAGATTGATGCGACTTAACGGCCGTTAGCCTAGATAGATTATCATGAAATTTTTAAACCTGCACAATTCTTGTTATCACTTGAATAGGCAATTCACTCAAATCACACCTTAATCTCAATAAACCCACTTTCATCACCTCATCCGAATTTTCTTAATTACACGTTATCGTTGAAAATGAAAACCTTTCTTTCGGACAGGCAGGATTGATGCCATGGTTAACTCGATCTTATGGCTTCGGATTGAACATCTGAAAAGATATTAAGGACTATCATCATTCACTGCTTCTTTTAGCCAGGCGTAAAAGCCAGTTGATGGCGATATAGTAATGCATTGGACCGGAAATGTGATGACGGATAAGATATTTCGTTCGAGATAAATAGGAGGGGTTTCGTTTTCCTAAGCAAGATGAAGATCTTAAGCTATCACGAAGTGATAGCGGGTTCGAAAACACATTCCTTCCCCTCAAGGAGCCATTCTTTCGACCCAATTATTTGAAGCCAGGTCCACCCACGCATCTTGAGGGGTATAGTTATCTCTCAGCTGGAAGGGCAAAAATAAAAAGAAAAATGAAATTTCGAAACGCTTCCAGCATGTTCAGAAGCGATGCCTTCCAACACCAACAAAGACGGATTCGAATTTCTCTCTCTCTAATGGGTTCTCGGAACAATAAATATTCCTTCGTTCGACGGCTGTTAATGATTTGACGGATAGAGGAAAAGTTTTACTACGAAGGAAAATTTTCAGACGCACAAAACCAAGAGGCCATTACAATTAAGATACTCTATGAAAAACTTAACCGAATTAACTTTCAATAATGAGCATATTAACACTGATTTAAGCTCAACAATAAATTGACGTTAACACAGCAGGTTAAATATTGTGACCAACAAAACAATTCTCAACGCATGCCTCACACTAACGAAGGATTATTTTCCTATTTTAGTAAATGTTAAGTACTTCATCATTCAGATTACATATTCACCAGATTTCCTTCCATTTTTGCAGCATCGGAAGCTTAGATTTGCTCGTTTCGGATATCAGAATTTAGATTTAACACGTTCCTCCATATAGCACTTGTCAGACCTAATTATCCGTCTACAAGTTGGGAAACGTCCTCACGACCACCACGGCAAGCGTAATTAATTCTTGGACTCAGGTTCAACTCCTATCGAGCCTGCATGAGTTTCACGAATACTGACAGTGGGGTTGATAAGAAGCCTTTTTCCCATTAAGACCAAAGCCTTTTTCATTTGGTTGGACGTCGAAGTGGTGACACACATTTAAAGAGAACAGAATAATGCCAAAGCGGTGAGTCACTTCAAAATTCCTCCCCTATCAGATTCAATCTCCTATCATCACTGACTTAAATTATCGATTTGCCTTAAACAGTTTGATGATGCCTTCATAACATTTTACCAATTGCTGACAATTAACCTTCAAATAAACATTACCATCTAAAGATAATAGTGACCTTTCCACTCCCAAGAAATAAATATCATGATTACGCCATAGCGTGACAATTTTCAGGTGATCGCTAAGCTGCAATTAAAGCAATGCTACCAGGTACATGCACGGCGGTATTAACCATAACTATGAAGATGCAGTGGGCATATTAATCAACTCTACATTTAACTATTCTTCGTTTTATTTTAATTTTAGATCAGACATTACATAGAAATTTCCATCGTTTTACTACTGGTGTTACTTTCATTTACTGTTCAGCCCCACGCTGATATTCTACACTCAGTGCTATTCATATTCCACAGTAAGATTATGAAGAGATGCAATGGATTCGTAGGTCATGACACTTAAAAAGAAACTTGCTTCCTCCAGCGAATCAAACAGCGGGGAAGCAAGAGGATAACAGTGTGACAGAATGATCCGACGGCCGCATTTCCGCCATGTCTCGTAACAAATGCGCTCTTGATAACTACCCGAACGATTTAACCTCGATATTAAGTAATTTTTCCCTGCGGCGAGATAAGCGCGCAAACAATTCAAGCCGACGAAGTGGAGGTCAGGGAGGATGCGGACTAAGACAAAAAAAACCGAGCCCCAGCGAGCGCTTTTGCACGGATTCCCTCGAGTCTCTGTCCCATTCGCTCGGCGAATGGGGCACGCCGTTGTGTGACAAGCATCCCGTGTGATCCGGCCATTCACATTTCCTCCACAACAGGAACGAGACAGACGAGGCCGAGAGAGCGCGCGCGCTCCGTCATGGGACAACAATTCGAGGTCTGCCTGGTAACCGACAGACAACAAGAGCTGCTGGGAGGGGGAGGAGTGTGGATAACAGCGGCGGCATCTGCTCGCCAACGGGCGAAATGCGACTCCCGCTTCCGGCCGCCCGATGAAGACTTTAATATAAATCACTCACGCGCTCCAATCCCCTTCCTCCGCCTTTCCGCGTGCAACAACGGTATTCGGCCGCCGCAGCTCAGCCTCGAAGATGCGCAAAACCGCGACTAGAGCACCTGTGGCCCCCCAGTCCTCAAAGCTACGAGTCCATTTACCAATTACCTATATTTTTCTTCGAAACAACAATGGAATTTAAGTAACCGGAACAAAATTGTTGGGGTTAGGTCCGTTTTGTTACGCATGCTTTGACACAAACACGGGTAACTATGAGATATTCCCAAAAAGTATTTTACTCAATGGATAGACCGCGAAAATTAAGATAATATTAGTAGTGTGACGCACTAGTGTACATTCATACCAAGAGTAAAAGAGAGTTCAGGCGTGAAATACAGCGTATTGGTATGGGAGTGGTTTATTTCACCGACACAAAACTTTTTCGCGATCTTTTAAGTCACCCCTTAACATTTAAAAATGGACAAAAAAGGGGGTTTGTAAAAAAATGATTAGATACTTTTTTCATATTTACATCGTATGTTACGAAACATTGACGCTTAAGACAAGACAATTGCAGATTCCAGTCTTTAAGTAGGAGAAGAGTTAAGCTGAAAATACAAATACCAACATGCCCGATAAGAAGTACAAGGAAGTATGCATTTGAATCAATGGCCATGACGTAATTATGCCTTCGTTTTCAGCAACAGGTTTACTTGCGTGACAGTTTCGCGTAAAGCGTCGACCTCACTGATCAAAACTAAGCAGTAGGTACAGCGTGAAGATTTTTATCAACTCTAAAACTTATACGGAAAAGCGTATTATGCCCGAATGAATACGGGATGGTTGGAAATCTTAAGGAATAGGATTGAATGGAGCGATGGAGAAAGGTATTTCTCCCTCGATTGAACGCGTCAAAACCCACTGCCAACTCTGACACTCAACCAACCCCGAAGGAACGTGGCTAAGTCGAATATCTGATAATTTGACTAAAAAAATGTTTCAGTAACGGTGCGATTAAAACCTCTTCTTTTCTGTTTATTATCGGTACAAATAATTACAAATTAAAATTTCTTTTACGAAGCACGATGAATCGTTATTAATGGAAATATTTGGCCGAAAATACAATACGTTGCAAACAAAATTCCTCGCTTTCCTGAAAATAAAGATGTACCGATGCGATTGTTCATAATATTTTCGAATTGAATAGCTCCGAATTTCCCAAATGTGCACCAATGCAAGTTTAAATACCAAAACGGGTAAAGTTCACGGGCAAATGATGAACTTATGCGCCAACGAAAATCGTCGACGCAAGGAGATAAAAGGGTAAGATGAGAAAACGATAAAAAAACTCTAAAAAAAAAAGGAGATGGCCACGGTGAATATAATGAAAATTCGACAAGAGCAAAATAAAAAAACGTGAAAGATCTTACGCTACAATATTTAGTTGAACGATGTGTTAATCAGGGGATATCAAAATGATCATTACAGCATGTCAAGATAAATAAAATAAAGGGACCACAGATCGGTAATATTCTCCATTTGCGTATTTGAGAATGTTCTTTCTTGTTTATCAAAATTGACAGCGATTACACAATTGAGTGGACCACCGTCAAATAATGCCCGTTCTAATCTTTGTTTTAGACACGAATTTCACATTTCCTTAGTTACTGTGGAGATAATTTGGCAGTTTAGCTGGTACATTCATTGAGTACATTTTTATCAACATTTTTGCTAGCACGACCATTTTTTTATAGATTTAGAACCTTTCACGCAGAATTTCTTATACGGGTTTTCATGATCAATCATTAATCACGCCTCTTTGTGTCTATCGAACCACATAATTTGAACCTCATTCCTCCGTTTAGCGTTCTCAAATTTAATTCCTTTTTGTATACTTCCGTTATATCTTTACTTCGTTGTACGTTCTGTGAAATTTCTGGAGTACATAGTTTAATGGATTTCAGACTCGATTTCAATGGGAAATGGGAAGGATGACCATGGGGTCAACCACACGAACGCTAGCGCTCGAAATGCGAGGCTATTTTTCAAGCCCCACTTTAAAAAAAAATGGAGATAAGTACGGTTGACAAGCTGAAAGGAAACAGCAACCGGGTTGTGACACGCGGGCACGAGCGAAAAAGCAGGCAAACGCGATACGTCACGAGCTAATGTCCCGGAATGTGAAAAATTTCTACTGGAAGGGGGAGGTGGCGGCTTCGCGAGGGACAAAAATGCCTCTTGAGAGCCACTTTCAGAGATAGGACAGGGACGAAAGCCAATGTCGCAATTACAGAGTTCAAACAACCTGTTCCCCAAGCAAGTGCATGGGCACGCTTTCTGATTAAGATGACACAAAACAGAAACGGAGGCAAATATATAGAGGAATATTGTGCTGAGAAGTAACAGCTTTCACTGGGCCCATATGGAATTCCCCGATACAATAAGTTTAATTCACCAAAAATACACGGGCATTTCCCAGTTTTCTCATTCAACCTCTAAAAATAACACGGGTTGTCGTACACTGAATTGGCTGATTTTGGCTCCAGAGAGTCATCCATACATGTCTAAGACGCCCACTAGTGTCTCATCCATCCATTTAGTCCCATTACGTCCTCATGGACCGAAACCTACTCGAGCAACATGTTGGGAGAAGACCTCTTATTATTTCAGAGAAAACTTGCACACCCGTCGTCGAGTTGATATCCTCAAGAGAACAGCTAGATATACCGAAAACGTTATGTATACGAAGACGATCTTAAGTTTTTTTTCGAGGGAAAAAATAAAGATTTCGCAATCCCGCGAGGACCAGGGAACACTCCATAGCCTGCTTCAAATCCGGAATGGAACGTGATAGACTTTTTTCTCCGTGCTCTAACGTCACGGGACTCCCCGTAAACGATTATTAAACCTTTCCGCCTAAGGAACGACTTTTACAGCCTCGCTTGGGGCTTCAAGCGAGTAGCCTCGCACCCGGGTAAGGAAGAGCGATTACGAGGCGAGTGGAGGAAGAATGGAGAGAAAGAAGAAGCACGGTACCCCTATCATCCTCCCACGCATGCAAAATGCGACGGTGTGGATTGTGCGGGGATGAGGTGGAGGGGGGTTGGTGGCAAGGCGCAAGAAGGGGGGAGGAGGGAGAGATGACTGGTTGCCCAGCGAGACGGCAGAGATGCAAGGCGGGGCTTAGAGGGAACTCGAGAGAGATACAGAGAGAAAAGGAAGGGGGAGAGGTTGAAACGGCTGAACTACACTGCGATCTATCGAATGAAACCCGACATGTCGATTTATCGCACGTATGACTCAAATATTCATCTCCTTAATTCTAGAAATTCTACTGATTTAAAGTTGGATTTTGGACGATCCTTAAATGCGAAGAAGTTCTTGCGACACGTGGATACATCTACTATCTCGAGAATTTCCTCGTCTGCCCTACACAATTTCATTCGGAGGTTCTTCGTAACTTGTGCCTGCCTTCATGCTGTCCAAATATCCCACTCCCTCCTTTCCTTAACCCTGCCTTCCAACATTCTCCCTTCTATCAAGGGCCCTCAACATTTCTTGATTTCCTCCATCCACTTTCTCTACTTTTTCCAAAGTGCTCCTAGCAGCTTCCTCAATTCGCTTACCAAATTATAGATCATGTTTCAGATCCACACAGGAAGTGTTTTTTTCATTTTGTCTTTTTTTTCAACACTTTTCGGGATGAGTGAAAATATGGTACATCGACTAACATCTGACGGTAGCGCTAAATATATGTACCGCCCACATTTAGACGACAGGAGTGCAAACTAAAGTCGTAAGTGCTGTCAACCTGCGAGGCCATGACGATGCTTACGTGACGTTGCCATGCGCGATGCAACGCTTTGTCTTGAAACAAATTCAAAGCCGCCAATACACTCACGGGTGACTCATACTACATTGTAATTACGAGTCTGCTTCAAATTCATCTCTCTATCTTCTATGTAAGGGCACAATATTACTAGTCATCGTGCGAGTGTTTTGTTCCGACAAAATCGGACGGAACGGAAGATTTAACACCACGCTTTTAACTAATGCGTAGCTATGCAGTAGACTTAATTTAATTTTTTCCAGTTTCACATCAGTTCATTTAAGACGATTTGAATACCTAAGAGTGAGGTGGTTTCATTTAATGTATCAGAGAAACAATGATTATTAGAATGAGATTAGATAAAAAATAGAACTTAAATAATGAACTCTCGTGTTAACAAGGGCCAACACTGTTTGGCTCCTATAAAGTCCCAAGAACGTGAACGACCGAGAGAAATGAATGTGAAGAGACGACGAGGGCAGCAGACAGGACGAAGAAGGGGGATGAAAATGGTTGGCGATTGGTTTGGGAGAGAGAAGGGAGAGGGGCATCTTGGAAGAAAGCGAAAAGGAGAGGGTGTTACGAGGGAGGTGGTGATGTCATCTCGTCCTGCCGTCAGCATGAGACGACGCCGGTTTTATGGGAGGGATGAGAGGGAGGAATTGCAAAGGAAAAACGGGGAGAGACTGAGTTGAAACAGGAGGAAATCGGAGCAACTGCCAGTGGGCGGATCCGCTACCGAAGTCGACCTTACATAGATTTAAGGAAAACGGATATCGGGAAAGCCCTATGAATAAAGTCTGCATCACGTGAGAATATCTTAACACTTTTCCGCTGTTGGACGAAGACTTCGGCGTGAACATAAACAACTTAGTTCACTACTGGCATTACAATAGGCTTGTCATGTCACACACAATTGGTTAACCTTGAGAGGACTGTGAACACGGCTAGGTTTAGCAGCCGGGTGGAAACCAGAGTACCATCGAGTAATTTTGAACGTCTTTAATGTTATGTACAGGGGTTAAGTGGAAGGAATGACTAATATTCTCAATTTCGCTCCAATAAAGTATATTAAATAAAAGAATAAAAACAAAGTAATACTAGTCATTCAATAACATTAAAAAACTTTATTGACCTATAAATAGCAGAACCTTATTGCGAGCAAGCACTGACATAACAAGACTGACTGAACAAGACTGACCGTCAATTAGAGGTATAGCACAAAATCTGTACATTACCGGGCCGCTTAACATTTTCAGAGCAACTGAGTCATATTTAGAAAATTGTAGTATTAGAATGTTGAAATTCCTTCGCGCTTTTTGTTGTTTTGCAAATTATTAAGTATCAACAAGAAATGAAAAAATGAAATTCACAACTAACTTTAAATTATTTCAAAATTACGCGAAAGTTTAAATATCGCTGAATTGATTTTTAAAAATTCAGCCGTCGCGGGTGCAGTGCGGCTCTAGGGCTCTGGCCGCACTGCTTCAGATTCGCAAGGACCAGAGTGCCCTCCAATGGTCTCTGTAAGCTTCGTAAGTCTCTAAGTTGTTCCTTCCCCAATAAAACCCTATACTGAATCGATGTCTCTTTAATAACTCAAAGCACGAAATTTCATCTCATTTTCGGAACTCATTATTAACCGCCTCAATGAAACTCCCCCATTGGTGGTGAACCGGATGATAATACATTCGAGGTCATGTTATATATTAGTTTACGTAGCAAGGTTTACAGATAATGAAATGGCTTACTTAAGAACATTCACCCAAACCCCTTCCCCGCAGAATTTCCATTACATTCAAGTTGATTATGAAATGCCGACCTGGTTAAATTAATAAGAAGAGATATCGAGTCAGCCAAGGCCCCACGCGCACCAATAAATGCGCTAAATCTGTATAATTTCCACCTTCAACACAACGAATACGCATCAAATGACTTTGCTTACTTAACACCAGACGTGGAACTATAATTACCCGCATGCCGATTAATAGTTTAAACCTTCGCCGGCTCGTTTATTATTTTAAAACAACCTTTACAATGAAAGAGGAGTGATAACATCCGTCGACGTGAATTTCTCATGCGAGTTTCAAGTATTACGGTCTTGACACCGGGCGAACTAATTTAAAACCACAGTAATCAATCCGAAGGTTGGTTTTGTCAGGTAAATACACCTCACCCAGAGTTACATTTCCTGCGCCAACATACCGTTTCAATTCAAATTTAAAAAATTAAATAGGGCTAACGTAATTGTTTTCAATGAAGTAAAAAAACCTGCAATTTCGGCGAGCCTGACAGCTAGCGAATGATCATCTAAATCCACCTTGTTGGCGACGAGCTGAACAATAACAGATTGCACATCCCCAAATCTGCGAAATCCCTTTAAATTCGTTTAGGCTTATCTCCGATTGGAAGAGTACCTATCGCTAACACGTTATAATAAGTTAGGTATAGGAAAGCTTCTGTTTACACTTAGTAATATCCGCTCTTAAACGGTTGGCATAACCGCTCTTTCGCCACCGCGGTTAGTCCTTCCGGCTAGACTGAGGGGGTAAATTCTTACGTTTCTAACGATGCACAAGAAATATAATTTTTCGCCACTTAATCCCATCATCCGTTGCCTCAGTTAAAAAATAATTAAAACCAAAAACCTCGACTATTGCTCACTTTCGAAATAAATAATCATACTTTTACGGCGACCCTCATATACTTTCGTCACGAGTCAATGGACCCAAGGTTTTTTAAACAGACCGATTAAGGCCGACCGAAGTCAGGCGTGAAGAGCAAAGACGGTCGGGGCCGCCGAATGACAGCACAGAAATAAAACCTCGTTATTAAACCCAAGTCGCTCTCTCTCTCTCTAATAATCCTTTCCATCTCGACTCGCCTACGACCTGTTATCAAGAGGACGCGACCAAATGACATGAAATGAGTTGTGTCCACAGAGAATAACGCATTCGGCACGAATGCGCGTCAGAAGCTGAACACACAAATCATATCTCACCACGGCAGCGAGTTGAGTGGAGTTAACAGGGCATCCCAATTAAACTGGGGACGCGACAGTTGGGAAACTCACTATCACAAATATAATGCCAGGATCGAGAGCACTGGGTAACATCTTCCATCACGATCAAGGTGACCCGATCTGTCTCGGGGTTGTCTTAATTCATCAATGAATTATGTATATGTCCATCCAAAAACCTACCTTAACCGGTAGATTACATTATATATATATATATATATATATATATATATATATATATATATATATATATATATAATTAGGTAATCTACCGGTTAAGGTAGGTTTTTGGATGACCATAATTACTAATTAAATAAATTGTGACCCCTAGCAAAACAACATCCCCCTCTACATCAGGTCCCTCTTCATCTCGGAGTACCTTCTTCCTCCCTTCATCGTATATACATATATACATATACTACCTTGATCAAAAATTTCCCGGAATTTATTCAGAAAATTAAAAATACAAGTTTATTCATCTAAATCTATATTGTCCCCTTCAAAGTAATCCCCATCGACTGCAACACACTTATGCCAGCGCTTGATCCAATCCTCGAAACATTTTTTATATTCGGTTTTCGGTATGTCCATCAGTGCTTCCATTTTTCCATTACTTCCTCTCGGCTGCTAAAACGCGTTCCCCGTAATGGTTTTTTAACTCGATTGAACAGAAAGAAGTCACAGGGAGCCAAATCAGGTGAATTCGGTTGCTGTTGGATGGTATTTGTTGCATTTTTCGTCAAAAAATTACGAATAATGATAGCACTGTGCGACGGTGCGTTATCATGGTGCAAAATCCACGAGTTTTCTGCCCACATTTCTGGTCTCTTTCGGCGAATTGCTTCACGCAAACGTCTCATAACGCCCAAATAATACTCTTTGTTTACTGTCTGGCCTTCTGGCAAAAAGTCATGATGCACTACACCGTTGTAATCCATGAAAACCGTCAGCATTGCCTTCTTTTTTGACTGAAAACGACGTGGTTTTTTTGGTCTCGGCTCATTTGGTGAACGCCATTCACTTGCCTGATGTCTGGATTGCGTGTCGTACTCATAAACCCACGTCTCGTCTCCAGTAATGATCCTTTTGATGAATGTGGGATCGGATTCAGCCTCGCAAATCATGTCTTTTGCGACGTCAACACGGTCTCTTTTTTGCATGAAATTGAGGTCTTTTGGCACCAACTTTGCTGCTACACGACGGAAACCCAAATCATTAACCACAATGTCTTGGGCGGATCCATAGGCAATGTTCAAGTCCTCCGCTATTTCTCTGATGGTTAATTTGCGGTTATTGACCAACATTTCTTTTACACTATCAATTTTTTCACCGACTTTCGATGTCGATGGTCTGCCACTGCGTTCATCATCTTCGATTGACTCACGACCACTTCTGAACCGCTCGTGCCACTGGTAAACGACCGTTTTTTTTAGAGAATCGTTGCCGAAACACTTTTCCAACATTTCCAACGTCCGTGCGCCACCAAATCCGTTTTTTACGCAAAATTTAATACAAGTTCGTTGTTGCAAATTTAAATCCATTTCTGCAATTGTAAAAAATCGCCAACACACACAGAGATAGATGTACTCTTGGCTACGTAACTTTTGCAAATGTCAAGTTATGACACTAAGATTTAAAGGGAATATCAACAACAGATGTACCAATTTAACAAAAAAAACAGAACTCAAATCGGAACGATGGGAGCGCCACACGGTGGTTATTCCGGGAACTTTTTGATCAAGGTAGTATATATATATATATATATATATACACACACACATACATACATACATACACACATACACACCATAAACACAGTAATCAGCCCGAAGGTCAGTTTACACCACCAAAGAAAGCCAACTTTAATTAACTACACAAACTTGGTCATTTTAAAAACACGAAAAATACACTAATTGTTTTCTTCTTTGGGGGTCGCAGTATTTCCGCACTTGGTTACTCTTTTAGCGATTATATACAGCACAACTAGTTTTAATTATAGTGTGGTGTGTAAGGCAGGGGCTGGGATGACGAAAGAGTCGTGCAAGGGATTCACATTACGAATTTTTACAACTTCCGATACCATCGCGTCTTGGTCCAACATCCTTCCCTATTTTGTAAAAATAAATCGCTGAACACTGCAATGAACATCTTTTAATTTTGCCAAGTGTTGCGGGTTCGATTCCCGCCAGGGTGGGTTTTCTTCCACCTAGGGGTTGGGTGCATGTACTTGCCTCCACTGTTTTCACTGTTCATAGCCCGCTGTAAAGGCCAAAAATTGCTTTTTCGGACTAAGGCTAAATAAATACATAGCTACCATATTTAAAGGATCAATTTATTCAGAGCTCCTTACGGTTGACTTAAGTTAACCAACGCATACATTAAGACGTTACGCGAGCATCCATGGATTTCAAATGATTGTCGCAATAATTCTCCGCTTAATAAGATCATCACCCTCGAAAGGCAACGCCTGCATTTTGAAGTTATATTACGCTATGGATAGTAAGTAACTCCAGAAAAAGGTTCGCCCCGACCTCTGAACGATAAAAAAGACGCAACATTTTACATCGAAATTCGGCAGAGAAATGAACTTCAGTTGATTTTTTGAGTCTAATAGCTTAAAACGAATTTCAGACCCACTATAGTGGGACGTATCCACTCGAGAGAGCTAAGCTGCTTAGTGACGGAATGCAGCTGCGAGCGCTGACCGAAATTCGTGGGCAGATGCCATCACCAGTGGATAAGTCCACCTTCGCTGGCGACAATGGACAAGAAATGGAGCACAGAGAGAGAGTGCATTTGCCGTACGATCTCCCACGTTTTCCACCCACCCACCCGCCCCGACTGGTCCTGGACCACTTAAACGACATTCGTAGGCCCCACCCACAGCGCAGTGCTACCTCTCCCACGCAACCCTCCTCTAATGCTATTCAGCGCAGCTCTCTGCGACTTAAAAAGGCACACCCTATGTAACAATTATTTAAATAAATATTTTCCCACAAAGAAACAGAAGCGGTATCTGCTGTGCATGGGAAATTCGGCGAAAAAACCATTATTTTCTCCGGGTTAAGTCACCCATTTTTATACGCTGTCAACAACACCCAGGAACATTTTCCTCGGCATGCGATATCTGTGGGCAGAATGTGAAATTATTAATTTTCTTTGGAATTTTTAAACGTTCTACCGATTATTTTTTCAGAAACAAGAATTATATCATATTGAAACGAACAAGTTCGCTTTAATTTTTTGAACAGTTGAATACTATCTTGTGAGTCGAACAGTTTCACGCATGGGTGGTATAAACAAGTGACCGAGAAAATATCGGTGCCCCTTCGAAAGATATGGGTTTCGATTTTGCTAAGTGCATGATCGTCTAGTGTATTTCTTCACGAAAGGGTTGGGAAGATTGCATCGATGCAAATTCACCTCGCGCACGCGAAGGACGTTATCATAGGCCAACCGAGTGCGAGAATGCTGGCGAGCTCTCTCACTCTGAAATGGGCCATGCACGCATACTCTAAATATTGTAAATTTAATGTAGTGTCTCGCTAGAGGAGTTTAGGAAATGCAAGCGATGTTTATAAGTAAATGCACATCCAAAACTCACCTTATATGGTAGACTAACACCAACGTACCAAGACTTTACGTTGCAAAGCCTTTAGGATGTTTTAAAAAAATAAGAATGTTTTGATGATTTCTGGCACTGAACTACCAAGCATTTTATGGACAACCTTAGGCAATTCAGGCAATTGAATTTCCTCCTTACGGTCCCTCTGTTATTGCTATATAGTCTATGCGGACCAGATCATTTTATTAGATAGGTAAGCCCGTACTGCCAAGCAATACATATATTCACCTAAATTCTGTGCAACACCGGAACTTTTAGTTTTTAGCGAACATTTTCTTTTCAACCCCTTTGAAAGCGATCTCTCGGCCGACCATTTAAATAAGCTTTCGAATTTCATTAAAATTAACCTAATTACGACAAATTCTGTTTAGGGGAAAATTAAGCAGTAGTAAAGGTAGTTAGGGGAGGCGACCAGCAACAGAGGCTATCTGCATTAGAAGATTTAAGTGGGTAATTTGGTAGGGATAGGGTGTTTCTGGGAATGGAGGAAGGGTGGAGACATCGCCGTTGAGCCTACTCTTAACGAAAGACTCCTAAGGGTCCACAATTCCCATCCAACGGACGGCGTACTTAAGTGTTCTCCACATAGCACCTCAATTAGGGATAGGGATACCACAGAAAAAGATCTGCAAGCCGCCAGGCTTCGAACCCAGACCCTCTCGATGGGAATCTATCAAATTACCTCACTCAAATTCCCGATTCTCGGGCACTACTTCAAACTAGACAATACTTCGTCAGGCAGAAAGGAATTAATGTTAAATCTGTTCAATAATTTTGTAGTTTTAAATGTTTTTGAACGATACCAAAATAACAATTATAAGGGAAAGGGGGGGGTCATGCTTTCGATAGCATTTTCTACATCAATTTTTACAAATACTTAAAGAAATTTGCACAGAAATTCTCCAGAAAATCGTCTGAAGCTCGATCGCTTATAGGATTATTCACGTGGCACGAGGTTCCCCCCCGCTGCAGGTTCATCAGCGGCGTCGTTGTCGCTTTCTTTTCGCCAAGTTTCTCTCGTGAGAAAGATGCTCCCGCACGCGCAGTGCATAAAAAGACTCCTCGTCACCGAACTAAACTCCTTTGAGTGAGCCAGGAGATGCAAGATGACGGGGCGCCAAATCCATAGGCGGTGGCCGCTGCCGTATTTAGCGAAGGATGACGCCGGGGATCAGAACGGAGAAAGGCGGGTGAAAGGGAAAAGTGCCCTCCGGATCTCTCCCTTAAACTGATCCGACCCCGATCAACTCGGAAAGCCGGGCACCACGCCACTTTTATCATCGACATACATTTTTACAGTCGTAGCCATTGTTTGCGACCAATAATATATTCAAAAGAAAACGAAATTCTTCACAACAAAAAAACACCTCGGAAGAAAAAATTAAACTTTCACAACAGGGATATTTAAGGTTAAGTACGCTTAAATATTATTCTATTAATATTGCACTATTCCATAACCTGGGTAGCCAACAAAAATCGGGGAACAAGACAATTTCCTATAATCTTTCACAATATTTATAAATAATACGTGCACGTTGATTTAAACCTATTGCAGTTAACTATGGTATATAACCAATTTTAGTAGCTATTATCTAAATAAATAAATTCAAACAAAAGACAAAGGAATGAATACTTTCAGAATATCTTTTGGTATCTGTTGTACGGGATTCTCTTTTAGGATATGCGAATTTGAAACTGGAAAATACGAGTTTGCTTTATATTTGGTAGCCTAAGTTTAGGATGGGTTTTGGATAGTCTTCAGACCTAACATATTCATATTTCTTAGTCTCACCTAAAGAGGCAACACGACACCCCACCATCTCACCTCTACTGCAATTCCGCGAATATTCTACCCCCTTTAATTTCATCGAACATACCTTTCTTTTCCTCCCCGTAGATCGCTTGCTTAACTTTCTCCCGTCTATAATATTAATGTAATAAACAATTTATAGCATTACTTTTGGAAATAGGAAGTATATAAACAACCTGACACCTAAACCTATTCTACATGCATATTTCCTCCATTCCGTCCAACATATCTCGTATTCTTTCCTCCGCTACATTGCTTCATCCTCGCAAAATTCATCTATCCCTACCTACTATCATAGCCTTCAGCAATCTACCTCCAATTAAATGGCCAGAATCCACTTTCTATGGATTTCTCACAACATCTCTCTCTCCCTCCCCTCCCCCACCATTCCTAGGAATAGTTCGTTTGTTTTCTTCTTTCCGTCAATTTGACCTTTTCCATGCGCATACATATACTGCAATTAAATACTATTTGGAGTTTGCCCTATTAAAGCCAAGCACCCAGAAAAGTGATTTAATTAATTATAGGCAATAATTTTTAAAAATTAATTAGATAAACAGCTCTTCAGCTTCCAAAATCATGTAAATCATTCTTCAATTCCCCACGTGATAACGGCAGTGGTAAAGCGGGGTGAACGCACTAGTGCGCCGCGACCAACTTGAAAAGGGGATGACGAGTCGTCCTTCGATTGAACAGACAACCAGGGGAGGAGAGAAAGTTTTGGCTGAATAAGCTACGTTCGGACTCGACGCTCTTCCTTGGATACAACCAGGAGAAATATTTATGAGGGTGACATTATATGGAATAAGGTTGAATTTAAATGAAATTTTAAAAGAAAATCAAACCTATAAACAGCCGGGGAGAAAACACGAACATTTATAACAACGAGAGCATAATGTCCGCATTGGAAAAAACCTCTTCCTCAAAAAGTCTCAAAACTATAACGTTGCTTCAAAATTTCCGCTAAAGAATGAGTTATTAAGAAAATATGTTAACTAAACGTTATGTGGTAGGCACAGCATGTAGTTAAGGACCGGAGATGGGAATAATGATGCCACTTTTCCCAGTGTCACAAACACAATTAAGTATATTCAATCGTCCCCAATTAAAATCCTTAGGTTGCATCCATGAAAAGCGCCAAGAAAGGAGAAATTTCAAACCTGGACTGCAGCCGGTCATGTGGTGCCATCCTGAAACCATACGTATTTTCCAGGCACTTTCCAAAGTTACAGACATTCGTTCACGTGGGACAAAAAGGGGAAGCACGAGTAATGTGATGAGCATTCTAAATCTTCTGTGAACATTGAGATTTAAAAACTTCCACCCCAACACTCCGAGATACGGAATCAGTGAGAGCCAAGACGGATATGTCCTTAAAATTATTTCGAGTACGCATAGCATCGAAATCTTATATTAGATCGGGGCTGTCCGAAACTTCCTCCCTTCTTTGAGCCTACGTAGGTGCGCTCAAGATTTGTGAAAGAATCCCGCAGCATTCGGGTAACAGAAATATCAACTTATAAGCACCAATAATTCGCACGAAATTAATTCCGGAATCTGCGGAATAGCCCGTCCAGCACACCAAAGCGTGGGACCCGAGCGTTTAAAAAAAATGTAAAAATCGACATGCAATCGAGCATTGGTTTTACCACGCGACTTCATTTAAAAAAAAAGTACACACGATTTCCTATCCAGTTTACTTCCTCGTCTAATTACCAAAAAACTGCTAGCATGGCATTCCCTAATTACTAGCCCTGGGCGGGATATTATGCCGACGATTCCATCTACGAAATTCCCAAAAACAAGGAAAATTTCATGCAGCTAATTTCAGAAAGCGGGGATACTTCTACAGTAACCGAACACGGCATTAAGTGCCATTGTTTCAACTCTCAAAGCGGTTTGCTTACATGACGAAACAATCGGCGCAACGAAAGAAATAAGCGTCTCGTGACGGTACGGCTTTGAGATTGCGTCTCAAGCATATTAATTCCTACGTTGGAAGATTCTTACCCAACGGAGTAATTATGGGACTTGAATTACTGAGAGAGAGGGCGCGCTAGCAGTCGCTCCGGTCGACAGTTCATCGCCATCCCTACTAACCATTACATTAATACAAGTAAAAATTTTGACTTCGACAAAAACCAGAAAAAAATATCAAATGGAAGGGGTCTGAAGGTTCAAGATGGTGCGTACTCTAGTGAAGAATTAATTACCTAAACTAGAGACAACGCGGCGGAGTTTACGTCACTCTAGAAACGGCATTACAAGAAAAAAAGATCAGAGACAATCTCCGCTGAAAAAAGAACTATCCGAGTCTCTAATACTAAAAATGGAAACCACCCAAGGATACTTCTGAGGAAGTGAGTAATTTTCCTTTTCACAATCCGAACAAATGAATAAGCGATGTGCAAACGAAATTATCCACCAGCACTCGTTACGTGATAAAAATAGAATTTAACATTTCCATTCAACTCGACTCCAATACGTGGTTAAGGCTGTGTGCAAGACTCTCGCTCATCCCGGACTTCTCCAGAAATATCGAACAATGAGACAAACATTATGTAACTCGCTGACAATCGAGTATTTCCGAGAAGAAATAACTGCTATGGTTTTTACTGCGCGGCAGGGCAATTTAGCTTCTTGCGTGACAGTTATTTCACGCGGCCTGTGTTCTTCAATTTAATGAAAAATCCTGAACAAATTTAAGCTTCCTTTCGTGTAAATCAAATGCGTTTTCCAAGTTATTCAAAAGTGGGACATAATTATGAAATTCTACCCTGACTTCCTGCATTAGGCACTGCTTAACACGAGTCTTATCAGCAGATTAACTTCCTAGGCTTCCCATTATCGAGAAAAATAATTAGACACACTTAAGCTAGCCACTTCTTGCAGAGAAATTTAGGGTTAACAGAATAATAATTGTAGTTATGATGGATAACCGCTCTAAGCAGAAACTAAAATGATAAATAGTTGAACCAAAAATAACCACCACTATATTTTGAAGCCCTGCATAACACGACAAAACGTGGCACCCCGAATTAAAATAAACTGCTTCAATTCCGCATACATACGACCTCCCTCCATTCCATCAAACACACTTCCCGTTGTTCAACCCCTAACTCGTTTGCCTAACCTCATCCCCTACACATCTCAGTGTTCTCTTTACTTACTGCTCGGCATCCACTTTCCTGGCCTCCTATGATTTCTCCTAGCCACCCTCTCCTATCATAGTTATTATTCTGTTCCCTTCCACCCATTTCACGTTTTCCATCCTTCCGCATGTCTCAAACATTTCGAACCAAATAAGAACAGCGGGTTTTAAGCACCACAGAATCATCAGCGGATATGCTGAATAACTGTCTAAAAGAAACGCAAAATCGGATTAAAACTTAATTCACAATAAATAATAAGAAAAAATGTAGGATGCTATACGAATGAAAACTGATGAATGGTACTTAATATAACTGTCGTAAATAAAACTACTCTCCTCGAGAAATATGGTCATAACTACCGATTCACACAAGAAAAAAGAACATATACGCAATGAAGCTTGACCACGTTGGGATTGTATACATACGAGAAAAATTATTATTAGACCAAGATCGAATTTCATATTAACTTAAAAATTGGGCCCTAAAAGGTGTTCATAAAACTATAAATAACTGCTCAGCGTACCGAAATGCTTACAAGAATACCTTCGCCTCATGGATTGCCTAGAACCAGGAAAATAATAGATCATTCTTTTCATCCTTCACCACAATGGATAGTGCAAAGCAAACATCAGATTTCTTACGCAGTAGAAATTAAAGTTAATACCTAAACAAGGCTTTCCACATCGCTATCCAGCATATACTGCACTTAAAAACACGCTGAGAATGAAGTTGAAGGAGGAATGAGAGCTGATGTGCGTTAAGGTACTGGGACTGGATTGGTCCCAGGTTTATTCACCAGAATACTTAACTTCGTAAAATGCAAAAACGAAACATTTTTAAGGGGGGACTAGAGTTCATTCAATAGGGAATCGCTTAGGCCAAGATCCCGATGCAAGATTCGCGAACGGAGAGGAGAAATAAAGATACCACGAATGGTATCAAGAGAACCGCGGAAGAAGTTGGGGAGGGTCACAAGAGACTTGTACGACGGGGCGGACTCACCTTTTTGTACAGCTTGATCCACGTGAGGTCGCCCTTGGAGTCTGTGTACTGCAGGCCGAAGAACCATACTTCCCTGAGACCGATGGTCTTGACGACCTGGTCGAAGAGCTGTTTGCCGGTAGTGGTGTGCTGGATGGCAAACTCCAGCTCCGCGTCCATCGTCGTCACCCTCACGTTCATCTGGAAAAGAGCACAAATATACAAGTTTATTATTTTCAATTTTGCAATGGAAGTAGTGTGATGGAGATTTCGAAAAACTTATGATCACGATACTTAACCAAATAGTACATAGATACTAACAGTCAACTTTTGTAATAAATTTTAATCAAGTACCTCAGCAGAACAAATGTGATGGAAGAAAAGGTTGTCTCCGTGTATGCATACTATAAAGTGGCATGTAAAAGATATAGCTTTCCCATATCACCAGATGTACTACCAGCCTTGTTTTGACGGCATTCATTTTCTTCTACGTAACCGTCATTCAACAAATATTATTATTTGGTAGTCTACCGTTTAAGGTCGGTTTTGGATGGACACACACAACACGCCTACATTTCCTAGCTTTCAATAACGAGACACCACTCAACAACACTTAAAGCTACAATGAAGTCTTCATCAATACCGTATACTTTCTTACTCAATTCCGTCCGGGCTTTTCCTTCTAACACTTCTTCGTTTGCCGAACGTTTTCTCTCTTACAGTCTTCAACATTCCCAAACCATCCTCAAAAATTATTCATTCACAATACGTAACGTTAACGCTTGTAGCTGGGGAGGAATATTAAATTTCTGTTAGTGGGGTTGATGCTAATATTTAAAATAATGAATTGATGGGAATAGCGGGATGAAATTCAAAACTTATGCGAAAATATTTTGCTTACGTCACCTCTACCGCTCCATCGAAGCCTTTTGCTAACCTTAATCATGTACTTTTTTCAGGTTTCGTTTTCATTAAAAAAATATTTATGATTTTTTTGATAACGTCCATCGACAACTTGAACTTTAAATTAATATCGCACGCTCTTTGTACGAGTTTATTAAAAGCGGTGTCGAAAATTCAAGTGAAATAGATGCAAACTGCATTTTTGTACAGTGCTTCAATATCATATAGAGAGATGAGCTCAAATGGCTCACAAATTATTTTAGACCGGTTTCTAGATGGAGTATCACCATCAGGCCTGAAACCTAATAGCTGGTTTAACAAAAACTCTTTCTCTGTGGAATGAAGTATTTTCTTTCCTACTTATCATGAACAAATTCCTTCAAGTAACACCATTCACCATAGAATATTTTGCACCATTCCTACATTAAAGGCTTGCGCATACACCTGTACTCGTCCAGCAAAGTACTGGTGGTAGACGGGAATCATTTGAAAGTCAGGAAAATTAAAGAGGTAATGGCTTAAAAAATATGGCGAATAATGGGGGAATCTTGAATAATAGGAGGAAAATAATAAGCATTTTGGACGGAATGAAGGGACGTAGAAATGAAAAATGATTTATATGAATGGGTTGTGTCGGGGTATTTGGCGTGTTATTAGGCAAGGATTAAGAATTGTAGCGGTGCTTTGTCCATGCTGCCATGGAAAACCTTGACCGGGAAAAGACAATGTAGTACTAATTAGGTGTGTCGCAATGTACGCAGTAGTGTAAGAGGTGAAAAAAAATCATAACTTCGCCAAATCTTATACGGATATTAATGTAAAATGTTAACGCGATCCGGTGAATAGAAAGAGGCTCACTTCAAGGCAGAAACGGTACACTTAAAGAGTGTTCGATCGTAAATGCACAAGTCAAAATGTCACCTTAGTCCATGCATTAACGGTGAGTGATTAGATAAAACATATATTCAGGCATACTTCTTAAAGAAACACTGTGTGGATACTTAACTTTCAAAAAGTGCTCTAAAAATATATTTTCGACTATTTCTAAGGTCACTCTTTGAAACTACGTGATATCGGCTGTTTTCCCCTTTCCACAAATTGAATCATATCACTTAAGCAACGGTGGATACGTGCTGTTTATGTTATACTAATACAATTCTACACAATTTCGCAAATAATTTCAGTTTTTCGTGAGAACGGCTTGTATTTCTGCTATACATTAATCCAAATTCTTCTGATCGTATTTAACATCTTTTTGAATTGATGTCAATTTCTACGAAACAAACGGAAATACACTGTTTAACCATCGCCATTTGATACGGTGCGATTCCGACAACAAAGAGAGGAAAATTTTATCGAAGTGACATATTACTTTACATCTAGATGAAACTTCATTTAATATGCGAATACGGCTCTCAAAAATACTGCCATCTCCAAGAGAGACGCAGTGATCCACCTGGTCGAATAATTAGACCGTTCAACGATCAAAGAGAATCTGCCGCCTTCGGAAAGAAACATTCAAAGATGGCTTTACGCTTAATGCTCGAGGACAAGCAGCGACCTGATTGCATAGCCTCGCAGAACGTAGGCTAGTTGAAATTGGAATGGAGACAGAGCACATTTGCGGAAGGCTCTTAAACACCGTTCAATGCAACTCGCGAGCTTTTAACACAAAACGAGGTCACGCGTTCCCGGCTATCAACGCTAGCGCCTCCATTAAATCACTACGCCGGACGTTATCACCTCTTCCCCTCCCCCGGCGAACCATTGTTGGACTGACCAAAGAACATTAACCATTGGTCGAGGCGTGATAAATAAACGGACGCAACAATAACAGCGAAGCAATTTCCGGTGAACAGTAAACGTTTAGCAGGGAACAACCGCCATCAAAGACGCGGAAAATTGTTAAAATTAGTTTTTTTTTTCGCGTACGATAAACCAATTTTTTCGCAGGGCACAATTTGCCCTGCGGAATGGATTCAGCTGGACCTCAGGCTTTCTCAAAAACCAACGGGAACCTGACCATAAGGTTTAACTAAAATTAAAAACTCCAATTAACACAAATCGACCATCTTCGAGGGTAACGATTACGCCTTCTTACAGCTCCCATACGAGAAAAGATAAGGATTTACTCATCATTTAGTCAAAAAAGCACGACGCGAAAAACTTGTGGCTTTTTCAGGTAGGTCTCCTGACGGAGGAGAACAACAAGAAAACACAAGAAAACATTTACTACTAGGTTGTCGCGGAATAACTGAATCTAGCAACACCAACCGAAAATGCTCAGGGTAATTGGAGTGAGATATTCTTTTAGTCCTCATTATAACAATATTTACAATTAAACGTTTCCGTTGCTTTATTAAGGCAGTTACAAAATTTCGTATCATTTATAAATATTTTGTCATTTTTTTACCATCGCAATGATCCAATGGATTACGACATTACCACCTTAGGTAGAATGTATTATCGCGGACAAACAATCTCAACAACAAATCCCAGTTGCAAATAATTTAATCTCAACATTTTTGAAGCTCGAACATGAACTTGAATGGAAATATTCAATTTGTAAGTAAAAATGCAAAGTATCTATCGGGGTACAAATGTTTTTCATGTTGATTTAGACGCAATATGATAATCTGGCAGCGCGACAAACTTTATGGAATGATCTGCAGCCATTGAGACATAATTTAATTATTCCGGGAATCCACCGGAACCGGAGACCTATTACGTTTTTCGCTTGGTTCTTGTACAGAACTTCGCATTCGAATTGCCACAGGGTGAAAATGCGCATATACCTAATGATAATTAGTTGCGTTGTAAACGAATCTTTCCTTTTTATTTTTCCTTCTTGTCCTTAAAGCAGTCAGGAGTAGTTCCGGTGTAACATCTGTAACATGTATAAAATCATCGGGGCACGGGGGGGGGGGGCAAACTATTGATAGTAGTGAAATTATTGGAGTAGAATTAAAATGGCTGTTGACCAAACCACCTGCCACACGTATTTTCGACGGTTTTCGTGTATATCTGACCTTAACACAGATCATTCTTGTTTTCGGAAAATCTCATCAAGTGTATCGGTATTTTAGTCTTTGAATTTCCAAGCTTAGGATTTGTGGTGTGAAATGACGACGCACCGCCCATACCAACTTAGGAAGGGGCGGTACACCTATTTCATCAAGTGGGCAGTGGTCAAGACTCTCTGAAGCGGGGCGGCTAAACCATCGGTTTGAACCATCTCAAGATGGGAATGGTATCCCTTTTACGTTTACCTGCAGGCAGAGCGGCGAAGGCATCGACGAAATGATAATAAAAAACCAGGCGCTCGACAGAGGGGCAGCACAAAAGACTTTCGCCCCTCAGTGAAAAACGTGAAAGGCAACTTCCTCCCTCACGGCAACGCCCCAGGCCCAAAACAGATGGGGCACAAAAGGGGGGGGGGACCCATCGAATGCCATGAGACGGATCATCATTCCCCGCTCTGCATAATAGACCGGATCCTCGGGTACCCCCCCTCCCCCAAGCCTTGTTTTTCACCTGCTTAAGGACGGATTATGCCACCAGAATGGAAGAGGACCACTTTTGACGCGAACGAGGGTGCGACAGTGGGCCCAATTTGATTATAAAAGCAAATTTAATGACGAGAGTTAACTACATTGTCACTGAAACAACTGCTACTAGTCCCAACTCCTGACAACACTGGGGTATCACATTTGTTTGGACAAGGGCACTGGTCGTTATGCCTGGGAGGTTTGAAACCATGAAGCTTTAAGGTTAATACTATCCCGACCTTACGCTAATGGCATTATGCCACCGTTAATTCAATAATGACACCATTAGTATTTGTTTAAAATTTCAATTCAATCCTCCGATTACCTTGAGCAGTGGTAACCCGACGAAACAATTATACAACGAATTTCAGTAAATTCAAATTACATTGAGTGTTATGAAATCGGAAAAATATAATAGCCTAAGGCGTATATTTGCCGAATTATGGATTTCCATAATTAAAAAATAAATTTTCCCACAATTTATCCTGGAGGGACTGGAAAATATGGATTATTTTTTGATCTATGGATGAACTAGAAATTTGAAGTTCATATTACTAGTGCTTATGCCCCCCCTATTCTCTAGAAAATGGTTCACCAATATAGATAATGACAATTAGCGCCTAATTATTGTTATCTATTTTAATTTTAAAGATCAATTGAAGTCATCGAGTTTAAATACACAAATATCGAAATTATCAAAGATTTCAACGTTTTCTTATGCAGGGATTTCATCAATCCACCCTCGACTTATATTCTTCAATTCAGTAGTTTACGCATGCAAAAATAAAACCCTGGAAATCTGTATGTAAGGTGCACAACGGTATTATGTACGCTCAGTACACCTTCAACTTCCAATTCAATACAACTCACGTCCTCAAGGAGGTCGACGCAATTCCGAAATCATGAAACGCCGAATGGTGCATTTCATTCTGAAGGAGCCCACCAACACGGGCAGACGAACTTAGCATAAAATGTCTTACGAAACCGTGCGCGTAGCAGCGACCTCACACGCGTTTCATAACACGATAATGAAACACGAAAAAAAGAAGACAAAAATGAGAATAGATGCGCGCGACATGTTTATTGAGGGGTATCGCGGCGGGGGAAAGTAGGGGAATGTCATGGGGAAGGTAGGAGAGGGCCAGGAGTGGATCTCTGATGAACTCTGGTGAAGTCATTCGTGCCATGTTATAGAGAGAGGGAGGGGGGTGGAGAGGAGAGCCTTTTCATCTTTCAACCAATTCCCTCGCCCACCGCATACTCGTACATCTCCACCGGCACGCTGGGAACTCGCAACGCGGCGAGCTTTGCTCCTACCCCTTCCCCCCTTCTTCGACCGAGATGGAGGGGAGGGAAAGGGGGTGGACGGAAAGGTCGGCCTTCTCTCGCCTCTCTTTCCACGGCGGCAATGCATTCAACAGGTGGGGGAGGGGACGGAGGGAAGTTGTAGGGGAAGAGAAGAGAGGGGAAGTGACGAGGAAGGGGGGAAACAAATGAAAGCGGAGAGACGCAGGTGCGAGGTCGGACGATGGTACGTCTGGCGTCGAGTTGGATCCCCCCCTCCTCCCCACCAGTTTTTCTCCGAACGATACGGGATCCCTAGATGCTATCCTTGGCTTCGAAAGTGCGTTTGCTTCTCCCTTCTCCTCTTGCGTGGCTACCACACACACCTCGCGAAGGAGAGAGAGGTTGAACTTCAATGAAGTCGCGGGGCGGATGCAACTGACGCAACAGCGAAGAACGCAGCCGCAGCCTGAGGACGCCGCGCGTAAATTACGGCGCCGGCTGAAATGTTCGAAGAGGGGGATGGGGGAGAACAAGGGAGCCCTAATCGACTCGATAACACTGGGTATAATGCTTGACGCGGGGGAGGGAGAGAGAAAAATACTTGTTTGAAGAGGAAAATGATGCACTCACGAGAGTCGGAAGCGACCTCTTATCTAAGTTACGTCACGTGCACATAACATTTCATAAGTCTGGTCCGCTAGCATTAGTTCTCTAAACCCTACTCTCCCCTCCCGCAGACGACTTGCATACATCCTGGTTACTTCTCCATGACTTTCAGGACGGTGATCGTATACGATTCTCATCACTTGCTTTAACCGCGAAATACTTCGGTTCAATAAGTGTATGTACCTCTAATCAATTTTATCTTTTGAAGAGGCGAATGGATTGATAAGCCAAATGAATGAATAAAACTTGGTCAAGTCTAGAAAAACTTACTCTCGCGACTCGGATTTTGAACTGACAACTCATTTAGGAGACTCATGTTTGCGTAAGTCACATTTTTGTCAGTCAGGTCAAAACTTTCGGGTAATGAAATATTTAAATTTGCTAACCACTAGTATTTCATCCAAACATTTGTATTTTCTGACTTGTCAATGCACTCTTTACGTTTTCAGACATCTAGTAGTTTAATTTAATTTTTTGATTGAAATACCAACAGATAAAAATACTGTAACTCCACTAAATGTTTCAGTTTTCTGGGGGGTTAGAATTTATTTCGTTCCAAAAAATAAAGCAAATATCAACAAATGAAAAAAAAAATAAGTTTAAAGTATCGAAAAATTAGTTTTTCGAAATATGGCATCGTTCTTGCGACAAAATATTTCATCTCTGAGATTCTCTTCGTAATTAATGCAAAAAATATACTTAAATTTAAAACAATGCAGAAAATTTGGCATTCTCGTCCAAATTTAGCAATTAATATCAAAATTGCATGAATTTTTTCCATAATCCGAGATAAGATTTCATTCCGACAATTCATTAGATTCTACGGAAATATTAAAATACAGAAAACCACAAAATTATTTTTAGAAAGTTTCATGCTGTCGACGAGGTCATACTCTTTGGTATTGAACTTTAATCGAGACACACATTTACCCATTATATCCTCAAGGTAACTTTTTACAGGGAGGGGGGAGTACGAAAAACTAACGGATTATCAGACGTCTAAAAAAAGCTAATCGACGCGACTGATCAAACAACATATCAATTTAGGAATGTTAAGGTGATTTTTTTTCCTTCGTTCCACAAGCCAATTCAAGCTGAAAGGATTTTAACGGAGCTGTTCAGCTTTGAAAATCTAATCCTCAAAATTTCAAGAAGGGGTACGGTTGACGAACTTATAAGGCGAAGGCGAACGAATGTTGGGTAAATACACAACTCCCGCTGTACATTACTTCCGGATTTCCATGTCTTTCTCTGGGTCAAGCAACCAAAATTTCAAATTTTCCATTAAGAATCTTAACAAAAGATACATTTGCCTTACAAATGGTTGAAATAAGTTTCCCAAGCAGTAGCAGCAGACAAAGTATATTGTAGATTATGGTCCAGATTTTACAACTAGATGGGCGCCTTCCTTAAGTAAAGGTTTTCCGAGGATTGGTTTCCAAAAACATCAATTCCCAAACGCTAACGGGCAACTATAATTTCCAGGTATTTATGACTTAATATTCATTTCCCTGGTTTCTAGTAAACATGCTTAGAGACACCATGAAGTGTCAATTATATAAGGAATCATTCCCAATATTCGTGCCATTAAAAATTCCACTTTTTTTGAACTGCTCGAGAAATACTTCAAGCAACAGTTTCTTAAAAGGACTGATCTACCACTCGGCGTTGTAAGCACAGGCGTTCGTACCCTGAGTGAAATGACCAACCGTTTCTAACCTCAGTTGCGTCTGGAAACCTTGAAATTTCCAGCAAATCCGCAACGATTTAACATAAGCGATCGTCATTGTGCTTAATTGATCGTAATTCTGCTGAGTTCTCCTAAGTAAGATCGGCTGAACACGATGAAGAAACATTGAAAGACGACGAGAGACAACGGCAGTCATTACGAAACAAACCGAAGAACACTTAACTATATATTAATATCGACTCACTTCCGTTGCATTAACCAGCGCTAAATCAATTATGAAACGTGATTTATTCACGAAGAATCCAAGCAGAACGGTAGCGATGAATGCAACGTTGATGATTACCAATAGGAAATGTTGGTCGAAGGTTCGGATGGACAGCGAAGTTAACTACGAATCCTGAGCCTGCACTAGTCACAAAAACATACTGACTTCCCACTCCTGAGCGTGCGGGATGGAATCCTGGAAAAATTTGTCAGAAGGTACACACCCCGATACCTACTTGGGGTGTTATTGGGAGCGCCCGTAAGTGGAGAACGCCACCCATTGGAGGGGACGATAAACTCTGCAACCCTCAAGTTGAGAAAGCTAATCATGACCCCATCTTTCTCCACAGCCCATCCCTATTACCTGAGAATCTTGCTAGCACCCATTCATCTTCCAATTCCTAATCGAACGAACGACTTCAGCTGTCGGTCGCTTCCCGTAGTAACGATACTGGTCTGTTGTCAACAGATTCGAAATATTCAATCACACACATCAACATAGTAACCCGCCAACCGCCATAAGGGTATTTGGCGGGGGTGGTAGAGCACCAACCATACATGCACTAACACACCGACACACATGTCGACGTAAATCAGGAAATTATTAAATCTTTGTACCTAGACAAGTATTCGGGTGCTTGGATCCGATTTTATAATGATTGCGTTATGTGCCGAGGCAATAACAATTACTTCAATCTGTCTGAAGGTACGTGTTTCTGTTATTTCATCACCATGGTGAAATCTATTAATGTGACTTGTTCAACAGGGGATAGGTGATCATAATAACATTGTTCGACCGCGGTAGGGTCCGGGTATGTTCGGATAAAATTATTTTGGTGTGTATTCACCCCCTGCCACACACCCTGGCGGTGGCTTGCTGGGTATGTATATATAAATAAACAGATTCATGCGAGATGTTGTGGAAGTTCGTCATTATGACAGAAACAAATTTGCACTTTTACACAGATTTATTTGTAACGTACAACGCGTTTCAGGTCATTGAACCATCATCTTGCAACTGAAGATGGCTCTATGAACTGAAAGGCGATGTAAGTTACAAATAAATCTATGAAAAGTGCAAATTTGTTTTTATCATAATGCGACTCATAACTTCTCGTACGTGGCCTGTACATATCTAAAAAAAATACATATTTCCTTCCATCTTGCACCTCGCTCTTTGCGAGTCGAAGTACTCAAAACTTTCTTAATTCCTTTAACATACGCCGTCTCTCTTCTAAATGCAATTTTTGATAAATCCAGCAGATTTTTCCTTAACCAATTTTTAATTTCTTAACTAAGGCTTTTCTCTAATGGATCCCAAATACGTACTTACCGCATTTTCCAAACATGAAGTATATAACGAAGAAACACTTGTCTCCTACCTTTTCTGTATATTCCACTACAATCCCACTAACTTAAAGCAGCCCAGCTTCTTAAAGGTTGACCGGCGTACTCTTGTGCATGTGTGTAAGCCAGTAATAATTGGGTCAGCACTTAATTTGGTCCCATCGATTTCACGATTTACGTTTTCACTTTATTTTCTTTTTTCTCAAAACTTCCGAGCAGTAAGTTTTCTCATATATAATTCCAGCCCCCTCAATCCTTACACGACACCGATATCTCGTCTATACTAATACAGAATACAGACCGAAACCTCCTGGTGTACTTAAAACCCTGCCATCTGCAAATAATTTGAGGTTTTTGCAAACGCGGGAATTAAAATGTTATCTTCCACATTTAGGTGCCTGTAACTGTGGGAATTCACCTGCATCATTCTTTCTTAAACGTAACATATTTTTACACATTTTTCACTACGAAATATGATGTCAACATTCATACATCATCTAGTAGAACACTGCAAATTGCCCCATAATGATACGTGCTAACAACGTAACACCGTGATACGCAAAAACTGCGAAAATCAAATTATTTTCACTCGTATAGTCAGCCACTGATATTACTGAGTTTAGCACAGTGAGTGAGCTATTCTCACTCCCCTTTTAGATACGAATCGTCGTTATATAAGAAACAAGCGATAAGTAGGTTTCACATCTCTCACGATAAGGCGTGAATGTTAATTAGACGCTCAAGGCACGTGCACACATTGAATGGGGCACACCTAACGCACATCGAAGACCATACCATACAATTTAAACCTGCCCAGCCCAGCTTTACGAGCTTGAATATGAAATTAAACTAATAATAGGCAACTAATAAAATCACGTATTCATCAAAGTCATCTTTTTATGAACAGACCTTATATTCCCTGTTTCATTCCCAGACTTAGCAATCAACTTCTAAATTCCCATTATGACTTTTCTAAACCATGAGCATACCCTCCTCATCCTCTTATCTCCTCTAGAATTTTTGGTATCCAAGCACATTTTTTGCGAGCCATCCCTCATCCACTTTCTGCCAGGGACCTTTGCTAGCGATACGAACCTATGACAAACACTAATTGATCTTTCTAATGAAACCTCGTTCTATCGGGGAATTCAGATTCCCATGCAAAATAAGATCTTGTTTTCCACAACACATTACAATATACAACATTTCAAGTAAATTCAGCAATTTCCGACCTTTTCCCAAGACAAAATCCACCCTTAAGTCACAGATATATCTTCGGTAACTCAAAAATGACGAGCAACCTTCGAAAACAACCGTAAAAATTGTCAAATGGGCCACAGTACTACCACGAGCGTCATCTAACCTCATAGGAGTCGCCAATGCAGGAAGCATCCAACCGCTACATTCACGGATATGAGTCTCCCAATAGCGTACATGGAAAAATCATATTCAACTAGTGTACTTCAATGCCCTCTTACTCTAGCTGCGCCAGTGTCTACATTCAATACATGCGTCCTCTTCCCGTTATTTTCTTCTCATAACAGCTTTATTTGGCGGAGAACATAACGTAAGATTCCGTCGTTAAATTTTATCCGAATATTACTTCCGAAGTAATTAATAAAAAGATTAAGGTCACAAAAATCAATATAATTGTCTTTTAAGACTTGAAAGCTCTCGAATACTCTAATGGAGCATCATACGGTTAACACATCGTACATCAGAGGGTAATACGACGGGGCTAGTAATATATTTGAGACAACATCACAAAATAGATCCGCTTTCCATTTATGCGAGAGTTTTAACCTCCCGTTTAAACTTCGCGCGTGGAGCAATTCCAAACGGACTTCCTCGAACAATTTCGATACACTGTAACATTTAACAAATCCAATTCCTCTTCGCTACACACGAATCGGAAATCAAACAAACGACGTTAGGATCAAATATACGGGCAGCATATTCGAAATGAGGCCTAACTAACGAAGACACCACCCTCTTCATCCCTTTCGTCATATTTCCCGAATAAAGTTATAATAAGAATTTTTTTAGTGGCTTGTCAACGCATTCACCTTAAATGCTTCACCCATGAGAGTTAGTGAGTCAGTAATACCTGTGTGTTCCCGTTTGACTTAATTCTTTAAAAAAAAATTGACGTGAACTCGTAGCAATTTACATACAACGCACAGTTCCTCTTCCCAAAAGTTGAGATCCGCTTTTTGGAAAAAAAATCGAAATTGACTGGGATGGGGATCGAGGGGTGACTAGCAAACGCACGCACTCTCATTCAAGCTTTGTGGGTCAATGGCACACTTACTCAAGCGATAAAATTAAAGATTTGCACAAATGGTAGTGTTATACGTCTCAACTGACGATGCAGAATAATGAGAATTCGAAATGCAAGGGAGGAACTTCTCTCTTTCTCCCTACGAGGGGCACACAAAGCTTTCCTCTCGACTCCGAGGAAGGAAATTTATCACCGCATGCGTCCGCTGAAGGCCGTCGAACGTAACCTAAATCGAGAGGAGAGAAAAATTTCGTCTTGTAATCGGACGGCGGTTAACAGAGGAGGGCTGACAAAACCGATGGAAAGCCATTTGTTTATCCAACGCCGAGTTAACCAAGATGGCTTTAACACCTTTATACTCTCAGAATTCCTAATAAGGTCTGGATGTAGGCAAGTACCTTCAAAAAAGAAAAAATATGGATGGGCAGGGGGGGGGGGGGGCAACAATCGCCCTACACTGAGCGGTGATAAAAAAATTAAGCTTGCATAACTGCGCCGGAGGAATAGCACGGGAGGTCAAACACATTGGGCGAAAAGCAAAGCAATATTATCCAATCGCAAAACTTGCAGGCTTATTTATTACACCCAGTAGAACTCGAGATGAAAGGGACCAATGCCTTTTCCTAGAAACAGCCATTACTCTTTTCAGTCCGATGAGGATATGTTACACACACTTTCTCCCACTGCTTTCCCTCTCGCGTAAAGACTCAAATGTATAGTAATGCACACAATATGAAGAAGACAAAAATGACAATCGACCACAAAATTGCTACTAACGTCGACTAATATATTATCTTGAAATAATTGAAAATGACCGACGGAATATTGAGAGAGATGAAAAGGTCAAATAATGGACAGTGTAATGATAGATGTTATTGCACTCAGTAGGACGTTTCAAGCTATGCTTGTTTATTTGCCATTAATTCGTTCGTTATGCCCGCAGGTCTCTCTCTCTATTGCCACGATCGTTTTGAATGCAAAGTGATCAGCAACCAACCGTTCTCCGCTTGCCCGCAATAGCCGATCTCTCTTCATAACCGCGCCGGTAACAAACGACCCTGACTGTATATGGAAATGAGCAAGCTTTCATTAGCCAAGGGAGAATTTTTATTTTGTATGCGACCGTTTGCAGTCCAAGCGGGGAAATGATCACGTAAGCATCTCTAGGGTGGCGGTAAATAAATAAACCTATCGCATAAAAAGAAGGAGTATCGAGAGCAAAGAGTTTTTTTGTGGGATGGGAGAGATCTGCTCCAGGAACACTGCCATTTATTACGACACATCGAATGCATTTTGCTATGTTCACGCCTAACCACCAGTTATCAAACCGAAGGTTGGTTTGGAAGTTGAGGGTAGAGCTCACCTTAGCGTATGAATTTCGTTCATCAGATTTGCCTCCGACGACTGCCGCCTAAGGTTACCCAACAACATCTGGTTCCCGAAAAATCATTCACTTGATGAAGTTTAGGGTGTACTGAGGTATAACCCAGAATCTACCCGGAACCTGTAGCCAATAGCCAAGCGTTCTACCCACTGAATTACGCGTAACTCGTCCATTTCACACAAATATCAACCGCCTTTGAAAACTTAATCGATAATTTTAGGTGTAGAGGTCCTCATCTAGAAATAGTTAATATTAATTTATCGCCAATCATTTTTATCGCGATGACAGACCGACTGTCAAACTAAACAGTAATGAATGAAACTAGTGATCGATCAAGTCTGCATGAAGAACTACCCAGATGGAATCGTAATCCTATAAGCAAGTAAAAACGCTCTACTCAATGAACCACCTTGCCTAAGGAAACTATTATAATTCCATATTGATGTTAATTACTTATACGGGTGAATTGTAAAAGAAAATTTTCCCAAAGACAGTTTTCCTTTCCGGAGCGAGCACGAACTATGATAACCATAAACCACGCCAAGATTATAATTTCGTTGATTTGGTAAAAATTTATTTAAGTAAATGTAAACGCGCTTAAGACTAGTTACATGCGGTAAATAGCGAACCATTTTTCAACCCATACTCCAGAGCAGGGAACCATTTTTTTAGTGGAATCCTTACATCTCTCTCAACGTAAGGCGGCGAACAAATTCCTCTGTAGGGGAAGGAAATATACTCCAAGAAATTGTGTCGCAAATGCACGCGACGAAGGCGGAGACAACGCGCAAAAAAATTAGCCATCGTGCGAAAGAGTGGGGAAAGAAAAATAAATTCACGAAATCAAAGACGAAATAGGCAATTTCCCGACGCTTTCGAAACTCCGCCGGCGCGTGCTCCGCTTCCCCATTCCGAAGGAGGATAAAAATACCTCCAATCCAATTAGGCGCGTTTCCCCGTTCCTGTTGGGAATTACCACCCCGCAAGCAAGACCCACCCACGCCGACTCTTGCTGACATTTCCTAAAAAGACTTTTTAAAAAGCCGCTTCACACACTGCCCGTGAATCCAACAAGCGCGAACTGCCTTTTGTCTTCGTTGATGAACATAAAAATTCGCACAAGATCACTGAACTCCAAAACACGCAAGAGAAGACATTCCCCGTTTAAACCTTCTACCATTTTCTTTCCTTCAGTACTACAGGACAGTTTTTACGAACGAAATTTAAAACAAATGAAGGCGTTAAAGTAACAATTT
The DNA here is from genome assembly GCF_022747635.1 of Hetaerina americana. Taxonomy (NCBI): domain Eukaryota; kingdom Metazoa; phylum Arthropoda; class Insecta; order Odonata; family Calopterygidae; genus Hetaerina; species Hetaerina americana. Next base: position 28,410,089 of record NW_027286181.1, read on the forward strand.
AGTCGAGAGCAACTATAGTTGTTTCGTTATTGGTGCGAAATAGAGGATCAGTTCGGACTCAATGAAACACTTCCACGTCTCGCTTGCGTCGAGGCGTTTCATGAGCGTTCGGGTTCAGGGAATATTAACCCCAACGATGCCATTCCACGAGACAGAAATTGAATGAAAATGTAACCATTCGGCAGGGTACAACAACACAATATGGCTGCCTTCGTGACGTGACCATGACGTTTTCTGATTCGGAGAAAAGTTGCTGAACGGTTCTTGTAACTAGTGGTGAAAAATGCTAGCGTCAAACTGACTTCAAGGGCACTCTTCGACTCATTTCTTTCAAAGGGGTGAGCGCCAATTCTGACGATGTAATCTATTAGACTTTAAGATCAATCAACGGTCTACCATCGACACTATTTTTAGGAGTCGTTGCCGTAAAACATTGGTGCTAACATTTCTACTATACTGAGATGTTTGTGACCCACATTTTTATCATTTACGAAATTATTACAGGCCGCTACACTTTAGATCAACTGTAACAATCAACATTAGCTACTATTAAAATAGATTGTACCAAGCAATACCTAGTACAATCTATTTTAGAAGTATTTCTCATACTTGGCCAGAATGATTTCATGAGGGTTCACGTTAAATAAAAAAAGGAAAGCTTCCGACATTTCGTCAAATCACAACGGCGAGGGGAAAGGTGCTAAAAGTGGTTCCATTTTATTGGAAAGTCGTCACGCTTTGTGGGGAAACTAGCACACGAGGAATTCAATATTTCAGCGAAAGGGCATGTGCACCTTCTTCTTAACGCTGACCAACAGCGCCACAGGGCAGAAGTATTTTGTGTCTATAGTAGTCTGGTGTGTCATCGCCCCCTGCCACACACCCTAGCGGTGGCTTCCAGGGTACTAGGTAATAATAACAACAGTAATAATTATTTTCTGGAACCTAAAGGTAAAACCTAGACCTAATTCCTTTACTTTTCGAGAACACTCATTCAATAATCTAAGATCTTTTGCCACAATGCTATCACCAAATGCACAACTGAGGCGATTTTGACGGATGGAATTCGACAACACTTTAAGCCTTTTGACACACGCTATCTAACGCCCGGAGAGCTTAGGAATTACGAAATATATCCCGTCGTATCTCAATGACATATAATTTACCTCCAAAACAAAATCGGTCAACGCTTCTTTCAATCGAAACAATTTTTATGGAAAACTAACCAAATTGTGTTCCAGTTTTTCAATGTAATGAGCTCGCATCCATAGAGCAGTAACGGCGATTTGGAAATTTAGACGATAACAGGTCTTCATCTGCAACCCATTACGTAACATAATTATACACATGCCAGATGATAATAGAAAATGCGAACTAATAAAGAATCTAATGTGAGCATTATGGAAACAATTGTTTCTGCTTAGACTTCCAAAGAAGAACATTAGGGGGAAATCGATGGTGATTTGCAGACTACGAACGGCTAGACCATTAATTTTCTTTAGAAAAATGTCGGCATTAATAAATGAATCTCTCACACTTCTGATTGTGCGTTTAGTAGAATGCGAAGAGCGAAATGAATTATTAATTTTTAACCTGTGCATGGGGCAATAAATAAACGAAGACACTTCGAAGAATGCTTATACTTAGATACTTATTCAGGAGATTAAAAAAATGACCCACGTTACAAGGCCATCCACACGGCGAGTTCGCATTCCTCGAAAAAACCATTGACGAGCTACGATGTGTTACCGAACCTTTCCCTGGAATCGCTATAAGATTTATGACGGCATGACCAAGACCGTCAGCCACTCAAGTTAAAAACGATGACGCAATTACGGGTAGCCAAAGCGTTAAAATGCCCAAGGCGATAAAGGTCTCCCCATTCGTTTATCTTGACCGGGACTCTTGTCTGCAAAAATAAAACTATTACATTAAAAAAAGCAATCTGTGATTTCTATATACTCACTAGATATTCGAATATTTTACTTTCAGATCTATACGCTACACCACCTGCCATCACGCAATCATTGCAAATTTTTTAAATCCATGACGACTCTTACCTTGTACAGCCCCAACCGATATTCTTTAACATCGTGATATTAATTTCCTGTGCAAGTGGGAGAAGGTTATGCGAAGGAAACATTTATGAGAAATCTAACAACTGCAATTGTATTTACCAGAATGCGTAACTCAATCCCACCAATTCCAAATGAATCGACAAAAAATCTACATTTTTGATCGTTTGGAAATTTAGAGTAGTACATTCACGACCGAAATAGTTTATCTAAGTAATGATGAAGACAATATCAAAATCAAACGTCCAATTTCGCACGGGAAAGTTTGGAGAGAAAAGTAAAAACTTGGGGAAAGGAGGGGATGAAAACCTACATGATAGCAAAATAATTGAAAAAAAAACTATCAACGATTACCGTTTTAAGGTGTCAACTTAGATCGCCGAAATTTCCATGGCGCTATTCGGTTATTTTCTTCTACGTGGTACCCTGCAAGCCACTTATGGGGTTTTCATTCTAGTTCTGGAGATGAAAACCACAAATGTTTTGAGCCATCTACTGAGCTAATAATATTCAATGTTTCAGGTGATATTTTCTATCATTTGTTTGTGTCCACACGAACACAATAAGGAAACAATGCCAGTTCCTATTACCAGTTTCTGTACCACTCATATTTAGCAGCAACTATTACACACGCATACTGAAGGGTCAGCAGGTCAGTTCACATTATCCTAAAATAAGATTCACACACACAATATTCGTTGGCATGTAATGTACATTCATTGAATTTTTTTATAGGTAGAATTTACTTGAATCATTATTCCTGCGTGAATCTACGATCAGTTACATTGTATTTATGTAACATTTAAAGTCACCTAGTTTCAATTTCGTCGTGAAAATTATAATATATTTTTTATTTAGGAACCACGGATTAGGAAGCTGCGAATTTTCCTTATTGGTCTCATGGGGGTCAAGTGTATTTCACGTGAAGGATGAAGACATTCAAGTGAATAGACCAAGAACAACAAAAATTACTAAAACTAAGCAGAGTGAATTGCCGATATTTTAATCACTTTCCGTACCATTTTCGACGCATGAAAATTTAACAAACATTAAATGTAAAACAATTAAATACTAATCACCTCTACATCCAACAAATAACTTATTTTCTTGCCAGAGTAATCATCAATATTGTTACGCAGCTTACGCGTAAAAAAAACTTCCGAGCATCACGTTAATTTAATTTTATTGATATTAATCACATGTTAATATTTATCCACCCGTAATCATGTGAACAAGTGGCCACAATTCGCTTAATATTAGTGCGCAGGCACACTTGTTAATTCCAAGTTTGATCGCCATAAAAAGGGATTTGAAGTTCGTTGCATGGGGTCCCTTAAACAATTAACACTACAAGACATATGATTTGAATGACTAATAAACTTATGAAAATTAGCAAGTTCATTCGGACCTTATGGAATGAAGCAAAGATGTTGAACGCTAGGGTTTAGGAAAACCATATCGCCGTGGATATACGCTCCGGTAGTTTCTCTCTCATTCTTTCTCATACAATGAAAAAATATTATGAGTAGGAAAAACACAAGATGTGGCTTGACGTGCGACCATAATTAATGCGCATGCAAACCAACTTCCATGACCTCAATTCAAATGCGCATTTACCTTTGGGTACGATATCCACTTACGATAGAAACGTTGAGTCATAAAGCGTTAGGGCAATTGAAAAAATCTACCTCCTGGCGCAAAGGCCGTTATAACATGGCCACCCCGTGACTTACCGCCGTTTAATTAGATAATCTGGAAAGACAGATTTAATTCATAAAACGTGGTGCAACCAGCGTTGACCTCTGACACAAAAATACATTTCTGCGCAACCTTCCCACTTTCAGGAAAAGACGCAAGTAAAAAAAAGTGATTAATTCATTTCAGTTCACCTTGAATTTTAAATCAAACTTTTTCACAACTAGGACGATAACTTCATTAGAACACAGTGTCTCGATATACATCTCGGTAATCGAACCTTATCGTGACGTAAGGGAAGCATTCTTGCAATCACGCGTAAGGTTAAAATTATCTCTTTCCAGAGCCACGTTCGCGAAAAAAGACTACAACACCATGGGATATTTTGTTTGTTTAACGTGCATCATTCAACATTAATTGTTTGGAAAAAGCCAATGCAAGCGAAAAATGGTCGAATTGGTCTAACATGATAACAAAACTCCCATTTCTCAAACTAAACTCCCGATATTCTAGAGGGAGAATTTTCGGATTTTCCAAGATTAATCTGCAACGACCTTCAACGTTCCAGGGGCAATCTCTCACTCAACCGTCTCCAATATCAATTTGTCACACTCGACACAAACACACAATCGACTCAAATGTCCCTCGGCCTTCAAAGGATATTCACTGACCCAGCCTGTCACGACCGTTATACCCTTCCAACAGTGAATTAAATTCGTTTCTCGGAAAAAATTATTTACCCAAGAATTCAGCCACATTTTGGCATTACATTGCACTTTATTTTCCGGAGGTTCCTTCACGCCATCTGGAATCACTTATTAACCACTAAATCCACATAATTAACTTTGTTAATTGAATAAACACGTTCGAGTAGACAATGCACACCTCACGAAACTGACTTTTTTTACATCAGGAACATTTGAGGGCAAATAATTCAATGTTGAAAACGTTGGAAAGGTGCCAAATGAGCGTAATGTAAAATATTTTACATTTATTGGCAACTAAAAGTTAAGCATAAGAATGTTTGATGTTGTATGCGTGCTGTTTAATTACATCCCTCCCCCACACACAAGCGGTATCTAACAGGAGACCGCATTGCAAGTAGAAATAACTGCTAGTTTTCTTCCTAAAATAACAATTGTATGTTAAACCCCACGAACAAAGTCACGGCACAAATTTCACCTACACCTCGATGATCTATGCTTCGAAGGTCGTTGATGCGAATTGGACATAGTATTACGTAACTCTAGTGGTCGAGAGAGATCGCGGATCACCTAAATGATCAAGACACCAAAATAACTACGCTAAATAGCCATGATGATCTACAAATCGGATATAAAAGAGGTGACATTCCTCCAATTTTCCCATGAGTATCGGATATCCTTATAAGCATATTCCCATTTTCACCTCCCGACATCGGCCAAATGCATTAAAAAAATCAGTTTTCCTCTGCCTGGACTCTTGCGAAAGGACGGAAAAAGAGTAGGTTGCAAGGAGAGCCCTTCCCATTGTGACGTACGGGAATTAATGGCCTTTGAGTGAGGCAATAATAATCTTCCAGTCGGGAGAACAAAAGTCAACTCCATACTGTAGGCTGAATAGAACAGCATGGCAGTAAAACCCACGAGAGTGAATCACGAGGTGTGTGTTCTTCGGATCCTTCACGGCTTAAAGGAGAGAGTCGTTCCGCACACCATCCCCCGGCAACCTTAATAGACAATCATCGCCCTTGATTGGTCACGAGGGAGAAAAAATATATAAAAGCGATGACCGTGAGAAGCGCAAGTATTAACCAAACTTTCGCACAGCTCTTCTCGAATCTGCTGGTTACTAAAATATCCAAATCTGGCGATGAGGAAGTGGGAGTGAGACTAACTTTCACCTTTCCGACGAATTATAACTGGTTGAGTCACTCGCTCAAGGGGAAGCGAATTCGCGTCTCACGGAAGGAAATTGACCCAACGAGCGGAAAACTTCGCCATGCCACGTGTGAAACGACACTACATATTAAGTGCCCTCATAGAAATTCCAATAAATTAAGCACACGGCAGGAGACCTGCACTAAGATTAACCATTTGTGTGTTAAAATCCAAACTAGCGTACCATCTTTCACTGGCAATGGAAATTTAAATCCTTCGACTCTGCTTCAATGTTATCATAAAATTAAAAAAAAAAATTAGCATTACGCATGGCATTACAATTGCAGGGGAAAACTTGCAACCCCAGCACAATTGACACAAGGGTTTATCCATTCTACCTGCTACCCTGTTGTTGGTGTATGGGATCCTCATGACGTTGGATTTATTGCCGAATCGGATCGTATGCACGGTTGAGGGTCTAGATTACTCAAAGGCTGCTGTGATTAACTGAATAGCGAGTAGGCAATATCATGTCAAAATTAGAGAGGGATTAATTAGAAGATGGGGGAAGAATTAAGTGTAGAATAGAGGGATTTCAGATTTAATTTTTTCTATGAACGACAAGGGATCAGTACAACTAGTCCGATCACGGCAGGGGGGAAAATATTCGGGTCAAAATAGTCTTGTGTATTCACCCCCTGCCACTCGCACACAAGCTGTGGCTTGTAGGGTACTAAAAATATTAATACTTTACATAAACCAAAGTGAAAAGCGAGCCTAGGGTGGGTGCATGGCGTGGGGCGGGGGGATTACCAGTCATGCAAATTCAAAAAAATCTTAATTTTTAATTACAATATATTTATTGTAAAATAATACGAATAGGGGAGATCATGACAACTACATGAACATGGACTTAAGTGAGATTCACTATTAGGGACACGAGAGGATATGTACGTAACAAAAAGGAAAAGGTTAACTGACGAATAAGAATAATTTCTCAAGCTACGAGCCTTAAAGATCTTCGACTAAGTACCTCATAGTTAACTACTCTCAAGCCTAGAAAAATATGGGATTGGCAAAATACACTGGGTTGGATAAAAGACGTTACGAATGGTCGGGTACTATGAGTAGTCATAGATTGAGTTTTCTCAAGTGCAATAGAAGTTACTTCAACTGTTCCCCAGGGAGGTGTTATTGGACCCCCTATTCCTGCCATACACCGTAGCGTTGGCTTGCTGGGTACTAAGATATACATCTATCTATTTAAAACTAACTAGCCATTGAAAATGCCATGGAAAATTTGTACACTCATACGAGTCACTTCATATAGCAGTACCAACGGCAAATGTGACTTATTTCTAACAAAATAAATTAAGTCTGTCCTGCAGAATGAGACTACCCAGGGAATAAAATGCCTTCATTAGTAGCTACTACCGGGGCAGGCTTGTGGGTGAATTATGAGAAGCAAATGGTGGAAAATTTCACCCACAAGGAGCTGAGACGGAACGAAATGACTTGGGTAACACAGAGAAGCACGTTAGGCGCGCTACAAATTGGTTACAATATTGCTAATGTACGCCCATGACGGATATTTCTATCGAAGTAGATAGAGAACGAAGGGATCGATAAACGTTCTTTTGTACGCTTAAACCTGCTGACGACTGGCAACACTAGGAGAGATTTCCATCGAGCCTCTTGTGTGGTGTACACACATTACAAACAAAGTCAAAAAACACCTTTTCATTACTGACGCGCTTCTATGCTTCCCCCCAATCAGTTACAATTCCATTCGGAAGTACCATTATGCAATGGCTTCCTTCAATTGGGCTCAGGGTCGATTCGGCAGATAGACCCGACAATTGAATGCGGGTAAAACCACCATACACAGAAACGGGAGCAGTTCTCCCTTACGCTCGCGGTACTATCTAGGGAAAATAAAAGCGACTATCTCGCTCCACTCCCACCGCTTGAATGAAATGAGGAAACAAACACGAGAGAGAGCGCAGCGGTTTCACAAGTCTAACAAACAGCTTTTAAGTAGAAAAAAATCCTGATTTTACCGAACCCAAATCTAGAAAACATTTTACGTCTATCGAAACATTGATAGGACAAGGCGTCGAGAGAGACCATTATGCAAGCCGAAGTGTGCTTCATACATCGGAGAGTATTTAGAAATGACACGTATTGTAAAGTGGGTTTAGAAGTACTTAGTTCGTTGAAGACGACCGGGGAAGGCATGGACCTATATGAACAACCACGAAATATTTTTAATTCAAGACAATGTCAACCTGCCACTCATGCAAATTTGTGCCCATGTCATTCTCAAGAAAGGAAAAATATTCCGCTGGTTTAAAAAATAAATATCGTACTATAAAACAATCTGCACAGGCTCTAAACATCCGAGTTATTCACTGAAGCGATTAGACTGGGAGCATGAAAAAATGTCACTTGAAAAACCATCAAGAAAATTTATTAAAATATCATTAATAGTAAGTGCATCATATAAACACCCAAACATTTCATTTACACTGCTTTAATACACCAATCTTATGATTATTATGCTATTACGAACGACTATTGGATATCCTCTTTTATTCAAGTAAAAATCGTACCCATAACATATCCTTTTTCCAAAATGCTGATTACGAACTCATCTGTTACGCACTCTTGCCTTAGACTTATAATCACGAACTTTACAAGGAAAAAATATCCGATTATAAGATTCCTATTTTAATGACAATGGCTGCTCTTTCGGGGCAGCGACAGTAAAAAAAATTACCATCCCAATGAATCGAGACCTACCCGAGCGCAAGCCATAGTAATTTGATACAGATTTTCCTTAACGTCCGACTCAAAGTCTTCCTTAACAAATGGTACTTCTTCCATGCCCTGAAAACTAAAATTGGTCATCCATCCAGTGGCTTTGTTAAATTTCGTCCTATCTGTATGCTTATCCTTACAACTTCATCTGTATTTGGCCTAGTTATTTGCAGCTTCTAAAGTGTTTCGCCCGAAACCACCAACAGGAGAAACAGACTTCGGGCAAACAAGAAAAAATTAGCATTGTCACCAAATGAACCCTTATCTCAATCGAATTTTTTTTACCAATCGGGAGAAGGAGATCGTTAGATTAATAGTGCGTAATTGCGGGGATAGATAAAAAAATCAGTCCCATTCCACGAATGGCATACGGCCATTCGTGGTTGCATGTATATCCGGTTCACTGCCTGGGCTCGACTCATTTCTGAACGCAAAGAGAACAAACGATTCCGTTGACAACACAGAACCTTCCCGGGAGTGCGAGAGGGTTGCTTCAGGGTTTAGACCACTTGAAGAGGCGCACACTTTTTTGAATCCGTGACCTCCAAGCGAATCTCGACCAATAAAACGCCACGGTCTCGGAGAAAGGAAAGGGGCGTGGGTGGGACGGTAAGAAGGGGCAGAACGGAGTTAAGATCGGGGAGGGAAGGCAGAGGAAGGGAGAGGCTCGGGTGGGATGGGGGCACCGCTTGCCTCGCCGGCCGGCCGGTGCGCGGGAGTGAGTCACGCGACCCCCGCCAGCCAGCCAACCGTCTCTCTTCCACCACTTGTTCGAAGCCGCGACGGTTGATTCAAAAACTCCCGCATGACGGCATGGCTCGAAGAATAGGGGGAGGAAAAAAATACAACCCAGCCCTCACCAGACGTTGAAAGAATGAAGTATGGGATGGGAGAGAATGAAATCACGAGCCAAAAAGACTGGGATAATGAACGAGAAGGGGGGGATTATTTCAAACCGCCAAAACTGACAATAGGCGATCAAAGTCGCTTATTCTAGAAAAGTGACTCCCAAAACGAACCGGGATATTATACCACTTAAGATCTTATGGAGAAAAAACTTTCACATACGAAGTTAACCATGTCAAATTATCAAATCTTGCCTCATAACCCCATTCATATAGTAGTGCATCGGTGATGGAAATTGATCTTTCCCTTCGACCGAATTTCACTTTTGACAAATACTTAATAAAGATGAAAATCTTAAATCTCTGGCCATTAATGCCAACGCAAGAACGAAACATGAACATTTATAATACGATGAAAACTAAAGAAGACAAGACCACGCCCTAGCGATGGCCTGCAAAAACAAACCCTGAAGTAGAACTATGAGGAAATGGGGCAAGGAGAGCTTTTGAAACCTTTCGACAGGGGTAAAAAAAAAGATTCTGAACAAATTCCTTCCAGAGCGCGCAAATAGTGGCACCTAAGTTATTGACGCACGAATCGAGCAGAGAAATTACATAACAGGAGGGAAAAAAATACAACTAAGATAACCATACAGCAACACGGTTACGAATACGAGATCGGACCAGTACGTTCCGATACAATGGAGATTAAATGAACATCACAAACACGCTAAGGAAGAAGACGCAATGGAATTAAAGATAACGATCACAACTCACCATCTTCCCGCCCGCGACCATCTTGTCACAATTTCTCGAGTATCCGTTCGGCGAAGGAAGTGGAAGAAACACAGATGCTTAAGAGTCTTCAAGGAAGGCGGAAATCTTTCCTCAACCGGGAGGGGATGAAGATAAATATCCGAAACTTGGAAAAATACAAGAGCGAAGAATGAAGAGGGAAAACGAAGATATAAGAACTATGAAAAAAAACAACCCGGACTTCTTCGGTGCGACACCAGAACGGAACACCACCAGACAAACGCGCACCAGACGAGGAGGAAAATCCTGTGAACGTCCCTTACCACACGACAGACGAGAACAGACTGAGGGAACCCTACAATTCGAATAACGGACGGACGTTCAAACCCAACCGACAAAGAGACTGGTGGAGGGAGGGGGAAAGAGGGAGAAGGGATTGGGGAGGTTGAGGGGGGGGGAGGACGAGACCTGGTGGTTCGAGAGGCGGGCAAGGGAGTAGGTGGTGGGGGTGATGAGGGGTGGGAGGGAGAAGAATGTTGTGGAGAGGGGGAGGGCTTGGTTCGCTGGGGGAATGGGGAGGGGGTGTGGGAGACTGGGAGAAATGAGAAGAATGGGTTCTTTGAAAGGGAAGTTTTTTTCCATATTATTATTGTCCCCCCCCCCCCGACTGCCCCGAGCTTCTCATACCATCCCATCCAGTTTCCCCTGCCGCCCCAACGCCTTCACCTTAAAAAAAGAGCAAAAACAACCAACCCCTCTCGCGAAGCAAGCAGAGCAAGGGCGGGGGTGAAAATTTGAACGCGAGTCACCACTGCTTAAGCATTCACGTTTTCTTTCCAGCGCGCGAAACGTAAGCGACGAATCTGCATGATGTTCCTCCATCCGGCGTACACGTAACTATGGAGTGAGGTCATCAATTTTTACTTTATATCATCCTTCACTCCCCCAAAAAAGATGCTGTCCGAGCAGGGCTCCCGAAAGCCAAACTTTCCTAGGCTACCAGACTTTAAGTGTGGGAGTGAATGGAGAAAGGAAAGGTCCAATAATCTGAAAAGGTACCAGGAAAAAATCAGTCCAACTTCGATGCCATATAACCCTGAATGCCAACACGAGAGCGTGTGGCAAGTGGTGTCTAAGACACCAGCCGTCCAACTCGAGCAATTTTTTAGCCTCTACTTAAGTCTTTCGGCGGTCATCGTTTTTCCATGTCACCGAACCAAGGTCTTCCCATTACGACGTGAAGCTTTCTCTTCTTTCATTGCGAACATTCGCGAAACGGCAAGCAGATTCTTACGGCGAAGAGAATATTGCATTCCCTAAGATGATCTCATCCACCATTCTCTCTCTTCAATGCGAGAAGTCGACGCCTAAGAAGAAGGAGACGACAAACCTTCCCAGGATTTCAAATTTCCGAAGATGACAGAGTATATATATGTACAAGGTGACGGGGTGTATGGAATGTGAGAATTAAACAATGTATTACAGCCTTACTCTTGCTCATACAGTGTAGTAGAATGAAATATAAGGGAACGAAACGTGAGATGACGGCACTCCTTGAGTCGTAAAAAAACCAATGCAAACTGTTCTGATTCTTTGAGGTTTCTTGCCGAAGGAATAAAAATATCCCTACTGACACGATTTAGTTCACCACTAACTATCTTGGGGTGTACAACATCGTACTGGATACTCGCTTTCTGCAACTACAGTGCAAACGCCTTTCGATCGACTAAGTTTGCAATACATTTAGTACACGTTCACCATACAAAGTATCGATTATTCTATCCAACCTCGTGCTACTCGTACCGTACTAAGTGTAACGATCTTGCACATCAATCACAATTTGGGCGGAGGCTGATTCTTTAGAATTCCATTTCGCCACATTACCAAACGTAGAAAATAAACTCTCACGGTGTATTTTTCCACGTGAACAAAGGAGAATTGTGTTACGATTGGAATTCCACCCATAGACAAAGTATTCTTTCCTGAAACCAGACCTCCGAATAAACATTTCCCAAAGTATGGACATCCGATACTGCGACACCTCGGATAAGATGTGCGATACAAGAAGATATCGCACTGGGAAGACTATCTGAAGCTGAATGCGACATATCGATATGATAGATATGGGGCGACGATTAATGAAAAACAAAACAAATGTAATGGGGAAGAAGGAAAACTAGGTTAAACATTAAAATAGTAGGTCATGAACTGACTCAGGTGGAAGAATTTAACAATCTCGGAGGCGTTTTGGACCAAAACTGAGTTAGTAGTACGTAAATAAGAAGAATTGCGTTAGGCAAGAAAACCTTCACAAGGAGTAAATCGATGACATGAGAATGGTAAGAAAATATTAATGAAAACTTAGATATGGAGCGTGATTGTGTACAGCGCGGAAACTTCGTTGAAACAAGATGATAGGCGTACGAGTATAGCATATTAGAATTTTTCGAAATGAGAGCGTGGAGAAGGACTGAACAGTTGAAATGAACGGGTTCGTAATTCCCATAGATAAGGATAGAACCACTTCACAAAGTACATCTGAGTATTCTGTTCAAATAGTTCCCATACCAGAACGACATATTGAGTTCGAGTGGCTTCCATCTTTGTACTTGAATTATTAAGTTGGTGGTGCCATGTATTGCGGTATTTCTTTTAAGTGGCTCCACTATCCATGTCGTCTTGGAGAATTAAGTTACATATGATCCCGATGCCCTCAAAATAACCCGGAAAATCGCCGTAACGAAACTTCGGTCAACCGCGGGTCACATCTGAATTAACGTTCCGTTAAGAACGAAGGGGAGATTTCGATGCGAATGGGGCGCAGTCCATTTGACTCGCTATTACGACGCTATCAACATCGGCGCGATTCTGAACAGTTCACAACGCACTTCGCCCGCTCGAAAAATTGCACTCCTCTTCCCCCAAGAACATAGCGTCGTGATACCCCCCAGGTCGCCCATCCACGCCAGCGAAAAGCCGAACAAGCCGTCAACACGACGCTCATCCTACTGCCCTTTCCCCCCGCCCGACGGACACCCGCGCGTAATTCGATTTGGGAACGTGCACAGGTAGAAAGGGCGGGGAGAGTCCCAGTTTATTTTTTTCCCTTTCTGCCTCCGAGACAGCGGATAAAGACCTCAGGAGAGGGGGGGAAAGTGTGTGTTGGAGAGCAGGGGAGGGAGGAGTGAATTTGGCGGGGCCTTCTCCTCCAGTCGATAACCCAGAAGGGAGGGGGGGGAGCCGGGGAGGCGGCGAGTGAGGTCTTGAGGGCGGCGTAGCTGGTGAAGGAAGCACGTGAAACGAACAGCAAGGATGGCAAAAAAAATTCGTCCCAGGGCAGGTGCGCGCCAAGAATGCAGAATTGAGTGGGATCATACTAGGACGCCGGAGGGAGCATTTAGGGGGGGGGGGGAGAATGGTTTGGGGATTGAGAGGAGGGACCAAAATATTAACGAGGGTGAAAATAAAAATATCTGAACCGATTAATGCAAATAACGCCAACTAAATGCCTATTTAATATCGTAAAAGGTCTTAGAATATGACCTTAGATATATGGGGGATATATGGAGGTCTTAGATATATGTGGGATCATACTAGGACGCCGGAGGGAGCATTTAGGGGGGGGGGGAGAATGGTTTGGGGATTGAGAGGAGGGACCAAAATATTAACGAGGGTGAAAATAAAAATATCTGAACCGATTAATGCAAATAACGCCAACTAAATGCCTATTTAATATCGTAAAAGGTCTTAGAATATGACAAATATTCGTTGAATACTGACACTACACTTAACCTTCATCTACACAATACCCCAAAAGCCACGGAAGTGTGGCAGGGGGTGTTAGGGCACCACCCATATATGCAGAATCATTTATCTATAAAAACAATTGACTACATGTTTGCTGACTTACAGAGTATTAGTACTAATACTCTCGTTCATACACATGCCTAAACACCTCCTGCAATCATTGTTGCGTTTGACCATTTCATCAAATTACGTAATCCTGTAAGTCAATATATCCATGCTCTTGAGTTCCATTTTGTTACGTGTGCGTATCCGTGCGAGGGAAGAACGAGTACTTTTGAATCTGTCTTTGGCAGTGCCTCTAATATCTTTATACTGGTGCTCATAAGTACCAATGTTATTTGGTGCCATAATTATTCCATCTTTGTAGAAGAAAACTCATGTGACCTATACCCTTCTTAAAGCAATGTCTTGCTTGTTCTCTGCTAGAAACAAGAGGCCCTTAGCCTCAATTCTCCAGCGTACTCGTGATCTTTGATTAGATCGGTGCTTTTCATTTGAAGCGAGCTCTTCCGGGTAGAGCTCACCAACTTCTCCACCTACGCTCCACTCTATCGTAAATTTAACATTTTGTCAAGTTTTACGGCATGATAATAAAATTAAAATGGACCGTGTTTTATACTCTATTTGGACGTTGAACGTAGGACTAGGTGTAATAAAGAATCATCTAAGTCTTTCGCGAAAACAATAGTTATAATTATTATTATAATCATAGCACAGGCTTATGGATGGTTCATGACAACTGTATACTCTATGCATTGGGGTTTTAAAGGAATTATGCACAATAAGAAACATCTTGATTTGCGATAGGATATTAAATATCAATGGTAAAAATTTCGAACCCTTTGTTAATTAAATATTACTATCATGGCCATGAAAGATGCAGAATCAACAAAACGTGAATTTCGCATAAAGGACTAGTTATCCAAATTGTTTTCACCTAATCTCCAACGACCATCATTAAAATTACTGCATGCGTATATCCTGGAGCGAACAACCTCTCTATAATCGAAGTATCATGAATTATTTCGGTGAAATTGATCGTTAAGGACTATACTCCGCTCTCCACAATGCTTTGCATTCTCACAAACAGTCACTTGAAGAAATTAATGTCACGAAGAACGAGTGAATACCGCGAACTGAAATATGTATCACGAGCAGCGAACAAAATTCCTCCTTAATGTGATTCACTGTACTTTCATTTTCAATGAATTTTCATTTTAACAACCTCCATTAAAAGTTGAAACGCAACATTCACGGCACACTAGAGTTGCAGCTGTGATTTTTCCGAGAAGAGTATGGAAAGTTTTCACAAACAAATCACACGTATTTCAGTCTTTTCCAAATGACAATAGCTAAAACAGGACATAAAATGGCTGCTAATTGAAAGAGATTTATTACGTTAACGATATGAGCCAAGGATGTTTGTCCACAAAAGTCAAGATCGAATGAAGCTGTTCGATATTCTTACGAAAAAAATCTTTTAGGTTATTCTTGAATTCTAATCACATGCCGGTACAATAGCCGACAGGTTCGTAATTCAAGAAATGCTATTAAAATTCAATTTTTATCATTCAATTCTTTGTTGCCGCAAGGTGTAATTCGGTATTCTCCTCTACTAATAAAGTATAAACCTATTCTGTTATCCCACAGACAATATAGCGTTGCTCTGACCCAAAGGAGGAACCTCGTTTCACCAGGAATCTTTGGTTGTTTTCACTCGCGATTATTCTAAAGCATCCGAGTTCAAACAAATTGAGTGGACCGCTAGGAAAAACGTACCAATTTTGAAAAATATAAACGAATCACACAACTCTATCGCTTTACGCTTCGTCGATCAAATTTTTGAAACACCCACAATCAAGAGCAGCGAGGCCCAAGTGAAAAAATCGCCGCCGAACATTAAAAAGCCGCTCACTCGAAAATGTCTCGTTCAACTCTTCACTTTCTCCACCTCGCATTCATTTGGAATTATCCGTAGAGGAAAGACCTTAGCGGACCGTCCTGGTGCCGTCGAGATGCAGGATCTCGGGCACTTTCCCCAAATAAACCACATCGATTACAGCTTCATTGGTGGCCCATTTGGACCTTAAAAGGACGAAGGTAGAAACGGAATAATGGGGTCAAAACAATATATCATCCTTACACTCGACGAAGAAAACAAGGGGTGAAGCATGACGGCGGTAGTCCTTGAACCCACAACGGACAAAAGGGATGGGAGCGGACTTCGAAATAAAAATGTCTGGGGTTTTTCACTTTCGAAAAAAAAGCCACGAAAATGGGTTATGAGATGGGTCGATGTAACAGGACATATTCTATCGCTTACTAATGAAGGCAACGCTAAGATCCTTCAAGTGAATCATTTGCCGAATAGAGATAGCAACAAATAGCGTTGCTTTAGTCAGCGAATCCACGAAACGCGCGCTTCTGAAACCGGCCAACTGGATACATTGATATGTACATGCAGGAATTTACTCCATAGCGTATCCACACACACTGAGTTGCACCCGTAAGAAATCTACATACCTCAGCTAGAAGGGCATGATGATAAGAAAGAAAATGCAAGCATAGTGTTCAATGTAAGATGACGACGCCTAATGTATGTGTTACGGTACCACGAGTCAGAGGAAAAATATGAAATGGCATTCAATCTAACCATTTTTTCCTGTCCTTATCTGCACAGGAAGAAAAGACTATCAGAATTTTGGCTGGAATGCAGGTAAATACGGCGCGGATTTGACAAATGGTTCTTTGTTGATAAAGAGTTCAAGGATATTTACAGTTAAGTTAGAAGAGGGCAGGGAAGGAATGTCAACAATTGATATTGGGATTTAACCATGAAGCGAGCTTCCATGACTGGAAACAATAAAATTCGGTTCAAAATATGATATAAGAGGAATTACTTTAATTAAGTGATGGGACTAAAATCGAAACAGAAAACATTGTGTGCACGGAAACTTTAACGCATGCATCATGGCCCACAATACAGATGCGTAAATCTACACTGAAACATAAATAAATGCAAAGAACAAGCGTCGCTCAATCTTATCTAAAATTCTTCCACGACGATCCGAAAGAATCGGTATCTTATCGGAAAAGAAGAGGCGCACTTCATATTTTTGTATGAGCACAAGAAAAGTCTGGGAAAAGTAGAACATCAAAAGGGCCGATGGGAAACTGGGGGAGTGAATATCGTCAAATGACAGACAAAACGGATTTCCAACTACTGACTACGAACACTCAAGTCGGAAATGTTTTTAAAGATTTATAATACGCAACCCGATCAATTCCCAGAATTTTATCAACTTTTACCTATTTCAACTGTTTCCCCCACACGATCGATTTCTTCAACACCTCAAATTTTACCCATAACCCCATATTGCTGTTCAAATCACCTTTTCTTTTCCTCTTCCTCCACTCAACACCATTACATTACAGCCTTGAACATACCACTGACAACCTATAGTATGTCCTCTCCATCCACTTTTCCCGTATTCGTCGAATGTGCCTTAACAACTTCCTTCTTGCCCATTAATTCAATGGCATTCTTTTCAATCCACATGGAAACTTCCCTCTATTTTTCTCCGAACCTACACATTATAATCCCCATGGACGACCATCGTCGTTCCTCAACTAAAATAATTATCTGCAACAAAACGAAAATAAAACCAGATTGTCATTGATAATCTTTAATTTCTACATCTCGGCCAATGATTCCATCCATTTGTAGAGTTCGGCATCTAACGACATCGCTCACTTTATGTATTTATTGCTAGCATTTAAAACTATATAAATGCAACTCTTAAGCCTACCCATAGGTACTAGTTGTTCTGCTTGTTGTAATAAATGCGCTCTTATTGCCTACATTGCCTTAACGCAGGTATATGTTAGTTTTCCATGCACGGTTTGCAGCCTGCCACCCCCACCACTCGCGGGGTATAGTGTAAATAGAGATTACATTTGCTGTCATAAATAGACCTCATAAGGTGTACTTAGGGTGCTTTTAAATAAAATGGACGTTTCCACCTTTCAAAAGGTGAAGTTTGAAACTTCATTACCTTCATAAAAAAAGCTCTAGCCAGCGACCTATTTAGCTAACAACGGAGGATAAAACATAATTAAAAAATATATCAAGAACAATGTAACAACCCCGTTGAAATCCGACACCGTTCCAATACTAATTCCGGGCCAAATAATCCCCCAATTCATAACGGATAGGCAAAGTATTACGCATATAAACAATACCCTGATACGACCTCTGACACAGACAGATGGCTAAAATATATTACTAATAAAGTTCGTATTAGATTACCATTTATATTTCTTTATCCTTTTTATGAAAAATAAGGTAGCAAGTGCACTTTGATATGTGCCAAAGGAATTTCGCGTTGGATAGGGAAGCGAAGAATTTACGTGGGTAGGTTCATTCGGGAAGGGGGGCAAGAAAAGCATGGCCCTTCGAATCAGACACTGAAATAGGAGTACACATAAAATTGAGCCTTCCCATTAGAGGACGCGTATTTTTATGGATTTCGAAAAGAGATTGGCCCAACCCATTTACGACTGGTTAAGGCTCTCCATCTCATATCTTTCAGCCCTTGCCCTTTGTGTCAAGCATGAAGTCAGTCAACTTGGGGAGAAAGAAATAACCCTGAGAAAAATAGGAAATACGGACATCGAAAAAAATAAACTAAATTCCCCGTGATTTAGATTTAAACAAATTATTTTAACTATACATTCTTCTTTCAAATCAAATCCCAGCAGTTTTTATTTGTGTTGAAGAATGTTTTGACTGATATGACAAAACAGATTTCATCCATATTGGTAACATAAAATGTTAATTTTTTCAATTTTTAATTGCAATCATAATAGCACGAGTCGATTCACTGAGTTCTAATCACAATAAACCGGTTTTATTCCATGAAACGGCGATAGGGAAAAACAATGGCAAATAATACTTTTCTCTCCCTGGAAATGAATCTTGAAGCTGAAAGCTCTCTAGTTAATTCTAATTAATCCTTCCCAAGATATGACGAGTTTACGAAACGCAATGACAAGGATGTTTTGAATAAGACCCCATACCGGGTTTCTCCAATGCAAATTGAAACTAAATCCAACGTATTGATAAAATAAAGGAAGAGCGTCACGCAAAATCTCTTATGGCAACTACAATTAGAATCGACGAAAAAAAATAAGTGCAAATCAAATATACATAGCAGTACAAGCCACAACTACACAGGATTTTCTAAAGGAAATAGAGGGAATAATCAATGTCCCACGTCCAGAGCGAAGGTCGGAGTGATCGATATTCATGCGCGATATATCGCTGGTTCGAATCCCCAAGAAAGCGCTACATCGGACTTTGATGCAAATGCTATAAAAGGATATATTATTTTAAACATGCCGCCAATTAGTATTTAAAATTGTCGTGGTCGGTGAGGGCAACTGGCACAAAAATCAATTACACCTCAGCAGTAAATACCGTACATCGACCAACACAGAATCGATAGGGCATGCAGACAGCATACATACATGCAAAATATTGTGAGCTAGCATATTCCTGATATTCAAGTCGGTTTAAGTAAAAACCTCTTAGTATATTTCAATTGCAATGCCCATAGCCGTACACTTCTGCGATATTCCCAAAATTGCTGTTTTCATCGAAATACTCTTTCAACTCGATTGTCGTGTTCGATGACTAGGCCCTGTAGCCGCGACCTTTCCCTTTTCGTCGTTCCATTTCGAAGCAAGACCTATGGTGACATCGACGGCGGCGGGATAAGATGTTTTAAAACACGCGGAAATGAAATATATTTTCCCTAGGGGAATTAATGACCCATCCATCAAACTCGAAGACTTATCACAGAGTAAACTCAAACTCGACTCACAGGACGGAAGGAAACTTGGGTTTCCCGACGGTTGGCAGCAGTCGCACCACCTTAATCCCCCCTCATTCTACCCTTCCCTCAACACTCGCCCTAAGATGCTCCCCAACTCCCCTAAGGCACAAAGAGGGCCCTCTCTCTTCTTCCTCCGGGGCACCCAAGGGGATCGAGATATGGAGGGGGGAGGAGAGAGAGGCAGGAATGGAAAACAGGCCGCAGATACAGGGGGAGGTAAGGTGGTGGTGAATGCGGGTTTTCTCCACTGCTCCCCCGGCGCGCCGATAGGGCTCCGCCGCCTTCTCCCTTCCCCGCTCACACCCCGAGAGGCGTGGCCAAGGGAAAGGGGTGGCGAACACGGAGGTCGGGCGCGATGCTGGACGCTGGAGCACCTCATCCATCGCCTTCCCCGCTCTACGGCTCGCAGTTTCCAACAACAAATCGGGGAAAGACTTGAAACTATACCACCTTGAAGACTGCAGATTATTGTACAAAACTGGGCGAATGTATGAAAGAGGAATCGTTGTATAAGACGAATTTTCTATAAATTGTTTGCTTCCACCATCAATTGAATTGTTTCCTCTTTAACTATTGATAATGGTTATTGTACATTATTTGTGCTAGTTACGGGATTGCGGACTTTAACAACGATGCTGCTCATCGCTGTGAGCTCGTAGACACAATTAACCTTCCTTTAAGGCTAATCAATTTGGTATTATATTCGATTTAAATAAATTACGAGGGTCATTCGGAAAGTAGTACCCGTTCGTGCCGCATGAAGTGCTGACGACGCGAGTAGCCGCTGGACGAGGTCAGATAGCTTCAGTGGCTTGTCTGCCTTCTCTGAGCCAAGTTGCGTGACGCTAGCATTGCCTGTGTTGTTTCTGTGATTGTTTACAATGTTTAAAAAAATTGAGAACGCCGCCAGTTGTGAAGTGAGGGCAGTGATTAAATTCCTCAATGCAAGAAACGTTCGCCCATGTGATATTCATCGCCAATTAAAGGAGGTGTATGGAGACAATGTAATGGACGAGTCGTCTGTTCGGCGGTGGTGTCGCAACTTCAACATGGGGAGGGGGAACACACACGACGATGAGCGTTCGGGGAGACCGTCTGTCATTACAGACCAACTGCTGAGCTCAGTTGACGAATTCGTGAGGAACGATCGGCGCGTCACAATTGATGACATCTGTGAGCATTTTCCCAATGTTTCTCGAACAATTGTTCATGAAATTGTTAAACACCATCTGCATTATGCAAAAATTTGTGCAAGATGGGTCCCTCGCGTATCTCAATGAGCTGGCGGCGAAGGACTATGCAGCAGGAATACAGAAACTTGTCACACGTTATGACAAATGCCTTAATTTGCTTGGAGATTATGTTGAGAAGTAGTTTAAAGTATCCTCTTTCAAATAAAATTTTTTATGTTTGTTAATATTTACTTTTGTGTCTTTATTTCACGAACGGGTACTACTTTCCGGATGACCCTCGTATTACGCGTAACTTGTGTGTAATCGCTGCTTGAAGGCACATCCTCGCTTCCGAGAAGGCGTAAGAGAGTAGATACAGTTCTCCTGGTTCCAAGAAGTTCCCTCTGTACAGGGGTGTGATTCCGGGTCAGCATCGCTAATTAAGGCAGAGTGTTAGCCTGGTGAGAGGAGGGCTTAATTAACGTTCTCAGGCGTCTTTCTGGAACTTCATTTTAGAAAGAAAGAAAGAAGACTAGACATTTACAAGTATAGTCTACACACAACACTTTGTTTCCCGACCCGAGTTCTAACTCGCTATCCGTTGTCATCATAAAGGCGAGGCAAACCTTAAGATGTGGCAACCACGGACATTAGTTAAAAACCCAGGTCGGGAAATGGACTTTTTTGCGTGGAATATTAAGACTTTTCTCATTCTTTTCGTTTGCGGGGTGGGGCTTTCTGCTACCCACCGGCGGCACGGATTCGAATCAGAGGGGGCACGCAGAGAGTCGACACAGCCAGGGACGGATTTGGATATATTCGGCATACGTCTTATCTTTTGAAAGCTATTATGCAAGTAATGTCACCAGAAAACTTAATTATATAATCCGCTATACCCAAATTCTTCCGAGCACGGATATGGTATACAGAGAGAGCACACATTGTGAGAGACGATATATTCATTCATTTCCAACTTAACTCAAATGGTTCAAATAGGTTGGTTTATGGAATTAATTTATTATGAATGGGAACATTAACACTTGTTATTCCCGTTTATAATTTTAAAAGCAAAATAATGTCTTCACCTAAATATTATGTTATTAATCGAATAACGTCTTCACCTAAATATTATGTTATCAGTCGAAATCCGGGTGGTGTGCAAAACTATTAGAAGGAATCATGGAGTGCTATCTTCTTCAATTTAACATTTCATTTCTTCGATTAGTCGAGGATTTGACAGACGAAGCATGGGCTTATTTATAAGATTTTCAATGACCTTAAAGGTAATGGATGAAGGTTATTGCGCACAGTTTTGCGTTATTTTTTAATATAATTTTGTTTACTCCTAAAAACTGCACTTAGTTTTTCAGTTAAGAGAACATTTGCTTCTTTTAAACTTCAATTGTTATTTCACATTTGTGCTGTCCACATATATACGAGTATATCATCCTGCAAGCTACGAATATCGCAGGAAGATTCAGGACATTGACTACAATGAAAATTTGTTCATTTGATCATACAGATAACTTGCAGAGGAAAATTAGTAGTTTAAATATTTTAAACGGGCCCATTAATAATCATTCTGATCGCGAGAAAACATTATCATATTACGGGACCTCGACTGAATTTGATGTGAGGTTTGAATTATGCACCTCCATTATGACTACTGTACTTATAGTATTCCACCAAATCGAATCTTACGCGTGCATAACCTCGGTAAATCGCGTTGCTCGCATTCAGGGTTTTGATATGGATAATTCAGCTTACACTACTTGTTTTTTTACAATTTCGTATCTTTGATGACGCTCTTTACACTTCCGCTGTCATTTTTACCATGGAAGACATCGGTTTCTCGGCATTCATTTGATTCAATTTATTCTGACTCCTCGATCGATGCTTTGGACACAGCCTCCGGTGGACCAGAAGTGAGAGGGGGAAGGATTAGAGGATAGGAAATAGCGACGCGGCCGGGGAAACATTTTGCAGCATGCGGGAAAGCCGCTTTGGGGGTTGGGGGGGGGAGGTTGTTGAAGAGCGAGGGGCATTTTACAGGCGAACGCGGTAGGCATGAGCAATCCCTTGGGGAATCAACGAGACGGGGAATTGAAGGGAGGGAAGGAAGGAGATAAGGTATATCCATCAGTGACTCGGTCGTAAAAAGGTATACAGAGTAGTACCGTGGGGAGGGTGGGGTTAGAGAGGTCGGTTACTGCCTACAACCTTAAGACCCTACCTGCATGAAGCCAAAACTTCCCCTCCTCCACACTCCGTTGGGCAACAACACAGATGTCGAGTGGAGATGAGAAGTCATGAGAAAACCCGAAGGAAGAGAGTCGTAAAAAAACAGAAAAAATTGATGGAATTAATGTTAATTTAGCCAGCATGCTTATAAGTTGGCTGCCATTTTCTGTCACGGCATTTAGTGAATGAAATCCGAGTAGGCACTTGAATCTAGATAGGGAGGTTTTAAAATGGCTCGACCTCAGGGTCACTTATCCCAATATTAAAAAATTTCAATTTGGAGGATTTGTCGGGGTTAATTTTTTTCAACAAGCGTTCCATTAAATAATTAATATCAAATTTAAATTTTGAGAATCTGTTGGTGGTAATGAATTAACCTGGCCTATTTCAAAGTGCTGATTACTCTTTCGCCTCCGAGTTTTTTGAATTAATTAAATGCAGATGTTTCTCTGAACCACTCTGACATAGGGCCAAAATGGCTTTGTATTCTTTTTCAAATATCCTGTTCATCTTTTTCTTTTGAATTCGCTTAACTCTTTCCGAAATTCCTTCTTGGCTTTCGCCCTAGATATCCCATAACCATAAGTGATCGAATTCCTTTAGAAACCACAGATATCTTTCCTCATATTTTTCATCATGGCGTGGTATAGCCTTAGACGTCTCAATGCTTTTCTAACTTCCGCGTTGTGTCATCGAGGTTCTGTTTTATCTTCTATAAATTAACTTGGAATGAATCTGTTGCCTGCTGAGAGCGTGTGGTGTCAAGGAAGTGATTCCCTATATTGTCAGTATTTCGGTGTTCACTACACTTCCTGAAATTTGCAAATGAACACCGTAACACGCACTATAGGCCATTATAGTCCCCGTTTTTGAACAAGTTAATTTTTCTTTTCAGCTTCTTATATGAATTATTGAGCTCCTTCTTCTTCTTCTACGATAAATAGATAAAAATTACAGGGACAAACTTTTTCGTAGGATATTCAACCCATAAACATCACTTCTGAAAGTGACAATAATCCTTCACTTGGTTGTTAAGGATACAAAAAAATTTAGTAAGCATTACATTTTTAAAACACAACGATACGGAATGCGAAAATTATCCCATGATTTCAATTAAAAAATATGCACATGTACGGGTACGAGAAAATTCAAGTTAATTTGTCCCACAACCGAAAGAACTGAGGTATAGATTTGCCAAATGTTTAGCGTGGAATGTGTCTTCCAGTAGCAAAACATGGGACGACTGAAAATAAGAATGGAAAAAAACTTGAAAAGTTTTGCGATACGGTCGAGGAAAAGAATGCTGAAGGCAGAGTGGACTGGTTTACTGAGAAATGGGGAAGTACTGATAAGAATAGGGGAGGTGAAATCAAATAAAAATGCCGACAGGAATCAAAAGGAGGAAGACATTTTTCCAGGGGTATACATTGAGCTGAAACTGAATTCTCACATGAGACACAAAGGAGAAAATTGAAGGAAACTGAGAAAGAGGAGAAAGATGTTCTGTACCACGTGCTGTGGAAGACAACCAATTGAAATCTGTCGGGAAGACAGTTCCGCTTGATAAGACGTGTTGTACCACTCAAGACGGCGTGCACTGATCATAAGACGAAGAAAACATTTAACGTATCGTCTCTACCTCCCCATCAAATAAGAATATATACTAAAACATTTCAATGAAAAACTGACCATTTTTGTGTTTCACTTCCTGAATTTGGTGTCATTTCATTCCTGCCACGGACAGCCACGAAGCCAAGGAAATACGGACACTTATGCCACTCCCGGGTAATTTGGGGACTACGTAAAACCTACGTCGACGAGGAAGTGTTGCATGAGTCATGGCTTCTAAGTAAGATTGTGCGATTATACACGATTATGATCTCATGACCCCTAGCCAATTAGGTCTCAGGAAACTGCATGCAACTTTATCCTATAAGGAACCGCTTATTTAATTAATTAATATTATTAGCGACATGCTCCATGTGAAAGCGAAGCATTTTGCTCCGAAACTTCTTTCAATGGATCTATCGTGCTCCAATCACTCTTTTAGGTAAAAGATGACGGGATTCGATATCCCTGAAACACGAAAATACGTACTGCATCAGCTTCAAGAAACATAAGACAGATATTTTGCTACCAAGACCTAGAGAGACGAACGTTTTACATTGGCTAGTGAATTTCTTATTCAAGACAGATGCCAAGGTTTTCTGGAATGGCACATTAAGCTAAGGGTGCCCAATTCAAATAATTAAAAACATGCTCAGTATGTACTCAGGGACTACTAAATGACCCCTAATATCTAATGGTATATAAACTCTTGAACCCCACTAGCCGGAGTACCTAACAAAAGGTATAAAACAATCTTAGTGCCATTTCAAGTTTTA
This sequence comes from Hetaerina americana, assembly GCF_022747635.1. Lineage (NCBI taxonomy): Eukaryota > Metazoa > Arthropoda > Insecta > Odonata > Calopterygidae > Hetaerina > Hetaerina americana. Next base: position 28,435,640 of record NW_027286181.1, read on the forward strand.
GATTTGGATGAACAAACCCACGGAAATCTGAAATGCTGACGATTTCGACAAGAATTATCAAGTCAATCTGTTGTCGTAGCATTTTATGAGGGACGAGAAATTGAAAGGAGAGGGGAAAGGCGTTAAGGAATCCGCCAGTCAAGATCTTTTTATGGGAGGAAATGTGATAAAGGAACCTTCCGGAGCGACATTTTGAGAAAAAATAAAACGAGAACGGTATTAATTCACGACGGAAACTAACTCGACTACTGCGGAAGAGGAAATGCGCATATCTGCAAGGCACACTACGTCACTGGCGGAAACATGGATAGCTGCGACGACGCAAGGAATGTGGAAACGAAAAACTAAACGGTTTTGAAAGACTTGACACTACATCAACGACCGCCACGATTCCAATATAAACAGATAACCTCAACATTTTAAATATTTTTACGATACACAAAGTTCGGGAGAACGAACAATGAAAGTAATTGGTTTGATTCTATGTTATAAATTTTGCGACAAGAATCACACCCCGATTCATTTCCCACTTTTTCATGTTTAAGAGGTAAAATTCATCAATTTTACCACGACAGAAACTTACCAAGGATGTGTCTGAGGTGAATAAATCTAAATTAGGCACTCTAAATGTTCAAACTATGTAGCAATAGTACCACAAGATGATTTAGTACTGAAGAAATAACGGAAGGGAGATGTAACTTGCACGACGCCTTAGTTTTATATACATCTAGTTAAGCATGCACAATTAAGCCATATCGTTGCCGAATTTTGGCGAAATATTACTTCAAAATCACAAAAATTCCGAAAGATTTCAAAGAAATTTCCCTATCAGGCAATAATGGTTCGATATTTACTCTTGGAAGTAATTGAAAGGAGTTATTTCATATGGCATACCTTTAGTTATAAACGTCTTAATATGTTCCTTTGAGCTATCCACACCCTATCTATTCGTGAAAGAAGCTCTTTCATATAACACTCAAACAAATGACTTGCCCTCGAGTATAATTTTGGAGCATCGCATTTAAACTACCAACAAAATTCTCTCTTCTACAGCTGCCATCGTCAAGACGTATTTCTACTGCAAAATAAAATGTAAATTTAATTTTTGACTACATTGACGTAGGCAAAACAGTTTTTCAACTACAATGTCCATTCATTACGAGACGCCTAATCTGATTCATGGAATAATTTAATCGCATTACGTATTATTCAACAAACCTCTATATTTCACACACGTGTTAAGTGGCTGAGTACATAATAATTTAACTACATCAATGATGCAACACGAAATAAAGAGTAATTAGAGAGTTGTTTCAAACTCGACCTTCCGTTAACCCCACTGACGTCATGCCTTTAGACACAAGGTCGGCCTGGTATCAACATACATCTAATTGAATACTTAGCAGCGGGAATCAAACCAAATTTTCGATTCGCATAGGATAAAAATAATTACAGTATTTAGCAAAATGAAGACCACGTTATATCAATTATTCTAAGAAGACTGGTAAGACCTTAGTGGCACAAAGAGGAGTCTCATTCGGAGGGATAGTGAGAGAATTATTCAACCAAAAAATAACTGATAAATCTTTATTCTCACGTTTATTCTTTTGAACACTTTTGCCCAATTTTCACACAATATTCTCTCCGCTACATCTCATATATTGCCCGGATGATTCGGCGAAGATCACTGGCCTCCTGTTTCTATGCTCCATTATGATGTAGAAGATCGGACTTTGGAACTGCTCCGATCGGAAGGATAAAAGTAAATCAGCCACCTTATCTGAGTAAGAAGGAACCCGTATCTCTCTCCTCACAGCCTACAATCACAACGACACGAACGTCAATCGATCTAATTGTGAAGAAGCGTCAATTCCCAATCCGGAGTCTCCCCCCTTTGTCTCGTACCGTGGGTTGGAAGACCCCTTGAAAAAAAAACAAAAATTTACCCCCTTTGACCTTGCCGAGGTCACGTGACTAATGGCAGATTTGAACTCGACGGACGGCAAGAAATTCTCTCTCCTTGCCCTTCCGCTGTAATCGTAAGGGGAATGGACCCCCTCAGTGACCTACAGCGGAAGTGTAACTCCCGATAAGGTCCTTGGGATATAGACGAGAATCGCGTTCGATAATCCCAGCATAAAACTTTCTGTAATACCATAATACCATCTTGGTGACAAGAGAGTGAAACAATAAGCAAGCATATCTTCGGAATGAGCTAGTATAAGGCGAGGAAATATGAGAAAAGTAAGAAAAAGACGGACATTACAGTGTATTTACTCTTGGTAAAGTGAAATTCTTTTTATGAAAAATTAAGAACAAAACTATAATTTACAGTTTTTGATGTTGGCGACTAATATTGACCTGAGGTCATAACGATATATTCTCTACAGGCTGGGTCAGAATGGACTCCCTAGTTTCAATAAGTCACTGAAGAGCGCGCAGGTGAATTACCGGAGTGGGAATAGTTGCGTTAGCTGGGGGAATCAACGCCATTTTCAGTGGTCACAATGTTTAAGTGGTCTGGTGAGCATCGAGGCTTTGTCGCAGAAACGTTCTTTAAGAATAATGATAGTGTGGTGGCGACGCAGAGGGTAAATGTGAAAACGTTGGTAGCCGTTCGACTCGTTTACTTGTCAAGCTAATTAACGACCATTACTAATATTATAGTCATATAATACGCTCATAATTTAAGAATTTAAATGCTAAAATGAAATATAACAATCAGTAGGTGCCAATTACGTCAAGGGCTTCAACTGATTACATTTTATTGTAACGTATCAAACTTCTTAAAGCCATATTGCTCGAATAACTTTCAGCTTAGTCCTCATCAGAAGCTTCATCATGATACTAAATAAACTGGGGGTTTATCAGTACCTAAGATCCCAACAGACAGTCATAATACTGGCCCTTGACAACATTACCTGTAATGACTACGGCGATGGACGTCCAGTATTGAATTATTGCATTTTCAATTCACCAAATCCGAAGAGGTGGTAAAAATAAATGAAACAAGCTCTCTTTGTCTTATTGTTATTAATATTAACATCAAATTGCAACATATTAATAATTATAAAAACACAAGTCTAAACGTTACCATTTATGAGAAATAGTTTACTACATACAATCAGTAAATGCGTATATGCAAAGGCTGTGAAAAAGACCGACCGATTGAATTAATACACAGAAAAACTTGCCGCACGAACGAGAGTGTAACATGCATCCCTCCCGCGCGTGCGTGCTCTACCCACCCACGAGTGTGTGGGCGAACCGGACGGGTACAAGAGCCTTGGATTTCACCGTCGTCCTGCGTTCGCGTGCCTTTGAGCCAAGTACACGACTGAATTCACCGGTAAGAATCGAGTCGAATGGAACGGTGGCAATTGAGTGACCCCACTGGCGCATCTCGAGCCGATTAAGGATAGAACGGCGCGCGCACACACAGGGGTGGGAGGAATCCGAAGGCACTTTCTCGAGAATCGTGAAACTGAAATGGTAATTATTTATTCAGCGTCGAACCTTTCTTCGCCGTCTCACATTTTCCAACTTAGATATTAAAGAGCCGGCATGTACATTCCCACATTTTACAAAGTCGGCATACATTTATCACATTTTAAGATATCTATGCGCCAAGGAGTTAGGTTGGGCAAGGGGATGTATCGTTGTACAGCAGTAAATAGCCCGAGTCCATCGAACACATATCTTAACCGGCAGAATACCAACAGTATTATATACTTGTACAAACAAGTTAATCGTTCATTAATTTGTAAATTATCTTTAAACTTATCAGCAGCGTGTTTCCTTATCTTGAACCAAAGTGTGGGACTCAAATTTTGACTACGTATGAACTTTAATACATGTATACAATATTGCGGCTTGCTGAATCATACCAAATGTCTCCGTAGCAATTTTGCTAAGTTTGAAACAAAATTTCACGCGCACACGCTGTTCCTTTAGCTCCATTGCTACCGACGCACGCGGCGCGACGAGTAGGTTAAGACACGTACCGCTGCTGCTGCGTAACAACTCGACGTAAACAAACCCAACACCTCTGGTTTCAGTCGTCAGATGTGTGGGTGGACGGCGCACTGTATCTTTCGATCCTTTGAACGGTTTGCGCAGAATAAAATCAGTCCCATCTTTTTTTGATCACACCTTGTAAATGCAATTCAACGACCATGAATGACTTGACTACGATTTACAAACAAAAGGTTAATGCTCACCGTGAAATTTTAATCCTGCTAATGCATTAAAATGTGTTTCGTTGTATTTCAAATTCAAATCAATATCATTTTTATTTCACTGCACGAACATTTCTCTTCAATTACATGCTTCGAAACCACATACACCTAGAATGCAGACATGAGAAATGCTGGAATACATTTATTGCTTTCATTGAGGATGGAAGGAGGAAGGATTCCATCTTTTCAGACCTTCATGGAGTTTTTGAAAAACTGGCCCGAGAAATTGCGCGAAAGGATGATATAAAAAAGGCAGGATTCTAATCCACTAACTTTGCGTCAGAGAGTGAGATTCTAAAACAGCTGATCACTGATCTTTTTGCAACGCTCAAATTGAAAAGCGTAAGTTGAAACGGAACTCAATTCTTCCAACAACATAAGAGAAAGACCTCCGCCTTCCCAGGTAGAATTTGTCCCAGAAAACTTCACTCGTGAAACGTGATGGAATTAGGGAGTGCAGACACAAGCTAACGGATTCTCGTGTGACTTTCGTCATTTCAAGACGTTTAGATTAACGAGCTCATAAGTTCGCGCGTGCGAACGATCTCGGAAAGAATTTTTTAAAGCTTAAAATCTGTAGTCGAAAACCAATGTTGGGATATTATGATGGTTAAAACTTTGTTTATTTCAGGTTAAGCAATATTTTCGATTAAATGCAGTGCACATGGAATTCGTTAAATTACTGCTGTTAATAATAAGCGAAGATGAGGAATGATAGGGCCACAAAAGAACGTGGATCAGATTACCCGTCGATAGACAAGCATCAAAAATAGTGCTTTGCCGATTTGATGACGTTGAAAGATTGGATGACGAGATGGTTCCTCAAACATATATTCGAGTAGAGCGAATGGTTTGAGAGGAAGAGACTAGACTGAGAAAGTCTTCAGTGTATGTGTTGGAAAATTCCCAAAAAAAGGAATACAAGAAGTTACTGAACGAAACGGGAGAGCATGCACGAAAAATGGTAAGAACACTACCAGGACGAAATAAGCACATTAGTACGGAGCAGAATGGAAGAAATTAGAGAAAGGAAATGTTTCCTGTCATGACTTACAATGATGTTTCTTTGACCTGGCTTGCCCTGAAAGGAAATGTCACGAACAGTATCCAGGCAAAAAACTATAACTTGAACTGCCGTCCCAGACACACTCGAAAATTTTCAAGGTAAGGAATATTCCTCGCTTCTGGTCGTAGCTGCACCCCCTAGAAAGGTAGGTCAGAGCTGAAACACTGGGTTTACTCCAAGGAAACTTTCTAAATGGTTGCACCCGTCCGGGAAAAGATTTTTTTAAATTCTACCAACGGAAGAGAACTCCACAGCACCTTTAATGAAACTGGGCACGTGCTAAACTGACACGCTTCCCTTAGAAAAAAACAACTGACGACATACGAGCGTATTACAAAAATATATACTTTTCCTCTGGGCACAGGTTCAAGCAATGGGATGGAATATTTCAAGAAGAAAAACTGGAAATGGTAATGCTGTCGCGGAGGCAGCACGCCCTCACCACAACATGCTCGCTCCACAGCTGGACGAGTGAAGACGCGAAAATTTTTATATTGATGTACAACCAACGACTCCACGTGGCAAACAACCTTCAGGGCCAAACGGCTTGCCTGAATCGGTGCATCAAAACGGAAACGATCACGGAGATAACTGGGATAAAATCTAAGAAAAATAAAGCAGGGTCGTGCGAGGCCATTCTCGCCACGGGGGAAAGTGGGTGATTAGGAAATGGGCATAACTCGATGGAGTGGAAAAAGAGCGGGGAGGCCCCTCCGTCAACTCTCAACACTAGATGACAATGGACCCCCAGTTCAAAACGTCCCGCATGGCCAATTATTTGTATCTTCCAGCGCACAACGACAACCGCAGTAGAAATCGGACATGCCACTGAAAAATCGACCTCGGGTCAAACCATTGCCGTCGGCGTGGGAAATCTGTACGCCAGCCAACCCGATGAGTGTTTTGAGTACATAGGGTGCATCGCGTGAATGGTAAATTAACTAACGAAGCAAACTGGTGAGAGCGAAGGCGAGGCGAGCACGCGATAAGTCCTATCTTGTTATTCCCAAAAGACTCGACTATCTCCGACAGTCAGCTGACTTGGAGAGCGATTAACGGCTCTCGGTCATTCATGCCGTTATGCATGGGTTGGCAGGATTAAAGGAGAGGATTGAACGGAGAGAAAACGTCTTGAAACACCCTAACCGCAAAAGGTTCGCGCCTAATGATTCCTCACTCGCATGTCTGAACGGAGAGGAAGCTTTCCGAACACGAGAACCACACTACAAATGGCATACGTACTCGTACACACGATCGCGTTGATAATGAATAATTAATGACCCCGACACTTAGGCTTATTACAAAGTTCACGAATTTATAAAAGTTTCCACCCTGAACTGAAGTGAGGGGCGAGACGATGAAAGTATTACATGCAATCTACAGGATAAGATTTGGGAAGGTTCTTGAAAAGTATATCGCATCCTTACGGACTACCGTAGTTCTCGCATTCTCTCTCTTCTTCAGGTTGACATACTTTCTAAACGCCTTCAGGACAATCATAATACTCAGTCTCCCTCCCACAATAGCCTTCAACATAACGCTACCTCTCGAAATCTTCAACATATTATTTTTCCTTCATTTTCGTATTGCCCTTGACAACTTACTCCCCCAACAATATCTAACGTTTAATTTCTGTTCTTTCCATCCAGATCATTCCCTATCAAGTTCTCCCACCCGGAAAATTACAAACCTTATGTGTGGCTGAATATTTTTCCGCTTCATCACTCATATTTGAACCAATTCTACACACTTCTAAGCCCCAAACTAATACTAAATAGTAATACTCCGCTAACTTCTAAGGGCAGTTTCTTCCTTATTTCAGTAGTAACTTTAACATAAAAACTTATCGTAACATTTTTGCGAGCGGAAACGATTTACAAACTACATAACTGACCTTTCCTTTTGCTACTATTACATGTTTTCTCCTAATATTACGCGAGTTATGGAGGCTAAGTATGCGTATCTACTACAACTTAACTGTGAGATAAATAACAAGAATTATGTTCATTACAACGAAAAGTGTGAAATTCCCATTGAGAGTAAGGCTGTGATAACGGTTAGCGGCAAGGGTTAAGAGAGGTTTAAAAGATCCAAATCGGCAAAAAACTAAAATTTAAAACGCGGTGACGTCGAAATGAATTTTTTTTATTAACATACCATACAAGCCACCTGTATTTTATATACAAGCAGTATTTTCAATAACCTTGCACGAAATGGATGAGAGGGACGTAGGTCTGTAATTGCTCGGTTCCTCCTCGTCTCCGTTTTTAAATATTGGTGTTACGTTAACCGCTTTCCAATGTCTGGGAACCTTGTGATCTACCAGCGACTTCTTAAACATTATTTCTAGATACGGCGCAATTTCCGAAGCTAGATCCTTCAATATACGAGCAGTTATTTCATCGGGCTCGGAGGATATATCAGGCTTAATATTTTTCAGCAAAAGTTCTATTCCATTACATAAGATTTCAATTTTGGGCAACGGTTGCAAGGCACTGTTGGTCCGGCTTTTGTGTTGACCGGCACTGTTGAACGAACGGTTGTCGGATTTGGTAAGCTATCGGAGGCATTCCGTGAGATATTGGTGAAGACGCTTTGAAAGAAGGAATTTAATAGGTTAGTCTTTTTATATTTATAATAATGATATTTTTCCTGCTTAGAATGACATGCGAGAGACATGCAAGTTAGTGTTTTCACGACAAGTTCGAAAAATCTAGTCTGGTTATTCCCAAGAACGGCGGTGCACATGGATTAATAATGGCAGATTAGCGCGCGAAACAATTTTACGTCCCGCATGCACCACTAATGCCAAGTATTCCATGATTGGCATTGCTCACAACTGAAAGATACACGCTCAGAGAACGTAGGACCTTAGAGGCAATATAAACGGTTTGACGATTGATAAACGAGGCCGGGAGGATAAGTCTCCGGAGGGCATGAGTCATGCATTAAAAAAATCTGTGAACAGAAGGGATTAAAATCGATCCGGCAAAATAGGAACACCTAATCCTTTATTTATTAAATTTCACTTATTACCACTGCCCTAGCGGGTCACGGTTGTCCAGTGGGTAGAGCGTTGGACTTCTGACCGGAGGGTCCCGGGTTCGATTCCCGGGCAAGGCACTCTGGGCACCTGCAGCTCCTCCCAAGCTATGTGATTTTTCGGGTACCAGATCCTCCTGGGAAACCTGGGAAAGGAACTGGCCCCCCTACCCTGATATGTGAATTTTCACACGCCGTATAGGGCTTAGTACTGGGTGAACTCTACCATCACCTACTAAACCGACCTTCGGGTTGATTACTGTGTTTATGGTTTTTTTTAATCACTGTCCTATTTGTAGGAGTACGTATTTTTAGGCGTTCCAGCGAAAATGAACTCTGTCAACACACGTAAATATCACTATAAGTAGCCAATCGGGAAAGATGAACTGAATTGTGGAAACATGTTTACGTCCTGAGGAGAAGTGTATCGTTAAATATCAGCATTCACATCAAAGGCATCATCTTATAATCCAGTTCAAGGGAGATACCTCCCTACTATTTTAACTTTTCAGTGAACTGAAAATACTAATTTCTTTAGGCACGAGATATAACTTTTTAAGTGAAGTTCAAATCTTCGAATGATTGATGAGGAGTGGAACTTTGTTAACTCTGCCGCGATATCACTTCCAACCACATTCACTCATCTTCTGTTCTTTGATCCAATCCCTCTTTAACCACAAACCCATTCATCACCCGGTAGCCCGTTTCGCGAAGAATCGTTACGAGCGATCTGAAAGCGCCACACAGTTATTTGACGACCTTGGTCGAGAAACAAGACTACAGGCAGACAAAAAAATAATCACTCGAGTTTAACACACACGGAAGGAATAACCCCAGCGCCGAATTACCACGAAAAGCGAAAACAAAATTACAAGGATATTGACTGCTAAACTGATCGATAAATAATATACCAACTATTCTCTAGCACGACTGGCAACAAAAACATTTAGAAACTATTTTAGACACATCAATACATAATTACTCGACAAGCGACCTAACACTCCCTGCCAAACGCCCTCGTGGCAGCCTGCAATCTGGGATGCACGGAAAAAACCAGGGGTGTTACGATTTCGGTATTCCATAAATTTCCAGAACGAAATGCGATTAATTTTTACAGCGATTTGGAATAAACCACAAACGGTGGCTTGCATGGCACTGCGCCGATGGGCGAAGGTCGAGATTTGAATGTGCTAGTTTAAAAAAAATAAATCGCACCAGAATGTGGAAAAGTTCGCAGATCTCCAATGCATTAGTTACTAATCGATAGTATGACGACGGATTTGTGAGACGCCTCCCGTAGAACTGATCACCCCTTCCCACACTCCCGGCTATCCAATTCAGCCGCCCAGTCCTCCACCCCCCACCGGCCACGACCTAGACGAATTCCGTCACACACTTACGCACTGCGGACATCGGCTTGGAATGCCGACGGTTTGGAATGGGGCGCTCGGAACTGAGAATAGGTGGTGGAGGCGACCTGGGAGGGGGGGGACACACCCAACACACCGCCCCCGGGCTCGGGGGGAGGAGAGCCTTTCGGAGATACGGGGGAGAGTTGAGAGTGGTCAGTTACGGTCGCAAAGCCGCGCGCCGTGGGCGGACACGACTCCCATTAATTCTTTCCCTAGAGTGCTGTTGAACTGTCTGTACGATGTTCATTTATAAATATCGAATGTCGATACAAATAATGAGGTGGTTACGATATATCGCATTACAATCATAGTGAGCAGAATCGAATTTAACGGGCGCAGACAGAGAAAACTTGAAGAAGGGAGAATTTTCCATACGAAAAAGCGGTAGAGTAAGGAGATCAATGAAATGAAGGAGGCATGAATTTTTCTTTCGTTTAAACTGAGTTATACTGAAATCATTTGGGATACAACCCCGAATAGAGAGGATTAGGCCCGGTTTGAAAAAATCCAATGGGAAATACCACAAAGCTTTCGCACACTTCAAATATGGAATGGGAGTTAACTGAGAAACGAAGTCTCAACTTATATTTAAATATCACCATTAAAACCAGAGCAATCGAGGAAAATATTGAAGCGCGCCGTCCGGTAATGCAAACAACAGAGGAGGGAATTTCGAATTCAGCGACTGGTTTTGCTTTTGCTTCGCTTAATTCGCAAACTGAACGAGAGTAGTGGGAAGTCCAATTATACTGACTGAAAATTTTTTTCTCCTCTATGTGGACTTCTTCCTCACAATTTTTAACGGCTGGTGTCCCGACAAATCTCAAAGACACACACCCTTGCGGTGGCTTGTATGGGGGTATTTTATGGCCGTGGAAATCCCACTCCCGAATGATTCAAGATGGCCCTACTGAGACCCGCGATCAGAGGACCAGGATTATAGACTGAAAAGCAAACTATCCGCTTTTTATTTCCCTCAAAACAGTTCCCTCGGTAGGGGTTGCTCAATGGCTTGCCCTCGAAAAACAAATTTAACTAAACACACAAAATTAGCTTGATTTCGCCAACAAGGGAATCATTATACTTAACATACTAGAGCTTTAGCTATAGGGGGACAATGCGCTGCCGAATAAATCAATGTGGAATCCGTATCGCAGGCGTAATTAGCGGATCATACGTCATAAAATATGAAACAAGTTGCAAGGTTTACTGATCAATCCCCCCTGAGGGCTGATGAGTGAACACCCCTCTGGAAAAAGCCCTTTTGGTACCCTTCATTTTTCAATTAACAGGCAGACAACGAAGCTGTAAGCCATCGAGATCGCGGGATTATTATCATCAATTAAAGAACGAGAAAAACCACGGAAGCTAGGCGAAAAAAATTATCGACTCAATCAGATCTTGCAAAAATTATAGATACCGCTATTGTGCTCTGGGAGACATTTACCAGAGTATGAGAGATTATTTCATTAAAATTATATTTATTGTTATTTTAATCTGATTATTCTATGCAAGAGGGAAAAATGGAGTAAACTGGAAGGATTTTTTGAGCGCAGCCTTCCAAATGCACTCTCGTATTATAACTCACTTTAAAACCACGAACGTCACGTCAAAAGAAGATGAATCAATAAAATTGGGGCTTTATCTTATTCTAAGGTCAAAGTTTCATTATAATAATATAATGAACATGTTTAACTAACTGAACTAATTATGATATAATAGAAAAGAATATCAATAAATTTTGAGAGGGTTACCAGCGAAAATGTGATCAATTCAGTCACACACCACTTCTGGCAATGAGGTTAACACTGATCGGTTTAGTGAAGACTTCTATACCACAAAAATTGTTACGGAGGGAGCACAATTTGCCAATGTAGCCTTGGTGCCGTGTTTGGCCGCAGACATACTTCCTGCCTTCCCATAACGAAGAAAACATAATTATCAAAACAATATTGCTTTAGTGAATTGCGAACGTCAAGCTCTTGCCAGAGTTTCAAACTTAAGTTAAAGTTAACTTCCAGCTCGTTGCAGACTTGTTTTCCCTAGTATTGACGATATATCTTTTTGATTCCTAAATGCATCATACCTCACCATGCTAAAAAGAGAGGACCGAGAGGTGTGGTGCATTTGGAAATCAAAAGTGGATAGCAAGCTCAAATGTGCAGGGAGGGTTTCGTCAGAAGAAAGAATATATTTTTAGCTTTTCATTTCGCTCAAATAATTCCCAGCGGCGTCTCGAACAACTGAGACAATACTGAGGCTCATTGCCAAACCTTGGCGAACATACTCAGCTGAGGTAATATTAATAAAAAAAGGGATTAAATGCGCTTGAATGAGGCTGTGTAATTCTCCGCCTTTTACTGCACACGCGACAACACCAGATGCTGCGGAACTAACATGCGAAGGCATTACTAACGATCGAATTAAAGGTAACCCTGCCACGTTCGAACCCAGAGAATTACGAAACTAACATCTCTTGAGGGACGCCAAATGCATTCAGATCTGACAATGGTGCCTTGCATGGCATTCGGCTCTCGTGGGCAAGATTTTCACCAACATCACACACGTCCCTTCCAACAAAGAGCCTCACCATTGCATTGCGTTAAAAACCCAAGTCGCATGGATAGCAGGCCTCTCGGCCTTGAGCGGGAGCCAGAATCCAAGCAAAAAGGAGGTGAAATGAAATCATCTGGTCAGATATGCACGTGACGCATCCACCTGTAGGTGACCTCAAAGAGGAGCTTGGGACGATTCTCAGTCAATACGCTCCCACGGCACTCCCTTTCACGACAGGGACAATTCGTTAAACGACTGCAAGAACAAATTCGTGTTCCTTAATGATGCAAAATAAAACAATGACAGTTGACTTTAGTTTGCGATACGTCAATTTATCTATTATCAGACATTTCATTTATAAATTAAGGATTGCACTGAGTATTTACATGATATTGAAAATACGAGTAACTACTGAGAAAAATAATTTAGAAACACGCATGGCATTCAAATTTGGAGTTATTAAAATGGGATACCAGAGAATACGGCAGAGAGAGGAGTGGGTATGCGGGGTAGAAAGAGGAGAAAGGGCATTTTTGACGGCATGAGGGGACGCAGAAAGTACGTGGGGATGAAAGTAGATTAATTAAAAAGCGGGAAATTAAGGTTTCCATCCTAGTTTAAGGCGGGGCTTGGAAGGGAGGCACTGCTTAGTCCCTAGGATACCACTACACTGTTTAGCAGCTATTTTCAGATCCACTTCCCTTTTATTTATAATAATAGCACACTAATTACGCAATTTGTACAACATTTTTAATCCTCCGTACTTCCACAATAAAGATTTAATATTTCATATTTAATTTTTTTAGTATGCTGCGCAACATCGAAACCATGGTCGTGAAATATTAAATCTTTATTGTGGAAGAGTAAAGTTCCTTTTTTACCCTCATAAATGAATGAATTCCACCCTAAATAAATAAATTCCATAAATGAATTCCACCCTCCATCTGGGTTCGAATCCCAGTCAAGGCGAATGATTTTTACACTCTGAAATTGTTGCATTGGAATTCCACCAAGTTCAACTCGTGGAATACGAGAACAGTTATGTCCCTCCATACTACTTCAAAATTAAATTTGATGTAGATATTCATTGCAACAAATTAATTATCTCTTAGTAGTTTAGGTTTAACATAAGTTTTGCATGGACACGCAGATGATGTGTACATTTTCAAGGTTCACCCAACAAGACTCGAACTGAAACACACACACACACACACTGCAATAAACCATTATTCTATTCCGCATATTTCCTACCTCCCCTCATTCCGTTCAACATGCCTCCTATCCTTTTCCTACACCTTAATATATCATGCATAACATTCTCCCCTCCATCACGATATTCAACATTCAATCGCCAATCAAAACGCGGTGAAGTCACTTGTCTTGCCTGCTTTGGATTTCTCCCAAGAGCCCTCTCCTCTCCTACCCTTCCATGCCTAGAGCTTCTTCGTTCGTCAAGAAATGAACTGTGAAGCCTATAAAAATTTTCTGCTTCCTTTAAATCCACTGTGAGAAAAATGGGAAACATTTCTAGATTTTCAAGTTTACGAAAGTATCTCTTTCAACGAGATTCTGCCGTCTGCGAATGAAGCAGGCCAGGAGGTGGGACATTCCCTTTAGACATGCGCATATTTATTTTATCCGTGATCACGAATAAAAACACAAGATGTCCTCTCGGGGACTCTTTTAACTCCATGGTGGGAGCGCCACTTACTGCGAGGTGGGGGTTGGCAAGGGGAAAGTTAGTCCCGGTCGTGAGGTGACTGTAACACGCCTCTTTCTGCTCTGTGCTCCTTTAGAATTTCGCCTTGACAAGGACGCCATAGCGGAGGAGTATATAATACCAGCTGCCAGTTCTCCGTGCAAACTAACGACGCTTTCTCATACGTTATCCCAACTCGAAAGGCAAACGATACAATACAATGCGCAAGCTCCTCCGCATTGCGTTCACTTATTCCTGCAATGAAACCTGAGCATTCGACAAGTTTCGCAATTCTAAGGAAAAGATATCGCCCAAGATTTATAGGCATGAGGTACCCTCGTAAATGATTCACGACGTCCCGACGCAGGCCGTATAACAATGCAGGAACTCTTTCCGAGAAATGATACTTGTTTTTTTTTTATAATTTAACAATGCATACCGGTATCATACCCGAGAGATAGGGGAATATTAACAAACTCTCTCGGGGAAGGAGCTGTGATAAGATGACAGGTGAATCATCAAGATAAATATTCAACTAAATTGAAAAATCTAATAAAATTTGGCAAATATCAACCCTCAACCGGTGCTCAGGGGAGAGAATATTCAAGCCGTCCGTCTTGGATGGTTTATAGAGTCCATTTCACAATTGCCAAAATCTAATAAAATTTGGCAAATATCAACCCTCAACCGGTGCTCAGGGGAGAGAATATTCAAGCCGTCCGTCTTGGATGGTTTATAGAGTCCATTTCACAATTGCCCCTGATTTCCCCAACAAACATTCCATCCTTATCCCCGAATACCATCCAGAATGCTTGGAATGCGATTAGATTTCATTCCATGGATCACAATAGATCGTTTCGCGTGCCTCATGTTATCACAGAAGTCAATCAGGAATTATACCTTTGGTTTCGGCCGAGACTTGCAAGCGCAATCTACGTCTAACAAGAATTAATCTCACAACTTTAAGGAACGGCGTTCTCAACATGAATTCCGTGTATTTCCCATGAAACATTCTCGATTCGAATGCGATAGATTCCCAATTAGGTCCCTTTCCACATTTTTCCCGAATATCCGAAGAAATTGAATAATGCGCGACCTTTTTCCGATTACCAAATTTTCCAGGCCGAGTGGCTAGACGCCTCTTTGACAAACCGAATGAAAAGCCAGATGATGACCCAAATTAGGAGATTTTTATTTTATTTTAGTACCCTGCAACCCACCGCAAGAGAGTATGGCAGAGGATGAATAAACACCAGAATAATTTTACCCGAACATGACCCTACCGCGGTCGAATAATGTTATTATGATCCCCTATTGCTCGTGGAAAAAATGACATCTTAAATCTATCTGTTCTACACTTAGTCTCTTTAATTTTATTGACATGATCTCTCCTACCGAAGTACGATGAGGGTAATAATAAGTTTTCAACATCACTGCTAAAGAGACGTCCTTCCAATTTATGCAAGAGCTTCAATCTGTAATTTAACCTTCGCTCCGTGGGTGATTCTCAGCCTAGCTCTTCCAATATTTTGGATAAGGTACCAAGTTTATAAAGCTTATGATGAGATCCTTATGAGATGAAGCTTGTGAAGAGATCCTTTGAGCACAGGGTCACCTGTGTGTCCATTCGAAACACTTCTCTCTTCATGCTTCAATTGGAAAAAAAACCATCGACCGCTAATTTAGAATCTTTGGCTCGAGGAGCAGACCAGGAAAATGCGACGGCAATGGCTAACTTCACGCGATACGCTACGTAAGAAAGTTTCGCGACAGATGCCCAGGACTGCTGGAAGGCGAAATTAAATTCTCCTCTAATCAGATTAGAAATAGATGATTAATCTAAACACAAAAAATCTCCACATGAGCGACATAAATTTTCAATACGAGAGAAAATAAATGTGAAACTAAAACACAGTTCAATCATTTATCGGCATACTTGTTTAAGCCCAACGTAAACAAATCAACTCTTTCACATTTAAACGAGAAAATTAATTCAATGAGGTTCGAAATGTAAAATTTCCCGGTCACGGAGAACTGTCGTAAAATTTGAAGTACATGCTATGATAATAATATGTTAGATATTCTGCCATTTGAACAACAAAAAGAAAAAGAAGTTACAGTTCATGGATTCAGTTACGATTAAAAAAACCGCGATCGTGACATTTCTCATAATTCACTACAAGCAGCAAAACGTCGTCAAATAGCGACAATGTATCGAAAAATTAAATTATTAGAACGCTCACTGTAAATTTATCCGATTCCATATGCTAGCGCAATCCCTCTTTTCTTAGATATAATGCGTATTCCAAGATTTAATGGAAATAAGTTAGTTACAAATCTGGGAAGCATGAATTGCCAAACGTGCTGCCTGAAGGTATATGATCTATTGCGGTGCTGAAATGGATTTCACCATTGGCGATAACACTTGTTTCACAACGGACTTGCGCGCGAGACATTTTAGCACACATTCGAACACAATAGATAGTGCTCATGAGACACTATCTTGCACGTCACTATTAGAACTCGTCTCACGCAAAATTTAAATTTAAGAGAACGATGTACTTGAAAACCATCCCTAAAATGTTTTCCACTGGCTACAGTTATTTCAAAGGGATCAATGATGATCCAGTTAATGACCACTCATGGCCGGAAATTGTTTTGGCCAAGTGCACGAAAAATAAATTCCTAAACAAGAGAACTTAAAGCGGCAGGATAAAAACTCTCTGGGTTCATTGATTAATTTATTGATTATTTGGGACAACCGAACCGTGACACAAACACACGATCGCAGAGAAAGCCCAAGGACGGCTCAGGCGGACCACTATCTCACTCGAGCAATCACCGGTAAGGGGTTCCCGACTCTTTTAACATCAATGATGCGAGGCATGTACATATTTAGCCTTAAACTGTATTTATTACACCCATCGATCACCACGCTTAAAGACCCGCCCTAAAAAAAGAGCGGGATCTAGGTATCCACTTAGCTTAATGTGCAATAATTTTTTCTTACAGAGATCAGAATCGAAGCAGGAGAGAACCTCCTAAATGGACTCACAAAATAAAACATCAGATGTCAGACGGGCATTTCATTACGGCCATAGGTGAAAGCATCAATACAATATCCTTGCACGTATACATCATAACAGCAGCAATACTCAAAAAATAATAATTAATCCGTGGCAAAAGAAAGGGAGTAAAATAAAAAAATTGGATTCTTCGATTTCTTTCTGCAATGGTTGTTTGATGTTTACCCTCATAGTGCCCAGGAAGATGCTTTAAAAACGAATAATAAAAATACAATGATATGCATCAAGCTTTTAGCACCATTTTGACGACTGCATACCCAGCAGTGGTACCAAATTAATGAATGAGAATGGAACACACAGCTGGGTGTGTAACTAACATTCTTTCCCTCACGAGGGGATCCCCCTTCACACCACAACGCAAGTACTGTCGGGTGGCGTGGGAGCGGTCTCTAATAACGCCGAGTGAAATTCTATCTTCGATCAGCATGAAAAAATGGCTAAAATGACCCAAGAGAGCATTCTGGATCAAAGTTAAATCTGACTTGGAATGATTTAGAATTTTAACTGAGTAGTACGTGGCTTTTATAATCGTCTGAAATCTTTAAACGCTTACCTTTAGATTTCAATCCCGACGAAATATCCATTACCCTATTAGTGTACCCCACATTGATTATTACTACGATGGTCAAGAACCCTTAATTTTGAAACGCTAATTAATCACTCAGCGATAAGCCGTAAAAAAACCAAGTGAACTGCTGAAAATGTGCTTCAATATGCACGAAACAAGATGAAATTACTCGATGATATTTTCACATTCTTGCACTTGCTCAAACATGCAGAACTCTTCTTCGTGACGTTTATGAGAGAGCTCCCAACGCTACTGATAACATTCAAGATGAAGCAACTATAGAGCGTTAATCCCCGAGACTTTATCTAAAATATCTACCGAAAGAAACTATTATAACACAGCGAGCAAATACGCAACATGAGTGCGCTACAAAGTTCTTCCTTTGAAAAAAGTAAGGCAATAGAGGCCCAGTGGCATCGGAGTACCTGGAGGCGGATTCAATAAAAAAAATAAGACAAAACCCTAATAAGTTTGGAAAAAGCCGGGCCATAGATTTAACGGGGCCAGGGAAACTAAAATCCTGGCAGCGAAAGGATTTCTTAAAGACGATGTTAACTCGGAAGGGCTCGTCTTTAAGGAGACGAAAAAAATCAATCGAGGGTATCAATAGGCAGCACGAGACCTTACAAGTTAAGTTTTCTTCACGGCGTTGGGATGTAGGAGTGATGTCCCAAATTCTATGAGGCTAAAAAAGACGTTCGCTCCCCACGTCGATCGTTAAAATGGCCAACCGTGTGGCGGCTCGCTCCAGACACAGCATTCGATTTTTGTTCCCGGAGTAAACGTGACCTCACAAATTTCCCTTTTTTTTTAAAAAAACGATTGAACGAATAAGTTCCCTCCGATACCTTCCGCGCACGTGTAACATATGACGAAATATTAAAAAAAGAGAGCCTTTGAACTACAGATCCGAAAAAGAAAATTGGATGACAAATTTCCCCAAAAGGTATCATCTCGACATCACTCGTTCTCTATGCCTTATTCGAGGAAAGGGAAGTTATCTGGCAGCACTATTTCACGTGACAAATCCTTCAGCACGAGTAGAGAAACTTAAAACGAACGCCGGAAGTTCCACACATTCCTCAACTATGATGCCATCGACTCTCGTCGACTCCAGAGAGATAAATTTTATCTCGTCCTCGCAAAATTTTACAGCTTGGTATGCGAAAGAATGGTAATTAATGACATTAGAAATGATAGCCCAGATTTTGCAAGAGGCCAGCCGCAATTCGCTTTACAAGTTATTTAAGAGGAGTTTACAATCGTGGGATGAAATGCCTCAAAATCATCACCTCAAAGAGTACTTAATTAGAAAATTGAGCAAAAAAAATTGGAAACACTAAAGAATCAACACACCGATCTTATAGTTACGTCATTAAATATTGGAATATATATTATAATAATATAAAATATATAAGCCTGATGTGTGAATTTCACACGCGGTCGGGCTTAGTACTGGGTGAACTCTACCATCGCCTACCAAACTTACCCTCGGGTTAATTACTGGATGGGTTATGTATACAAACGTATTTTACTACTACGGCTACAGGGAAAAAAATTAAATTTTATACATATACACACACATATATATATAAATATATATATTTATTTATTTATCATATATACATAATTTAATTATTTCATTATTGTAGCAAGGAAAGCAAGTGTTGTCAAGAGATGGCGCGAACATTCCTTACTTGGCATATAATTCAGTTCAACCCTCGTGATATTAGCATTAGAATCTTGGAACGATGGTCACAACATTAGCGAGGCAAAACAACTTGAGTCACTGCTTGGATCACCGCAGTGGCCAGAATCAACAAAATATTGAACGAAAACTGGGAAAAACGATGCATTCAATTTGCAAATAAAACCACGAAAAAAAACTTGTGCGCAAGCACCACTTGTTGATTGCCACTTACGGGGCCCATCTGGAAAGAAAATGACCGCAAGAGGGGGTAAGGGAGATGGATATGCCCTATCGTCCTAATTCGGTCGAGAAATCTCGTCGAATTCCGTCACAAAAGTTGCATGTAAATGCATTAATAGTATTTAACGAGTTGAAATCATTTAAAGCATTCATTAATTATTATTGCTACTTTGAAATGAGAAAAGAAAACCTAAATAATTCAAAACCAGAATCTTAGATCCGGCTTGCTAACTGGAAGGTCCTGAAGCATTCAACTTGGAACTCTCCCATAAAATGCAGGCAAGACCAAGGTGTAGAATTATCTTTATAATAATATCAAATTTAAAAAACTAAAGTTTGCAGTTTATATGTGAGGGGAGACATATTTCTGTACTTGCATTAGTACATCTACTTAAACGTGACGTCGGCGAAATTGGAAAGAACAGGAAAATGGGGAAAGTGGGGGCATAGGTGGATTTAAACCAGAGGGAATGTCTCTGAAGACCGCCTATAAGTGGAAAATAGCCTTTCAGACAAAATTAGGGACGTAAGAGAACGATAATTCCTGTCTGGATAAGAGAAATATAAACCAGATGCCCCCCCCACCCAAACAGGGCATATAAATTAAGGGTTATCCTGTGTCCTCTGTCAACCAAGAAAAACGAGTGAAATGCACGTAAGGCCACCAGATGTTTGCCATGGCCGCCTGTTTGCACGCTAGAGGTCAAACCACTGTGCCTTTCAAAGGCAACGAACACACACACACACACCGGGGGGTAATACCTTTTAAGTAAACAACAGTTAACTTTTTAGGAGTTTAAAAGTGCAAGAAAGAAGCATAGGAAGCCAAAGCATGGTGAATCAATAAACGAAGCTCACCAAAATTAAAAATATCTAATAGGTCAAAAGGAACAGCCACATTATCGAGCTTCGCTGTTCATTGAGACATTTCATCCACATCTACATAATATCCCGCAAGCCGCCGCAGAGGCGTGTGGCGGGTGGTGTAAGGTCACCACCCAAAAAAGAGAATAAAAGGAAATAAGAGAATAAAACCAGTATTTTCGCAAAACACCATACTAAAATGATTTTACGCACACTACACGTCACTATATTAAATACATGCAAGAGTAAAATTGGTCACTCATTCAACAGCTTTTAATATTTTTTAGTACTTCGGCTCAATACAAAGTTAAAAGGATAAAAAAAATTTAATCACAGTACATTAATCGAGATATATACATACGTTTACCATACACTATCGCTTCGTTATCACAACGAAAGGCAAAAGGTACGATCATCATCTCTGCCGCGAAATCGAAATCAAGCTGTTTCAAAGATAAATTATCTTCAATGCATTCCTCTACAAGTTTTCTTGCAGTCAGCCACCAGGAATTCAATAAGACTTCTTACAAAAACCAAAGGGAACAAATTCATGCCATTCATCACGGATGATGTCCTACCACGGGCAGGGAAGTCTTTCCTTAAAAAAAATAACCGGTCAGATGCACACGGAGGGCTCACACAAACATCAATAGAGGTCGCAGAGTCTTGGGAATCTAGAAATTCAACCTCAAATATACCAGGGAGGTACCAGAAAATGTCTCGAATATGGCCATGAGTATTTCCTTTTGATGCAAGTATTATGTTCGGAAGGAACACTACCAATGGTTCGTTTCCCCGTGCCGCAAATGGTTTTCCTGAATCACGAAAAAAATTATTTTAAATTATCTCATCACCCTGAAAAAATTAGGCTTTAAGGTTTGGTGCTAACAGAGTTTTCATTTATTATACGTCGTTCACAAAATATACCCCCAGGCGGTGGCTTAAAGAGTACTATGTAATGCAAATGTAATTACACCATGATTCTTGTCACGTACTCGTGAAGAATTGGTCGGCTGGTGAAGAATTCCCGTCGGCCAACACGGAATAAAGAATTAATTCGCGAGCACCAGACCAAGAAAGCAAAATCGTATTCTAGCATACTCATGACAATAACAATCCACCCGTACCTCAGGAGGTTATTCGAAGAGGAAGTTATGTTCATATTTTAGGAATTAATAACAAATAAATCCCGATATCCGTTTCACCTGCGCTCACATTATATTGCATTAAGTGGGAAAACCTATTTTGCCAGGTCATGTCATAAAAGGATAACTTGTAACCAGGAAAAAAAGGTTGGAAGCACATATTGGATACCAAAGGTGACGAAAAGGTTAGCATGCCTTATGGTGTGCGCTACACGGTGGTTTGCCTTAAAAGCGTGGGCCGAGGGCGTAGAAGTATCTATAACGGCAAAGGGCTTCCTTTTTAAGTCACTGCAACTGCATTTCATGGCTAGAAAACAAGAGACTACTACGAATGTGCTATAATATTGAAGTAACATCCAAAGATTTTGTAACACAAACTGACCATAGTCTTCCTTAAGACTCCTACAAATATTTACCACATTACGGCACCTTAAGACAGAGAAATTAACCTTTGTCCACCGAGGGAGACTGATATATTATTTAAATGGACGAATTTAGCTTTGCCCTGAACATGAAGAAAATTGATCTTACGACAAAGAATTGATTCATCACTTTAAAGTTCCATGAAAACAATGTTATTCGGAAAAACTCACATCAATATTTCAATAAATGCACCCATTTACTGTGTTAGTGGAAATTAAAAGGTATACGAGTCAATGCGACTCAATATTTTAATTCTCCACCGAGTGAAGTCAAAGCTAGTCGATTTTACAACAAAGGGGAGACGAAAGTAAAAAAAACTCAACTTTATAAAACCCACTTCATTTAACATTCTTTACTTCAAGACGCGGGTTTCAAAAACTGTTATCATCTTCTGGGCACAACATAGTTTGAAAAAAAGGTCAATGAAAAATATAATTCAGTAAAACAAAGTTGGCAAGGTTTTTTTTCCATTTCACCTCTCTATATGGAGAAATTTAAAAAATCTAACACGCTCAATACTGTATATACTTATAATTGTATAAGTATAATGTGTAAACGTATAATGTTTTCTGTTTTTTGCATTTTTTCGAGGCAATGTTGAGAATCTAGCACCGTTACCACTACTTTTTTCTTATCCTACAGAGTTAACCTGTAAGCCAATCGAGAGGGTGTTTGTGTGTATAACTCCGCAGGTTTTGGATGAACAAGAAATACCAGTTACATCATTCTCCTTTCAAAATTTTGGTTTCAGAGCAGTACTCCGTTCCTGAAGAACCAAGCCTGTGGCATCTTCAATCCGAAGTACTGGTCCATATCAGTGGGTATCGGAGAGAGGAGAAAGTATACGTTTTTCCATCGACTCAGGTCTGTGTGAAAAACTGGCACACGGGTATATAGGCCATTAATAACCAATTCAAATTAATGAATTAGCTTTTTTTACACAAAATTATTGCTCGCGAGCGTAGATATTTGGGGGGGGGGGGAACTAAGTCTTAACTAACTAAGTCTTTTTCGATTAGCTTAAGTATTGCAGCGTTCGAAAGTAAAATAGGCCCCTCCTCCAGCATCTCCACTTTCACGTTGCTATTTAATAATTTACTTAATCGTGTGTAAAATAAAATTCCACTGTTTCAATACCGGATCCAACACTTAAAATCCTAAGCTTTAGGACGATTCCGTCCCAGGACTAGATTTCTTGCCGGGTTCAGCACCTGGGTTTTTTACT
The DNA here is from genome assembly GCF_022747635.1 of Hetaerina americana. NCBI lineage: Eukaryota > Metazoa > Arthropoda > Insecta > Odonata > Calopterygidae > Hetaerina > Hetaerina americana. The sequence goes on from NW_027286181.1 coordinate 28,458,894, forward strand.
TAAAATATCCCAGGCTCATTTCATAACTTTTAACTTAATTGCCAGCTAATCATAGGTACAACTGCGTGAGAAATACTTAACCTTCATAAAGCAAACGAGCGTTATATTCGAGTTAACATGTCTGGGCTGCGCTATTACCGGCAACACAATAAGCGCTCACTAATAAAAATAGGCCCATCGCTAACAATTTTCAATTTAGATCGAGCCTCTCATTCTTTCTTTCCCTCAAGGAGAAAGAGCACGTGAATTATGACCATGTGCCTTCGCGTGATCGCGAAGGATATGCCCCGGAGACGGCAAAACAAACAAGGGCATGAAAACTACTGCATCACGCCATATGTCGACACGGACAGTGAGTGACCGTTTTCGTAAGTGTCCCTCAAACGCCTAAATAACACGCTCTGCGAATGCGCACGCCAAGGACACATTAGGTATCAAAAAGGACCCGCGAAAATTTCGGATGAAGTCCTCGTACTAAGCGGTTCTTTCATTAATCGTTCAACGGTAATATTTAATATCAAACAAAATACAAAAATATTGAATCCGGAAGGAATTCCGCAAGGGTTCTCCTGCACTCACATCCTTCTCTCGTATCCAATGCCTAACACGTCCAATTCAACTTCGCATTATAACAACCCAGCAATAATTGTACCCGGCAACGCTCTTAATGTGATGGAAAACCATGAAGAGCCATCTGAGCCATAACACAGAGCGCAAACGGAAAAACATCTCTAATGCAAATATTTCCACACTTTCTAAAATCTCTCAAATGAATCATCAAGCTAAGAACTCCACTGGCACGAGCACGAGAATAAAAATTGGGGACCATTGAGGGTGAAAAAAAACTTCGTCGAAATCATTGACTGAACAGCCTCATTCAGCTACATTGTTCAATATTCATCCTCCATCACACGCTCCTCTTACTTGAGGAAATATTACTCACACTAAAATATTACTCGTCGGAATGATGAACACTGATTTCGAAGTGGTGGGAAAAATTTATAAAAAATTAAAAGACATTAACATTACAAATATAAAAGTAACACCCTACCCACAGACCCTGGTGGTGGCTTGCAGGGGGCCATGTATGCATGTAATTACACTTAATACAATTTCGATTACGCTAAATTTCAGTCTCAGTCATTAATCATGACTTGTTACATGAATGCTTTAGTTAGCAGCATCATTGGTCCAAAATATCCTAGAAAAAGGATGCTCAATACCTGAAAATGAGCAACGCAGCGCCTCAGCAACTAGAAATCGTACAGAGCAATTATTCTTGCTCCAAAAAAACATTTTTGATAATCATTACTTGAAGGTGAGTACCACACTGGTGTAGCACTCGATAAAACAATCCTCTCCTTGGAAACAGGACAAAATCAATAAGATGACCGGTTTTCCAAACGTTCAACGAATCCAATTTCTAATACTTATTGGGAAAATTAGGAGAACAAATAACAGATACGACGGAGTTACGCTTGAGGGATACGAAAATAAAAACATCACGTACAAATCCGGTCCGATCGCTTGAGATTGCCACTGACATTTTAAACGGTAAACAAAGTTGCTCATTCTTCTTAGAAACGACATTTAACTCTAAACACAGATCCCTTTCATCTGACTCGACGAGATTATTTCCAACCCGTTGCTACGAAAACACACACATTCATGTTTTTTTTACCTTTCAACTGCCAATCATATCTCAGTAGAAACTCTTGATAGTTCTTAGGCAACAACACAGGACCAAAATAATGATTAGCTCAACAGATGTTCAGCAACACTCTAAACGCGGATTCTACCACTAAATAAACCAATCTGCGCAATATTCCAAATCCTCTCGCTCTCACCTGACATTATCGATCCTTTGGCAATAGGAATCAAAACTGTTGATTGGAACAAAATGAATCGAGTGACCCAATGAAAATATTATAGTAAACAATGAAATAAAATATAAATAATAATAATAAAAAATAACAAGTCGCGCTAATAATAAAGACGGAAACTGAACGTAAATTTCGATCACATACAGGGATGCACGTACACCGAGATAAAGTCGCACAATGAACACTACACAGTGCTCCATTTAACTATTTTCGAAAAGATTACGAAAACTCAAAAACATATCACCTGGTCTGCGGACGCTCATATTCGTCTCCGAAAGAATAATCGACTTTATCCGAAGATTATTATTTTAAGTTTACTCAGCCGCATTTCGCTAATTAACTGCGGCGTTCCGATTTTCAAAGACAGCATTAAATCTTAACTGGTGCAACTTAAGATACTCGTGGTTAAAAATATTTTAAGTATTGATATTTACTCAACACGAACAAATACCGCTTCCAATTCACCATATAGTTGATTAACAGGAATGAATTAATTACACGTACTTTTATTCGCCTTGGAAAGAAAATATATGCTGCTGTCCATTAATATTTGATAGCAAAAGAGCTGCTGGGGGGGGGGAAGCATGAGATAAATTGTGAGCAAGGGAAGTCATTTGTCGATAATGCCAATACCCCGCAATTTACAGGCATATACCTTAATAAAAATAATGACAATAAGTGTATTAGGTACATAAAGTGTCATTCAATGGGCGTCAATTGTGAATCAGGAGGGAGGAAGGAGTTTAATTAAGTGATATGAGGGCATGGCTAGCGGATACAAAGAAAATGGTAACACACTAAATTAATCGCTACTGATAAGTCAGTAATGCAGTCAGTCGGTTGATTTAAAGACTTGCTGTTGACGGGCGAATTCTGATGACCAGAGATATTATTCTTAATAGTTGGACCATCACCGAATTTCCTCAAAGGAGTTCTGAAGTGACTAAGCGGCGAAAGTGATCACCGGGGTTGGGCTAAATTATTAAGGGATATATGAAGTGAAAACGAATGGACGCGAGGGTGAAATGTCATTTTTCAAAACATTATTAAAACTATCTCGTGGGCACAATGGGTACATTCGGTAAAAATAACTCATATTTGATTAATATCAATATATAAACCATGGGTATACACCATTTTCATTCCCCCTCTACAATAACCATGGCAGAGAAAATATGATTCACCTCTCCCAAAGTCTAACCAGCTAAGTCGGAGTCTAACCAGCTAAGTCCGAAGGGGAAGGATGGTTTTTTTCTATATTATTGGCCAACAACAACAAACCTCGACCATTCGGTGGTTAGGGTAGGAGCCATTTATAGTCAACGCCGGAGGGTCACGCCCTATCCTTTCATTCTGCACTTAAAAAGCGTACCCAAGGGGAGAGGAGAGAGATAGGGGCGCCGCTCTCAGACACGAAGGGCCGTCGAGGCGGAGTGAGACGTCTGCATTCGTCAACCCCCTCCTCCTAGGGACTACATGTCAACAGGATGGGCGGGTTGCGACGAGGGGGGCGACAGAGGGGAGCGGGGGGCGACAGGAAGAGGTTACGAGAAGAGTTGGTTTACCCGGGATTGACGGCGAGGAGAGCCGTGCCAGACGGGCTTAGAGGAGAAATGGGAGAGGGGGGTTCGCAGAGGTGTGAAAACAGTGTGGAGGGGGACTGTAAAACTGCAGGGTATGGGGGGGGGTTGCCTCTGGGAAGGTGGGGAACGTGCTCACTAGACAATGGAGAATGCCCCCGGGGACAAAAGACTGTCGGACAAGGAGGTGAAAGCATGAGTAGGGGGAGAGAGAGCCCCCCCCCACCCCTACTCGGTGATCACCTTGTCACGACGAGGGTAAAATTATTTTTATCACCCAGACTTTCTTTTTTCACAGTTGCCTGAAGCGACGGCGAAAATAAAAACGCATAATCATGCATAATACCACGCGTCGGGTCCAATGAAGCGCGCACCCCCCTGCTTCCTGTGTGGAGGGGATTAAATCAGCAGGTAGGTACCATCGCAAACGACAGCTCATTTACCTCGCTTCAGCCGTAGGAGTAATCTGTTCAAATTCCTATTCCAGGTGACTTCTTACTAGTAGCCTACTTCGGATTGAAAAGTGGAGGGATATGACAGATTCCTGACACACATACTAAACAGAGACTACTGTTTCCGCATCACCAATTAAATACTCATAAATAAGAACGCGAAACTGAGGAACAATATTTCCTTTACTGGCAATTATTGCCATAATTTTGGGGGAAATTCAAAGTAAGCAGGAACATTACATTTTTTACATTGCATATTACCCTGCAGGCCACCGCCAGAGTGTTTGGAAATGGGTGATTGCACACGAGGCTACTTTGGACCCAAAATATTTCCCCCCTATCACGAAAAGAAATCTGGATGCAGAGAATTTTGATTGGCAATGGGATGCTGAAGACTGTGATAAGGGGAGAACGTTAGGAAACCGAGGGAAAAGTAGGAATAGGCCAGGCAGGTTCGACGGAATGGAAGGAAGAAGGAAATATGCGAAATTGAAGAGAGCTTATTGAAGCATTGGATGTGGGGTTGTGTTTTGTTAGGTGTGAAAAATAAACATATCGCTGTGCCGTAGCGTGCGAATAAACGTATCGTTGTACCGTAGTCCACGTTCACCCAAAACCTACCTTAACCGTTTGAATACTAAATTATAACATTGATACGTTACATCATGCTAAATAATAATACATAAGCCATTTTTGAGCCATACCAAGCCAAATTTAAAAAGTTAGGGTCCTCTCGAGATCAGGCTCCATCTGTCAATACACAAATCATCCAGCAGGTTCTTTCACATAAATAAACAAATGTTTGCTACTCCAGTTGATGTTAGCCATTTTAGATGCCAATTTCCTCATGACGGGGGATTTAACAAATCCTGACTTATTTCATTCGAGCTCATAATACACAATAGACGAGTAATGACATTAATAGACGTTAGCATAACAAATACAATCGACCTCTATTATTTATAAACATGAAGAAAGCATAGATTACGCCAATTTTGCTTCAACTGTCTCATTTAAGAGTTGCAGCCAGAAGAGAAAATTGTTAAATGAAAAGCACATTCGCAAATACCCCAGTAAACCCGAAATCTTTGCGTCGAAATACGAAGTTATATTCCTTAGTTAAGACTTTACTCCATGTTGGGTAATAATCAAGTACGCTCAACAAATTAGGCATCTAGAAAATCCACCCAACCCCCTTAAAGGTTCCACAAATATGCTCATGCAAAGGGAAATCATAAAATAGACATTTCATTTAATAATGACAGTAAAAAACCGAGTTAAATATGCTTAACTTTTTTTTGTTAAACTTTGACCTTGCCGCATAAAGCGAAATGAACTTCCGAAAATTTTTAGAAGATAAGGAAAATCATCAGCTGAAAGTAGTACTGTGGAGAACTGAAATAATTCCGTAGGAAGTCGTCAAATCGTGCACTCGATGGAACACAACTACAAGTGTTTCCGACGGGGAATTACACAAGGATCTGGTCCTCATTTCAGAAATAAAATAAAACTAATAAAAAATGATACCTATAAAGAGATCTGTCAAGTAGCGTACAAGACATGAAAGGGCGTGACATTCACGCAAGATTTCAAAACAAAAGCGACTGAATTCAGAGAGAAGGGGAGTGGCAGGCCAAATACCTCTGCTCATGGGATTTTTTTGGAGGACGTTCTCTGTCATACGCCCAAGGCGTGCGCGTGACTATAAATATATTCGCTGCAGCCATTTGGTGCGCTTGAGAGAATTTTACGCAACGAGTCAGCCAGAGGCGGGCTATAAATATGAGGCGTTATCCCAAGAAAAATACGGCAAGATCCATTGGGTGTCGGTTCCTTGCGCCCCTGCCAAGACATGCAAAATGTATTATTGCTGGTGACCTACATCCAAAGGGCACTACATCTGACTTAATGGCCCTTTCCTGTTACTTATAAACCGTCTAAATTTTAATGCCCGGCAAAGATTTTTAAATGTCGCAGTAAATGTCAAAATACATGCATACATATACGAGAAAATTATTTACTCTGCTTAGTAAGTAGGTTTTCTCAAACGCCCTCCGGCAATGACCTTAGCAGTCGAATAGTTTCTTCTTTACCAAAGTATGATAAACTTAGTAGCGTATCCAAAATATTAGAGCAGCTAGGCTGAGAATCACTCACAGCGAAGTTTAAATTACAGATCGAAGCTCTTGCAGCAATTGAAAGGAGATCTCTTCAGCAGTGATGCTGAAAATGTATTATTGCCCCCATCATAGGAGAGATCATGTTAGTAAAATTAGAGATTAAGTGTAGAACAGATACATCTAAGATGTCATTTTTTCCACGAACGATAAGGGATCATAATAAAATTGTTCGACCGTGGTGGGTACATTTTCGGGTAAAATTATCCTGGTGTGTGTATCCACCCCCTGCGGTGGCTGGCAGGGTATATATAAATAAATAAATAAAAATTTTTAAAAACTGTCCGGTCCTTTATGAGTTCCAAGCATGCAAAATGAAAAGTAAAATAGAAAATACGGACAAGATAGGGTGACCTCCAGAGATCGTATTCAAAGGGAACAAATGCCACTTTCCTCTGAAGCGTTGGATATTGATGATCCATTTCCACCGAACGGTCTTATCTGTATGAGATAAAGCGGACAAAGACCACAAACAAACCAAACGTTTCTCATTTAATCTTAATTTCTCAGCATCATCTTACACCGCAAAATTCCGTGGCTGCAGGGCTAAATGATTCCACAATTAAGGTATTCTTACGCAGGACGAAAACGCTTCACCCGCACGAACCAGCCGTAGAAACTTCGTCCGCTCGTTGAATGAGTGTCTAACGAAAAAAAGATATCCCTTTCCATGAATAACTCCTTTTATCCCGTTCACAAACCCCGAGACGCTGGTGTACTTCAGAAGGAAACTTGTTTCGGTCGGCCTGGATAGCTTTGAAAAGAGAAGCGAAAATATTCTATAGTTATAGCACTCTTGCGAATAAGTTCCACTTATTCACAAATAAATTTGGTGCTGAAGTCGAAGAAGTACTTCGGAATCGACACGAAATGGGCGTCTATCTTTAATGTATGGGTCATCACTTCCCGAGCTCCGTAAGAGCAGTTTCCCTATGAATATAGTACATAGACACTCGGCCGCCATACCCGAGCACACTGACGAGACCTCAAGAGTCGAGATAAGCGCCGAGCCGCAATGCATTACGGGAAGAGCGGCAACCGCGCATCAAGAAATCCTTCCACGCAATCCACTGAGAGGGAGAGAAAAGAATTGCAATGCCTGGAGACCTTAATAAAAAAACTATTATCTACCTACCATTTCCATCCGGAAAGTGCTATACACGTGACGCATAAATGAATCCGGAGGCAGGTGGCAGCGAAGTGAAAAAAAAATCAAATTTAAGAAATGCGAGAATTTTACAACCGGAAATGGTCACCTTTATGAACACTGCAGAACTTTATTGCTATATTTGAATGATAATAAACAGTAGGGCAAACGGGGAAACTTGCATCGGGAAGTTCCACCGGATGACAATCACCTGAAGTGACGGAACACTAACGGGATTAAAAAGATCTAGTGCTAAATTGGTACAGGGTTACTCCAGCTATTTGAAATTATTACCGTGGACCATTTAAGTGCATGATATATTCTTATACAGGCGTACGCCTTGTTGTATAAAGAATTACTGACTGTATCGCATTGCCGTAGCCAAAACAGAGTTAATTATTCAAAATACAATCGTTTCATTGGCTACGGACGAAAATCCAAGGGTGTAATTTAAAATATTAACTTGTACGATGCCCAGCGTCCAAAACTTATAAGCTACGTCATACACGCATGGCACCGGCTTTTCCATAAATAATACAAAGTTTACCATGTAAAATAGAAATCCTGAGAATACCACAATTACCCCAGCTTATATTTTGCAGGAATGAAAGCAAGAACAATCGTAGCATGTGGATTTTCTTTGATTTTTATTTTGACAGCACTCATTTTACTCCCCAGCAAACGCAATTTAAAAATTACACTACACTCATTTGCGGGCACACGAATTCTAAAAATGAAATATATTTCAATAGTGAAAAACTAAAAGCTATGTTATTCTGGAAATGGGGAACACCAACTGAAAGACTTGGCACGGACAAATTATAGAAGCTTAAACATCACAATGCTGGGCGTGTTTTAAAGATTTTTTTCACAAGATGCCCCACAAAAATAACATCTCTGACATTGAACACTAGCTCAGTATTAAATTATGACGAGTAAATTCCAATGCTGGAATATGGCTCGAAACAAGTTCGCAGTATGACGTCCCAGCGACCACTAGTAACTTAGCAGGGCAACTGCTGCAAGAATTTCTCGAGGCAGACCAACAGCAGGAAATGGACCAATATCAGTATTCCGCTCAAGCAAGGGGCCACGAGAACACAATCGAAGCCGACCAGTGGATGCAGCGATCAAAAAGGACGAAAGGAGCCTTCAAGACGTGGGGCGGGTGGGGGGGTTATCGAAGACGTTCAGCGCCCAGGGCGTGCGTGATCTGCACGCTAGAAGCGCGACGAGGACAAAATGTCGCAACATTGTGGACAGTCTCGACGGTGTCAAGACAGCCAATTCTCTGAACTTAATCAATTCGTAAGTTCACACAGATTTTGATTAAGCGTTCTGGCAGACTGTCCTAAAAAAACCCAGATAAATGGACGCGGAGACATCAATTCCGACGAAAGGTAGGTAGTAGTTGACTTTCTGAATGCTGAACAATCGGGATGACGTAAACGAACCTTTTTTACCAAAAACAAAAGATTGAAGGATTGATATCACCAAATTGCCATTCCTGAAACACGCTATCTAGTTCATCTGGATTTCAGCTCCGGTTTACATTGTCGCCATGGATACAACTGGGAGAAACTTATCAAATCATTTTTTGTGTCATCAATGGAGAAACGACTCTAAAAAAGTGAACTCGCGAATAAATTTTTGAATATGAAAATCTGTAACAATTTAAAAATACCTAAGAACTAATTAATAAAGATATTAATCCGCAGCAGACATGAAACATATTAAGGCAGCGGATAATGCAATAATTACGAGTTTTTAAAAATCGACAAAAATAATGTTTCCTTCGCGAAACCGCCATGCCTGACTGAAAAATGAAGTACCAATTCAATTTAATGAATCAAAGAAACAGAATCGAACCAAATCATTCGGGGAAAATGAGTCAACCCCAAATATTCAAGTCACTTGGAATGCTCTACTTTAATAATGCACACTTTAAACGGAACAGTTCATGATCAATGTGTACTAAGCTCCATTGATTACGCCGGCTATTAATTAAATATAAGAGGTGACCCACCATTTAATGGAAACGGAAGCACACAGATTAAGAAATAATGAAAGGCGTTCTGAATCCCTTCCGGGTGAAAAAAGGTCCTAATCAATCCAATCCATTTACGGCAAACAACTAACCTCTACTCGGCTTTCACTGAATCGAAAGGAAAAACTGGCATTCGGACACGCCAATTGGATTGGTAAGTAATCCAAACTGATGTTGATATAGATATATATATATATATATATATATATATATATATATATATACATATATATATATACTACCTTGATCAAAAAGTTCCCGGAATAACCACCGTGTGGCGCTCCCATCGTTCCGATTTGAGTTCTGTTTTTTTTGTTAAATTGGTACATCTGTTGTTGATATTCCCTTTAAATCTTAGTGTCATAACTTGACATTTGCAAAAGTTACGGTCGGTTTTCGGTATGTCCATCAGTGCTTCCTGCGATTTTTCCATTACTTCCTCTCGGCTGCTAAAACGCGTTCCCCGTAATGGTTTTTTAACTCGATTGAACAGAAAGAAGTCACAGGGAGCCAAATCAGGTGAATTCGGTGGCTGTTGGATGGTATTTGTTGCATTTTTCGTCAAAAAATTACGAATAATGATAGCACTGTGCGACGGTGCGTTATCATGGTGCAAAATCCACGAGTTTTCTGCCCACATTTCTGGTCTCTTTCGGCGAATTGCTTCACGCAAACGTCTCATAACGCCCAAATAATACTCTTTGTTTACTGTCTGGCCTTCTGGCAAAAATTCATGATGCACTACACCGTTGTAATCCATGAAAACCGTCAGCATTGCCTTCTTTTTTGACTGAAAACGACGTGGTTTTTTTGGTCTCGGCTCATTTGGTGAACGCCATTCACTTGCCTGATGTCTGGATTGCGTGTCGTACTCATAAACCCACGTCTCGTCTCCAGTAATGATCCTTTTGATGAATGTGGGATCGGATTCAGCCTCGCAAATCATGTCTTTTGCGACGTCAACACGGTCTCTTTTTTGCATGAAATTGAGGTCTTTTGCTGCTACACGACGGAAACCCAAATCATTAACCACAATGTCTTGGGCGGATCCATAGGCAATGTTCAAGTCCTCCGCTATTTCTCTGATGGTTAATTTGCGGTTATTGACCAACATTTCTTTTACTTTATCAATTTTTTCACCGACTTTCGATGTCGATGGTCTGCCACTGCGTTCATCATCTTCGATTGACTCACGACCACTTCTGAACCGCTCGTGCCACTGGTAAACGACCGTTTTTTTTAGAGAATCGTTGCCGAAACACTTTTCCAACATTTCCAACGTCCGTGCGCCACTAAATCCGTTTTTTACGCAAAATTTAATACAAGTTCGTTGTTGCAAATTTAAATCCATTTCTGAAATTGTAAAAAATCGCCAACACACACAGAGATAGATGTACTCTTGGCTACGTAACTTTTGCAAATGTCAAGTTATGACACTAAGATTTAAAGGGAATATGAACAACAGATGTACCAATTTAACAAAAAAAACAGAACTCAAATCGGAACGATGGGAGCGCCACACGGTGGTTATTCCGGGAACTTTTTGATCAAGGTAGTATATATATATATATATATATACACACACATATGTATATATATATATATATATACATATATATACATACATATATATATATACACACACATACTTTTTTCACTTAACCTCCATAATTCACCGTTGACGTAATACGGCCCGTCAATCAAAACAATCCGACGAAATTAAATGAACACCGTCGGGCAACCAACTCCCCCCTCCACCTGCTGCCCGTATTTTCCACGAAAGTAGGCGTTATCCTGTCGCCGGGATTGACGTTCAAATCCATCGTATATCACGACCGGACGATTTCAAAGACCCTAAAACCCCGAGAGTATTCCCTCACTCGCCGATTCTCCCGCAGCCTTGCTCTCCTCCACCCTCCCGCGCCAAGTCCATCCCCGCCCGAGGGATGATTTATCATTCGCTAATCAACCGAGACAACAGCAAGCGACGGCTGCGGAGCTTGTGAATCGACTAAGCACGACACGGTGACGTCGTCTGAGCGTTTCGGAAAAAAATGGGGAGACTCCAGACCAGAAACGATTTCCTCCTCCTTTGGGGTACGAAGTTCGAGGTCCGATTTATGCTTAGGAAAGAAGACTTTTCCTCCCCGGAGGTTTGAGGGGTTTCCACGTGTGCGATTATGACGCTGGATGATAAAAAAAACCTCCCGAGGGCGCACCCTTAGGCTCAATGCGATAATTCCTTCGAAGCTAGTAAAATTAGAAGGTTTCATCTCATAAATAATTCATGTCCATCAATTGCCATCGTCCTACCATCGCGCAGCTCTAAAACCCACGGCGAAAGATAGCGTTAATGCACTATGTGATAGTGAACGTACCTACACTATAATAAACAGCCTAAATAATCGATTTCACGACCTGATAAGGACAGAATATAAGAAATGAAACATTATCGGAATATGTACCACATAAGGTAGGCTTTGGATGAATAAAACAACTACATTTCTGAGCATTAACTAACAAGAAACAACCTCTCCCCCTTAACTACAATAAACACTTCCGTCCAACATGCCTCGCCCTATATGACCAGAATTTAAACATATTACTCAATAAATACACAAAAGAATTTTCATTTAATCGAACAACGAATGATTATTAGGTTCTTGATAGTAACTAGTGTCTATCGGCAGCATCGTAAACCTGCAATGAATATAGTTTCGTGCAATAGCCAATTAATTTCTTCCTTTCCAATTGTCTTACAAATAGACATCATAAAAGTGATGAATGTATTTGTAAGAACTAATCGCTACATCAATCTATATACTTGTACCCCCAAAATTTACGACACACAACGTCGACAGAGACAGCTATGTGATAAATCAATAATCTGCAATGGCTGGTTGACTTTCCCAATTTTCTTGATTTATCCGAACCAACATTTTTATTTGGACATAGTGACGGAGGCATATATGAGATTCGAAACGAAGATAAATTGATATCAATTAAGACGCGCAAAACATAGTCTGGGTTACTTGACCAAGGATAAAATTACACATTATACTTCATTAATTGGCCATAATGCTCTCGGTACGATGCTAATCTGAAAATTTAATCTGCTCACGAACAATTAATATATTTTAGCTGTTGTACCGTGTCGTGTAACCGTTGGCTTGGATGATGGGTGACAAGAGGTGATAGGAAAAACACGAGGCGAAAGTTTTGGGATGGCAAGGTCGTAATAATAACCAAGCAACCCAGGCGGTGAAGCCGGGCGTTAGTGGGTGAAGGACGCACCCGCTTTGAATACATATCAGTTTGCGAAGCATGGATGAATGAGTTTTCGAAAGTTTTTTCGGCGGCAGAGTTAGGAGACGTAGAATAAAGGAGAGGAAAGCCAAAAGGGCCCAACTCGCATCAATCAATAATTAATGACATGTGGGAGAAACGCACTTAACTCAATGAACACGAAGGTTACTCACGGGTAAAAATGAGGAAATCCAAAAACAACCTCATAGTTATGCAGTTTAATAAACAAAAAAATATCCCAGGTCGCTTCGTGCTAAGTAATCACTTAAGGATAATTCATAAATAATCATAAAACCTTAGTACCTGCTAAATCGAATTTGCAAACACCAGCATATAAAAATGATTGAATTTTCAAAATTGCTCATATAATTAAAAAGGTATGCCTGTATCCTTGGTAACAAACTCCTCCATACTCATTGAACGCATCAACTTAAAACAGATTTAATGATGCTGCTTTATGGTCATAACCATTCTCGAGAATTCTGAGTAAGATTTACGATTTAAAAAAATATATACATATACATAGAATATTCCAGGGCAGAAAATTGCTATTTGTTTTAACATATCCCAACCCATAACCATTGACTCGTGGGTCACGTGAAGTCCAGGGGGTAGAGCGTTCGACTAATGACCGGAGGGCCCGGGTTTGATTACAGGGCAAGCCTCTCAAGCACCTGCAGCCCCACCCAAGTTATGTGATATTTCGGGTACCAGATCTTCCTGGGAAACCATAACCGGCACAGGAAAAGGAACTGGCCCTCCAACCCTGATGTGTGAATTTCACACGCCGTCGGGCTTAGTACTGGGTGAACTCTATGATCACCCAACAAACCGACCTCACTCGATATACATCTATCGACAAATGCTTTGAAATTTGCTTCCATGAAGTCACTTAGCTACTATTAACAGAAAACAGTAGGAGCATGAGTTAATTTCCATGGAGGTGCGAACATTTGTAACACATAGTCACTTAACCTGACCGCACTTATTATAATTATTCTCGTGAAATTTTTTAAAGGTCCAAATCAGTTCCCTCATTTTATGGCGTTTCAACACAGTGTACACGCTTGAATCACGTCATGACACGCACGTTTAATTTTTTTAAACGGAAAAATAAAATTAGCGAGGGGAATGATTCCTCCGACCAGGCAGGACCTTTTGTTTTGCACGTTCAAATTTACTTATCTCTCGGGCAAACCGTAGGCGCGCCGCCAAATACCTCCGCGAATGGTACGAGCGATAACATTTGACAACGGGAACGATAAAAGTCGAGCAAAAAAGTAGAATGGGTATAGTATAATGCGTGAGCGGAGGAGGCGAGGGGCAGCAGAGGATGATGGGTCGGAGAGTGAATTATTAGTGAAACCGGCATAGGGCGTATATCAAGGCTCAGAATGTCGCCATATCGGCTTTTATGACCGTGTGCTGCGAACAGGAGCGCTTAATTTTAGTCGCCTCGGCGATTACATTCACAATTTTGATGGGGGAGTCCATTCCATGAGCAGTGAATTGAAAAAAAAACACGACGACAAATATACGAGCTTTAGGGCATTTGAACGACCGATATCCCCCGGTTCGCGTCAGACTACATATATCAGTTCGAACAGTTCTTGTTAAACGGATTTCGGGTAAATGCCACCCATCACTTCACTTCCCAGTGCACACCGCGCTTACGCCGAGAGAGGGGGACAAATAACGAATGGAATTAATCAAGAGCTCGGCCGAAAACCCTGACGGGTGAAAGTGACGGTGAGACCAAAACAATCGACAAAAACGCAACCCCAACTGCTCATCCCTAACCTAATACCCCACGAGATTAACGATGAATGACTGAACTTATCAAAAGAATGAATGTTACATCTATCATGAATTAAAAACGAAAATCGAACAATAAAGCATAGTTACGTACAGTCTTCGAACTATCTAAAATGTTTTCAAATAGGAACAATTTCGAATAATTTTCATAGATCTATTAAAATACGCCGCCCCAGGCTAAAAACATATAACAGCTTCATTCCAAGAGTTAGCAGTTATGGGTCACCAAATTATTTTTAATAAGGTTGTGGATAATGGGTATGCCAAAATTAAAAAAATAAATGGGAGATGGAGATTTGAAAAAAGACGTTTTATAAACTAAAGGTACGTATTAGAAAACTAACCGAAGAATGCATTAGGTATACATCGAAAAATATACTATAAATATGTTAGGCATGTTGGCAAAATTTTAAATCACAACTGGTTTCATCCGTGAGGGTATCATTAAGTTCATGGATTTTGCGATCAAACCTTTACGATAATGCAACAAATCAAAGCCTTAAAAAAAAGGAAATAAATGAATAAATTCTATAAATACACCGTCAAGGAAGGAAACTTATTATTTTGCCCTAAATGTATCACTTCTTTAGAGTTTTCCCTCAAGAATGAAATTGATTATATCGAAAATGGATGCTTCTCTTGCGGCCGCAATACGACCTCCGCCTTCATATCCGTCGACTGCAAAGACTGTGGATATTAGTGCGGGAGAGGAGAATTTTTAAAACGGCGAATCAAACAAAAGGTTTCCAATAACTTACCCTTAAGGATTTCTAAGCACGGATCGCACATATACATAATTCATTCATTGAATTATGTCATCACGAATCGGAAAAAGGATTTATCTGTGTCGTTTGTACAGCGGAAGGAAATTCAATATCAAAGAGGTAAAAATACTATAAGCTGGTTAACCTTACGGCTAACATTAGCTTGAATGATGGTGTCGGAAGAGGGCGTGTACAGATATTTCTTACGCAACCTAGTTAGATAACTACACATTCATTTTCCCAAAATACTCTAACGAAAACACGTTCACGTTATTTGCCGAATACTTAACGCAAAAAAGGCGCAATGAGTACCAACGAGTGGCACAGAGACAAAAAGGTTCACGGACTGCAATCCGAAAGTTGGTAGAATACGCTATCGTAGCCGAGATTACGAACGGCAGGAATTTTTATTGCGCAGTCAATGATGAGCATAAAGCAGCAACGAAGATAGCCCAGGCCGATATGAGTTCGCTATGACGACAAGGTCGTAAAACAAGTCTGATTCAGAGGTATGCGAACGTCATTGCACAGATGCTGGGGCATGAGGACACGCTGGGCAGCGTTCGTAGTAAGAATTACCTCACGCGATGATTCTTAGACGGAGGAATTTCTTTGACATCATACTCACTGCCGGCCGTGCGACGCACACAATCTTAAGATGGGGTCCATCATCATCAGTTTCAAAATATTCAGGGGAAAGTCTTCACCACACAGCCCGAAAGAGATTCTTCGGCTAACTTACTACGTTAGAGACGACTTCCATGTCTTAATAAATAATTCGATTAGTGGGAAATACTGGTTTTACATTTATCATATCAATAATTATATTCAAATATAGGCAAGTTTAGGCAGACGAAGTAGGGGGAAGAAATGAATTAACATGGTGGACGAAAATTAGGTATGGAGAAAACACATACGGAATGGATGAAGGGTTTATTGTGGTGTACGGTCCTGCTGCGTTCGGTCCCGATTTGTAGCGGTGGTTAGTCAATATTTTTACGTAAAATCTACCTTAAAAGGTAGGCTACCCTTACTATTAACGTTAAATCAGTATAATATTGGAGGCATATGACCCTTTCACACCCTAGTCCCTCATACCAACAACGTCGGTCAAAAGCAATTAGACAATGCATATACTCCTATCGCATTAGTAGCAATTGGATACTCTGCATAAAAATAACTTTAACAGGATATTCAAATCATAATCTACTGAATGCAATAACTTCAGTGTGAAAATCATTCACCTTGACCGGGATTCGAACCCGGATCCCTCAATATCCGAGTGTATGAGGACGCCCCGATAGCTTAACTGGCTAAAGCACTCAACCGGATATTGAGGGATCCGGGTTCGAATCCCGGTCAAGGCGAACGATTTTTACACTCTGAAATTGTTGCATTGAAATGCATGTTAGCTGACGACTCCGTTAAAACTCACTGTTGCGGCATCTCCCACAGTTTCTTTGGAATAATCTACTAATATTTTTATCGTTCTAGCTCCATGCAGGCTTAGATTGATTGAAAGCAAATGGTTGCAACAGTCTCGAGTCGGCACCGTACAAATAACATGATTACTTCATGAAATAAAGGCCTTATCGAGTCAACAGTCGTAGGCTTGCTTTGACAGCACTCCGTAATTTCCGGCTAGCTAGATAAGTAGTTTGAAATTAAAGCTAAACAGATGACGGTATACTAGCTCCAACATCTGTCACGCCACCTATTTGAATAGGCTTTTTTGTCTTCTTCATGGATCGTTACCAAACCGATTAACGCAAGCTTCACTTCTAATGGGCAATCCCACATGATGGATCTATCTCCGTGTCAATCAACAACGAGCTATGAAGAGTGCTAGAGAAGAAAACGAAATATTCCTTTAAAAAATAATGATAATATAATGACAAAGATAAAAGAACACATGAAACTAGTGATTTGGGTTTATTTCTCCACACAACAAAGAAGAGCACTAAAAATTAACATACATACTACAGAATAAAGAAACGAAAAATAATTAATAAGAAATCCGTGACCATTTAATTAAACCTTAATTGGATGATGCAGAACTGAATTTTTTTTTCACTTTTGCAATTCATTACTTAACCGCTTCTTTGGATATGTGGAGGAATGGGTTACTCGCTGGATACCGCAGACTTGATATGATGCAGAACTGAAAAAAATTTTCACTTTTGCAGTTCATTACTTATCCGCTTCCTCATATACAAGGAGGAATGTGGAGGAATTGGGTTACAGGCGCAGTACTTAAGGACTTAGGACTAGGGACAATAGTTATTCACGACCACTATTTGTTAGTGAATAAAATATCTCTTATCTAGAGATAGACGGACACGCAAACGTAAGGCCATGGTTTAAAAAAATATAAACATAAAAACAACACTCATGAAAAGCTTGATCCGATTAGAAGAGGACGTCGAAAACAGACGACCAAACACGATCAGTCAATGACTCATTGCGCTGATGCTGGCGTTTATAAATCACCAGCCACGCACTCCGATAACGATACGACCGAGAGAAAGCATATTATTACGCGCAGAACGAAAAACAAAAAAGATGGGCAATGAATAATTAAAAAAAAATATATCCCAATGAAAACCAAGCACTTTGCGCCTCCACATGATGAATACATTCAGGATCCCGAAATAACAATTTTCCACAATGAAAGATCCGACATTTTTTTTGCTGACCCAAATGGACGCCAGCAAAATCATTAACCATAGAGGGATCCAATAAAGCTTCTCGTCTGAGCTAACGGGATCGCCCAGAAAAACGACCGAAGGCAAAGAGTTATTAAATTCGTGTTGACATCATTTACAGCTTTCAGACGACGCGACCATTGACTCTAAACGGGCCTTAACAATTAACACCGCCGTTTTAACGTAGACGTAACTGCAATTTGGGGGAGGCAAACGATGCATTTTGCGACTGTTCGTCGAAGCGAAAGGCCCTTTCGGTGACCACGCGGTTATACATGAAATATCGAAGTCGTTACCAATATCCTAAGCTGCGGGACCATGTTTTAACTTTCGCAGATAAACACTTCGCAGTTCGAGGACAACGTCAGCTTATCGATCAATGCAGGCTTCCGATGGACCTAGAGACCAGACCATTCCTACTCCCCCCTTCTGATGGAGTGATCACTTCCAAATAGCTGCGCACCGTGACCAAAATGAACGAGATCCAGAAAATTGCTTTAAACGCGTGAATGATTTTCGTAGTCTTTGAGGCCCCAAGTTTAGGCAAATGCAACGCCGTGAATATTAGGTTCGAGGCAAAGATATGAAATGAATGTTAACTGCCAATATACCGAGCGAAAAGGGTCGCGGTGAGAAGAGAACCGGATCCACAGCAAAACTCTCTTATGCGGCCTACTACCGAGGGCACTACCGAAGTTCAATAATACTCAACGGTTGTGACTCTCGGCCCTTATTGCGTATAGACGCAACGAATTCAAATAATCACTAATAAATGACACCCCAGAAGACACACATCTTAAGCAGTCATGCAAGTTGTTTCAAAAGATATGCAGCCAATAGCCCTCCGAAGGCCACAAGTTTAGCCCTACCACAATCCAAATTTTAATTTAATTTATGCAGGAAATAAATACCCCACCACTTCTCAATTTCGCAACAGATCCTGAGCAATCTTAAGCACACCCGGAAATAGATACACTAAATACTCCACGGTAATTATTGGATGCGAACAGAAAATGATTCCCTGAAACCATAGTCGCTACACAATTTCAGTTGTACCTAATAGTCCTCATGGAAATGTTCGATTGAGTGTTATATGCGATCCCGTCCACGTTTTTGGTCGGGACATACCTACTGAGCGGAGTATTAAGACACGAGGAAAAAATTGAACGAGGAAAATCCCCCTTATGACCCTTAAGAAGAGGGCACAGTCTCACGCCGGCGGGTGTGAAAGAGGGTTGCGGACATCTTTCCGATTAGGAACGGATCTTGAGGGAAGGCCGAAATATTTGTTCAGGCCATTAACACCAGTCCCAAGTCCTCGAGCGACGGCAAACCGAAAGGCGTTGGCTTTTTTTTGGTGATGACGTCGAGGCTAAAGGCACACAAAGAAGACGGGAACCTCATGAACACCACGAGAAGTGAACGATTCCGACGCGGGAGAGCTTCCAGTACGACCAACACGACGATGACGAACCGCTGAGCGCGCACACGTGGGGCAACTTTCACTCGAACGGTCAAAACTCCAGTCATTTCCCGCTCGCGAGTCGAAACCATCATCGGTGAAGCCAGATCCGTTTCTTCCTGAGGCGGTCCCCATTGACTACAAATCCTCACCTCCCGATAAACGCGAGCGCATCTGCCCCGGAAAAAACGAGCGATAATCCTATGTTGAATAATATGACGGAAGAACTGGTGTTTCAAGACACTCGGACGCGCAGGAACCATTTAAAATGTAAAAGGAATCCCATCAACCCTAAAATGAAATCACTTTTGCAAGTTATACCGGTCGATTTTAAGATTATTCGAGGGTCCAACTTGGGAATCACTCACGGAGCGAAGGTTAGATAACAGATTATTTTACATAAATTGAATGACCAATATATATATATATATATATATATATATATATATATATAAATTGATTTTATATATTTATTGGTCTCTTAGTGACAATGGTGAAATATTACTTAATTATGGAAAAATCAAGTCCCAAGCACGCTACGGTAGGAGAGTTCATGCCAATAAGATGAGAGAGATCACGGGTAGAACTGAAAGAATAAAGGTGATTCCAAAGAAACTGCTGGAGATACCGCAACAGTAACGTTTAACGGAGTCATCCGCTAAATTAACAGTGATATTTCTCCCGTGAACGATAGGGAAACAATAGCATTGACCGAACGCGGTAGGGGGCAAAGAAGTATTGGCATCCATTCATTCCAAGTAGCTTAATTTGTTGTCTTTATTTCGTCTAACCTTAGTTATTGTACTTCTTGTTACAAACAGATTCCCTCTTATGTTTAAGAGAAGTATGCCTCACTTATATACCATAGTGCAGGTACCTGCAGAGAATGATATATATTATTTGTATTAAAAATTTCTTCAAACAAAAAATTAAGAAAAATTTAATTTTTGATAAAGCAGGCCTGATGCTAAATCCCGCCCCCCCGCCACACACACGCGGTGGTTTGCAGGGTACCATGTAGAAATAGAAAAAAAATACTTTCAACGGCCACCACATGCCGTCGTAACTACATACTTGAAACTATTAGGATAAGATATGAGAGAGACCAGTACTTACACATTCAAGCACTCGATCTTCCCTTGCACGCTACATAATAATTATAAAATCATAAGCCACCACCCTACTTCATTAATTCATAGACAAATTGTAAAAGTTTACTCCAAAAGACCCATTATTGCATTATGTAGATAGGAATGTATGAGCGTGAGTATTGGGTTTACGCACGTGCAAATATATGTTTATGAGTAAGTGAATATTTATACAAAAAAGATCGACGTCATAACAGCCCCCGCCAAGCGCCATTGCGGGGGACCGTGAATAGATAAGACGCACGAGTATTACTACGGCCTGGTTTAGCTGTCTCCCTGATTTTCATTATTTCAAGTTTTTTCTGCATAAATCCATGTCTTTACGATTTATTTAATTGTAGACCTGGATAAGATGTAATTGGCAGGTAATGCGACTCAGAATGATATCGATTTGGGGCGAGACTACATCGCAAATATTTTCAACAGAGGCAATTTGTGGTGCCAAGCGGGATATTGGGAAGAGGAACGAAGACCTGCAAACATTTTTAAAAAAATCTTGAGACTGAATTATACCCATAGCAAATCTGGTATAACTTCCAGAAATTCCCTCTAACTCACTTCTTTTTGTCCTCCATTAAATACGTCCACTCAACTCCGAAATCTCCTATTTGGAAGTTAGAAAATCGCATTTTTAAATCACGATTTTTGACTTGATTAATTCATCAAATACGATCGAACAAAAAAACTAAAGCTTTCTTGAAAAACCTGAACCACACAAGAGAGTGATTCGCGAATTGCCGAGTATTTTTTTCCTTCAAGTTTACTTTAATTAAGATAATTTCTTCCAATTCCCGTGAAAATGTCGGGTGTAGGAAAAAATAAAATGGAGAGTCACGAAACCAGTGTTGCATAGGTTGTCACTTCATAGGTAATGCATGGCCTTGCATCTTAGAAAAAAGACAAGGACAGAAGTTAATTAATCGAACACGATTAGTGAGATTTTCCTTCCGGTGGAGGGCGGAATTAAAGAAATAAAAAGAAAAACATATTTCTAAAAAGAATCTGCAGCCGATTCAGGGCTCTAAATTTGTTTTTAACAGTAGACTGAGAAATCTTAAGCTTCGGTTGTATTTACCGGTACAGTACTGCGAGATGCATCTAGACTACAAATTAGCTTATGCACACAACGTTGGTTCAATTAGGGATAGTTATAGCGCGTAAATTCAACAATAATACTCCCTAATGTGCTCATATGAGACGGTCCGTGAGTATTTATTCGGAGGTCTACCAAGTCTTAACCTAGTTTAAGGTAAGTTTTTTAAAGGTTGGTCACAATCAATACGCCTACATTTCTTAGCCTCGCTTCGCAATACACCATCAATAAACGCTGCTACAATTTCGCATACATTTTCGTCTAACATTCCCAATCCTTTTGATGCCCCCTACCATGCCTGCCTAACGTCACGGGAAAGCCTCCATAAAGGGTCCCCGATTCCCGAGAACGCCTCTCGGCACCCTCAGCTTTACCCAAACTGTGATTTTTTTCGAGTATCACCGAATAGTCTTCCTGGGAAACCACAGGCGGCACAGGGAAAAGGAACTCCCCCCCTCCTTCCCTAATGTGTTGAATTTCACACGCCGCATAGAGCTCAGGACACGAAGTGATCTTCTACCCTGACCAAGCAAACAAACCAACCCAACGGGAGGATAACTGTGTGATACATCATTCATTTTAGACGAATCAAAATGTATCTGCGACAGACGTTCAATGATTTGAATACAGCCATCGAGATTTTTTCTGGGATGACATGGCACGATGATACACACAATTTAAACCCCTTCTTTTTTCTCATAAAGTTGGGAGTTATTCTTAAAATTTGTAAGATGAAAATTCTATCTCCATGAATAATTGTTACGCTTTTCCGCAATTCCACTGTCCAGCTCCAACAAAAACGTAATAAAACCATTAAAGTCTTTAATCACACCCAGTTTTGGGAGGAAACTCGCCCAAGAGAACGAAAAATATTTTTATTACGAACCGACAATCTCATTTTTTTTGGCACAAGTACCGAATTTCTTTCAAGCGGCTACAATGCCGAGTCCACACGCAATTAAGATTAATTATATTTTTTAGATCTAGAATATATAAGGGCAACATCACATAAGAGCAAAAAAAATGAATGAGAGAAGCAGCAATTATAGTGAAAGTATACTTTTCAGTCATATGCAATTGAAAAAAATCCCATTGTAAAAAACAAGTGAATCGGAGAGCTTGCCATCACTCCTAAATTTAAATTCACTATTCTGCATACAACGCAAAACTATTTTTTCGAATTATCGCTGAGGGAAGTGATATACCGTGTCACCACTCTCCAGTTGTAATAAGAGAAGTGCTGTTATATGAAATGTGACGAGTTCCTTTCACCGTGAGTAGCAAATCAAATCCTCGGGAAACAAGAGCCTTGTACATTATTAGGATTGCTCAAGATCAGCATATAACACCAACTTTTACATGACAAATTTTCTATTTTCCCAAAATGCAAAATTCATTGGGGATGATTAATAAAAGTGGATAGCCACGCCCTCGAAGCCCAACCCTTTTCCCCCTGTGAGTGGAAAGTGCATTCAAACAATAGGGAGGGCCAAATATAGACTCGAGGCAGGTAGGCATTGACAAAACATTTGCATACTGTGATCTCACCGGACATATATTTATTTTGCAGTTTTCATTCGTTTCCTCTTTTGTGATTCACAGCAATGAATCTGCATTTCAAAAGTCTCACACGTACTCGACAAAATTTATTCCTACCTACACTTTTCCTCGGCAACGTTCTGCGGGTCGTATTACTAACCTGCAGGGACAAAATAAGGTCCGCGAACCGTAGGTCGGTGGTTACTCCAATGCACGTGCATAGAGACAATCTAAGCTCTGCAACAAGTAATGTGGTGCAAGCAATTCAGTATACCGTGATTACAATTAACTTGCAAAAATTCGTGAATGCATTCAGATTTAAAACCAATATATTATTCAAAAAAATTTCATTTTGGAATAACCACATCTTCAACCTCCTGCACTTTGTTCCATTAAAGACCTAAACATCTTCACATTCACGATAATGATTTTTATTTCTAAATTTCACATTTTCCTTATATTTTAATAGATTTTCCCAACACTTACTACGCCTATAGTTAAGATTACCAAGACCGAAAGTAATATATCCAACGGAACTACATTCTGAATAATTATTAACCTTTTGAAGTCGAATGAATTATTTATTTAGGAAATGAAATGTCACACAGTGTCTGTCTTGAAAACAATTATTTTCGTCAGCCACGTTCAACGACAAAAACTTACAGAAATTAATTTCCCCTTCCCAGGCCCGTAGCAACCGCTTTAGGTTACTACCCTCCCTCATAGAACATCTACGAACGGGGAATTGAAAAACCGGGCCGACACCAACTAACCCACCACCAGGAATATTTATACAACAATTCCGCAATTTCAAAACGAAACCGTTCCCTTTCCCTTCCGATCATCTTCCCGGCGTCGAATAAATACCATTGTGATCACGGCGGAAGGGAGTATGGGAGGAAAGGGCGGGGGGGGGGGGGTCCCCATACACCTAAACTCGGGTGAAGCGAGACGACGAGATCAAACCCCTCTGGAGCATAAGGCGATGAGTGAGAGGATGGAGGGGGGTCGTAAATCAAACCGGGCAGTTTCTTTTTCTCTGCGAGGGGGCAATTAAGGGTCAAGAACTCTTAAGCTAGGGGATGATGTGGGAATGATGTTTCTGGATGGGGGACGGATGGGAACTCTTGGCCAGTGTATGGCCGTGGAATTGGCTGAAAATTGCCTAGGCGACGGCGGAAAGGGGGACGGGAGCGGTGTCAAACGTCCCTCAAGCGACCGGATGTCTCGGGACGTTTCTGGGATCTAATTGGAACAATGGAGCTGCGACGAGTGGAAATGACGTCGCGCGGCGACTTGGGAAGACCCTCCCGATGCGGGCAAGGAGTGGACAGCAACACACACACAGTCTTACGACTTAGTTTCCACAACACCAAGTTTTGGATTCCGGTATCGTGGGCGGTCGCCGTTGGGTGTGGTTTGAATTTTCGTATACCCCCAAAAGGGATGAGGTAAATACGCACAATGCACTTCCGACTGGTGGAAATGCATCTCTGTTAGGTCACCGCAGATATTACCAATAGAAGGGAGAATTTCACGAGGGGTTGTTGTGGGAGTAAAGGTATAATTACGCCGCCAACCTTAAATTTCTGAACACCCAACAACTTTAATCACAGCCATCGAGTCGAATACGTAACATTTTTCAAATAAGATGACACGAATATAATGGAAGGACGGAGAAGAATAACACCGCGACTGAATTTTATTGAACACGACCACGGTTTCGCTATATTATAAACATTATTCAGGTGGATGCAAATGTGATAATGTTATACCACAGTGAAACCATGGTAGAGTTCAATTAAATGTAATGTGGAATTGCAATTATCTACCCTTTCAAGATGAAATAATTCCAATTTGTCAAGCCCGAAAAGATTCCTTATACATGCATTTCATTCTAGTGATCAGTAAACGTTATTTAAAGTTGGCAAAAGGCAGAATGGCCTTTGGGCTACTAGGGCTAAGTGGGGAATTCGGTAGAAAAGGTTTCTTCAGTGACGCCGACATTAGCCCAGTCTATTCACGAAAGGCACCAAGGGGTAACAGATTTTAACGTTCGATCCGACGGAAGGCGTATTCCACTTGAAATGCTTTCCAAATAGCACCCCAAGCAAGAACTGGGATACATCCATAAAATGTCCTTACACCACCAGGATTAGAAACCAGGCCCTCGGTGTGGGAAGGCAGTTGAAGCCACTACACCAGTCAGATCCCCTCATTAGTAATAGTACGTAACACATACACAAGAGCTAATCATTCTTTCTGAATAATAATAAGACAACCAAGTCGAGAACCGATAGCTGTGTTACTGAGATGTCAACTCCTGGAAACGTTGACTCTTCTCGACTGAGTGAAACTGGATACCAAAGATTTTCCAGCACTTTCTTTAATTACTTCTTTATTAGTAAACAAAATAAGTTTTAAAAAACGTCAACTGCTCATAAAGTAACAACCGCGTTGGATGAATCCCAGATATCACAAACTTCATATTTAATCATAAGAGTACAACGGGAATTCGCGATCGCTGGGGGACGGGTGTCATTGTACGATTATAAGACTGGGATAGAGAATTGATAATTAAGAATAAGTAAAAGCTGCCAAAAACACAGTTTCGGAGAAAAGAGAGAAAGTGAGATGTCTCTCAGTAATATATAATTAAGAAGTGCTTAGCTGGATAGGATAAGAGAAATAATGAATTGGCGAGGAGGAGGGGTATGTGTGTTGGGCACATAAAAAATTTGAGGGACATTAAATTGTATTAGTATCGCGGTGACGAGACCTGAAGAAGCCAGAGAAAAAAAATGGCATTTTCGATCACAAGGGCGAAGAAATAAAACAACCTTAAAGGGCCGAACTCAAACATCATTTAAAAGCGTCGGATGCTTTACAAAAAAAATACAGCCCAATGTAATCAACTTCTCGAGACAAACTGCAAACTTGTACCCTGGTCACACTTAATCCGTTTAAGAGAGCGGCCACATGAATAGTTTCCATGAGAACGGTAGGAACCAGTAGTCCAAGATCGATCTTTATTTCGCTATTATTAGCGAGATGAATTGGAAAATCTGACGAAAGATTTTCATCTCGACCTTTCTTCACAAAGCTCCCAACACATTTGGCACCTTATTGCGTGAAAAAAAAGCCAACAGCCGAAAATAATTTTTTCGTGATTTTTCTTATCCACTCACTTGACACGTATTTTTTAGATGCACCAGGCAGATGGTAGTCATGCATACGTGCATAGTTCTTGTGGAGCCGAAATACGGTGGGGGGTCAAATCCACAAACAGTTGCCGAATTTGTTATGTTAATACGTTTCCAAAACGAAAGACCATGATTTAAAAGCTATCACATGCGCGTACTATAAGAAACTTGACGTCGCCCCTACACATCGCGCCGTCGAAACCTTTGGCGATGCTGAATTCACATCTCGGAACCCCGGATTGCAGCGATTTCCTCCCACCTGCATCCTACTTCGCCCGCTGGGGATGCAGTCGAACGGGGTTTGACTCCCAATGAAGAAGGGCACGCGAAAGATACTCTTATGAACTCTCGCACTTTGACGGAATGCCGGTGAAAAATACCTCGGCGTGAGTCGCCGGCGCTGCATTGGCATTCCGTCCACGCAGACCGACGCGTGAAGACCGTTAGATTCGCCGGGAGAGATCGCCTTACGTAATTCCCCCTCCCCCGAACCATGGTACACCTCAAGACTCCGTCCGCGTCCTTAACCTTATAGAATGACATGAGACGTGGAAAGGTACTGGTAAGATACACGGGGAGGTAGGAAAAAGGGGGGGGGGAAGAACACCGTACGCACGCAGAAGCTCGCATATTGTATTCCGCTTGCGGCTTGGAAACATTTTTGCGTACGGTAAGAAGCATCGATGATTACCAGTAACGAATTAGCGTCGTCCGTGCGTTTTTTTTTCATTCACGCAACGGAAGCAGGCAAGGTCAAACTTAGGTCGAACAAGTGGGACACGATTAAAGATTGAATACTCTCTCCATTTCCTTACATGAATGCCCTATTTTTGGGGGGTAAATTACTTAAATGACGAATAAAAAACCGGGAAGCATGATTTGCTAAATTCAAGAAGGCTACTCGTTATCCGTAATATTCCCAATCCACACTTTTCCCCCAATTTCGCCACTGAATATGCCGACGTTTTCCTCAGTTTTCTTACGAGTGTTTAGAATCTGTTCAGTTATTTTTCAAGTTGATCATTGCCCTCATCACTCTGCGTGTCACTGGTACCAACTCCCGAGTTCGGTCCCTGCTTATAAATTTATCTCCGGGCGTCCTGCTCGCGCGATAACCAACGCCAAACTCAAACTGGTCTGAACACCGAAGATAAACATGATTTCACATCGCTGATTCCAGTTTCGAACATCATAATTCAGGAATTTTTCGTGAAATTCGACCCTTTGCCCCAATTCCCTAAATTCTAAAGAAACTGAAAAATTCAACAGACTTTATCCGCACTTTCCCCACCATCCTGTAATAGTTCAATGCCTTAATGTTCAAAGACCTAATATTAAATTTCAGAATCGCCAATAATTTTAATCGCGACGCTATGAAGAAGACGCATTTTAATGATGCTGTAGACATTTTTACGGGTAGCGATATAATACAAGGAAACTTCAAATTACAGCAACGATTCTTCATTTCTGGACAGAAAAATAATAAAAAAATAAATTTCCCTTAATTCCACACGAATTTCTCAAAAACATTGGACGAAGCCTGACAGAACGGCAGTGTGTGTTTGTGTGAAAGCGATACTTTAGCCTCATTGAAAACGTTAAGGGGAAAGATAGCCCTGTCCTCTGAATTTCACTAACTTTTATTTAATTCTGTAAACAAATAAAATCCTGGCAAACAATAAGTACTAACTCAAAGTACAAAAACAGTTTCGAAAGAGCCTCAAGAAGATTATTTCGTCACCATTGAATACGAATCCTACGAATATTCTTTAGAGATAACTCTTAGCGTAGATGATAAATCATTTAAAAAAATATGATTCACGATTAAGTTTGATGACTAACCTAAACATGTAAGTAGAAGAGCAATTATACTGGCGGGCGAAACGGAACACGTGGAATTTGCTTTGGAGGAAACCGAGCATGTGGTAGAGACATTAGAAGAATTATAGAGTTGGAAAAGGAAGCAATTACAAGGAAAATGGGCCTGATGAGGGTAACACCCAAGTAAAGATGGAAAAAAAAATGCAACGACCTTGAAATGGATCACAACGCTCTTAGCTTCCGCAACTCGGAAAACAGCAGAGCGGAAGAGAGCAGATGAGTAGACAATGATTGAAGAAGTGTAGCAAATGTAGCGGAGAATTATTCAGGATAATTCGATGAACACAGAAGAATGGGGGAGAGAAAAGTGGATTGAGAGATGCCGAAATCTGTCATGAACGACTGAAGACTTGGTTTAGTGACGGGTGGCGATTAAAACGAAGAAAAGAAATTACCCAGAACAACAAAAAACGTGGCCGAAATCAAAAGGAAAAGTTCTTCTAGTAATTAGAAACAAGTCTTGCATACGTAGAGAAGTATTCCACATCTAGATAACCTTATGCATATGACTGGAGGTGACATGAATTTATTTAATTTTAAAAAACTAACAATCAAAGTTTTTTACGTTGAGTTTGCAATTTTAGCGCGTCACCCCCTGCCACACACCCTAGCGGTGGGGCCCTGGATACCATCCTAATGCGGACTAATAGTTTTCAGGGGCGTAACCTACCTGTGACTTAATCGGAAACAACCATCCCTAGATATCATTTATCGCAGCTTGCTAAATGAAAGGGAAATGACTATCTGCCATTTGTTTAAACAAAGGAATGTGCACAACTTAAAGCAAAATTACGCCTTGACCTTGCTATCAATTATCTCGCCTCGTATTCTGGTCAGAAAAAACCTTGGGGAGTTTCGTAATTTACACTTGTGTGGGGAAACCTGAGAGGCTGTCATTCATAAAGAACTGTTAGATAATTTGACGATTAATCTGGTCACGTGGGACGGGAGAGTTCTCTGTAGTCTCCTGATTGATGGGAGAGAGAGATGGCGCATGCGCATGACCAGCAATTTTCGCCCTTTTGATTGCAATGCAGTAACTTTTGACACGATAGGGTAAAACAAGAAAAATCTATGCACAAATCCGGAGTAGGAGTCAATCCCCGTTTTTACTTGCGTTACTGAAATTTTCAAATACATACAAGACTTACTTACAGCGACTAATTGTATTTGATGCTTAAATTTGAAACACCGATGATGATGACTGAAACTGCAATAATCTATTTATCTACTTAAATATTTCTGCAAATTACAATTATCTTAAACAAATAACGCATTGGCTACTTGACCTCAAAGATCTCACATCGGAGTAAAGATGCCTTCATACGGTCTCAATGGTCAGTACAGACGAAATTGAAGTCGTACTCCTTAAATAAAGAGTGGTGCGACGGAGAGTTTGGGGGGGGGGGTCAAAATAATTATTTTAAGATTCCTCGCCCGGCCCCCTTCCCCGCCTACGGAGCCGTGAGGAACAAGAGCGGCCGGTTCGCAAATCTCCCCGATTCCCGCGAACAAACGTGAACACAGACACACACGGTAACACTACGAGTGCGTGCGACAAATGAAATGGAACGTAAGGCGAGCATAAAAAAAAGTTACGACGCATGACCGTGAGCGACGGAGGGGTGTCCAGCCAATACGATCCACACAGTTCGGCGTCAAAACGATCGCCTCACACGCCCACTAAAGGCGAGTCGCGGATGTCCGGGGATACAAGGGGCGGAGAGGATATGAGGAAGGGGGAGGGTGGGCAGTCATGGGCAGAAGGGAGGACAGGTTTACGCAACAATTTCGGTTCCCAAAAAGCACGTCGTTGAGAACATACGAACGATCGTTTCGTCGACAGTAAAGCGTGCGCCGCCAAGTGACATGCACCGCTTCTTGAATAAATATCGTGGAATTAGGGTGAAAGGGACTTGCCAAGGAATTGATTTGGGGAAGAATGTCACGAAATTTGGACACTGCACAACCGGAAGTTATCCTGAGAATAGAATCAGCCTTCAACTTGACTATCTGGTCGAATTAAACCGTTGTTTTCATTAACAGCGTGAAAAATAAAGGATTTTAAAGTAAGTACTTAAAACTCTCTTTGGAGGGAACAGGCTCAACAATATCAATTACAATGCCCTACCAAGACGATCCCCCCTCAGCTTACCGCAACGATGGGGAAGCTTTCAGATACTGTGACCATATGTGCGTGGACATGTGGGGAATATAAAGTTCAAGGGGCAATATAGGATATTTTTCGCAAGGCGGGCAAATCGCGGGATCGAGTAGTGTTCGGAGAGAGCCAAACTCGCTGCACGGGCAATAGGTCCTTCTTTGTTGAATATCTCATTATATACCACTAAACACTCTACGTATTAACTGTATATAATTAACCAACAATACTATTGATAGAAATGAGCTCTTACGGCTAGTAATATTGAATGAATGTAAAACTCCAATAGCCGTAAACAGTTTACCTTCCTAAACAACGTACAATTGAAATTAGTTGGCTAGTGCCACAAGTCAAGAAGAGGTAAAAGGTAAAAAGGAGAGGATAAGAAAGGTGAATACGAATATGCGTATTTCGGCCACAAAGTAGCCCTCTTCAGCGTACTGAAGGGTAATCGTCACAACACAAGTCGAAGTGAGCCTTGACTTGTGGCACTAGCCAACTAATTTCAATAGTTCTTTGTTTAGAAAGGTAAACTGTTTACGGCTATTGGAGTTTTACATTCATTCAACCAACAATACATTTAATAACACAATAAAAACGCCAGATTTTCCTGATACGGGCTTCACCAATTCAATTTAATGTATTAGATGAAAAGACGAGTAAAAAGTTCAATTTCAAGTGTACTTTCATGTCCCTAAAACTTCTCGCCACTGAAGCAAAAGTATACCCATAAATGGAAGTATTTAAAAACGAGAGTGTGGAGAAGAATGGAAAAAAAATAAAATGGATGGAGAGGAAAAAATGAAAAAGTGCTAGGTATGCTAGCAGAAGAGATAAGATTACTGGAAGAAATTCAAAGATGGCAGGAAAACTGGAAACGGGTCATATTGAGTGACTGGAATGTTAAAGAATGACAGAGAGGTGTGTGGTAGAGACGAGAATAGAATAAGCAAGTTGGACGGAAACAAAGGAGGAAAAGAAATAGGTGGAGTTGAGGGTTTATTGTATATAATCCGAGAACTTATTTAGTTCCGGGAGATGCTTAAAAGCTTAAAGCTTATGCATTGAGTCCTTCGAAAATCTATCTTGACTGATAAGACTACTCTCCATAACAATAGCAATAATGCATTACATTCAAAATGGTTGCGGTGGCTTATTCATTTTAGATGTTACATTATTCATGAGTTCACCAATTATGGCAATACATAGACAGATTACCTAGGATAATTTATCAACAATTTTAAACAAATTTCGATTCGTTCGGGACTGTAAATTGAACGGCAACGAAGTATCAACAACGAATCCCTTTTCAGCACGTCCTGTTACATCCAAATTTAGCAGGACGCAACCGCGAGACTGGACCCATGGATAAATTGAACCGATAAAAATCAAATACAGACGAGGAATCAAATTGTGAAACGAGGCAATTCCCGTTTTCGCTGAGACATATTTACTTACCGACTTCGGCATTTTGGCGCTTTAGGTTCTTCCCGCCCGATATCAAACCACTGGCCCCTGAAAGCAAAAGTAAAACAGACTCATGAATATCGATGTTCATAATGGGTTTGGGTTATAGGCACAAAGGATGGGAACGGTGAGCGCATTTGTTTCCCAAGGAAACAAATGACTACCAACGCCCAACAAAACTAGGCCGATATTTAAATTGTGCGCGGGATCACTATATTGCGTCCGTCTTGAGTAAGTAGTTGTGATGTTGGATAAAGTTTCCAGGGCTTTAGTACAATAACGAAACTGGAAGGCAAATTTCTTACACGACAACATGCTGGAAGGGCAGAATAAAAATATTTTCTCAATGGTGAATTTTAATAGTGTATTATCAGTCAGTGAACAAGCAAACCGCTGGAACAAGGATGGCCTCATTATTTAATTCACTATGAGTCAAAGACTTCCGTCAAAAATAATGCGAAATTCATATAATTCGCCGGAAAAATTTTTAAATCCCTTCACAGAATGGGGTAGAACATATCTACAAAATCGTTTGCGAGAATCTAGAAAACAATTAGAGAGCGTTTACTGATTAACACATTCTCTGTACACATAAAGACGATGTAAATGAAACATACCGTAAATCTGAAACTAGACACATCCCCCTTTCCACCCTCAACTTTCTCCAGCAGTAAACAAAAATTAAATGCGGTGGCACCTAAAAAATGACGCCATATAGCTGCGGACAATGCGAATTTCGCAAGAGAAATTAAAAGCGAGGTACTAACAGGAATAGCACTACAGAGATATTACTCAATCTGCTACTACTGTTCGTGGGGCCATGCACTTTTCGCAGCTCTTCCCGTCTACTATTTACACTTAACTTTTGAGAAAGGAAGCGGAGGGTCCAAGAAAAATAAATATAATCGATGAGTATACCTGGGAAGAAATAAATCCTCGGATACCAGCAGTTTTCAAAATAATACCACTCGAAGATAATGGGTATCCCCGCGGTAACATTCACATAACCTATAGCAGAACCATTGAACCTTCCTTCCAACTTAAATTGCAATTATTTTATTTGCTTTAAGGTTAATGCAAATATAAATAACTACTATTGTCAAAGCCAAAGCCGAATACGGGACTGCTTGTTACAAAAACCCTCCAAATTGAGCGACAGAAATTCATCAACAAAGTGGCTAATTCATCAACAAAAAGGATGAGTTAAGACCCGATCAGAAGACCTGGAATAGATAAATTCTTTCAGCCTACAAATTTGTTTAGAATGTAACGACTAAGTCATCCCAGAATTGGAGAACCAACTGAAGCCTCCTGCAGCACTTGCCCCGTGAAAAAAGATAATCGTTAGTGATGAAACTGTGTCGTTAATCATTCGGTTAACAAATAAATCCAACTATTCATGGACAATCAATTTCGCATAATTTCGGATAAACTGGTAAAATATGAACAAAATGTTTGAAGTCTTTCAAAAACGTTTCGCTGTCTCCACTACAGACACAATTCAAGCATTACATAGAATAAATTATAACCGAATCCCAAAACAGGTTTACTTATTTCAGGACATAGCAGTCATCGAGGCAGTCGAAAAGGCTAGGGAGTGAAAATTAAAATCTAAGGGTGAGAAATGAGGATTCTGATGAACCAGACAGCGCAAAGATGAAATACCAGTAACGCTACTAAAACTATGGAGTTGAAATTTGTACAGCGGCGCCCGCGCTTATGGGTTCCTACCATTCCTATGGAGCACTCTTCAGAACACAAGATCATTTAAGATCCATTACTTTTAAATTGAACTTTAACGTACAAAATCTTCGTTATGACCAATTTCAAATTCGAATTATTGTTATCAATCCGACCAACTTGTAACATTCAATGGGTTTAGCGAGAATGGGCTATTTCGGTACAATTTTCTTTTTTAGTAAGATAATATAAATTCAAATGAACACAATATCCATTCGCTATGCCTATGGATTTGGGCGACGGAGAGATAAATCTCACTAGTAACAATTCGATTGATAAATGGAATACTATGAAAGGAAACGGAAATATTAACTTTAAAATACCCAATACAAACAATAAAGATTAATACATAAAATGATTACCAGACGGTCTCTCACAGTATAAATACTATGAATCAAATGAAATTATAAGACAACATTCTCTTGATATCAACAATTGGTGGCCAACATTTTCATATTATTACGAACAGTTATTCAAAATAGATTGCTGACACGTTATGCTCATAAAACTTCGAGAGAAATTCACGTAGGTTGTAGTCATTCAAAATACATCAATTACAACTCTGTAAAAGTAATACCCCAAACGCACACGTCAACAAACCGGGAGAATGGAGTATGGCATAAAAAACCACAACATTAGCCACTATATAGTAACAATGAAAAGCATTTTTGCAGACATTTATTACAGGGCGACTAGCCTTACGTGCAACTGAAACGTGACAAATCACGAACAAATGAAAAGCGTCAGGTTCACAGGTGGTGACAAAACTAAAAATGCAACATGTATACGCATACGACACAACAATACACGCAAGGAAATAAATTAGTTTAGCATTAAGTCATCGCTGTAAACATCAACATGTTCTAACATTCGCCCAGTTCCAAAATAATGGTCACTAAAAAATACACTGAAAAGAATACCGTAAGCAAAGTGCAATGATACTAGCGCCACCACAAACCCGGCATTTTACACGTAATACATGGAAATAGGCCACATTAAACACATGTTACGATTACCACAACCTTATGAAATCGAAGTTAACATTTCTAAATGTTTACAACAATGTACTTACTTCCCCAGTCAAAGACAGTACGGAGTAGCTCCAAGTACACTCGCCTTACTCACGTTGACACCAAACTGAACTGACAATATGGCCGCAGTTAAAGGGTGGGGCAACGATATGCGCAAAACTCAATGCGCACGTTAGGTACGTCTTTTGAAATGGCATTGGAAATCTCTACGAGAAGTTTAATCGCATAACATGTAAACGGTTATATTATTTGCTGTTGACTGTTTCATAAATATTATGTCGCTTAATAATTTAGTTTGTTTGAAATATATTATTGTTCTATTGTTGACTGAAGTGACCCCTCCTTTGTTTTTATCACCGAATAGGAGATCATGGTAAAGAATTAAGTTTCGGTGGCAGTGATTTATCGGTATATTTAGTTCATTGGTGTTTAATTTTGGATAATATGTAAGAAAATTTGCTTTCACCCCAGAAACTGTATTTATTTCTAACGGGAATACTTTTAGAATGCTGAGGTGAAGTAACATAATGACGAACAGTGACTTGAGCGGTAAGTCGTTTTTCTTTGAAATTTCGATATTTCCACCTTTCCGAAAATATTGAATGAAATTTTATCCCAGCAATAACATTTTGAATGACAATTTTACAGTCAAAGAAAAGTATCATCTATGTATTAAAAGTGTCTTGTGTCAACATAAAGAGGAAAGACTGAGAGGTTTGAAAGCCCTAGTAAATTTACTGTTGACGGAGGATAATGCAAAGCATATCTTTCATTTATTCAGAGGAGCCAAGGTTCTTATTGACCAATTTACGCGTGAAGAACACAGAAATGTTGCTCAATCAATTCTTTTTGCCTTGGCTTGCAGCGCCGACGGCCATGTAAGAATAGTCGCTTTTGTTGTTTTAAATGAAATTGACTTGATGATACCTGGTTAATGCTTTTGTAATTTTATATTGATAGCCCGGGAACAAGAAAAACTTGCATAATGGCATTCTCCTGAACTTTGTGTATGAAACACTTAAGCATCCTAATGCTTTTAAATATCCCAAGTACCTTAGCTGCTCATTAATGATTATTTCGGCTTTAGGAAGCCAAGATTCAATTGGACAGAACTTGATAAAAAAATCTGGATGCTTAAATAAAATGATATCTTTATTTGAAGATATTTTGAAGCTACTAAGGGTAATAATGAAAGTAATTTATGCACATCAGTGCAACTATATACTAGAATTGGAATTTCGATGAGGGCACTAAGTAACTGC
This sequence comes from Hetaerina americana, assembly GCF_022747635.1. Lineage (NCBI taxonomy): Eukaryota > Metazoa > Arthropoda > Insecta > Odonata > Calopterygidae > Hetaerina > Hetaerina americana. The sequence goes on from NW_027286181.1 coordinate 28,494,757, forward strand.
CTTTTATGTTTAGGTTAAGTGGAAAGATTCGGTAATATCCGTATGGGAAACATTATGTAGCACACTTGGTGCTAGTGTGAATAATCCCATAAATGAAGAGAATCAACAGGAAGTATCAGTGCTTTTTCCAAGTGTGAGTATAGGCAAGAGAGAGATGTATACCTATTCATTTTATTGGTTTAATGTTTCTATTGGGAGTAAATTATGTACTGGCCAATGTTTATTATTACCAGGTTAAATGTTAGCTGTTAAAGATCTAATGAAATAATTAGCTGAATGACTGTATTCTATTGTAATTTTAGATTTAATTATTTTTAACAAAACTACAATCCACAGAGATGTTACAGCTTTGCTCAATAGCTAATAACTATTATGTTTGTTGGTTCCAGGAAAATTATATTTTTTATTTTCTATGGTAGAATTCCTTAAAAATGTAAACTTTATGTTCTACAAGCCTACAAAATCCACATTGCATTAAATAAGGTGACATCTCTCATGGCTCCTTAAGACACCTGCGTTTATTTAAATTTGAATTAATATTCACTAATGAGAAATTTTACTGCTATGAATTGAAACATGCAAAATTAAAATTATCCAAAATTAATTTACAAACTTAAAATTCAGGGAAGTTAATATGAAGAGTAAACTGTTGAATGGCATATATGTGCATGGTAAAATCAATATCTAGGTACTGAAGTAAGCACTGAGTAGGCACTGAAGGTAAAAATATTAATTGAATAAAGTGGGAGAAATACATTTCAAAGGCATTGAATAAAATACATTAAAGAATTTTATAAGGTTTATATATAAATGTATAATTACACGTTTGCTGATCAAGGATTCTTACCTGGAATAGAGACTGCATTTCAGGAAAAATGATCATGCTCATGATCAGTTTGGTCGAACATTATGTTGCCATTATTTCATCTGTCATGCCAACCTTTCAAATTAAGGTTTTCTAAACTATTGTTATTGTTCAGCTGTCCTTACACCTAATTTGTTATAGTTTTAAAAATATGACAAACACTAAACTTCTTGTGGATAGGAGTCAGATGGTTCCAACAAATCCAATACGGCTATTGTGCTGAAAAAATTCTAGGCTCTAGCATTGCAAAATGGAATTTGATTCCTTGTGGTGACGGACTGTTCAGTGAGTTATTTTTTGTTCCTACCATTTTAATAAAAGGAGAGTTCTAATAGTGTTAAGTATATTTATATCTACTGTAATTGTTCTGTTGGTTGGCTGTTATATGACTAACTAGGGGGGTCGAGATGGTGAGGGGGCTAACATACTGGCTTCCCACCGAGAGGGCCCGAGTTCAAATCCCAGCGGTGTTGAATATTTTTCAGAGGTATCTCGATCCCTACTTGAGGTGCTTTGTGGAGGGCACTTTGAGTGAGTACGCCGTCCGTCGGATGGGACGTTAAACTGTGGACCCCTTGGCGCCTTTCGTAAAGAGTAGGCTAATGCCGATGCCGGGTTTTTCTCCACCCTTCATCCTTTCCGGTTCATCCCCTTTGGCGCAAATGACCTCAGTTGTCGGTCGCCTCCCCTAAAAACTACTACTACTATGACTAACTTAATATATGTATGCATACATAAAGTGATATATGATAGTGTGGACATCTTGAGTGGGATTCACAGGAATAATGAAAAGAAAATGGGAAGTCTGGAACTCTTAGCCAGAAAGAAATCAGGAAAAAGATGGAGGGATTGAATAAAAAGTGACATGGTGGAGTGTGGTGTGGTTTCATATGATAGATTAAATGGAGGCAGAAGGGGTTACAAACCAAAGCTGACCTTTAGAAATTACAGCAAAGAGGATGAAGTGGATATAGCATACATAGATCAACTTTATAATTATGAAAACAGTGCTTATTTCCTTGTTTTGTATTATCGATTCTAATAAATAAGCAAATGTTACAACTTTATGGTATAATTTGACCTTAATTACAACTTTTCAGATTTTGAAGTATCTTTCATCATTGGATTACGCAGAAGAAAAAGTTAAGAAATGCATTAATCCATGCTTGAATTTTCTTATGCTTGCAATTTCGGGAAATAAAAGTTGTGGATGCAGTTTTGCAAAATGTGGTGGTATCCAGTATTTACAACTGTTGCGTACCTAAATATTTATCATTTCACTTTATTTTTATGTATGACAAATCATCATTAAATATTTACAATTTTGCTCTAACTTGATTTCAGGTTGGTAGGAAACTACAAGATATTTGTAAGGGAATGGCTCCATGTCTTAGAGACATGCTTGATGTTATTAGATATTGTTGTGACCTCAACTGATGATTGTTTTCAAGAGGCATCAAAACAAAATATTATCCCATTCCTTCTAGAAATTCTTAGGGAAGAAGTTTTACAGGTAGGTGCTGCATTACTCTAAAAACTTGTTCTATGATGCCTTCTTAATACCTATAATTTTACTTTCAAAATTGCTATAGTTTTGCTGAGTTCAATGAATAAATTTTAATTCAATACAACTTGAAGAAAAACAATTTAGTGCTGTTTCATGTAAGTGATATGAATGCCATCATTTCCTTTTGTAATGATTAGAAACTTTTATGCATTAATTGTTAAATATGCATCCTTTTTCACAACCTCAGTATTGCAAGAATAAATCAATGTCCAAAACTATGTGATATTTGATTAGCCTTGTCAACCTTTCTAACTGAAATTATAAGCATTCAATTCTGTAGGGTATTCCTTGTTTGTTTGAGTTTTTAAAAAAAATTTACTCAATGCCCATGACATCAACTTCTTCTCCCTTATTAAATTGTCTCTGGGTCTAGCAATTTTTCTTATATATTACTACAACATTCCACTTCCAGTCAATATTCCCTTCATCCATTTTTCCTGCCTCCTTATGATTTCTCCCAACAATCCCCTCTCCTCGCCCACCACACCTAGAAATTCCTCATTTGTTTTCCTTTTGGTTCATTTCACCTTCTCCACATCAACATTTCAAAAGCCTTCAATCTATGCCTATCATCCTGCTTCAGTGACCATGTTTCCTTGCCGTACATAGCTACGCTCCATATCAAAGTTTTCACGAGCCTTTTCTTAACATCCTAACTCAACTGTCACCAACTCTCTCCTCCTTGTGAAAGCCTCTTTGCCTAGCGCAATTCTTCTCCTTACCTCCCTACTACTTCGACCGTGTTGGTCCAACACACTTCCGAGTTACGTAAACTGTCCCAACGGCTCTAGTTTTTGCCTTCCTATATTAACATTTATCTCAGCCTTTCTCTTTCTGAAAAATCGCATAACCTTTGTTTTATTTACATTTATTCTCATCCCATATCTATCGCAATGAATTTCCAATTCACTCAGCAATGCTTGCAACCCCGTGGCTGACTGACAAATCCCCATGACGGCATATAATTTCATTCCATGTTATACTATTTCCATTTTGAAATCATATGCCTTGATCTAAGCTATTCTTATCAACACTTATTTCGCTTCACTGTTTAAACTCACCTGACCTTCTGTGTATTCTCTTCATATTTTCAAAATCGCTAATGGTTGCATCAATATTTTCCTGTTTTATCTGTCATTTATGACATGAAATGGGATATTATGGAAATGTCTGGAATTGCTATATCTTCTCAATTATTTTGGGAAAAGTGCCGACATTTACTAAATTGAAATGTTTTTATGTGAATCAGAAATAATTATATGTGATTCAAGAATACTAAATGAAAATGATGTCCCTTGTAGTTTTGAGATTAGTTCATGCTGGCCGTTAGCTATCATAAATGAATGCTGTTTTCTGTAGGCTCTGTTTAAGCCACAAGTATAATCAGACTGGTTTCAGTGGTAACAGTGGAGTGCAAAATGATGTGGCATGATCTACAAAAAAATACCTTGGCAGACTCAAAGCACCCAGGGAAATAATTTTGGAAAAGGATGGATTTTCATCATGATGATTTTCATCAAGAAAAATTTGGGAATGGGATAGTCTTAAAATGACAGAGTCTACCCTATGGTGCAATAAAACATTAATACACAAATGTAATTGTTTCATATTACACTCATTTATTATAACTTACAATGAAGTTTATAAATAATCATCCTGGTCTCTCAAAGTCAAAGGCTTGCCTAAAAGTGCCCCAATTTATGATAATGCAATTGTACCATAAATAATATTTCATTTTTGTGCAATAGGAACAGCCAAAAAATAAATATCATAGATTAGTCATTTTATTCTCTGATTCTGAAGGGAGGACTAAATCATAATTACTATCATTCCTTCCTCGTTAGAATATACGCACCATTTTCTCATTACCTACTTTTATAAATTAATTTCATGCATTCAGACTATCTGTGGGTATCAATTGATTGTTATTCACTTTTTCATTCTCAATAGAACAGTATGCATCTGGTCCTTTTGCTATTTCACCTGCTGCAGCCTGGTGGTGAAAGTTACAAAAGTTTCATGGCATGCAATGGACCCATACTAATCAAGGAATGTGTAATGAGAAAATCAGAAAGTCAAGAATTGAAATTGCTTGCTCAATGTTTGCAGAAAACCTGTGAAGGTAGAGGTAATCTCATAACTTTTGCCTTAGTATGATTGGCTAAAATGATACATAGGTATAAGATCATAAGTGGTAAATTGAATTTTCAATGTTGCCAAAAGTGAAATTAAGGACTTTTTAAATTGTTTAAATTATGCTCCTTTTTTGACCATTGTATTCCACAACTCTTCCAAGATAAGTGAACTATTCCTCCTGCTCTTGTTTTCAAACTCCTATTTTGACATTTAACTTAGCCCTCTTCTTTCTCAAAAACTTCATAACCTTGTTTTTCTTAAATTAGCTATCATCTTTTTTGTGGTAAATAATTGAAAATGGTGACCAATTTCAGTGAATAAAAAGATATTTCAGCGGTAGTAAATGTAAGTATTATCTATTCCATATTTGTACGATATTATTAAGACCATGTATATTCCAGTGTTCTTATTTGCTGTGGCAATGGATGTGTTCTTTTCAAATTGCAAAACTTAGTTATAATGAGTACATTTTTTAATGAGATCACTGCTTGTTGTGAATAAATGCTACCACCATGAAAACTTTGTGTATTGACACAAAAAATATCTACATGCCTAATGAGCACACTTGTTGGATGCCTTGCATACTTTGGCCATCTCTGTCCATTTCTAAAGTCCATTTCTATTGCAACCTAGAGCTTGTGTTCGGAAGGCACTAAGCACAAATACAATGGTGCTCATAGCCCTTTACTCAGTGGAATACACCCAAGACTTTTCCGTGTGATGGTCTGCAGTCCATGGTTTAGTTCCTGTCTCATCATTAACTCTTCCTGGAATGAGCAAGCTCACAATTTGTTAAGAAAATTTGTATTGGTCATCGCAAAAATTAGTAGAAATGCCCTTGAGCACTCAATATATCCATACCTATAAGGAAGGGTCTTATCTTTTCCTAAATAAGTTAACTTTATTGGAGAGAGTGCATGGTGAAAAAAATGTTACTGTAAAATTTTCAATCAATTTTCATCTTCAGTTTCATATTTGAGGAAAATCAGGGAAGCAATTTCATCTGTGCCAGATGACAGCGTAACATGAACAATTAAATGAAGAAGTGTGTCTATGGTGTTGTTGACAAAGTGCAGCCAAAACCATAGTAATCAACCTGAAGGTTGGTTTGTGATATACACGAGGGTGGAGCTCCCCTGCCATAGCTACATTCCTCAATTATTTAGCTCCTTCACCTTTCAAGTTGAAGAATAAAATTTCAGTGCTAATGATATCTATTTGGTCTCTTTCTGTGATGTAATAAACATGTACCAACTCCCTTGCAGTTTCAAGCAAACAAAAGCTAATCACAGTGATCTACCCGAAGGTTGGTTTGATCAGTGAGGTTAGTACTCACCGAGGACTAAGGTGAATCGTGCTTGAAATTCATGCATCAACAGGGTAATGGGGGTGGCCAGATCCTTTCCTTATGCTACCTGTGGTTTCCTGAGAAGAGATCTGTAACTTGAAAAATCATACAAATTGGGTGAAGTTAAAAAGCCCACAAGTATCATCTGGAATTGAACCCAAACAACCCAAACTTTCCAGTCAGCAGTCTTCCAAAAATACTCTGGCCGATTGATAGCTTTGGCTGGAGTGTTCCATGCAATTTCTGTTATATTCGTTCAAAGATTTAAGGGGATTTGAGGGTGTATGCTTACTCTAGGGCCACTGGTATTATAGATGGTGGAGTTGATGGTATAGAAATGTGTAAATGAGAGACTAAGATCAATTGTTTGCCACTCTGACTTACTTTAAATGAGAGTCGCAATATATCCAGGTTGTCAAAGGGGAGGCAAGAGGTTGAAATGTATGCAAATATTTAGAAAAATTTTGACCTAGTAAAATGGGTTGTAAAAATTAAAAAAAAATCATATATTTCCACAAACTATAAGAAATTTCACTGATTTCACACATATACTGATATTGCAAAAATGTGTACCCCATAGTCATAGGTGTTGTGATTGATAATTCAGCCTATCATGAAAAAATTTCTACAAGAATGTATTATAAGAGGAAAATGTAGCCCATTCAAGTTTTTTTGCACCTTCATGGCCCATCCATGTGTTTTAATTGGCTATAAAATTGCACATCTTTGGACTTGATCATCATTTTAAATCTCTATTATTGTAAAAAAGCTTAGTTTCACATTGTGTTGAAAAGTTGCATTTCTTTAAAACTTTGAAGCAGAAGTTAGATAAATGGTTAAAAAAAATTAATTTCCTGAAAAAAAAATACTGCCAACAATTGATGTTTGAAAATTCTGCAGCAATAAAATCTATTTTTAAGGTTTCAAAGTTACATCAAAGAAGTGTCCCTCTAAATAAGGTGTGATATCAAATAGGTCATTTTTCTATTAAAGGGATACCGATGATTGGCCTTTGCCAAAAGTTAACTGATACTCACCAAGGAGCGATAGGGGAGATATTTTCAGCAGTCCGATTGATGCCATCGATACCCATGTTTTGTGCAATATGGTCAAATATAATTAACTGATTTACCACAAACTTTACCTCCACATGAGGGTGCCCGTTAATGTTCTCCTAACATGTAAGATGAACGTAACTAATCACTTACATTACAAAGGGAAAAATTCTATTGAACATAGTTTAAATGCAATTTTGGCAAACATGATTTTCTATTCATCAGAGGAAAATAATAATTCCAAAATTATCCTAACCTGGATAAGTCAAGTCCATTAAATTCTGGCATAGGATTAGAATAAGGTTAAGTCCCCAAGGACTTGGGATTGCAAATGTTTAGGAGACTCATTGAAATATTTTATGAAAAGATAGATTTTTGCTTGTAAATAAATCTTAACGAAAACTGATTTGATAAGACACTACCATTTGATCATACCTCATTCATTATAGAACTTCCTTAAAATATTAATAATATTTCATTCAAAAAAGTTTATTTCAATATTTGTGTGATAAAATATCATAATCTTGTATCTTTAAAGTTGTTCATTAAAGATATTCTTCCTATTTTAAGTTAGTTTTTAGATGGTCCCTAGTGACAATTTAATTCTAAGTATTGTGAAAACTTTCTCTTCTACTTCTTCCTGTGTGCCAGGAATTATTTCTTTATTCATTTCTTCCTTCTGCGTGCCTTCATGCTGAGAAAAAATATCATTAATTTTCAATATTTCTCCACCCACTTTCTCTGCCTTTTTCGGATTTACCCTAAAACTTCTTCTCTCATCTGACTTATTTTCCATTCTATGGCACATCCGTATCTCAAGAGCCTCCAATCTATGCTCATTATTTTGTCTCAAAGCCCAGATCTCACATCCATAAAGCACTAAGCTCTTATTTATAGTCTTTACTAATATTTTCTTTGCTTTTTTGTTCAGTGTACCCATCATCATCACAGTAGAAAACTAAGAATAAACAGTTTTTTGTTATCTTTACCTGCATGGCACCTTTGTAGAGTTTTGAAATAAATTAATTCTTTGCTATTCACATTTCAGATTTAAAAATGCAGGCAGATGGTGAACACACATCATTACCAACAGTCTCTGTCATTGAAGAGGAAATAAACCAGAAATGGTATATCATCAAATGTTAATTTAAACTCTAAATTGAAGTTCATGATCACTGTCAGAACAAGTGAAGAGAGTCTCTTTGGTAAAAGAGCCTCCATAGATGAAGAGCAGGGCAAATGATTACATACTTAATAGATAAATAGTTGGGAAGAGGCATGCGTAATGCCATTGCGGTAATGAGATCACTAATAGAGAGGAATGTAAAATACAATCGGGAAATATTTGCCTGCTTGGTAAATTTTGAAAAGATGTTTGATAGAGTGAACTGGGAAAACTAATGAATACGATATGTTGCCAAAAATAGAAATAGATTGGAAGGACAGGAGGCTAATCCACAGCCTTTACATGTCACAGACTGCTCAGGTGCGAGTGGGGAACAGAGAGTCGGGAAGGGCAGTGTTAGGAAGAGGAGTAAGGCTGGGTTATCCATTATCACCCATGCTGTTCAAGGTATGTGTAAAGAAAATGATTAAAGAGCCATGGAAAGAACTAGAGATAGGAATGTAAGTTGGCGGTGAATTCATGAAATCAGTTAGGTTTGCTGATGCCCAAGTTTTTAGTTAGTCAGTCAGCCAAGGGGTTGCAAGCATTGCTGAGTGAATAGGGAATTTAGTGTGATAGATATTTATTTTATTTAGCAACTTTTATAGGGGTGAGATCAAAACTTTATAGTCCCTTCTACCACCTAACCCTTGAACATTACATAGAAGACAATAATGAACACCCAAGCCCTAGGTGGAGGACAACCTAGGTAAACTGGAAAGAAACCTAAGACCTCAGGGTTGGCAGATGAGGATGTTACTCCGCTGCCACTGAGGCCGGATATATATGTATATATATATATATATATATATCCCTCCCCGGACTACAACCTTGACGTGGTGGAAGGGCTTGTGCGTTCCGATGACCCCTAGAGCTGTACTGGCGGGAGTAATAAAAATTGCTCCTGGTAGGGTCACCCATGCCAGATAGGTCGAAGGTTAGGAGCCAGACGAAAGGTAGTCCACGCAGCGTCTGTTCCTCAGTGAGGCGGCTGCAATGGCGTCTGACCCCAGTGGGGTGGCCAGTAAGTGATGGTGTCACGTTAAAAACACTATTGAGGAAGGCAACGGGAAACCACCTCCATTATCATTCCCTAGAAAAATATGATGGACAATAGAGATATTTTGAGTCCTGGCAACCACGGGGCTCGGCCCAATCGGCCGTGTGTCATGCCCGGCAGCGGGGGAGGCAAGGCTTCCGCGGTCATCATCCCACGAAACCCTTGCAAGGGAAAACCAGCAGCAGCAGGACAGAAGACGCAGGAGAAGAAGACCAAATTAGTTAGAATAGGAACGTGGAATGTTAGGACAATGATGAGGATGGGGAAATTGGAGAATGTTAAGCGAGAGATGGAAAGGGGAAATATAGATATTTTAGGTCTATGCGAGGTGAGATGGAAAGATAGCGGGGATTACTGGAGTGATAAGTATAGAATAATATACAGCGGTGGGGACGAGAGCCAACGAGGGGTTGCCATAGTATTAAATGAAGAGGTAGGAAGAAGCGTAGTCAACATAGAGCAGGTAACGGATAGAATACTACTAGTGGAGATAAAAGCAGAACCGACGAACTTTTTTATTATCCAGGTATACATGCCACCGAGCAACCATAAGGAAGAAGAGGTCGATAGGATATACGATCAGTTAGAGGACATGATTGCATGTGTTCCTGCAGGGAAATATTTGACAGTGATGGGGGATTGGAATGCGACAGTAGGCGAAGGAAGAGATGGTGATGAGGTGGGGGACTACGGTTTAGGCACGAGGAATGACCGCGGGGAGAAAGCAGTTGAGTTCTGCAGGAGACAGGGCTTAGTTATCACCAACACTTGGTTCAGACACCACAAAAGACGCAGGTATACATGGAAAATGCCAGGTGACTCGGGAAGATATCAGCTAGATTATATCCTGGTTAGACACAGGTTTAGGAACAGTGTGATAAATTCCCACAGCTTCCCGGGAGCGGATGCGGACTCAGACCACAATTTAGTTGTTATGAAATGTAGCGTACGTTTTAAAAAGATAAGGCAGGGGCGGCGAGTTAGAAAATGGAATGTAGAAGCATTAAATGGGTTGACAAGAAAGGAATACAAACAGGCGGTAGAGAAAATCATGGAGGACGGTAAAGAGCTAAGTACTATTGAAGAAAAATGGGAATGTATCAAAAAAGGGTTGTCTAAAGCGGCAAAAGACACTATTGGAACCGTTAACGCTAAAAGGACTCGTAAACCATGGATCACGGATGAGATGATTGCAAAAATGGATGAGCGGCGAAAATGGAAGAATATAAATACAGAATTAGGCAAAATGAAGTACAAAGAATTGAACAATAAATTGAGGCGGGCAACAAATAAAGCAAAGGAAGCATGGTGGAAGACGCAGTGCGAGAATATGGAAAGTCTGCAGAGGAAGGGGGAAATCGGTGCGCTTTACAGCATAGTTAAATCTTTATCGGGAAGTATGAAAGGGAGATCAACGATAGCAGTTAGAGATAAGGCGGGTAAGGTAATAGTTGACGTAGGAAAGATCCAAGAGAGATGGAAGGAATATGTAGAAGAACTGTATAGTAAAGAGCTTAGACCAACAAAGTTAGACATTGAAAAGGAACATGACGTAGAGGAAGATAGCTTAGGTCCAGGCATACTAGACAATGAGATAGAAAGGGCATTAAGGGAGATGAAACTAAATAAGGCCGTGGGGATAGATAACATTCCCGTGGAACTTTTGAAATGCTTGGGAAAATGTGGGAGGAAGAGGCTATATGGGCTGATCCGTAGTATTTATGAGGAGGGAATCTGGCCGGAAGACTTTGTAAGATCAGTTTTAGTTCCTATTCCGAAAAAGGTAAAGGCCACGTCATGTGAGGACTATAGGACAATTAGTTTGATATCTCACGCAGCTAAGGTTGTTCTCAGGATCATAAACAAAAGGATAGAGTGGTGAGGTGAAAGAAAGAGAAAAAACAACTTTGCACTTCCACACACTTTTTTAATATAACACGACCATGGTTTCGATGCTGCGCATCATCTTCAGGTACAACATAACAAAATTATTCAACTTATATAGCCAGGAGCCAGGTAGGGGAAGTCAGGGAGAGGGGTGGTAGCAATCATTGGTGGGTGAAGGGAAAGGGAAAGTGAGGGGGAACTAATGGATGCAGACGGTACAAAGGGGGGTGGTTGTTTGCAACGGTTGACCCTCATTAACGGAGGGTCGGTGACTGTCACTGCCTTGGTGGGGGAGGGGATGGTGTGGGGTGGTATTCAAGAAATTAAGGAGAGGGGAACGCGAGAGGTAAAGGATATCGTTGACCACCTCAAGATTACCGGACTGAAGGGATTCCCAAATTTCCAACTCCTCCAGAGCGTTCAGCCGCCGACCTTTCGTTTCTGTGTGTAAAATGTCTGCTGTGAAATTGCTGGAATGATTGTAGTCTAAGAGGTGTTTGGCGAATTGTGATCTGTTGTCTTTCTTCCTGAAGCATGAACGGTGTTCCTTAATCCTAATGTCGAAAGTCCTCCCAGTCTGTCCAATGTAGATGGCGTTGCAGTCTGTACAATTGAGTCTATAAACTCCGCTGTGTTGCATGACGTCAATTTTGTCTTTAGTGGAACCTATTATATTTTTTAAAGTACGTGAATTGTAAAAAGCGGCTTTGATATGGTTTTTTGCGAGTATTTGTTGTGTCCTGAGTGAGAGATGGCCAAGGAAAGGAATTCTTCGCCATTGGTGCGTGTCCGGTTTGGGTGTGTGATATATGGAATTCCGAGCTATTTGCGTTTGTTTTCTGTTGTACATGTTGTCAATCAATGTTTCAGGGTAGCCGTTGTTGACTGCAATCTGTTTTATAATGCGGAGTTCTCTGTGTTTGTTGTGAGTTGACATTGGGATGTTGCAAGCTCTGTGTAACATGGAATGGAAGGCTGCATGTTTTTGTGAATGGTGGTGCCTGGATGTGGAGTGGATAATTTGGTCGGAGTAGCATTTTCGCGTTCGCTCTCTCGCGTTCCCCTCTCCTTAATTTCTTGAATACCACCCCACACCATCCCCTCCCCCACCAAGGCAGTGACAGTCACCGACCCTCCGTTAATGAGGGTCAACCGTTGCAAACAACCACCCCCCTTTGTACCGTCTGCATCCATTAGTTCCCCCTCACTTTCCCTTTCCCTTCACCCACCAATAATTGCTACCACCCCTCTCCCTGACTTCCCCTACCTGGCTCCTGGCTATATAAGTTGAATAATTTTGTTATGTTGTACCTGAAGATGATGCGCAGCATCGAAACCATGGTCGTGTTATATTAAAAAAGTGTGTGGAAGTGCAAAGTTGTTTTTTCTCTTTCTTTCACCTCACCATGAAAGAATTCCACCAAGTTAAGCCTGAAACTGTTAGATTCAAAAGGATAGAGAGTAGGGCAAATGATTACTTAGGGGATGATCAGTTTGGGTTTAGGAAGGGGAGAGGTACGCGTGATGCCATTGCAGTAATGAGATTATTAATCGAGAGGAATATAGAACACAACCAGGAGGTATTTGCCTGTTTCGTAGATTTCAAAAAAGCGTTTGATAGAGTAAATTGGGAAAAACTAATGAATATATTGCAGAAAATAGGAATAGATTGGAGGGTAAGGAGGCTTATCCGCAACCTGTACATGTCTCAGACTGCTCAGGTGAGGGTGGGAAACGGGGAGTCAGGATGGGCAGTGTTAGGAAGGGGTGTAAGGCAGGGTTGCCCATTATCACCGTTGCTGTTCAACCTGTACGCAGAAGAAATGATCAAAGAGGCATGGGATGAACTCGAGGTAGGAATGAAAGTGGGCGGGGAATTCGTAAAATCAGTTAGGTTTGCTGATGACCAAGCTTTAGTTTGTCAGTCAGCCAAGGGGCTACAAGCATTGCTTAGTGAATTGGATATTCAGTGCGACAGGTATGGGATGAGAATCAATATTAATAAAACAAAGGTTATGCGATTTTCTAGAAAGAAAAAGGCCAAGCTTAACATTAAAATAGGAGGGCAAAAGCTAGAGCAGGTAGAACAGTTTACGTATCTCGGTAGTGTTTTGGACCAACACGGTCAAAGTAGTAGGGACGTAAGGAGAAGAATTGCGCTAGGCAAAGAGGCTTTCACAAGGAGGAGGGAGTTGATGACAGGGACTTTGAGTAAGGATGTTAAGAAAAGACTCGTAAAAACTTTGATATGGAGCGTAGCTATGTACGGTGCGGAAACGTGGTCATTGAAGCAGGAGGATAGACGTAGATTGGAGGCTTTTGAAATGTGGGTGTGGAGAAGAATGGAGAAGGTGAAATGGACAGAGAAGAAAACAAACGAGGAAGTACTTGGTATGGTGGGCGAAGAGAGGGGTTTGCTGGGAGCAATCCTATGGAGGCAGAAAAAGTGGATGAAGGGGGTGTTGACCGGCAGTGGGATGTTGAAGACTGTGATAGAGGGTAGAATGTTGGGCAAAAGAGGAAAGGGAAGGAACAGGATAGGGTTGTTGGACGGGATGAAGGGAGGAAGAAAGTACTCAGAGATGAAGAGGGACCTGATATAGAGTAGGATGATGGATTTTGTGTTTTTTTTAGGAGTAATAAAATATTTGTTTGGTAGTTGTGTCCGTCCAAAAACCTACCTTAACCAGTAGATTACTTAAAATATATATATATATATATATATATATATATATATATATATATATATATATATATATATATATATATATATATATATATATATATATATATATATACAAATATATAAAAACACAGATGTAGATTTTTAGAATATAGAGACACAAAGAAAGGACACTCACAATTTGTTATTTTACGTTTCGACAGCACGGCTGTCGTCTTCAGAATGGCGTTCTCGGGGAAGAGCGGAGAGGATGTGCGGGGGAGAGGTGGGGGAAGGAGAGGTAAAGGGACCAATAGGAAATGAACAAGGGGGTGGGGGGGATATGTAGGCAGCCAATTGATGCATTCAGTGGGCTTGGTTCAGCCCGGGCGGTTTGAATGATTGGGCCACCCAGATATGCGCCATCTCGCGGGTTCTCACCTCTATTATACTCGCAGATTTGGGAAGGATTTCAATCACCGAAACAGAGAAGCAGTCGTCAAAAGATTGGTTGTGGGAAGCGGTGTGAGTAGGGATGGGATAAATTAGAAAGGTGGGGGATTTGGTGGAATAATGGTGGTTATTCATGCGGAGGGAAAGTGCGGTCGTGCATTCGCCCACGTAGAAGGCAGGGCAGAAGTTACAGGAGAGGCGATATATAATATTTTTTGAGGTACAGGTGGCGAGTGGTTGGGAGTTGGTACTGAGTGAGGGGGAGGGTCTTAAAAGATGACAGCATTTGCAGCGTGGGCGGTTGCATGGTGCGGATAGGGGCGGGGGGGAGACGGGGGTGCTTGAAGTTGGATTTGTGGACTTAAAGATGTCTCGCAGGTTCGACGGGCGTTTAAATGAAACAGAGGGACAGTGTGGGAATAAAAGTGATGTGGACTGAGTGTTATTGATAATTGGGAAGAGGTCACGGATTAGATGTTTAATTTTGTGGGTGCCGGGGAAGAAAGTGGTGATAAGATTAGGGCATTTTGGGCGGTTTGGTTTGGGGAGGGGAGTGTATTGTGTTGACGGTTTGAGGATTTTACTGTTTAGCAGTTTTTCCGGGTACCCACATTTTCTGAGGGATTCATGCAGCTGATTGAAATCCTTCCCAAATCTGCGAGTATAATAGAGGTGAGAACCCGCGAGATGGCGCATATCTGGGTGGCCCAATCATTCAAACCGCCCGGGCTGAACCAAGCCCACTGAATGCATCAATTGGCTGCCTACATATCCCCCCCACCCCCTTGTTCATTTCCTATTGGTCCCTTTACCTCTCCTTCCCCCACCTCTCCCCCGCACATCTTCTCCGCTCTTCCCCGAGAACGCCATTCTGAAGACGACAGCCGTGCTGTCGAAACGTAAAATAACAAATTGTGAGTGTCCTTTCTTTGTGTCTCTATATTCTAAAAATCTACATCTGTGTTTTTATATATTTGTGTGTCGCCGATGAGCGTTCCATTTCGAAGATATTTTATATATATATATATATATATATATGGGATGAGAATAATTATCAATAAAACAAAGGTTATGCAGTTATCCTGAAAGAGAAAGGCTAAGTGAAATGTTAAAATAGGAGGCTAAAAAGTCGAGCAGGTGGACAGTTTAACTATCTCGGAAGTGTTTTGGGTCAATATGGTCAAAGTATCTGAGGCATAAGGAGAAGGATTGCACTAGGCAAAGAAGCTTTCACAAGGAGGAGGGAATTGATGACAGAGATGTTGAATGAGGATGTTGAGTAAGGATGTTAAGAAAAGGTTTGTTTTAACTTGGATCATAATTATATATGGCATGGAAACATGGTCTATAAAACAGGGTGATAGGCATAGATTGGAAGCTTTTGAAATTTTGGTGTGGAGAAAAATAGAGAAGGTGAAATGGACTGGAAGGAAAACAAATGAGGAAGCACTTGGTATGGTGGGTGAGGAGAGGGGCTCGTTTGGAGAAATACTCACAAAATATTTATTTGATTGTTGTCTCTCCAAAAACCCACCTTAACCAGTAGATTACCTTATAATAATAATATATCATTAGAGTTGGAAAGTTCCACTGCTATTAAATTATCCTCAATAAAATTATTTTCTGGTAAAATTGATGCTGAGTTAACAGAACTAGAGCTATCAGAGACATTTTTAGTTCCAGGATCATGGACATTGTTCATCATGACTTGGTTTGTTCATAAAATCCTCCCAACTGTTGTTGGTTGAGGATATGATTGCATTAAGTTAAGATCATGGATGGGCACTCTTCTGTATTTCCTGTCCCCTGCTCATGACATCATGTTTCCTATTCCTTTACCCGGAAATGTCAACAGTTTTTCCTGATATTTAAAATTTTCAAGATCAAACTGACTGAAATTCCATACTGAGCAGGATAAATATTGCTTGATTGTTGAAAACATTTTTGAAGGGGGGCTGATATAGAGTGAAACCCAGTTACCTTTTTGAGGGGACCAGTGGAGAGGATATAAATTTGAGGTTTGGGAAAATAATATTCTAAAAGTGCATTTTCATGTTTTGTAAATTGAATATCAGACAGGATTTTATGAAATTAACTCTAAAACATCAAACTATTTGTTTATATGAGCAGTTCCAATAAGTGTAAAGAATTCCAAACAGGAAAATTTCAAGTAGGACTCCTTATATAGGAATGAGAGTTGTATGAAAGATGTTAAAATATAAATAGCTTTTTTTCAGGAAAGGATCACAGGATCTAACAGCTCATATATTTTTGAACCACCAATTACTTTTTGTGTGAGTGGAAATAGGTATATAATGTAGAAAGCTTTGTTCATTGTTATTGCCTCAAGGTTGTTCTTTGTGAGTGTGCTCTGATTCCAAATATAATTAAGCTTTCAAATACCCAGTTTTCCCTATATCAGTGTATATTTAATGAATACTTTGCCAGAACATTTTCTTGTTCAACTTGATTTTTAATTTTCTACCAGCTTAGAGAAGCTCCCATTTTAAGAAATATTAATTATTATTGAAATAAAATATATTAATCAAGGAGAGTCAGAAGCTATGGTGTGAGTGAAAGTGATTCGGAAAAAAATCCCAAAACCCCATAACTTTATTTGCATTCATCCAAAAACCAGTTTATGAGCCAAAACTAATTTTAATGAACCAATATATCCATGCAAGCATAAAAATTTCCAGATATGAGCTAAATCTGGGTAGAAATATGTAAAGGGAAGTATCATCATCATTTCCAGCTCGATGTTACTCATATATGGGTACAGGAACTAAAATTTTACATTTTGATTTGAATGATTCATATGGAAACTAGCCCGTATCAATGAAAAATGCATAACTACAAGGTTTCACAGTAGTTTCGTTTTGGCTGAAAGAAAAGTATAATTATGCAGAAAATTGTTTAAATGATCCATGTTTTTCTCTGATAGCTTGTAGTTCTTCAGATAAGAAATTAACTGATAGCTTTACTGTCCAACCTCATTAAAAATAGCCTCATTAAAATAAATGTGATGCTATTCTATATTATATGTCTCCCTCATAGGACCATAGGTTATTTGTTTCCAGCTGGTGCTGTGGTACATTTTTCCATCCAAAGAAAGAGAACAAAACATCATCGCCTGTTACTTGGATGAAAATTAGGGAAATGAACAGAGATGTGGGATGGCAAAGGGATAAGGTTGGTTGTTCTAGCTCCGCCCACTGTTCACCTTAAGGGAATAGTTATTTTTAATCTGGCTGGAATATGACAGCAGGCTTTAATTGAATTGGTGAAATTAATTACAGATATGTGTTTAGTGAATAACAGAATTATTGGGCTCTCAGGGGAGGTCTGACCATTTGACAGCTGCATCCTATCTCCCTCCCCATCTTTGTGGGGT
Organism: Hetaerina americana; assembly: GCF_022747635.1. Lineage (NCBI taxonomy): Eukaryota > Metazoa > Arthropoda > Insecta > Odonata > Calopterygidae > Hetaerina > Hetaerina americana. Next base: position 28,512,349 of record NW_027286181.1, read on the forward strand.
TATCTGACTGTGAAGTTTGAAATATAAAAAAAACCTTGAAGTTGAGGGAAAATAATTTTCATACCAGAGCAAACATAATTTGATGGCATTAATTTCTACAAAGGAAGATGAAAATCGTCAAAATTGAAAGAAAACAATGGCACCACGAAATATTCTGCTGTAGTTAATTTTCTTCTTGTGGGCAAATGGCGTTCCAAAGTAGTGTCAGTCATATGAGTAATATTATTTTGAATTTTTATGGAATCAAAATATTCTGCAAGGGTGAGGGAAATGCCCTCCTCACCCCTCCTATTGAATCTCTCTCTGTTTCTGTGTATTTTCATGGAGTATCTTTGCTTTATTTTGAAAAAAGCAGGTCTGTACCAGATGATGTCCCTGGCAGAAGATCTCGATTCTCGGGATATAAGAGGTCAATCAGGAGAGAAGATGGAACTATCATAAGTGGGATGAAAAAACGGGATTCCAAGTCAAAAAAATGTAGTGAAGCTAATGTGTTTCGCATAAATAAATCACATGAGTCCAAAAGTTCAATGTGTGAGGATACTCCAGAATTGAATGGCAGTTTTGTTTTGCCTTCAGGTCCCCACCAACAGAATAGCTCTTCCTCTCGCCTTCTGCATGGTAGAAATTTAAAATTCAATTTGAAGACAGCTCCAATGGTGCATGTGGCAAAACACCTTGAAACTTCCTCTGATATTCTTGAAAGCTCTACAGAGATGTCGATTATAAGCCATCAGTTGCCACATAATAGGGCAGATACAGAGAAATCCTCAGAACTGAAGCAATTTCAAGAAAGAGACAGTAGTGTTAGTTCATTTTCATTTGGCACAAAAGTAAGTAGATTTCAGGAGGAAAAATCTTCATTTAAGAATCAGAATAACGGAAGATGCATGATAATGAACACTGAGATCAATGAGCATAAACATCAGTTGCAAACTGATGTCAATTATGAAGTTCCAGGTAGTTTGATTAGAAGGAAAAGGAATTATTCTTTCAATGATGAAGCAAAACAAGACAATAGTCAATGTTCAACTAGTTCATTCCGTGCCATGTCTCAGGGGGTGTCTGATGTTGAAAAGCATCAATCAAGCTGTTTTTATAAGCCTAAATTAAACGTTGCAGCTGCTGAAGGTACTTTTAAAAGATCAGAGGTCGGAATGACAACTCATATCCATATAAATCTCTATCCAAGTTACTCCCAAGATAATATTTCATCACAAATTGTAAATGATGACCACGCATCAAAAAATGCTTCCACAAAACCTCTCAATATAACCACCTGGAAGTATGATGATCACACTGGCTCTGTCCGTTCAGCGGACTCTAGCGACTTTTCCAATGCCGCTAAAATGACTTCTTGCTTAAATACTCCTTGCCATCATCATTCCCCAGTTTCACCATCTATGAGCACCTTCTACCAGGAATCACAAAATAAAAGTAGTTTTAATATTCACCAAAAAAATGTTACTCCAAGTGTTGGTGGTGGACAAAATTTTCATCTTTTGGAATCTTCATCACCAGCTACACAAGGTTATCAAAAACTCAGACATGCATTATCAACAGGGTGTGTAGAGAATCAGAAATCAAGTATTATACCAAGTTTAGCCAAGAGGAGTTGGGATAATCCCTTAGATTTAAGTATTTCAACAAATCAAAGCATCAATAAGAATTCCTGCACTTCTCTCTCCCGTAGTGAATCAACTATTGAAACTTCAATACCCAATGGCTCTGACCCTAAAGTAATGGAAAACTCAATTGAGAATGAAAATGTTGAAAAATTCCAAACAAATACACCAATAGATTCTGAGCAGTGTAGTTCTATGCATTTAAGTAATTCATCAAATACTGCTCTTCAGATGAACTCTCCCTCACCTCTTGGTTACTCTAAAAGCACTGTTGCTTCACATGTCAGATCACAATCTCCGAATAAAGTTTCTTTACATGTTAGGTCACAATCTCCGAGTAGGGTAATTGAAACTAATCACACAAATTTTGAAATCATATTATTCACTCCACGTGCTACTAATCATTGTCAAATTGAAACTCCGACATTGCTTCAAACACCAGATAAAACTAATAGACTGAGAAATGATTCTTCCTGTGCTTTTGAGATATTATCTGGATCAGTATTTGACATGCCAACAATATTAAATACAACATCTTTGGAAAATGTGGACATGATCCAAGAGAGTAGTGCAGAAGACCTCACTGCTGAGTCAAAAGATTGTCCTTTAAATCTAAATTCTTTTGATGTTGATGGCAATATTCCCGACTTGGTTGAAGACATCAGTTGGGATGTGAAGAATGCTGAAAAAACTTCCAATAAACCATCATTGTTGCCTGCATCAAACCAAAAAGTAGAAGCAAATGTAAAAAAAGTGAGTTTGATGAGCATACAATGAATTGGTTACTTGTTTCATCTCTCATCAGTTTTGAACCCAATCTTTTATCATTTTACTGAAATGACTTAGAAGAGGCTCACCTCAATAAGATTCCATGAAAAGAAAACCGAGAGTTACTCTAAGATATAAGGGTCAATTAATTTTTTTATACATTAAGTCATCTGCAAAGTTAATCTGTAACTCTCAGCATAAAACTTAATATTATGTATTGACCAAATGACTGTAGACAAATTCCAAAGAAACTGCGGGAGATGCCGCAACAGTAACTTTTAACGGAGTCATCCGCTAATGTGCATTTCAATGCAACAATTTCAGAGCGTAAAAATCATTCGCCTTGACTGGGACACGAACCCAGATCCCTCAATATCCGGTCGAGTGCTTTAGCCACTTAAGCTACCGAGGCGTCCTCTTAAACTCTGAAATTTTGGGGCTTTTAAAGGAACTAGATGTTATGACGAAATACCGTACATACAATGTCACATGCATTCGTAGTCGTGCGCGAGGCGCCACTGTCCACGAGGTTAAAGCCAACTTTAAACACGTGTGGTGTTTTCCCTTTGACAAATTCCAAAGAAACTGCGGGAGATGCCGCAACAGTAACTTTTAACGGAGTCATCCGCTAATGTGCATTTCAATGCAACAATTTCAGAGCGTAAAAATCATTCGCCTTGACTGTCCCAGTCAAGGCGAATGATTTTTACGCTCTGAAATTGTTGCATTGAAATGACTGTAGCATTGATATTAGAGGAAATACCACATATTGAATGAAGTGGTATTCATGTGTCCATTTTTATCTAATTATTCCTCTATGGCATTGTAACAATTTTCTTGGCCAACCATAGAGTTAAAATTGACATCATTTTGCCTAAATGAAAATGTTCCATTATAAAATACTTCAGCAAGGATTAAATGTATGCTTTCATAATTATGAATATCTATGCCATTAATTAATTCATAATTTCAATTAAATGAATATTTGATTTGGAAATTTTTGTGGGAAAATTCAAAAGTCCATTTGATTTTTTCAGAGGTCACAGATTCCCGAAAGGGTAAAGAGAATTCTAAATGCAAAGCAGAAAAGTATCACTAAAATTCCACTTCGCAATAAAGAAGTTGAGAACCTGCGAAAAGGAATAAAGAAGTATGGGCTACATTTTGGGGTATGTAAAGCATGTGATTGTCAGAGCATGACGTGAGGAGGATTTTGGGCTCATTTTATTTGACCTAAATACATTTCTTTGTGATTCAGTAATTTGAAATACTAAATTTTAGTGAAGATATGCTTACATTAGTGAGATAAAGCTGGGTGATGGATTTCTCCGAGTAAGAATGGCTCTTAGTTCTGCCTAGAGTAAATTACTCATTGCCAGTGAGCAGGCAATTGTAAGGAGTCAAAGGAATGATGGATAGTGTAGGCATACAGAAAAAATTAACGTCTGGTGTAACATTATTTGATGATATTTACGTAGGTACATGCATACTCTTTGTGCCATTCTCTTTAATCGTAAATGCTGCTCAGAAAAGCCTGGTATATACTAGGCAATGAAATATCGTACTAAAACCTATACTATCCTATCCTTGAGTACTTCTTTTGTCTCTGTCTCTTTAATAAATTAATTCATACATTCTCCTCTGTTCCTGAGACTTCTAACATCATTCATTCTGAGAGTCTCTTTAGCCAAATTCACCTATGACTTTCTTAGTCTTTCCTTTCCTATCTAACCATGTACTATTCCCATATATGCTATGCTTGGTGATTTGACTCAACCATTCTCCCAATATGACCTCGTTAAAATATCTGATGTATCAACTATTGGTATATTTCAAAACTCTATCTGATAAGTATGTTGCAAAAAAATACCAATACATAATGATATAACTGGAGATTTCTTGTCTTGGGAATCTCTTCAATCACATTCAACCATGAAATTCTCATTATGAGGGTAAAAAGAAACTTAACATTTCCACCAAAAGGTTAAAGTGTTTTGGAAAATGTGGTAAATGAAGCAATTCCACAAAGTTACACCTGAAACTGTTATTTTTATGAAATTCTCAGTCTACCTTTACCTTTCCTCTCAAACCATTGATTCCACTTTCTCATTTGATGACTTTATTTTTCGATTTGACTCTCCTCCAGTCTCTAAAAATGAGCAAACCAGCTCAGCACACTTCTGTCATTCTTACCTAGCATCAGTGTACTTGTATTTGGCCCACATTCCCTCCTGGCTCACTCATTCCTCACCCTATTCTTCATAATTTTATGAAAAACAGACCTCAAGTACCTCATATTCATTGTATTTGAACTTTTAAAATAGAGCTATGTTGAAGAAGAATCAGTCCAGTTGAGTTGAAAATGTATCATGGTCCTATTCCATGTACAAGGGGGTCTAACCAACATTTTGATGTCTCTGACTTTTTATCTATTGCCCATTAAGTTTAAATTTGAAAAATTATGAGTGCAGCCAGTTCATCCCTCCTCCCTAGATCTATAAAAGGTAATTGATTGGAGCCACTCCCTACCTCATAGGTGTCCAAAAAGGAGTTGCCATTTTCAAGGTTATTAGAGAAAAGAATTGAAACAGGATGATAGGCATAGATTGAAGGCTTTTGAAATGTGGGTGTGCAGAAGGATGAAGGTGAAGTGGACATAAAGGAAAACAAAAAAGGAAGAGCTAGGAATGGTGGTCAATAAGAGGACATTGTTAGGAGAAATTATATTGAGACTGGAAAAATTAATGCAAAGCTTATTGATTGGCAGTGGGATGTTGAAGACTGGGATACAGGGGAGAATGTTTGGAAAAGGAAGAAGTGGCTAGGATAGGATAGGGATGCAAAGTATATTGATATAGCGTAGGATGTTGGATTTTGTTTTGTTAAGAGAGACAAGAGAATTATATGATTGGTATGTCCATCCAAAAACCTACCTTGGCCAGTAGGTTACCTATAGTAAAAATAGGGCATTAACAGCAGGCAATGTACAATAAAATGTGTTGAAAATAGGAATTTTTCATTGCTGTTGACAGTGAAAATTATACCATCCATTATAGAGAGCATCAATGGAGTTAATAATGTAGAATACAGTTCAACTGTAATCGTTTTATTAGTCAACTAAGCAATATTTACTGTAAATATTTTCCTAATGATGGAGGAAATCTAGCCATTTTAACTACCTCCTTTCTTCCAGAAAATAAGGAAGGCTTTTTCATTCATGCCAATGAGAACATCAAAAGATTTGTTCATTGCATGGAAAGAATTATATCACATAATTGGACACCCTGCTGAACATCAGGTGAGATCCATATAAGAGTTACCTTTGTTACTAACTTATAATTATGATGGGACTTGGGAAAACCTATTACATTTTGGCTTTGCCAAACCTGCATTGAGTTGGACTGATTATATTAAATAATATTTCCTTAAGCCGTAAAAGGTTGAGTTGCTGGACTTGGGAATAATGGTGCTGCCATGTAACATGTATAACAAAGTATAGTCCTCCTAACACAGTAAATGTTAATATAAAGTTGAATAAAATGGAAAGTTCTAAAATATGACACTTGTCATTGGGAATCAGATAGTTATGGCCTTAAATTCATATGATACATATGTTCAAGATCTTGGTCATCAAATTTATATGTACCTCACCTTTGTCCACAGCTATTATTATCTCCGACTTTAAAGCAATGCTAAAATAACATTTTTAATCAATGTAAAATCAGCTGAATGAAAATCAGGTGAACACAAATAGATGATTGCCAAAAACAGAGATTTCCCCTGGGCATGTACCTGGGGTATAATCAGGATGTGAAGGTGTGATTGGCTTACCCCATTTGATCCTTAAGGGTCATCCAGAACTTGGGAGAGAGAAAATTAATAAAAAATAATTCTTTTGGAAGCTAGTCAAAAAGATTGTTGGAGAATTAAATTTTATCGCTTCAAAAAATAATTTTGGCAGAAATGTAGGGGTCTGTAATATGTTGGGTTTGATTTTAACATCCTCCTTAGGATAGAAAAATCATCCCCAATGTAACCCAGATGTACCATGAACTTCATTCAACTTGGTTTTCATCTCTTTTGGTGGTAAACCTTTTAAAAACAAGTGTTTAATCACCACAAAAACTTATTCTCTTCCATTTTTCAAAATAAATAATTTTCTTATTTCAATTGACCATATGAAAATGACACCATGAGATGGATATAGCTGAACCTTTAAACAGTAGTGAGATACTAAATAGGACTTACAGAAAGTAAACCTTTTCTGATACTATGAATGCCATTTCTTAAATTTCTAAAGAGTTATTGGATGGCCCATTTATATGTGGAGGAAATTATTAAGAGGCAAGGGAAGAGCTGGAAATAGGAATGAAAATTAATGGGGGTTACTTAAAATCAGTTTTGTTTGCTGATGATTAAATTTAAGTGAGTCAGAAAAGAGTTACTATAATTGCTGTTATTCATTGTCATTTTAATAAGCATGGGGAAGAAATCAGCATAAACAAAAATAAAGTAATGAATAATTTGAGAAAGGGGAAGGCTAACTGGTAGGTTATAATTAGAGACCATAAACCAGAACATGTGGAGCAGTTTAATTATCATGGAAAGAGATGGTATTCCATAAGTGGATCCCAAGAACTGTGAATGACCATGATAGATTGTAGTCTGATGTTGGGGACATGTGGATGGTCAGTAGGAATTAGGGTATTTATGCTAGACATCTTTGTCCTAACTGGAAATATGTGCAGAAGCTATTTTGTTTCATTTCAATTAATCAATCCAGTTATGACAGACTGCTAGTTTCTCCTGGTGTGGTATAATTTGCTCGTTTTTCCATAATTTAGTAGTATTTCTCATGCAATAATTTGGCAATTGCTAGAATTAAACCTTTAGTTCCTACGTTAGTTCGCCATATGCAAGACCACAATAGTTAAGTAGAGAAAATATTAAAGAGTATATTAGTTGTTCACAGATCTGAAAAGGAGATTTTTCCTGAATTTTAATTTTATTAAGGACCACATTATTATTGCAAAATTACAAATTGTATACATGATTATGCCAGAAAAATTAAGGGTCAGTATGACATCTAGATTTTTTAAGGTGTTTCAGTATCATGTGTCGATATCCTGAACAATTACTTAAGATATGTGATAAAAATTGAGGCAACTAAGTTAAAAAAATCCTTGGATTATCAAAAATTAGTGACTAGTTTAAATTTTTAGTCTCAAATAATTGTTTACTGCACAAGAATTGATGGCAAAAGTATCATGGTTTGCCCTAAAATTTATAGTAAATCTGTAATTGGTGTACAAAATGTAATTTCGTGTATTCCATGCACCTTGAAAGTAAGAATATACAATGGAAATAATTATGGTCAAAGCACTGATCTCTGTAGAACTACACGGGAAACAGGAGCCCACTGGGACATGTTACTAAAAGAGTCTTTGACTACCTTACACTTTCCATCATAGTACAAGCAGAACCAATTGAATGAGAAGACAAGGGAAAATTTAGCTCTTTCAGTTATTGTTTTAATAAGCCATGATTAACATGGCTTATTACCTGGAACTTTTGAATTGGTTAAAATCGAACAAAATAGTCGTGTTCAATCAGCATCAAGCAACTCTCCATTGAATGTATGAGCATTGAAATGTTTGACATTACATTTGGTAATGACACATGATCATGTAATTGATGTCTTGAATTAGTATGAAGTCACAGTTTTTTCTTAGGCTGACAGGAATGGTAAAGAGGCTGGAAAAAGAAAGATAGAACCAGTTGATTGCTCAAAGTATGATTATTGCTGTTGATCAAGTACTATCTATTAACGTTGTTACCATGCTTGTGTAAGGCCTCATTGAGAGTACGCATGTAGCGTGTGGGATCCAAGTGAAAAAGGCCTCATTCGGGAAATTGAGAAGGTTCAACGCAGGGCAGCCCGTTTTGTAAAAAATTCTTACGATAAAACACAAAGCGTCACTGAAATGCTCATGGAGTTGGGGTGGGAATCATTAGAAGAGAGATGATTCAATGCAAGATTGAAATTATAAAATAAATTCAGATCGGCATGTTTTAGCACCGAGGTCTCGCAAATCATTCATACTCCTACATACATTGGTCGCTTGGATCATGCATATGAAATTCAGGAAATAGATGCCAGAACCAGCTGACTCAAGGACTCCTTCTTCCCACAGACAATACGGGATAGCAACTGCAGGGTTATGGATAGCCAAAATTCCACTTGCCACCCTCAGCATCTAAAAAATAATTAGTTCTACTTAAATGCATGCTCTTCCATTATCCTTGTGTGTTTTGTTATACTAACCCATTCTTTCCAAATGACCTCATTCGTGTTCTGTTCATCTGTTGTTAAGTCTCCCTTTCAATCCCTCGTCCCTCTCCGCGGGGGGAAATTCCTGCTACCTGCAACATTGGGTCGCATTCCCTGCCTTTTACAGTCTCTTCGGGGGGTTGAGTGTTTTGTGGTGCATGTTCATGTGATAGTGATGTTTCACATTCTTGCTTGTTGTGTCCTGGCTGGCATGTTGTAGGATGGCTTTCGTGCTGCATCCTGAGGTGCAGTTTTTTGTTGGTTTGCGGTATATGTGTTTGCATGAGTGTTGGATGAAGGGATTTTTGCATGAGTATGTGCACTGCTGTGGGTGTAATTTTCCACGTTGTTGTTTTGGATGTGCTTTGTTCCTTTTTACGGTTGGTGACCTAAAACCCCCCCGCCACATGCCCTTGCGGTGGCTTGCAGGGTATTATGTAGATGTAGATGTAGATAACAATAATAATGAATTTTGCTAATGCAAGCCTTCATTTATTAAGGTAACACAATTTTACACATTAGCATCTCAGTGATCTAGCCATCAGAGAAAGGAACACTGTGAATAACAATCACATTATGCATGAAGTTGATCAGAGCAGGTACAGCAAAAATCCTTAGATTTTATTCATTTTTATTTATGGGGATGTAGTAGTCCTGGGGTGGAGCATTGGAATACTAACTGGAGGGTCTTAGTTTGATTCCCGGGCAAGCCTCTCTGAGGACCTCCAGCTACACCATAGCTGTCTGATTTTTCAGGTCCCAGAACTTCATGGGAAATCATTGCGGCCACAGGGAGAGGATCTGGCCCCCATACCCTGATGTGTGAATTTCACCTGCCATTGGGCTTAGTACTGGGTGAACTTTACCAACACTTAGCAAATTGATCTTTGGGCTGGTTACTGTGTTTATGGTTTATTTTTTATTTATGTCAGGGAGCTAGTATTCCTTCCATGGTGACTGGTTGCAGTAAATAATACTAGCTTCCCTCTCCCCACATGAATTCTGGGCATGAGTATCAAATCCTACAAAAGATGAGTCTTTAGGGGCCCTAATATCTTCCATGTTGGCCTATTATACCATTGATGATGCTTTTCATTGTTTATGATGGCATCTACTACTCAGACAGTTCTTTTGGGATGCAATATACAAAACAGTGAGAGTAGCTCCCTAATCTTCTACATTTCTAGAGACGGGACTTCTATTGCCTACAACATGATTCCTGCTCCCTTGACACTAACAACAACCCCACTATATTTCTTATAGATAATATTAAATCCAATAATATTAAATTACATTTCATTACATCTATGTCACTCCCATGAACTACAACCTTGGTACGGCCAAAGGGCTTTTGTTTTCCGATATCCCTTTGAACTGTGCCTGTGGGAGTAATCATTATTGCTCCTGGTAGGGTCACCTATGCCAGATAAGTCAAAGGATTGGAGCAAGATGAAAGACAGTCTGCATAGCTCTGTTCCTTAGCAAGGCAGCTGTAAAGGCATCTGACCCCAGTGGGGCATCCATTGAGTGATGGTGTTACGTTAAAAACACTATTGAGGAAGGCAACGGGAAACCACCTCAATTATAAATCCCATCAATTTATATGATGGACAGTATAGAGAAAATGAGTCCTGGAACTATGGGACTCGACCTAATCAGCTGCGTGTCATGTCTGGTAGCAAGAGAGGCAATACTTCTGTGGTTGTCATTTCTCAAAACTCTTACAAAGCAAAACCAACTGCAGCAGTACAGAAGAAGCAGACAAAGACCGAATTAGCAAGAATAGGAACCTGGAATATGAGTACAATGTTGAGGACAGGAAAATTAGAGAATATAAATCAAGAGATGGCAAGAAGAAATATGGATGTTTTAGGTGTATGCAAAATGAGATGGAAGGATAGTGGGAATTAGTGGATCAATAGTAATAAAATAATATACAGCAGAGGGGATGAGAGCCAGCAAGGGGTTCCAATAATATTGAATAAAAAATAGGAAGAGGCGTTGTTAACATAGAGAAAGCAACGGATAGAATATTGCTAGTGGAGATAAAAGCAGAACTGACGAACTTGGTCATTGTTCAGGTGTACATTCCACAAAGCAATCATTAGAAGGAAGAAATTGATAGGATATTAGATCAAATTGAATTTAGAAGCATTAATTTGTGTGACAAGCAGGTGTATCAACTGGCTGTAGAGGGGATATATCAAAAAAGGGATACTGAAAACTGCAAAGGAAACTATCTGAATTGTTAATAGGAAAAGGGCTAGGAAACCATGGATTATGGATGAGATAGTTATAAAGATAGATGAGAGCAGAAATTGAAAGAATGTGAACACAGATTCATACAGAAGGAAGTACAAAGAGGTAAATAATTAATTGAGATGGGTAATAAATAGAGCAAAATAAGCTTGGTAGAAGATGCAGTGCAAATATAAGGAAAGTTTACAGAGGAAGGGTGACATTGGTGTGCTATACAAGAAGGTTAAAACACGATCAGGAAGCAAGGAGTAAAAATCGGTGTAAACATTCAGCGATAAGTCAGAAAAATTACTAGTTGAACCAGAAAAGATTCAAGATAGATGGAAGGAATGTATAGAAGCATTGTATGGTAAAGAACTTATGCCAGCAAGGTAAGACATAGAATGAGAATATGACGTAGAGGAAGATAGTTTAGGTCCAGGCTTGCTTGACGGTGAGGTAGAAAGGGCATTTAGGGAAATGAAATGAAATAAGGCCCATTGGGTAGACATTATTCCTGAGGAACTACGTAAAGATTTAGTAAAGTGTGGGAGGAAGAGTTTTTATGGATTATTCATAGCATTTATGTAAGAGGAATTTGGCTGAAAGACTTTGTCAGATCAGTGTTGGCTCCTATTCCAAAAAAGGTAAAGGCTACGTCATGTGAGGACTACAGAACAATAAGTTTGATTTCACATGCAGCTAAAGTGGTTCTCAGGATCATCAACAAGAGGATGGAGGGCATGAAAAATGATTACTTAATGGATGATCAGTTGGAGTTCAAGAATGGGAGTGGGACACGACATGCCATAGTGGTAACGAGGTTACTAATAGAGAGAATAGAATTCTAGAAAGGAAAAGACATGAGGAGGTGCTAGGTATGGTGGGGAGGAGAGGGGATTTTTGGGAGAAATCATAAGGAGGCAGGTTAAATGAATGAAGGGTGTATTGATCAGCAGTTGGGTGTTGAAGACTGTGATAGAGGGGAGAATGTTAGGCAAATGAGTGAGGAGCAGGAATAGAATAGGGATTTTGGATGAAATGAAGGGAGGAAGGAAGTATACAGAGATGAAGATGGAGTTTGTGGTAGATTTGCATGTTGGGTTGTCTGTTGCTAGGAGAGAGGCAAGAGAATAATTTGGTAGTTTCTGTCCATCCAAAACCTACCTTAACCGGTAGATTACCTATAATAATAGTAATTTATCTGCACCATCTTGGCTTGGTGAGTTGTTAACCATTAAGGTTTGCATCCTCTGAAATATCTTTTCTGTTATTATGCCTCATATACTATTGTACTTCTAAAAAAGGTAGATCTAGTGTACTTTTATAAATGTCAAGCCATGAGTGATCAGGTAGTGATACATTTTTGCATTTGAAAGTTGTTATAACTTTTATGGTAATCTTGAATAATCCTCTATTTGATACAACAGTTTCATATATGAAGAATACAATGCAGTTGTTATTTACATTTTTTTTTAAATGACAGTTTTGACTAACTTTGAATTTAAAAGAAATGGTTTAATTTTTTTTTCTCATTTGCAGGTTAATGAAAATATGCTTGAAGTTTCTTCAGATGAAGTGCTTTTATCAGAGTGAGAATTTCGTGTTTGTATTAAGGTACATGCTCAATGTTAAATATTGTTGCCATATTCCTTTGATAAGTTAAAAAGTTAATGACTTTGATGAGGGAGCATTGTGTTTTGATCATATAACCATCAATTTTTTAATTGAGTTACTTAAATACTTCATTTTGATATTAATTCATAATGTTGATTCTCAAATGTGTATGTATATCCATTTTTACATTTGGGAGGACTCCCAACCTTGCTCTATTAAATGTTTTACTTAATATCCCAAGGGTGGTAACTTTTTACTTTTAAAGTAATTTAGAATTGGAAACAATTAGGATTAAGACTAGCTGTAACCATATCATAGTTTAGAATGTGAACTGTTAGGAGGTAGTGAAACTTAGTCTAGGAAACCAATGTAAAACCTTATTATGTATCTTATAAACGGGACCTAATCTACTTTTGAGGTGTGTACCTATGTGCTCAAGACACCTATATTCACTGAGAGAGGAAATTGTCCATTGAGTGTTTCAAACTTTCTGAGAAAAAAGTGTGTAAAATGAAGAAACAAGAGACGAAATTTGAAAACTATAAAAGGCACTATTTTATTTAATTTAAAATAAAAGACTTCATTGTTGTACATGAAGAAGTTTGGTTAATTTTTAAGTACATGCCATTTTTTCTAACAGATTAAATGACCATGGAGTACAAGTTTTAAATGGTTAATACTTTAGTGGGAATGAAGATCCCCAATCAGTCGCCAATGTATCACTAGAAATGCCTGCTCTGACCTGGTTTAATGTTTGTGGTGCAAAGTGTATCACATAGGACTTAAACAGAATTTTAGCAAAAAAATAAAATAAAAAAAAATTAATTCTGAAAGTGGTAAGTTTTGATAACCATGCCATAATTGGTTTATAGATTTGGTATCATCTGTTGATGAATTAATATGAGATATATACCAATATCTTTTAAGTCAAGCATTTGACTCCACTGAAGAATTCATGTGTTTGTGATGTACATATATACTTCTATTAATCTGAACCATATGTAGTGTGAGTGCTATATTCAGGTGACCTCTTCTATTCATATAAACCGCATATCCTGTAACCAATAAAAATTATTATTGAGTCTAAAAAATTGGAATAGCTTGCAAGTGGTAGTAGCAATAAATTTAAAAGCAAGCAGTTCATGCACAGACAAGTTAGAGTAAGATTCATTGCTTTAGAAGTTTGATGAAACATTTTAGGATATCATAAATACATAGGGAATCCATAGAATTAAAAATGTATATATTCAATAGGCTGCTAGACTATTTCCCTCAAGACACTCTAATATAATTTAACATCTTTAGCATATTGCAAGAGAAACATTCATAATATCATTTTTGGTATTATAGCAGTTATGGTAAGTTTTGAATGGACACACTATAAAACCGTACAACCATACATTTCCTTGCATATCCCAGCAAAAAACTTCATATCTGACATTGCAATAGACCTTACTTCAATTTGCATGCTTCCTTCCTCCCTTCATACTGTACAACGTGGCTTTTGTATTCCAACACCTTCCTTGATTGTCCTAATATTCTCTCCTACATCACAGTCTTTGAAATACCATGGCCAATCAAAATGCTATGCATTCATATTTCTCGCCACCTTTTCCCCTCACCATGGACTAAAACCTTGATGTGGTGGAAGGGCTTGTGAATCCTGATGAATCCTAGAGCTGTGGCGGTGGGAGTGATGATATTTGCTCCTGGTTTGGTCATCCATGCCAGATAAGTTGTAGGGTAGTCTACACAGCCTCTGTTCCTCAGTGAGGCATGGAAAGGCATCGGACCTCAGAGGGCTTACCATATGAGTGGTGGTGTCATGCTAAAAACTGCTGAGGAAGGCAATCGGGAGCCATTTCAATTGGATTGGAGGAAAGTGGATTGTTTGGAGAAATCCAAAGGAGGGGGAAAGGTGGATGCAGAGCATTTTGATTGACAATGGAATGTTGAAAACTGAGATGGAGGGGAAAATGTTAGGAATGCAAGGTAACTTCCTGTGGACAAAGTCATCCACTTCAGACAATCATTCTCTTTGAAGTGAATTGTTTTAAATTAATGGCCTCCATTTTCTGGCAGAAACATAGGTAAACCAAACAACCAAGATCATCTAGAAGTTGGAACAGCCCTCCGTAATGAATAAGTAGGGAATATTCTGAGGGTCTAAGCTGGCAGCAAATGATGTTCTCATATACAATTGTGGAAGGCTAGCACAATGAACAAGAGTAAAGTAATTTCTTATTAATTACCATTTTGGTGAGTTGGAGTGGTAGAACTATTACCTTTTCCAAATCCAGTCTTGGTCTAGAAATACTGATAAGATGTCGATTCCTCTTTTCTCTCTATGGCAGAAATGCCATATGGGACACAGTAACCATACTGTAGGAACAAGCTGTGGAGCAGCCAGGATTTCAATATGAGGACTAAAAATATTACGACATAAAACTAAGAAGTAAAAATTTTGAATAACGTGCAATTGAATAAAGTGAAAGTAATTTCCACCTTAACATTCCTATCTATAAGAGTTATCAACTCCTCTCGCCTTAGCGTGAGAGAAGTTAAATGGAAGTTCTCTCCTTTAGCAGTCTAATTTACATGGGCACAATGGACAATACTTCTAATTGATACCATTTCCGCGACTCTCAATCTAGAAAAGTGCTACTCATCTCGAGAAGACGTACTAAAAAAATATTAGTTGAACATGATGTACATAGATAGAGGGTAGAGGACAGAAACATGGGTAGAAACGGATGTAAAATAATGCATTACTCGTACATCACTCATTTAGAATGTCACAGAATTCATAGGACATTAGTAGGATTTGAAATTCTGAAGTTTGTAGGCAAATCATGATTAGGAAACCAAAAAAAAACCTTCCTTGTCAATATTTCAACTCCAAGTGAAGTATGATGTGCCCACCTCAGTGCCGCCACATTTTTTATTCTTCTGCATTTTTTCCCAGATTTATCGGGTTAAATTACCAGGTTTAGTATAACTTTAAGTTTCAAGAAAAAGTTGATGACAGGAACATTGAATAAGGACGTTCTAGGCAGCTCATTTCAAGCAAAACAATGACATGGATCATAACATTGCATGAGGTAGAAAATTGGTCGCTATGGCAAGATGGCAGGTAGGGCGATTTTGAATATGTCATGCAGAGAAGCATGTAAACTCTATGGAAAGGAAAACTAGCAAAGATGTGATTGGCATGGTGAGGGTAAAGATATTGTTGTTGGAAGAAATCCAAAGAATACAAGGAAGCGGTTGTAGGGCCTTTTGATTGGTGATGGAAAGTTGAAAACGGTGACAGAAGGGAGGACATTAGGCAAACAAGATAGGCAGAGGATAAGCATGTTGGATGGAATGATAGTTCTTGTATTGTGGATTGTGTCTTGATAAGCCGTAGTTAGTCTGTGCCCACCCAAAACTACCTTAAGCGGTAGACTACTCTAAATCTCATGTAATTTGAGCTAATATACATAGTGCAGAAGAAGTGAGGCTCATTAGCATGTCTGGGGGAAAGGGCGCACTAGGCGGGATTTTTGACCCACTTCAGTACTCTGGAAATCAGGGAAAAATTACCCCAAATGGAGCAAAAATGGAAATCTCGACAATGATGAAGTATCACTAAGCTATGTCTACCAATTAGACGGAAAGTGAATTCCATTCACCGTAATTCTCCCTTCTAATTTGTGTTCACGTCAGCTAAATCTTTCGAAAATTATTCGTACAATACATATTTATCATTATTTGCACCCATTGAACACATTGATACATTTGGCGATATTGAGCACCACCTAATCACCATTTTCACGTATTTTCACAATTGAATCTTGCTATTTATAAAAGAGACATTTTTTCCATTCTTATTCAAGTTAACTAATTGCAGTAAAACACCAGTTTAATGTGAATTAATTCAATGGACGCTTGTGATGCTAGGAAATTTGAATTAAAAAAAATATTTATGGCCTGTTACGGTGATAGAAAAATGAAATTTATATTTTAAGCAGCCTGCTCTATTACCATTATTTTATCTAACCGTAATTTAATTTGTCTCCCGACCTTCCATCTCCCTTTGTTTACCCGTCTCCACGGCTCAGGTGTCATCTGACACCTGAGTCGTGGAGACGGGTAAATGAATAAATATATTTGAAACTTTTTGGCGGAACGGCAATCAGCCCTGATGACGATGACCGAGTCGGGAATCGAAACGTCGGAAGCTATGGAGCCATTGACCCGGTGGAAGACCCGAGAAGAATTCACCTATTTCTCTTAACTCCTGTCCTGTCCTTTTTGACATGTTCCTAGAGGAAATTGCGGAAGGGCGTGAAAATACTGGGCCCTTGAATGAAAGAGGATGGGAAGATAATTCAATTAATTATAAACGCAGTTGATCAAGATGTTGTCAATCATGAGCATAGGGAATGCAGTAATGATTACATTGCATTACTGAATCGGTGTGAGAGGAATGGAATGACTATACACCACAAAAAACGTAAGTATTCATGTTTTTCGCAATATTGAAGCTTAGGCAAACATCAAATTATCAGGGTATGGATAAGAAAATTTCGAAAAATAAGAAAAGGAAAATAAAGAAATATCCAAGGGCATACAACTCGCAACAGCAATCCACATTTCAAATCAACAGAATTGAGTGCTACACCACAACAATGCACGGATAAATATTGCAAATTTGGTTGCTGAATACGAGGTCCGTTCAAAAAGTATCGCGAATTTTGAACTTTCGCGGGTTAAGTATAATTGATTTTCGATTTTTTCGTGTTGGCGTTATGTTGGTACTTATGTCTCTCACTTAAAGTTCGGCCATTTTGAACGTTATTTTAATTGTTGGCAGCTGTTTTGCTTGGACGTGTTTCGGCTTGTCTTCGATTTTAGCCTGTTTCAAAAAATGGATCAAAGAATCTGTCAAATTTTCTGTGAAAAACGAAATTAAGTGCGCGGACGCATTCCAAATGTTGACTGTGACATTTGGAGAAGCTACCTTGGTCCGAAGCAACGTTTATCGGTGGTACAAAATGTTCTCAGAGGGCCGAGAAGATGTGAACGACGAAGAGCGTGCCGGACGCCCGAGCACGCCAACAACAGACGAAAACATTGATGAAGTGAAGAAAATAGTATTGGCCAATCGTCGAACCACCATTAGAGAAGTTGCTGAGGACCTAAACATATCGATTGGATCGTGCCATTCAATTTTTAGCAATGATTTGGGCATGACACGGGTCGCCGCGAAATTCGTACCAAAATTGCTCAATTTCGACCAAAAACAGCAACGCATTAACATTGCTAGTGAGGTCCGCGACGACCCAAATTTGCTTCAGAGGGTCATAACTGGTGACGAATCATGGGTTTATGGTTTGACGTGGAAAATATAGCTCAATCATCGCAATGGAAGCTGCAGCACGAGCCAAGACCGCGCGGTCGAATGTGAAAGTTTTCTTCAATTACAGTGGCGTGGTGCATCATGAGTTCTTACCACAGTGTAGAACGGTAAATGAGGAATATTACCTGAAAGTTATTCGCAATTTGCGCGGTGCAATCCCCGGACAACAAACGCCCGGATTTGTGGAAGAACAAAAATTGGCTTTTGCACCATTACAACCCCCCTGCTCACACCTCGTTACTTGTGAGCGAATTTTCGGCCAAAAACAACACACTAATGATGCTGCAGCCACCGCATTCTCCATATCTGGCCCCTAGTGACTTTTCATGTTCCCGAAACTGAAAATGCCCATGAAAGGACGACGCTACGCTACGATTGACGAGATAAAGACTGCATCGAAGGAGGAGCTGAACACAAGATCACAAAAATGATTTTTTGAAGTGATTCGAGGATTGGAAAAAACGTTGGCGTAAGTGGGGATTACTTTGAAGGGGACAAAATTGATATTCATGAATAAATAAATAATTTTTGAAAAAACACAAAAGTCGCGATACTTTTTGAACAGACCTCGTATATCGCTAAAATCAATGTTCAAGAATGTTCCTCATCCTGTCTACAGTTCAGACCAAAAAGTAGAAGCACATTCGAGCGAATCAAAATGAATGTTGAAAATTTTTCCCGCGATCCTGAAATCTGTGGAAGCTATTTCATGCAAGCTCCCCCTTTTTTCGGAAATGTTTCAAATGCCGGCCACTGGTACTAAACAAAACAAATTACATTTTTAAAGAAATTCACAGTTTCCCTCTAGTTTCCCACAGATAAATAAAAGACGGTCTATTTAAGGATTGCTTTGGTTTCATTTTGGGTGTCTGGGGTCACACTTTAGCTCTTACCTTATATACATGGTCCATTATGAAAGTAATGCGCATGCTTTTATTGTGACGCTATCCATGGCAGCGCGGTAAAACTGGTCGGAAAATGTGGTGTGGGGTCTGCCCTTCCAACGTAGCTGGTTGCTAGCTTGCTCCGATCAGTCTGAGCCGAAAGACATGCCTCCGCGTGAAGTGTGTTTTTCGATTTTTTAACACGCCACGATTGAGCGCCCAGCCATACTCCACATGCCCCCAGCCACACATCCTTCATCGTTACCAACTTCCTAGTCCTGAGCCCCCCTGTCCCCGGTGGTCCCCCAGCCCTCTTACAGTCCCTACTTCACTCAGTGTGACTTTTTTTTCGTTTCCCTGAATGAAGAGAGAGCTGAAAGGAAAGCATTGGGAGACCGTGGAAAACATCAAAAAGCATGTTATAACGTTCTTGAGAGACATTCATGTCGAGGAGTTTCAGGGTGCCTTGCAGACGAGGCAGCAAGTGGGAGAGTATAATGGAGGGGGAGAGTATTTTGGAGAACTTTAAGCGTTTGTACAATTATGATCAATAAATCTATTTTTCCCAGAGAATGCGCATTACTTTTATAGAGGCCCCTCTACGTTGTGCGTCGCTTGGTGGCAATAAAAGAAAACTCATGGTTTTCGAAACTGTTATAACTATTTTAAGAATTTCTGATTTATCAAATTTCGCGACCTTTCAAGTTTTTGCTGGATACTGGACTTCATTGAGGGAGTAGAAATCGTTGAACAACCCAAATTTATTCTGCAGCGAAAGGGTATTTTCATCACACCCCGTTCTTCCCCCCTCCTCCATAACATGTCCTGCCCCCACCACTAAATCGCTTAGCCTCCATGGCGATCCCGATCATTCCCCTTCGGTGTGTGTTTTATGTCTTCCGCACTGTTTCGAAACCAGCGTGTTATTTACTTAACTCCTTCATCTTAACAGTGTGCCCTTACTCCGTATCCTTCCCATCCCTCCGCCATTCTGCATTTTCCAAATCCCTCGTACCACCTGAGAAACGTACTAGGAGAGGGTTTTGATTCGTTGAATTGCACACGCGAGACCTAGAAACGGGTTAAAACCACTTGAAAATATCATTCTGTAACCATATCATCGTTACTTGTATGGAAGCCAGTGCAAAAACCATTTTTTGTTTGGAATTTAATTCATGTTGCCAAGGAAACGTTATTTACGTTAAGATACGTTACTCGCTATTATGACGGAAGTCATTTTTTCCCCTTTAGAAGTTATTAACGGGTCGCGAAAATTGCTTCGTCGTACCAAAACTGTACGTTCATTCAAGTAATTTAATACTGAGTCAGACATGGAAAAATCATTCAATTTCTTAATGCTTTTAAAGAACGGGTGGTTATTCAAGTTTTCTTATAAATATTATAGTTTTTCCCAAGCGCTAATCCTTGGTTTTCTCCAAGCCTTATGATTTCATCCAAGTCGGAAACAATTTTCAAGCGTTGCAGCTTTGCCAGCTGGCGAGGAAAATAAGTTTTCATGGTAGGAGCGCTTCCCACTCTGAAAATGTCAGGATGAAAATTAAAAATGAGGTGAGATTCATCAGAATGCGAGATTTAGTGTGAAAACTAACCATAGATGGAAGAATGAGAAGCATACACCAGTTGGTGAAAGTTCAATTACGGAATTTATTAAGTGGATACTAATGAAATAAATAATATAAGAATAATTAGCCCAACGTACTTGGAGTGGTTTGGACTTTGAAATGACTCCAAATTATAAATTTAATGCAGAAATCATTTGATTTTACCGATCTAGCTTGAAATTTTATTTTAATGAATTGATTGCAAACGAATTTCTGAAGTTCGACGTGAGGATAGGGTTGAAAATAATGAAACACCTTTCTATATTTTTATGAACTTGAAGAAGCCGATGGAACCCCAGCGAAACCGTTGTGTTGATGATCGTCGTGATAATTGTATACCTAACTTGTAATACCTGTCTTAAAATACCCGACTTGTAATACTTAAACTTGTAAAGTGAATTAAATTGATACGTCTTCATTAAAAGTACAAAAAAAATCATTTTTCATTCCATGTTTTGGTCAGTATGTAAATCCGCATGAATATGATTTTCTGCATTCTGAAATATACTAATTTTATGGGAATAACAATCTCAAGCTATACCACAAATTTAAATTGTTTTCTCCCTGACTAAGTGTTTCTACAGTCTGTGCCTCATTAATACGACGACCATCATTGCCCGGCTCAGATTACTGAAGTAGTTTTACAATTTAATATAATTTAAGTAAGGAAAATTAATATTCACGAAGTAACATATGACATATAAATGGGATATGGTGGAGCAAATGAATAAAACCACCGATAAAGTAAAAATAGCATCCCAATCCAGCATAGAGGGAAATGTTCTCCACAACTCGGAAGTGTGGGAATTAAGTTCAGGACTTGAAAAGTTCATTACGAAGAAGTTGCATAGTTTCCAGATTACAGCATATTTCAAATGAAACAGTTAGAGAACGAATGGACACGAAAGAAGATATACTAGATGTAAAGAAAAGTTAAGTATGACTTTAATATGGAGCGTAGCTCTTCATGGATCTTCGAGGCAAGATGATGGGCGTAGGCTTTCGAGATGTGGGTGTTGCGGAGAATGGAGAAAATGAGTTGAGCGGAGAGGTCGACAAACGCCGAGGTTATAAATATGGTGATTGAAGAGAGGATTTAACTGAGAATAATTTGACAAAGGTATCGGGAATGGGTGGAGGAAATATTGAGAGGTAGCGGCATGTTGAAGGCTGTATAGGAAGATAGAACGTTGGGTGAGTGAGGTAGATGAAGGAAGAGAGTAGGTTTTCTAGGCAGCATGAAAGAAGGCAATAGTTATGAAGAAATATATAATCTAGAGCAAAGAAAGAGGAATTTCCCTCAATGCGTAGAAATGAATAGTCTCTAGGGGCTGTCTAAAACCTAGCCTCTACAGCTCCCCTCTCCCCCCTTCATCCATTGATTTGTTCTTTCCACCTCTTCCCTCCTCTCTTCCCCAGCATGGTATATACTCGTATATACCAGTGTGTGTGTATATATCTATATATATATATATATATATATTTTTTTTTTAAGGTAATCTACCGGTTAAGGTAGGTTTTTGGATGGACACAACTACCAAAAAAATATTTTATTACTCCTAACAAAACACAAAATCCATCATCCTACTCTATATCAGGTCCCTCTTCATCTCTGAGTACTTTATTCCTCCCTTCATCCCGTCCAGCATCCCTATCCTGTTCCTTCCCTTTCCTCTCTTGCCCAACATTCTACCCTCTATCACAGTCTTCAACATCCCACGGCCGGTCAACACCCACTTCATCCACTTTTCCTGCCTCCATAGGATTGCTCCCAACAAACCCCTCTCTTCGCCCACCATACCAAGTACTTCCTCATTTATTTTATTCTCTGTCCATTTCCCCTTCTCCATTCTTCTCCACACCCACATTTCAAAAGCCTCCAATCTACGTCTATCCTCCTGCTTCAATGACCACGTTTCCGCACCGTACATAGCTACGCTCCATATCAAAGTTTTTACGAGTCTTTTCTTAACATCCTTACTCAGAGTCCCCGTCATCAACTCCCTCCTCCTTGTGAAAGCCTCTTTGCCTAGCGCAATTCTTCTCCTTACGTCCCTACTACTTTGACCGTGTTGGTCCAAAACACTACCGAGATACGTAAACTGCTCTACCTGCTCTAGTTTTTGCCCTCCTATTTTAATGTTAAGCTTGGCCTTTTTCTTTCTAGAAAATCGCATAACCTTTGTTTTCTTAATATTGATTCTCATCCCATACCTGTCGCACTGAATTTCCAATTCACTCAGCAATGCTTGCAGCCCCTTGGCTGACTGACAAACTAAAGCTTGGTCATCAGCAAACCTAACTGATTTTACGAATTCCCCGCCCACTTTAATTCCTACCTCGAGTTCTTCCCATGCCTCTTTGTTCATTTCCTCTGCATACAGGTTGAACAGCAACGGTGATAATGGGCAACCCTGCCTTACACCCCTTCCTAACACTGCCCATCCTGAATCCCCGTTTCCCACCCGCACCTGAGCAGTCTGAGACATGTACAGGTTGCGGATTAGCCTCCTTTCCCTCCAGTCTATTCCTATTTTCTGCAATATACTCATTAGTTTTTCCCAATTCACTCTATCAAACGCTTTTTCGAAATCTACGAAACAGGCAAATACCTCCTGGTTGTGTTCTATATTCCTCTCGATTAATAATCTCATTACTGCAATGGCATCACGCGTACCTCTCCCCTTCCTAAACCCAAACTGATCATCCCCTAAGTAATCATTTGCCCTACTCTCTATCCTTTTGTTTATGATCCTGAGAACAACTTTAGCTGCGTGGGATATCAAACTAATTGTCCTATAGTCCTCACATGACGTGGCCTTTACCTTTTTCGGAATAGGAACTAAACTGCTCTCACAAAGTCTTCCGGCCAGATTCCCTCCTCATAAATGCTACGGATCAGCCCATATAGCCTCTTCCTCCCACATTTTCCTAAGCATTTCAAAAGTTCCACGGGAATGTTATCTACCCCCACGGCCTTATTTAGTTTCATCTCCCTTAATGCCCTTTCTATCTCATTGTCTAGTATGCCTGGACCTAAGCTGTCTTCCTCTACGTCATTTTCTTTTTCAATGTCTTACTTTGTTGGTCTGAGTTCTTTACTATACAGTTCTTCTATATACTCCTTCCATCTCTCTTGGATCTTTCCTGCGTCAACTATTACCTTACCCGCTTTACCTCTAACTGTTAGCATATCTCTTCCTTTCTTACTTCCCGATAACGACTTAACTTTGCTGTACAGCGCACCGATTTCACCCTTCCTCTGCAGACTTTCCATATCCTCGCACTGCGTCTTCCACCATGCTTCTTTTGCTTTATTTGTTGCCCGCCTCAATTTATTGTTCCATTCTTTGTACTTCATTTTGCCTAATTCTGTATTTATATTCTTCCATTTTCGCCGCTCATCCATCTTTGCAATCATCTCATCCGTGATCCATGGTTTCCTAGTCCTTTTAGCGTTAACGGTTCCAATAGTGTCTTTTGCGGCTTTAGACAACCCTTTCTTGATCATTTCCCATTTTTCTTCGATAGTACTAAGCCCTTTACCATCCTCCATGATTTTCTCTACCGCCTGTTTGTATTCCTTCCTTTTCAACCCATTTAATGCTTCTACATTCCATTTTCTAACTCGCCGCCCCTGCCTTATCTTTTTGAAACGCACGCTACATTTCATAACAACTAAATTGTGGTCTGAGTCCGCATCCGCTCCCGGGAAGCTGTGGGAATTTATCACACTGTTCCTAAACCTGTGTCTAACCAAGATATAATCTAGCTGATATCTTCCTGAGTCACCTGGCATTTTCCATGTATACCTGCGTCTTTTGTGGTGTCTAAACCAAGTGCTGGTGGTGACTAAGTCATGTCTCCTGCAGAACTCAACTGCTTTCTCCCCGCGGTCATTCCTCGTGCCTAAACCGTAGTCCCCCACCTCATCACCATCCCTTCCTTCGCCTACCGTCGCATTCCAATCCCCCATCACTATCAAACGTTTCCCTGCAGGAACACACGCGGTCATGTCCTGTAACTGATCGTATATCCTATCGACCTCTTCTTCCTTATGGTTGCTCGGTGGCATGTATACCTGAATAATAACTAAGTTCGTCGGTTCTGCTTTTATCTCCACTAGTAGTATTCTATCCGTTACCTGCTCTATGTTGACTACGCTTCTTCCTACCTCCTTATTTAATACTATGGGAACCCCTCGTTGGCTCTCGTCCCCACCGCTGTATATTATTCTATACTTATCACTCCAGTAATCCCCGCTATCTTTCCATCTCACCTCGCATAGACCTAAAATATCTATTTTTCCCCTTTCCATCTCTCGCTTAACATTCTCCAATTTCCCCGTCCTAATCATCGTCCTAACATTACACGTTCCTATTCTAACTAATTTGGTCTTCTTCTCCTGCGTCTTCTGTCCTGCTGCTGTTGGTTTTCCCTTGCAAGGGTTTCGTGGGATGACGACCGCGGAAGCCTTGCCTCCCCCGCTGCCGGGCACGACACACGGCCGATTGGGGCGAGCTCCGTGGTTGCCAGGACTCAAAATATCTCTATTGTCCATCATATTTTTCTAGGGAATGATAATTGAGGTGGTTTCCCGTTGCCTTCCTCAATAGTGTTTTTAACGTGACACCATCACTTACTGGCCGCCCCACTGGGGTCAGACGCCATTGCCGCCGCCTCACTGAGGAACAGACGCTGCGTGGACTACCTTTCGTCTGGCTCCTAACCTTCGACCTATCTGGCATGGGTGACCCTACCAGGAGCAATAATTATTACTCCCGCCAGCACAGCTCTAGGGGTCATCGGAACGCACAAGCCCTTCCACCACGTCAAGGTTGTAGTCCGGGGAGGGATATATATATATATATATATATATATATATATATATATATATATATATATATATATATATATAGTATACATATAAGCGTATAGAATTAGAATTTCAGTTGAAACTTCGAGCGCACGATCAATTTCCTTAGCAGGGGCTTATTAACAGGTGTCCAACCATGCTGTCGGACTACCCTTGTTTATTTAAAAGATTGTCTTGCTCATTGATAATTGCATGTAATGTGCAAATTATGGTTATCCAAGAAAGTAATGAAATGAACAAAGCTACAGTTTCCTACTTTGAAGTTTTATATCACTAGTTTCAACGTATAGGCGCTATCTTTAGATATACTGATAATTACATCTAATATTATAATAGGTAATATATAGGTTAAGGTATGTTTTGGATGGGAACAAGCTACACAACGGTACGTTGACAACACCCTTGCCTTTCCTAACAAAGAACACCCTGACACTACACTAAGCCCCTCTTAAATTCTGCACCCTTCCTCCCTTCATTCCGTCCAACATGCCTATCCTAATCCTACCCCTTCCTCGTTTGCCTAATATTCACCACTCTATCACAGTATTGAAAATTCCAATTGACCTATTAAATGAATTAAATTTCAGCGGAAGAACACATAGTGTTTCTTATTTTAGGCACATGAACTTCCGCAAAACTGAGCCAGAAACAATCGAATCCAATATAATTTTTATTTTGTTTATTAATGATATAAAAACTTTAGGGAAAAAAATTAAGGTGGTGTTCCAAGAAATGATGTGCAATCAGGTGTGCATTTCAGTATAAAGTATAAAATGAATTCGAATATTTATTTTAAATATGTTCAGCTCCAAATTCGGACCATTCACCCCGGCGATGCTTCGTTCTCCCTTCGTTTAAAGTTACCCGAACAAACCCCTACACATATATTTTTGTAGAGATATCCTGATCTAAATCACTCGATTTAAAACGAAATGAAAATAATATGGTACGGATGTTCCATGAAATACTTTCCCGATTATCTGAAATGTGATATAATTATGATTTTCCCTGAAAGTATCAAACAAACATGTTTGTTAGTCACAACAAAAATGGGTATTGGAAGGTGATAAAACGCTTCTTTAAAAAGTACTTTACCTTGCTCCACTTAGGTTTTTCGAATCCAACAGTAATTATGTAAAGTTGACTGTCAAGTATTCATCACAAGGTACTTAGAAAACACCTGGAAGATATTTTGGTACTTTGCTTTAATATTTTTGCCAAGTGGTGAGATACGACATTGAACATTTTGAAAATATATTTCGCAAAAATTTTAAAGGCACTAATGAGTAGATGTTTTTACGCCTCTGGAAATGGGTGGTATAGGTCTTAATAAGAATGTCAGGAAGGTCATGCACGGACGGCGTCCTGGTTTCAGGAAAGCGGAGACACCCGCACTTGAGATTCCATTACCCGAATAATTTTCATCAAATCCTCCCTCCGCCACGCGGTTATGCCTCATTAAACCGCGAACGTTTTTCATCCATCCCGTTTCCTTCTCCTGGTCTCCTCCCCCCCTCCAATAACACTGGACCGGATCTTATAAAATCCCGACTCCAGGGGGAGGATGGCCAAGAATTAAGGGGGAGGAGGGGATCCTCTTCGAGGAAGTGTCATTGGAGTGTTGTGGGGGTGGAGGGAGGGGGAAGAAAGAGAGACAGGACGGGGAAAGAGTGGTGTGGGTTTGAAAGGAAGGGAAAAGATATGGGAAGAAGAAATTTAAAAAAAACCCACAGGAAGATCCCGAGGATCCTTTTTATCCCCTCATCTTAACAGCTTTTTCCCTTCCTTTAAGACTGCCCGACCAAAAATAGCCCCATCTTCCTTCCTCCGCCTGTTATACGCCACCCTCCCTCCCCGACCAACTCCCCCCAACCTCGCTCTCCGCCCCCCCTCCCTACATCCCTCTCTTCCGTCTCCCCCTCCCCCTTTCTCACCCCCCTTCCCGTCTCCTGAACAGGATTCCTCTTGCCCACGAGGTGCCCCTTTCCCCTCCTTCTCCTTTTCCCCACCCCCTGGACACAACTCCCCCACCTCAGTATCTCCCTCTACTTTCAACCTACTCTCTCTCTCTCTCTCCCACCGTTCCACCAAATTCACGGTCGTGCTCAGCCATAGTACCGCAGGAACCTCCGAGGGAGCCAAGTGTTTTAAAAGGGCGACGCGATCAAGGTGAGTTGAGTGCAGTCCCGCATAAACCAAAGCACCACTCAACCATGCATTCCGACTCCCACACCTCCTCCTCCCCCCCAACGCCGTGCCCCCTGTGGGAGAAGATACAAAACTCCCCCCAACGCCTCTCCCCCAACCACCACCACCACCTTACCCCAATGTCCCTCCATGTGCATTCGGAGTCGTGAGCTCATGCGTGTTATTTTATTTCGTCGGGGGAAAATTTGTCGGTAAAATTCTTAGGATAAGTGGAAGGACGGAACGCCGTTTTCTTTTTTTTACGTAGCTTTCATTTTTTTTTAGACGTGTGCACGCGAAGGGGAAATGGAGAAAACGAATTTGGTGTAGGGGATAACGTGCGAAGGAGAGGTTTTTTTTGTTGGGGAGAGCGGGAAGAGGGAGTTTAAGTGCGAGTATAAGGGGTTTGACGCCCGAAGGAATTTGAAGACGGGAGGAGTGAATGAGTGGATTGATGAGATGTTGAGAGGCAGATGGATTCTTTGCGGGGACTGTTAAAGAACGGTGTACTCCTTCAAGGAAACGTTGGATAGGGAGAAGAATGAGCATTTTTTTCACGACGCGAACCGGGCTGATATTACTTGAGGATAGGGAAATAAAAGAAACCATTGTGAAGCGTGAAAGTTTGTGCGAATCATCCGGAAGTATCTCAGAATTGAGTTCCAAAGAAGGCGAAATAGTTTTGATAGAGCGAGCGAAACTTGACACTTACATCTTTGGACTACCTGTGAATGAACTAATCCAACGTTGCCATCGGGTATTCTTTCGATTTAGGTCGACCACCTCTCTGTTCGTTTCATTTTGCCTCCAGAGAGTGAGGCGCTATTTTCACTGGAACGACAGCGCGCAGACTTGACAGGCGTCAAAGATCCGATGATAGTCATCCCCCTGTCTCATTTGGATTCGAAATTTCATAACCTCTCTCTCCCTCATCTTTTTACAGTCAGTGAGAGGTGGGAATATCTCTTATCTCGTTACGAATGGGAATGGTAAGAAAGGGATGACATTTCTGAATTCCCGTGTGATCCTGGTTACGTGAATGAAGGCAGCAGGGAAACATTTTGAGTGGCTAATTATCACATGGGCTTCCTGTTGGGTTTCGTGTTTTGAGAGTGGCAAGTTGTTTGGGCGACCAATGAAGCATGACCGCGACTCAGACCGATGCCAGCGAGGCAGAACGGTGGTTATGCAGATAGATAGACAGTAGATACAGATATTGTAGATCGTGCTTCACGGATGAGATACAATACGACTAACGAGCCGAACCATTGACACGAGCAAACTTACTTTCCATATAAGCTCGGATGTTCTTGCAGATAGCAAAAAATGCCTACGTACATGATTTAAATGTTATGAAGTCATCTGAATTTTCAGATACCAAATCAATCTTGGAAACCGCTGTTGGCACCGGGAAAGGAGCTGGCCTTTCTACCGTTACATATGAATACCGCATGCCATAGGGTTCAGGATTAGCCGAACTATACCCTCACCGATTAAGAAAAATATTCGAACTGATTTCTGTGCCTCGGTTTGGTAATGGGCCATGGGGGATATTAGTGATTTCTTTAAGTAATTTGTAATTATAGTTCTTCACCGTATTATTACAAGTAAAATACATGCATTAGAATCAAAATAAGTTATTGGGGACTTTGAAAAAATTAAACTATATTTTTTTCAAGGTGCATCATGAATTATCTCAAAATAATTCGCACATATCATTCGATTAATTATATTATTAAACAGATCACTATATTTACAGACAGGAATTATTCGCTTATAAAAGCATAGAGAACCAATTTTCAAAGTAAAATTTCAGGTATAGTAAAGAAAAAGAATGAATAAAAATACCTATGCTTTTTAAAATGCGTCCACTTTAACCATACAGAACTAAATTCAAGCAAAATGAGAGATGAGTGAGGTTTGACATTTATCGTTTTCCCTCCGATATGCAGCCTTTGACATAAACACAAGCGGTGGAAAGAAGTTAAACTGCAGCCATAAAATATGAGCAAAAGTCGATTATAAATCGTACCTAATTATAGAGCGTCCGAAGTTGGTTTAGTGAACGTGAAGAATTGGAGTGATAAACTATTTACGTGGCGATGAAACCCTTCCCATAGTTGAATGCACTCGAGCCAATATTCTGCAAGTCTGAGCGCATCTTTGCCGAAGATTTTCCCGTTCTATTATTAAGGTCATCAGCTGTCATCAAAAAGGAACAGCCTTACCCTTAAACGTTTTTTCTGCAAGGATAATCTCTTTCGTCACTCAGTCCAGAAATACCGCGGCGGAAACACTTTCCAGCCTTTGAGGAACACAGCCCAAGTTCCGAATACTTAAGTATTCTCCTTACAATAAAAAATTTCAAGACGATACTCTTCTCATTTCTCTATTTTTGGGGAAAAACTTAAGGTTGCGCAGGGAATTGATTATATTGAAGACAATTATTTTTCCAATGCACGTAGGGCGTCTCTGAACAAGTTACATTCACCACTTTGTGTAAGCACCATGAAAAAGATGGACGTTCTCTGTTTTTTTTCTGATTGCTCGTAATTAATTAAATTATAATACACATTTTTATTCAATCGCAATCCATTAATATCCCAATTTCCCCAAATTGATTTCATCAAAACTAGTAAAACCTTGACAAAAATTTAAAAATTTTTCAGAATCAACTCATTTAACTTTCAGTCTTTATTAGATAATTTTAGTCGAGTGATATACTTAGTAAGATACTTTCAGATGTCATACCGGCAATCATGTCAACGTTATACTTGAGAACGGAGTTTACCGTGGCGCAGACAAAACACTCTGCGCACGTCTCATAAATCACCCGCGAAATTACGAATCGAGGTTAAGTCCGTGAAGACAGGTTGAGGAGCCAAGAGGAGTCAAATTCGACAGCCACTTGTTCTATTTCTGACGCGTCGTTGACATAGCGGAGTGACTTCGTGGAATTCACGCTTGCTTTCGTTAGTCGAGTAGACGGCGGAGGGAATGACCCCAAAATAACCCCAAAACCTAAGTCGTGTGACGTTCAATTAATTCATCAAAACTCGCGGTTACACTCGAATGCAGATCTTTTTGATTCAATGCAGTTGCCAGAAATCTCTGTCACCATTGACGTCCAATTTTTCGGAATAATGAAAGAATTTCTTTAAAATTAATTAATTTAAAAACATTGGACTCTATTACTTTGGTATAGAAAATATTTTTTTGAAGTTAAAAGAAAAACGAACTCGAAATTTTTGCAAAACGAAGAAACCAATTGATAACGGATTGCATAATATTTTATCCCGATTTCTAGACTATCTTTTGTAATTGAAATTGTCGAATAATATACGTAAAACAAATGGGTATTTCTCAAGCATGTAATTCAGGCACTCCAGAGAACTTGAATAAAATTAGATGCGGTGAGTCAACCAGTTTTAATTAAGCGTTTAATTGCGAATAAACAAAGTCCTGGGATGACTCTAGCAAAGGGATTCCGTTTTGTATTACTTCATCTAAGTTTAGCTCGTGATGAACTGAGCCAAGAATTAAGTGTCATCCCTAACAATAAAAGGAATCTTGAGTTCATCTCTGAAAGACCTGCCCAAACATCTCTCGTGATTTACATAAGTAGAAACTCTTCTGTAGGCACTGGATGGTAAACAGGACCTACGGACAGAGATAGATCTTTCCTCTAGTGATTTTTTTAAAAGATCGGAATTGTCCAAAAATAATCTTCTGTTCAAGCAGAAATGTCGCTACGAAAATAGAAAACTACAATTCATTCATATGAATAATGGACATTTTTATGTTGGTAAAACTTATTTATGAGAATTTATCTGAAGACACTCGAATAACTAAAACAATAGCTTGTGCGACCACGAATAGTAGGATTATCACAAAAGGTAATCCACCAATTATAATTACCTACTCATGATTGCATACTCTTTCGTGTGTAATTCCTTTTGTTTACCCTACATTCTTGGCCCTTCTTCAGTCCTAGCTTAGGATGCCTTCATGCCATCCAAACACATTAACTTCCCCCCTTACCTAGTATACCTAGTACCTAGTAGTTCTCCCTTTTGCCATGGTTAAGGGTATTTATATCTATCAATATAATCCTCCAATTTTTTCTCCATTTCTAAATTTCACTCAGCAATTTCTCTTCTATATCCATTTTAAAAACTCAAATTTTCATAAGTTATACTTTGTAGATCTTTCCACATGTGGAAATTTGACATTAAAGTTAAACAGTGGGCATTAAAATGTAATCGAAATCATAAAAAGAGATTTGAATTGAGTCTATGGTAGTACACGGCTTAAATTTTAAGAATCCCACCGTTGTAAATAGATAGAATATATTTGGTAATTTTTCGCACGATTTTATCATTCATTGTAGGCCGCAGATTCTGCTTATGAACTTCCAGTTCATGTACCTTCCAGTTCATGTACCTTCCAGTACACGTCCCTTGAAAATTAAGTGTATACGTTGAACAATATACAATAAAGTGAAGCCAAAAATAACCGAGGATCTTTTTAATGTTGTTCATTTAAGTTGATTTTCCAATAAATAACGTTTGAATTATGTCAAGTAGAATATAAACTCTCATTATCATTATGGTAGTTACTAGAGTTAATTTTTGCCATAATAGTGAAAGCATCGGAAAGAGGTTTTTGTTCATAATATAGTTTACCATGATAGGTGTAAAGCACGTTGTATTGACGGGAATATATTTCGGAGAGAAAAAAACAACTATGTTGATTCCACTTAATTAACACAGACGTTTTTTTTTCTTTCCGTAATGGATAAGTTCCACAGAGTCTAGCCTGAAGCTACGAAAGGAATACATTTGTTTCTTCAGTATTGCAGAGAAGACCCATTCGTGCGAAAAAAAACTGAAGTGTTAATATGCGCCAAGGAAATGGTTGTTGTTTTACGAAGATTTGCCATAAATAGAGAAAAAATACTGAATAAATGCACGAGCATAAGAAAAAAGTGCGCCAAAACATTGGATTGTTGCATGGGGCTGAAATTGGCCATCATTAATCCTCAGAGGATTGTTTCGCATACAATTTTATTTATTGATTATTCATCGCTTCGTTAAAATTAAGGAATGTCCAACTATTTGTAGATAAACACTCGCATGACACGATAACTTGCCTTATACCAAACTAAAAATTTAATATGAAAGCTTTAAAGATGTAAGGATCCAAAGATTTTCTGGCTGCTTAGACATTTGGGACGGCATTGGAGGTGGAAGGCGTCTGGATTTGATAAAAATGTGGGCGTTAGTTCCAAGCGAAGTTTCAGCTTGAGAGACGACCCTGCAGCTGTGAGACCATCCATTAAGGATTCGCGAAGGACCGTCCTTGATAGAGAAGCACACGCAGAGTGCGACGATCTCGACGGGAGGATTCCAAGCTTCGAATGCTTGGTCTATCGAAAACTCAATTCATGAAATCTCCCATTTCTAGAATATAGCTATTGGAGCGACTATAGGTGGTTCTACTATTATTTTTCATATATATGGTTTAGACCATAAATATGAAACTACATGTTTCATTGATTTGGGCGAAAGACAAATGAACAAGGAAGATCTATTCATGCAAGGGGATAGGAGAAGATTTTTCGGAGAAATTCAAAGGAGTCAGGAAAGGTGAATGCGGAACATAAGAGTGACAATGAACTTTTGAAGACTGCTAGAGGAGAAATGTTGGACAGGCGAAGTAGAGGTAGGGAAAGAATAAGAATGCTGATTAAGGAATGAAGGGAGGCAGGAAGGTTTGTGGATTTTCCAGTCTGGCTCATTTTAATAGTGATTTTAGAGTACTTTTACTGTGGTGGATTAGTGAGGCTTATGAATTCAGCAGAACTTACGTATTGGATACCTATGAAAAACCTACTTTGATCGATAGGAATTAGTTTGGATATCAATAATAATTGCAAATGGGTTTACATTCTCTCCCCAGAATTTTTGAGCATAACTTGTTATTTTCCTACAAATAGAGTAAGGGCCTAGGATTTGGTTATTTTCATTATTATTCCCTCTCGTATTTGTAATGAACTACGGTTAAAATACGTGCACGTTTTTTTGTACATTACCTAATATATATTAAAATACATGTATGGACTATCCATGCATGCATGAATCTATGTGCATGACTGTTTCCCTAACTCTAGTCACCACACGGCATTGCGGCAGTTTTTGGGGTATCGTGTACATTTAGATGTAAATACCCTAAAAATCACAGAAACCTAAATCTCCATTGTTTCTGTCTCCCTTCATCGCGGCCAACATTCTTAATATTTTACTTCTTCTACCTTGATAATTCACAGAGAAATAAATGCGATAATTATGGAATGAAGGTTAACCACAGGAAAACAAATTTTAAAAAGATTAGCGAGAGGCAGGAAAGATAATTTAAATTTTAAAGTGGAAGGGAATAAACTAGGACAGGTGGATTATCTCATTTATTTGGTCAATATTTCAAAAGAAAAAAGGGCAGTGTAGTGATTATATTAGTAGTACGATTGCGTAAGCGACGGAGGAATTTGTAGAAAGAAGAAAATTGCTGATGTGTACACCGAGTAAAGTTACGAAGAAAAGATTAGTAAAGACTTGAAACATCGAGCGTAAAGCTTTATGGATGTGAGACTTGGCCTTTGAGGCATGAGGATGAGCGTAGAGTCGAGGCTTTTGAAATGTGAATGTGTCGGAGAATGGAGAAAATAAGTTGAGCAGGGAGGAAGAAAAACGATGAGGTTCTAAATAGGACGGGTGAAGAGAAGAAGTTGTTTGGGAAAATTCGAAAAACGCTGAACGAAGGGATGAAGGGAATATTGAAAGATAGTGCTATTTTGAAGGCAGTGATCTCAAGGAGTGCACTGAGAAAGTGAGGTAGAGGAAGTAAGTGAGTGAGAGTTAAGACAGCACGAATGAGGGCAGAAGTTACGAAGAAATGACAAATGAAATAATGAAGGGGGCCGAAATAGTAAGTTATTGTGATGCGTAGCAGTAAATAGTCCTTAGGGTGCATCCAAAACATTAAACTATGTAGAGACCCTTGATTGACCTCACTTACCCAATCCCTTAATTATTCTACCCTCTATAACCACGCTCTGCTTAGCTTTTCCCGCAAACCTCATTCTTTGCCTAGACTTTCCTTGTTTTATTGTTTTCTATTTTCACTGTCATTTACTTTGAGGATGTGTGTATGTGTAGGTGTATCCTTAATTTATATATGTATTGCATTTGCTAACATTAATATCTTCTTATAATGTATATATATATATATATATATATATATATATATATATATATATATATATATACACATACACACACACTTTTCTTTCTTTCTTTTTTGTTTTCGATGAGCAAATCTGTGCTAAATGAAAATGTCTGTCTATGTGTATTTATGTGTACGTATGAATGTAACTATAGGCTTAATGCCTAATATAATATGTATATGACGATGGGTTAAATAGAAGAAGGGACCATTAGGTCTCAATTTCTCCTAAATAAAGACCTCTATCTATCTATAACAGTATTTAAAATTACATTCCTACTCATTATGCAGGGAAAACTCAGAGGAAATGTTAAACACCGTAATATGAAGGGGAGAATGTTGGATAAACGAGGTAGAGGGAGGAAAAGTTGATCATGCCGGTTGGGATGAAGGGATGTATAAGTTGTTTCTTCCAGCTTTTCTTTCCTTATTACTAAGGATCGGCCCTGGTTGTCAGTCTCCTCCATTTGCTTCTGTCTGAGGGATCCTCTGGGACAGCACCGCACTCTCCGCTGTATCTTCTCACGCAATCCATTCATCTTCCTCATGGTTTCCATCACCCACTTCTTCCTGGGAGTTCCAACCTTTCTACTTCCTATCCTACACGTTCCAGTGATCACTGTTCAGCATGTCCGAGTCGTCTAAGTCTCTTCGCTTTCATTTTATCTTGGATTGGAGCCACGTTTAGGCTCCTTCACATTTTCTCATTTCGCATCTTATCTGAAACCACACATCAACCTCGGCATCATCGTTTCCTCCACGATAGTATTTTTTGGCGTGGAGCTTCCGTAGGGAATGTCTATTGTCTTCGTATAACGTGGATGGTGAAAATAATATAACAAATTCAATCACACTCTAATTAGTGGAATAACTTCATATTTTATAATAAACAAAACACTTATTGGTGATTTCCTTGAAAATTACCAGGAAGGATTTTTTTCCATAATATGGTCGTAACATATTCTATTACACTCTTGCTACCAATTTTGTTGTCTGTTACTTGTTACACTATGTTACCCTGTAGCAGTATTGCAAACTTTTGTTTCATGTGACCTCAGAGAAAACTCTCCACTTGGTTCATGCCGAAAAACTTCGTTTTTGGGCGTAATTTTCTCTTCGTTGTATTGTGCCACTTACCCAAAATAGATACATTTCAAGCAATGTGAGATGCCCTTGGTCCTTAAGGCAAATTTCTCCGTAGTTTTCGTCTCTCTTAATGAATTTTCAACGAGTGTGTTTCTCCTCTTTGATGCACTTATTTTGAGGACTGCCACAGTCTCAAGCTCACCCGAATGGCGCCGAACTATTATTATTATGAAATGTCATATGCTATGACTTGTATGTTCTGATATAGTAGTGTGAAGCCTGGACCTTTGAGAAGAGAGAGAGAGAGAAAGAAAAAGGATCGAGGCTATTGAAATGCTGGTGTGTGGAAAGGTTTTGTAAAGTTGAAGATGGGTGGACAGAATAGGGGATGATAAGAGAACACTTGTAAAGGCTATTCAGGAAAGAAAAAAACCGAATTGGATACGGAATGTGACAAGAGGCAAAGGGATATCTACTAGAAAAATCTGGCGGAAAAAATTATTTTTATCGGTATAAAATATAATGTGCAACAGCATGATAGAGATGTGAACATTTTTAAAGAATTATACACTGGTTGATTTAATATACAGTCGAGATTTGTTTGCAAAAGATGACCGGGAGGGGGGGTTGCATCGTGAACTGGACTACTTAGCAGGGCATATATGTAGACCTCGAAATATCAAGTCGCCTAGTAACAAGACATGACCGTTACCATAGTCGTCAAAGAGCTTAACGATATAATACTCCAGAAAGAAATATGTTATCGCAAATTCAAGAAAGGTTGCAGTGTACTCTAAATAATAAAACACAATGAATATATTTTAGTAGTAATTTAAATGACCTGTAAACAACGTAACTTCAAAAGCTATAGAGTGTTAAATAGTAAGAAATTATAAAAGATTGTCTTATAAAATAAAATGAAAAAAGTAACGAATTTGTTTGACCTCAAAGGGAAGCTTAATCTCAAGGACGATATCAAAATTTTGAACCATCGGTGATGGAGATTAAATTAAAATAAAAGGTTAGTTTATAAAACGCATGGCATAAAAATATTTGTTTTTTTTTATAAAAAACCTCTGGCATCCGTTTAATGAAATATTAATATTCATCATTTACTTATCAACTATGTAAATTCGATTTTTTATTTTAGTCGTAATGTTTCAATACACATTTCAAACTCTCGGTTAAGGGGTTCCTTAAATTTATTTCAAATATCAAACGTAGTTTATCATAAATCGTTATTTAATGTAAAGGAAAATATAACATGACTTTTTTCACTACTCGTAGTCCGACTACGTAGGTCTCCAATGCCCTTGAAATAAGATTAAAACACGTTTAAAGTATACAAATGTCAAAACATCGATGCAATTCGTTGCTAAGTCAAGTTATGAGAATACATTGAGGAGGAATCATGGGAGGAGCGCTCGGGAGTGGTTGTGAAATTTGGAATTGGAATAAGGTAAGGATAAAACAATCTATCGATAAATTATGACACGCGTGCTTTAAAAGCAGACAAACAACTTTCAAATCCTGATTGATAGTTACTTCTCGGCCGATTCACGCACATACCACGGTCGTTTCTTAGCAACACCAACAAACACACAGGGCGTGTCAGGGCAACACGTGGGTTTGGTTAGGGAGAGACCAATATAGTTTCGGAAATCCGTGAGGTCCATGGCCCAAAGGCGCTACGTTTTCTAATTATAAGCCTATGGAAAAATACGAGAAGACCGTCACTTCCACTTTATTTTCTAGAGCGCAGAATTTTGATTTCAGATATGAAGTGACTTGAGTCTAGCGAGACCTTGAAAAAACCTTCGTCACCATACAGAATAAGCAACACAGCCCACTGTCATTATAAGTTTTGTTGCATATCATGACATTGAGTTACTTCATTTTGCTTCTTAAAATCTAAAGTTAACCAGATATTTCGAATACGAGGAAATAGATGACCCACTGTACAGCCCGGAACTTGCGCCGAAACATAAGCAATTTCCCCGCTACATGAAGGGGTTTTTAGAAGGTCATCGGCTTCAAACCGATGAGGGAGGGTAAACAATGGTTAAATATTGGTTTTCTTCAATGATGGCTTACTTGAATGACGTAGGCATAAAAGGAATGAGTCCAGCGCTATGCTACCCGTTTCAAAATACAAGGAAACTATGCAGAAAAAAAGTATAAAGTGACAGAAAAGTGATAGAACAAAGGTTTTGACGATATTTTCTTAGTTTCGTATCTTATAAGGCATGAGCCTTACTCAATAATAGAACCCTCGTATATTCTTGGACAACGCTGGCGACCGGCAACATAACATACTTATTATTACAGAGAAGAATACAGGTATAAAAACAAATGAAAAAGAAAAACATTACACCCACACGGGACTCACTAACGTATTGTTATATAAATGTTTATGAATAAATAAATAAATAAATAAATAAATAAATAAATATATATATATATAACACTTATGTGAAAGTCTCATGGAAATGAAGAATAATGTATCTGAAGTTAAAGGTGGACAAAGACAAAAACACAGACAAAGGAATATATATTATAAGGAATATTATATATGTATATATATATATATATATACAGCGAACGAATACTCATTTATATAGAAACAGATATAAGGAAAAGGGATAGGAACGCACATTAAGGACGAACACGGGAGAGGTGGGGAAGGCGGAATCAAGCAGATCACGAATGCAAAAATATTCCTTTGTCGTCCTTTATGTGTGTTCCTATCCCTTTTCCTTATATATATATATATATATATATATATATATATATATATATATGTTTGTATGTATGTATATATAAACCATAAACACAGTAATAAACCCGAAAGTCCGTTTAGTTGGTGATGGTAGAGATCACCCAGTGCTAAGCCCTATACGGCGTGTGAAAATTCACACATCAGGGTAGGGGGGCCAGTTCCTTTCCCTGTGCCGGTTATGGTTTCTCAGGAAGACCTGGTACCGGCAAAATCACTTTAGCTTGGGTGGAGCTGCAGGTGCCCAGAGGGCCTTGCCCGGGAATCGAACCCCGGACCCTCCGGTCAGCAGCCCAACGCTCTACCCACGTATGTATATAAATATATAAATATATATATATATATATATATATACACACATACATATATGTACATAATAATATGCATATATATAAACATAAATGTGTGTGTCAATAAAAAACGAGCCTCCCTACCCCTGGGAATACCGTGACTGAACTCTACATGAACGCTTTGTAAAATGCATACTTTACAGGGGACGGTTGTGAGGATTCACTCTTTTCCCTTTCCATGACGTGGAGTACGTTCGTTCGTCTCCCTAAACTCGTTTCGCACGCCAAGTGAATAGACTAAAACGTTTGATGGGAGGTAGCAGACTTTAGCGAGACTTGGCATAACTTGCTAGGGGCCCATGGCTTAGAAGTGACACGCTTGACAGATTGAGAAGACAAAAAGCGGGAGAAAGTTTAATAAGGAACCAATTATAAGTTAATGACACCGCTGCGCCATGCCATTAAGAAACGGGTTCATATATCCTTAGGGCTTCTGGATACTTTGATACACTCAGGAACGTACGTTTTTTATAACAAGGGACAGTGCTAAACTAAGAGCCTCCTTCTTTCAAAAGTTAATCTTTGAACTCTTTCTCTCTCTCTCTCTCTCGACACTCGTTGCTTGAGCAACCGAGATACTAAAAATATCACGTCTTCTTTTCTTGCAAGATTCCTACGAAGTGTATTAGTATATAATATCAGTTAAATAAAATATTATTTTGAACCCTATGCTGATGAATATCAAAGATTTATTTGCTCTTTAAAGTAAAGATTAGACATATTTCCCATCTCGCCATTATACTATATACGTGCAATACGTATATTATATGTGTACACGTAAAATAGACATGTTACCATTATTCCCCATGAATTGATTATTACAGTATTACTCTAATACTTGTATGCATATGATTCTGATAATATTCAGTAACGTAAAAAGTTACACTCTTAAAACAGCCATTCATGATGTGGATTTTACGTTCATAGTTTAGTTACCTTCGAGAAGTTATTAAAGGTTATGATGAAAACAGCACATTTTAACTTCCTGACCAATAGTTTCACACGTACGTATGTTTATATATATATATATATATATATATATATATATATATATATATATATATATATATATATATAAACACACAAACGTTCAAACACGATAACCCGCCATACGTATGCTGATAAATTAAGCATTGGCCATATGATTTATTTACTATGTGTTCCAGTTTTTGTCTTTTACATTGCACATTATGCATAGTGCAAACAGTTTTACTAAAATAATGGTGCGTGAGGATACTGGGTAATACAACTCAGTAACAATTCATTCCATTGACGCTCATGGCGTTATCAGGCGTCACCTTTTGGAACTGCATTGGAAAAATAAATCGATTATCTTTTAATTATCCACCCAATAATTTTTAAAATTAGGATTTCAGCTAAATGTAACATTGTGACTGAATTAGTATTTAGAATGAATCATTAAAAGTTTATGTATGAAGTATAAAGTATATATATTTATTTGTGATATTGCACTGACTTTGAATAGGAAATAGAAATTTCAGCAACTCTATGTTACTGAGTATTAGAGAAATAAAAATCTATTTAACTGGAAGGCTGCGGTTTTTTCGCCTACACATAGCGGTCCAACAGTAGACTCAGTGGTTGAACATCATTGCTTTTGATCAATTAAGCGGGGAAATATTTAGTTACAACATTCTGTGGTGGTGTCATGCTCCTGATATGTCCTATCCATAAGCAAAAAATTTCTCCGTATTCATTTATGCATGACAATTCTCTTGTTTGAATTGACAGATATAAACCGAATCTCGAAAGGAAGATGGCGTTCATGGGAAAAGGACCGAAGCCGTATCCGGGCAGTCAGATTTACCCGTCGCCCATATCGAAGCCCACTCCGCAGCAGAAGCAGCCCCTTAAGCTTCCTACCGGAGTGGTACACCGTCAGTTCAACTCTCCGCTGAATCTGTACTCAACAGAAACAGTTACCGAGACGCTGAATAAGCAGGCGCAGGTCCTTGCCAACGGCGCAATTGGGTGAGTAGAATAAATTGCTTCAAGCATGATAAACATTTATTAAAGACACCGTCATTTCTATTCAGTATCTCTACCAATGAATAAATGCCATCGAAAATATATTGAATGATCAGAAAAAAATGTAATCCATGTAAGTGTTCATATTATATGCACCTTTGAAACATTGAATAATTATGTGAAAATGTAATGGCTAGGGTGTTAGTAGAGGTGAAATAAAATTAATGGAGGTGGAATGGTTATTTACTATAAATGATCCCAGACCAGGAAGAGTAACAGTGAGGCCTGGTCATACATTTTGGAACAATTAAGATTGGGCTTCCATAATATACTCGTTATAAAACACATAGTTGAAAATTTAAGCTCAATTTTTCAAATAATTGATGCACGGTTGGAATAAATGTTTTAAAATACAAATTTATTACTATTATTATCGTTAATCTACCAGTAGAGGTAGATATTGAATGGGCACATGGTACTAGACGGTACAGTATTAACTTCCTTTTATCTCCTAACAAACACAACCCAACATCCTACTCGACAATAAGCCCATTGTCAATTACGTATACTTCCTTTTTCCCTTCATTCCATTCAACACCCTATCCTATCCTACCCCTCCCCCAGTTGCGTAACATTCTCCCTTCTATCACAATCTTTAATACCCCATTGCCAATCAGAATGCTCTGCATCCATCTTTCCTCCCTCCTTAGGATTTCTTCCAACAATTCCCCCTCCTCGCTCAACATACCGAGCACTTTCTCATATTATTTCTTTTTATCCACTTAACTTTCTACATATTTCTCCACACCTACATTTCAAAAGCCTCCGATCTACTTCTATCATCCTTCTTGAGTGACCACGTTTCCGCGCCGTACATATCTACGCTCGATATCAAAGTTATGACAAGCCTTTTCTTAACATCCTTAATCAAAGTCCTTTCCATCAATTCCCAACTTCTTGTGAAAGCTACTTTGCCTAACGCAATACTTATACCCCTACTACTTTGATCATTTTGGTCAAAACACATCTGAGATACGCAAACTATTCCACCTGCTCTAGTCTTTGCCCTCCTATTTTAATGCTATACTAAGCCTTTCTCTTTCTGGAAAATGGCATAACCTTTGTTTTGTTTATATTGATTCTTATCCCATATCTATCGCACCGAATTTCATATGCACTCAGTAATGCTTGCAACCCCTTGACTGAGTGACAAACTAAAACTTGGTCATTAGCAAGCCTAACTGATTTTATGAATTCCTCCGCGACCATGCATTACTCCCCTCGCTAGCACTGCCCATTCGAACTCTCTGTTTCCCACTCGCACCCGAGCAGTCTGAGACATGTACAGGTTACGGATTAGCCTTATATCTATCCAATCTATTCCTAATTTCCGCAATACATTACTTAGTTTTTCGAATTCTCTCTGTCAAACGCCTTTTCGAAATCTACGAAACAAGCAAATAAGTCCTAATTGTATTCTATGTTCCTCTCGATTAGTGATCTCATTACTGCAACTTCATTAAGAGTGCCTCTCCCCTTCCTAAACACAAATAATTATTTGCTCTACTCTCCATCCTCTTGTTGGTGATCCGTGATCACCTGAGAACCACTTACGCTGCGCGTGAAATCAAACTTATTGTTCTGTAGTTTTCATATGATGGAAAATTTATCTTTTTTGGAATAGGAACGAACACTAATTTCACAAAGTGTTCTGCTCTCATTCCTCCCTCATAAGTACTAAGAATTAGTCCATAAAAACTTCCTCCAACCTTTTCTTAAGCCTTTAATTAGTTACTCCGAAATGTTGTATACCCCTACGGCTTTATTTGATTTCATCTCCCTTAATGCCCTTTCTTTCTCGCAATCGAGTAAGCCTGGACCTAAGCTGTCGTTGTTTACGCCATATTCTATGTATATCTATGGATAACCTTGCTGGGCTAATTTATTTACAATAAAGTTAGTATTACAGTAGAAAAGTGTTTACAAAGGGGCGAAGTTGATGACACACAATCTAAGAAAATATGTGAAGAAAATACTGATGAACACTTTAGTATGGAGCGTAGTTTTTTAACAATGGCCATTGAGGGGATAGGATGGACGTAGATTTTAGAATGGGGTTGTGGAGAAGAAAGGAGAAAGAAAAATGGATAGAAAAGGAAAAGAAAGCCAAGTTCTAGGCATTATAAGGGAAGAGAGGCATTTACTGGGAGAAATACATGGAAGGCAGGACAAATGGATGCGTGAGATACTGAAAGGTCAATGGGACACTGATGACAGCGGAGGGAAGGAAAGCAAGGAAGAGGGCGGAAAAGAATATGCATTAAGGATAAAATGAATAGAGGTAGAAATTATCCAGGATTAGACAATGAGCTATTGTAATATGTAACAGGGGACTTGTGGATATTTTGTATCATGTTTGCTGGGAATACCGTAGTGTTAAGTGCATGGGTCCACCAGAAATCTACCCTAAACCGATAGACTATTATCATTATTCGTATTCTATCGGAAATCTCCAGTTCTTTGCATGAGTAATCCTAAAAATCATTTTTATCATTCTTCTCTCCATATATTGCCAAAACTGAGGAGCTCCCAGGACCTTTCTCGGCTATGGGAGTTTGTTCCATTTCCATATACCTATATCAATACGAATATATTTTCACGGATTATTTGCGGCCAGTTTTTGTATTCAATTAGGTATGTATATAGGTTATATATGTGTATAGATTATGTGTATATTTATAAAATATACGTGTCCTGAAGGTATGTAGCCATGGAATATTTTGAGAAAAATATCATACCTAGAACAATGAGGCCTTAAAAGTACTGAGGCCTTCGAAGTATTCCCCTTAGGATCTCACACACTTATCCCAGCATCTCTTCCCCTTTTCAAAACAATCGGCAAAGTCCTTTTTTCGGAATGCTCATCAGCTGTCTCGTCGTATACCCTTTTATCTCATCAACCGACTGTTGGGAAGACTAGGCTTTTGCTTCAGGGCCGTTGCCGTAGACCGATGACTCCAGTTAGCCTTTTTTAGAAAACCTGGGTCATCGTTTGCGGCTGAGAGCAAGTTCCCTGCAACTTCAGCACAAAATTGACGTTAACGAGATAAAAGTGAATGATTATATGTATGTGTGTGTATATATATATATATATATATATATATATATATATATATATATATATATATATATATATATATATACACACACATGCACATACATTTTCCACTTTATTTTTCCCATAAGCAGCTGCTAGTAACCGGGTCCATGGTGTACCTTTCAATTAACTTACCTTGATATAAAGAAGTTTGTGAAGTTTGTGTTTCTCTCAAACGAAGTGTGTGGTGCCATGGCTCACTCGTGATGACCAACGTCATAATTTCCACTTC
This sequence comes from Hetaerina americana, assembly GCF_022747635.1. Classification (NCBI taxonomy): domain Eukaryota; kingdom Metazoa; phylum Arthropoda; class Insecta; order Odonata; family Calopterygidae; genus Hetaerina; species Hetaerina americana. The sequence continues at coordinate 28,556,772 of NW_027286181.1, forward strand.
TCATTCTGCCGCCAAAATGAATGGGTGCGCAAATTAAACTTGACCCTAGCTTGGAAAATCTATTTTCGTCACTGGAAGTCCATTAAGAGTTAAGGAGAACTAATATAATTTTCTATAATGTCACGTCAATTTTCCTACACTTTCCAGTTCAAAAAGGTATGCATCACCGAACTTATTATTTTGAAAATGAACTTTACCGAATGTGACTGAAAAACGGAATTGGAGACAAGGCATGCGTAAGGATGTAGTAGCTGGCAAGTGCTGGCGGAAGGGAAGTGAATTTGTATCCTCCGGTTTGAAAGCATTAGGATGAAATATATTTGGCCCTTTTAAAGAATTTTGATTGCTCTTTTTATCACTTCATGTGATAATTTATGTCTGTGGTCCCTGTAAATTTACAGTGAACATTTTCAGAGTAATAATCACGTGCACTTTCTCATTATTTCTGATTGTACGATTCTCACTGGGATATAAATTCTTCATTCGTGTGATTTGGCAGGAGGAAAAATTGAAGGAAATCTGATCAAATTCGGACACATTATTTTTTGTTACTCCAGCAGTCTGGGATTATCTATTTCAACTGTATTTCCTCTATGGTGAGGGAAGAAAAAAAATGGAAAACCGCTCTTGAAAACTGAAGACCTAGAGTTACAGTCATCCTTGAGCCACAAGCGTACACATCTTGGACAGCCAATGTAAAGTTACGAAATGGTTTCCGTCGTATGACGCGAAGAGATCCTCACGTGACAGCAGATATGTGTCATGTTTTGGTTCGGAATATGATCCGAAGGGATGTGATCAAAGGTCAAGAAAGCATTGAAACTTAAGAAGGTTAGCCCCTGGAATCTGCGTAGATATGTCCGCGCAGGTTAATGGCTATACTCCAGAACTTATTGCTCAAGATAGAACCACCCACCGCTATTTACGCTACTGACTCAAGCAATGACGCGGCGACGAGTTTTTCTGTACATTTTTCTCTTTAGCGAAATAACAAAAAATTGAAGGTAGGCTCGTATTTTTTTCAAAACAAACAGGTCAAATAGTATAAAAAAATTTTTCTCATTAAAGTTTTTTTCAAAAATAACAGTTTAGTGGAATAGAAAAAAGAATCAACTAGAAATACCTTCTCCGTTGTTCCCGGAGGGTAAATCAAGGAAGATTAGAATGATATATTTTAAAAGTAAATTTTTTAAATACTAAAGACATATTATATTATTATTAAGTAGTCTACCGGTTAAGGTAGGTTTTGCATGGAAAAAACTACCAAATAAATATTTTGTGACGCCTAACATGACACAATCTAGCAACCTACTCCACATGAAATCCTTCTTCATCTCTGTGTACTTCCTTCCTCCCTTCATCCCGTCCAACATCCCTATCCTGTTCCTGCTCTTTCCTCGTTTGCCTAATATTTTCCCCTCTATTACAGTTTTCAACATCCCACTTACGATCAATATGCCCTTCATCCATTTTTCCTGCCTCCTTAGCATTTCTCCCATCAAACCCAACTCTTCGCCCACCATACCAAGTACTTCCTCATTTGTTTTCTTCTCTATCCATTTCACCTTCTCCATTCTTCTCCAGACCCACATTTCAAAAGCCTCCAATCTACTTCTATCTTCCTGCTTCAGTGACCACGTTTCCGCGCCGTACATAATTACGCTTCATATCAAAGTTTTAACGAGCTTTTTCTGAATATCCATCCCTGAAGTCCTGCCCGTCGAAACGTCAAGCATCCGAGAGTGACCATTCTGTGTGTGTTTCGATGCTAGAGTTTAAAACCAATTTTTACATAACTTTGTGCTTTATATATATATATATACATATATATATATATATATATATATATATATATATATATATATATATATATATTATATATATATATATATATTTAAAAAACAGATTTAGATTTTTAGAATATAGAAACACAAAGAAAGGACACTCACAATTAGTTATTTTACGTTTCGACAGCACGGCTGTCGTCTTCAGAAATCAGAGTCGTCTCTGTGATTCTGAAGACGACAGCCGTGCTGTCGAAACGTAAAATAACTAATTGTGAGTGTCCTTTCTTTGTGTTTCTATATTCTAAAAATCTAAATCTGTTTTTTTAAATATTTGTGCGTCGCTGAAGAGCGTTCTATTTCGAAGATATTATATATATATATATATATATATATATATATATATATATATATACACACATACATATTTATATGTATACATATATGAGTGTACATATATATACATATATGCATTTATTGTGTGTGTGTATATATATATATGTATCTAAATCTGCATAATACCCCGCAAGCCGCCGCTGGGGCGTGTGGCGGGGGGTGTTAGGTCACGTATATTGTGACCTAACACCCCCCGGTATTTGTGAAACCAATAAAGGCTTACCTTTCCACATTTTTATTTCTTACACTTATTTACTTCGAAAATATTATTACGGGTCTGTCCCATTTTTACCTTTCTTTCTTTGCTACGAGAGAAGTTAATAATCCCGTAATTAAAAAGTGACCGTATTTTTAAGCTATCTAAAATATCAAAAAGGGTACATTTTGAATAATTAAAGGAAGAGAGCGTTATTATACGCCTTCTCTGGGAAAAATACATTAATTTACCGTGCTACTACATGTTAAAATTCTTCAAAACACCCGCTACGTGCATCTATACACTTGCGGAGACGTATCTGTTACGCCTGGAAGGCACCCTGAAACTCCTCATCGGGAATGTCTCTCAGGAACGTTGTAATATCCTTTTGGATGTCTTCTGCGGTCTCCCTATGCTTTCCTTTCAGGTCTCTGTTTAGTCGGCGTCGGGGAAACAAAACAATGTCGCACGAAGCCAAGTCGGGACTGTAAGGGGGCTGGAGGACTGCGGTGCTCCGGGCCAGAAAGTTGGTAACGATGAAGGACGTGTGGCTAGGGCATGTGGCGGGTGACTGCGCGCTTCATCGCGCCGTTTTGCAATGTCGAAAGACACACTTCACTCGGAGGCTCGTATTTCCTCTCAGACTGCTCAGAGCAAACTGGCGACCAACTGCGTTGGAAGTGTAGACCCCCCACCATTTTTTCCGACCGGTTTTACCTCGCTGCCATGGATAGTGACGTCACAATAAAATTATGGGTATTACTTTAATAATGGATCATGTATGCTTGAAAATATTTTTAAAAAATCACATAATAAGCTGTAATTTTGGCTCATTATTTCAAAAATAACCTAAACTCATATTTTTTTGGAGGCCAAAAACTAGAGCAGTCACAACAATTTTCCTATCTTGGATGACTTTTGGACCAAGATGGTCCAAGTGTTAGGGATATAAGAAAATAATTGCTTTAGAAAAAGCTGCTTTCACAAGGAGGAGAGAATCGATGAAGGGGATGGTGAGTAAGAATGTTAAGAAAATTTTAGTGGAAACTTTGATGCGGATCGTGGTTTTGGACGGAAACTTGGCCGTTGAAGCAATACGATCAGAGGCTTTTGTTAAATGCGAGTGTGGAGGATGGAAAAAGTAAAACGGGCGGAAAGGAAAACAAATAAAGACACAGTGGAGGAAGAGAAAGGATTATTAGCAGAGATCCTAAGGATTCAGGGAAGGTGGATGCAGAGCATTTTTATGGTTGATAGATTGTTCAAAACTGTCATACATAGAGGTTAGGACGCTAGGCTCGAGAGGCAGGGGTAGGAAAATGGAAGGTATGTTTGACAGTACGAAGGACGAAAGAATATAAGAGGATTGAAGAAGGGTTTGTTTTAGAGTGGGTTGTCAGGTCGTGTCTTGTTAAATGAGGCTATGACATGTAGATGTGTTAAGTAATTGTCCATCCAAAACCTACCTTAAACGGTAGACTATGAAATAATGATTATTCATATTCTCGATCTGGAAATTTCTATAACCCCGCGGTTTCACGGAAATAATATAAAATAGATATTGTTCTATGACTCATGAAATTGCCGCGTATTTCTCGGTAAATTTACATTATCAAAATGGGTACTATATCAAAAATATATGCATTGAGGAATCTATTTGATTTACATCTTTGAAATGTTCTGTGTTGGAACTACTTCCCCGGAAGACTATTTCATCGTATTGTATCTGAAAGCTATAAATGCGTGTGATTAAGAATCGTACGCCTTAGGTGGTCCTGCAATTTGATGAGTTTTACCTACCTTAAAACCCACCTCAAAATCACTGGAAATCTTTGCTTCTTGAACGTGAAGAAAACAGATAGTTTGTGATGTGCCTCGCAAAGAGTTTTGTATTCTACTTGCTGGCGATATACCTACACTCATTAAGATGCTCTTCATTTTTACTATCTCAAGAAAACCTCTAAGTAAGCGGACCGAACACAACGGCTAATTTCGGCAATAAAAATGCATTTAACATTACCGCACGTCTTCACAAATATTTACTTCATAAACGGAAGAATACTCGATAAAAATCTTGGTGCCACCTTTTTCATTTCCGGATATACTTCCTTTGTTGTTGGAGAAGGTATAGGAACACGCCTGGGAGAAGCTGCATGAAATTCCCTCTGAAACATTTCGGTGCTTAAGGACTATTAAATTTTACACATAGATGAAAACGATTCCGGCATTTATAAAACTGTGATGATATTTATACCTTAAGTTTGGCTTTGAGCTCTTGCGTTCTTAAAATACAATTTTCATTCACCGCACGTTTTTCGAAAACCTACTGGGAAGTTATCAGTTTCGGTTTGACGCATATGAATTCAAATGTATTTATGCCAACCGCACTTCTACCTCGAGATCTCTAGTCACGATGGCCTGATCACTTTATATTAATAAGATACAAGTACCTTTAACAATGAGTTCTCAGTGGCGACCTTCAATCTAAGTCTTACAAAAATTCTACTTCTTGCGAATTTTGAATATGGTTTGGATGCGAACGAGAGTTACACAGTCCTCGTTATCCGTTGATGATATTCTATTCTCCACGTCATCAACCAGTTGGAGCAGAAGATTAGCCATGCACTGTATTCATCCTCGCTTTAACCCGTTTGTCTATAGTAATTCCATCTTTATGGTGACGAGTGCATTACTGGGTAGTTGGGACTTCGTTATTGATGATATAACTCTTTTCTCGCTTGAACTAGAGCTTAAAGTTTAGTTTACCTTAAGCTCAAGTCTACTTTGTTTTATTGTTCCAGCATGGTTAGATATTATAAATTCGGGTCCTAGTGTAACAAATCTTAAAATATAAATGCAAGTCCTTAAAAGTTTATACCTTAACTAGAGGAAATGCAATTAGAAGTAGGTGTCATTTTTCAAGCAATGGCCTTATGGTAGATGAAGATAGAGACTGACTCAGTTATTTCAAATTCTACCACGAATGTTTCCAAAAAAAGTATGTGATTATGAAAATATTTATCCATCACGTCTTCACGCCGGAGGAATCTAAATGTTCCACGATCACCTTGTTTCGAGCCTGCTGCGAAAATCCCAGGGCCATCACAAACAGGGAAAGGAGCGATACGCCACCCAATCCTGCCCGGCCATTTTGAGCGCAAAAGCACAGGAGGGATTCCACGGTGTGGGGGGGGGGGGAGGAATAAGGATGCAGTTTCGCGCGTGGGCGTGCGTGTAAGAATAGAGAAAGAAAAAGGAGGGGAGATCCGAGGAGAAGCCGGACGGGCAGAGAATGATGCCCTGAGGCACCCCGCTGTGGGGGGGAAGAAGATGGGCGATTTCCCCTCTCTCCCCACATCCCACGGAGAGGAGGTGGAGCGGAGGTCGACGCCTGATGAAGGGAGAGGAGGAGGTTGAAAATAGGGGGAGTAGAAAGAGGGGGGTTCCCCCCCCCCGCATACTTTACCCCTTCCACTGACTCCCCTTGCCCACGCGAGTCCTTGCCGTGACACGACTATTTAAGAAGATTTTTATTTCTTCGCTCCCCACCACCACTTTTTGACGCAGATTTAACCGTCCCGCCACCACCCCCCCTCGCCCCCGCTCCCCGGCACCTGCTCGGGGTAGGGGGTGTTTGTCTTGCCTCGGGAATAAGGAATTGCTGGGGGAGAGGAAGAGTAGAAGGGGCATTAGGAGTGGGGTGAGAGAGGAATGGGAGTTCAAGATAGGGGGAGAGAGGGTGGGTGAGGGGAGGGGTGTAGACGGGAGAGGGCAGGGAAAGGTTGGGGTGGGTCGAACTGCGGGGAACAGCCCCCCGTAACCCACAAACAGTTGTTACGACAAGGTGTCGTTCCCAAATCCCACCTTACCCCTTCACCCCGGTGCGAAATGCGTTTTCACATCTCGAATAAAACGTCCCGCGCGTATTTTTGGATCCGACCCGAATCTTTTAGTCAAAAGAGTAAATGACGATCGTGTGTGTGACAAAATTTCTTCTTATTCAGTTGAGTGGCACCAAAGTTTTGGATCATGTATATAAAATTCGGGAAAGAGGTGCCAGAACTAGCAGACTCGAGGACTCATTCTCCCTACGGACAATACGGGATAGCAACTGCAGGGTTATGGATAGCAAAAATTCCACTTGCCACCCTCAGCGTCTAGGGAATAATTAGTTCTACGCAATTGTTTGCACTTTCACTAACCTCGTGCGTTTTGTTGTCAAAACCCTTACTTTCCGCATGACCTCATTAGAATGCCTTTAAATTATGTAGCGCTCTTTACAGTATTGCTTGCTCTGCCTTTTCTCTTTTTAAGGATCCCCTTTCATCCCTCGTTTCTCTCCGTGGGGGGACCCTCCTGCTACCTGCAGCGTTGGGTCACATTCCCCACCTGTGTCCTTGGGGAAGAGACCGTTTTATGTTGCGTGTTCATGTGGTAGTGGAATTCCACCTTCTTAATTTTCAAATTGCACGCTATTGGATAAATTTCATACTGTATCCTAAGGTGTAATTATTTGTTAAATGATAGTACATGTATTTTCATGTGTGTAGAATGAAAGGATTTCTGCATGAATGTATATGCCACTGTGGGTATAGTTTTGCATTTATGTGTTCACTTTGCATGTGGTTTTCTTCCTTTTCACGGGTGGTGACCTAACACACCCCGCCACACGCCCTTGCGGCGGCTTGCGGGGTATTATATAGATGTAGATGAAAGTTTCTGAAATAAGGTTTCTCTTTCTACAAATATGCAATTTTGCCACCAATCCGCACAATGTAGCAATCCGCTTTACAGTTGAAAGGGCGGATTTCCGACAAGAAAATCCTTTAATCCTTACATACGAGGGTCATCCGGAAAGTAGTACCCGTTCGTGAATTAAAGACACAAAAGTAAATATTAACAAACATAAAAAATTTTATTTGAAAGAGGATACTTTAAACTACTTCTCAACATAATCTCCAAGCAAATTAAGGCATTTGTCATAACGTGTGACAAGTTTCTGTATTCCTGCTGCATAGTCCTTCGCCGCCAGCTCATTGAGATACGCGAGGGACCCATCTTGCACAAATTTTTGCATAATGCAGATGGTGTTTAACAATTTCATGAACAATTGTTCGAGAAACATTGGGAAAATGCTCACAGATGTCATCAATTGTGACGCGCCGATCGTTCCTCACGAATTCGTCAACTGAGCTCACCAGTTGGTCTGTAATGACAGACGGTCTCTCCGAACGCTCATCGTCGTGTGTGTTCCCCCTCCCCATGTTGAAGTTGCGACACCACCGCCGAACAGACGACTCGTCCATTACATTGTCTCCATACACCTCCTTTAATTGGCGATGAATATCACATGGGCGAACGTTTCTTGCATTGAGGAATTTAATCACTGCCCTCACTTCACAACTGGCGGCGTTCTCAATTTTTTTAAACATTGTAAACAATCACAGAAACAACACAGGCAATGCTAGCGTCACGCAACTTGGCTCAGAGAAGGCAGACAAGCCACTGAAGCTATCTGACCTCGTCCAGCGGCTACTCGCGTCGTCAGCACTTCATGCGGCACGAACGGGTACTACTTTCCGGATGACCCTCGTATTAAAACTCGATCGAAAATTTACACTTCAACGAAATAAATTTCCTTCTTTATTGACTTTTCACCTCGTGGAAGTTATCGGTTTCCCATGTTACCAGTTGTCAAAAATTAACCAACTCTCCTTCTAAATGTCTAGATAACAATGATGAAATAAGACACTTTGCTTTTCCACAGAGAGTGTTTTATTTAGACCTAGGTTTCGTCATAGCGTAATAATATCTTCAGGTGACCTGAAGATTTTACACTGTAACGAACTCAAGATCGTAATTAAAAAAATCTATGTGGAAAAGCAAAGGGTCTTCTTTCATCATGATGGATATCTACCATATTACGCCTGAAAATGTGTCCATATAACGAGGTAAATTCTTTCCTACGCGAGTACCTACGCAAATATAGTAAGTCAACGGGAACGCGTCATTATTAAATATCACGCGTTATGTCAAGTAAATTAAGAATCTAAACTGGAATAGGTCACACAAGTTTACTTTCTACCGTAAGGCAAATAGAAATCCCATTTTACATCTCCATAATAAGCATACGGATGAAATAAGAGTAAATAAAACTGTCACGCTCATATAAGCGCTCATTTTTTACTCTCTCGATTCAAATGAATAGCATCTAGAATGAAGGAATACCAAATAACCATTCTCTTTCGCATATAACATTGTATTGGAAATGTTACGATTCTGAACTCAAATGGAGACTATTTTTGAGTTAATAAAGTTTCATAGAGCTGAGGAAATGAAGAGAAAACTGGAATTAATCACGCCCCTGTTATTGAGGAATGCAAAAGGGATCCACGATCAGTTTTGGCACTTGATCCGAAGGACGTCACGAGTGCATCAAGTAAAAGAGAATATCCAAAATAGCTCTCAGCTAAGGATCCTTGGACGGAATGATGATTCTGCATAACGCGCGCATATTATCCCTATCATACGATAAATAAAGAATATTCTATCGTTGTTTTTCAAATTTTACATTCTATGACCCACAACAAGAGGGAGTGCAACATAGAGAGGACGACGTTAGGCAATAATGGAAGAGAGAGTAGAAGAATTGACATGATACACGGAATGAAGGGAGGGAATAAGTATGCGAAATTTAATAAGGGTTTTTTGCAGTGTGGGGTTTCAGGTTGTCTTTGGCGAGGCTAAGAAACTTAGCGGTGTTTGCGTCCATCCAAAACTTACCTAACAGATTGACTATTAAATAATATTAAACCAAAATCGGGCGACTTATATGGCTGTCACGAATGATTGGATCAAGGTCGCAAGATCCAGGATCGTCCCCTGATCTAAGGGGAAACAGCGCCAAAGAGAGAGCAAAAACGCGAAAAAAAGATTCATTATCTCAATTCAGGCAACCTTACGTTCGCTGTGTGGACCATTTAAATACTGCGTTTAAGGAATTGTATTGTAATACAACGCTCCTTAAACCTGATATACACCCTGGAACCTTTTTAGAGTTTAAAAAACTTCTTAGATGGAATATTGAAATGATGAGATCCTAACAACGGGCTTTATTAACTCCAAGAGAGCATTAGGGTCATCCCCACACATCGGTGGCATAGAGGCTGATGGCGGCCATTTGGGCGAAAGCAAGCGGAAAGGAGGATTGGGATGGTGCGGTGGCTAACGAACTCGCTTCCCACCCAAAGGGCCCGGGTTCAAATCCCTGAGGAGGCAGATATTATTTAAAGGTATCCCGATCCCTACTTGAGGGGCTTTAAGGAGGAAGGACCTTTGGGTGAGTACGCTGTCCGTTGGATGGGACATTAAACTGCCCTTGGGCCCCTTGGTGCCTTTCGTTAAGAGGAGGCAAATGCCGAGGCCGGATTTCCCTCCGCTCTTCATCCTTTCCTGTCAATACCTAATGGCGCAAAGGACCTCAGCTGTCGGTCGCCTCCCCTAAATACTACTACTGCAAGCGAAAATTCTAGCAGGTATGATATGGAATTTTTAATATCACACTTCATTCCTGGTAACTTGGCTAAGTTTCTTGGCCACATAAAAGTGCTAATATTTTCGTACTGTAGTCAACAGGAGCTGATAGCCAATTTGACCAATTACGTTAACTTCTGCGCACGTTAAGTGAATCTCATCTGTCGATAAAAAATCTCCAATTTTAGCTTAATGATATTCATTTTTGTCAGTAGCAAATTTCATGATCCGTTAATACCATAAAATTAGTCAATGAACCTAGGCGACCTAATTTTTTTTAAAATTATCCATAAAGGTTGGTATTTCCCCGAAATATTGATAGATATATTTCTCTCGGGTCTTTTACGAGGTTTGTCTCATCATTTACGACAGCGTGTTGACAACCGACGCGCTCATAATCATCAAGGCTTCGGAATGAGAGCCATGAGAAATAATTCATGAGACTTGACGAAGATGAGCGAGTCAGTCGTTGAAAAGTCGGCAAAAATGAAAAATCTCATTCGGCGTAAAATCTGAGAGGAATATTTTAGCCATAAATACTCAATTGAGTGCCAAATTTGAATACTGCTCTGTCGCAGATAATATACAATAGTCTCACGAATGTCTCAGTATTAAGTACTCGCTAACATAGAAAGTCACAGAAAGATAAAAATAAATAAAATATAAGAAAACGGCCTTTATGTTCCGATTATACCTCGTACCTATTGTAGATTTCACGTAAAATTTATATCATTCGATGCAATATGTTTCATCACAGGACCATTTGATGCCGGATTTAGAACGGGAATTGAGTTGGAATGCGGTCAAGTACGAGTAGGGGAAAAGAGAAGATACAAATTTTTATTCCTAAAGTAGATGAAAATTAAAGTAAATGATTCAAGTTTAAAAGTCTCACGGAAAATCTACTGCATTTGGGTAATCTGCTCCCCCACTAAACCTGCCCACCTTTGGTTTCCGATGTCGACTTTCGACCAATATAAATCACTGAGAAGAGAAGGCGCTTAGCGGTTTTCACCCTAAAATATCCAAAATGCAAAATCTATTGAATTTTTTTATGAGTGAGAAATGTCAGGCAGCTTCCAGTAGTGGAAAATTAATTCTTTTGATGAAAGTACGAATATACTGCACCAGTAGCGGGAGCGACGATTTTGCGGAGATTGTCATCTGCATTCACCAACAGGCAAACGACTACTGAATCAAACTATATCGGCTTCGGGAACAATCAATAGATAGCGCTGCATGCATACAACTTGGTACCGACCCGCCAACATTTAAATATAAGAAAACGGCTCTCTACTTTCCGAATATGCCTCGTATTAAAATTATAGATCCCACGAAAATTATCTGTTTCGGTACAACAACATTTTATCAAGGGAATCATCTTATTGTACCAAGTACTACATAAATAGCCCAGGAAACGCTGTAAGCAATAAATAATTTGCGCGAATCCCACGAAGTTTTTATTCATCCTTCAAAATGAGATTTCATTAAGTTGAACGGGGAACAACAGACTCTGTTTAGTTTTTTATTTAAAAGAATGAATATTTTCCACAGGGTCACATATTTTCTTTGGGTTCAAATTAATTTCAGAGCATCCTGACAGCGAATTCTTATTTTATTCGTCCGTAAACAAAACTGGTCTGGGAAACACTAGAAAATAATTTGGAGGAAAACTTCCGCAAGAAGTGAGAATCGATCAATATTAATACGCATCGCACAGGAGAGTTTAAGAAACGCAAATCGCTTCTACGGCACTAAAGCTGCGAATTCAAATAGGAAAACGCATGACACCAACACATGCGCGTGGATATTCCTACTGAAAAAATGATGAAACTTGGCGAAGTGCGCGTATTTTACGCAGTCCTTTTGTTTTTAAACTCTTCGACTTTCAAAGCGGGGCTCTCTGGTTCGCTAATCCTACGACTGGAGTTATCTAGAGGGATAATGCTTTAATGCACGAGGCCCTGAAGGAAGACGAGGTTGTTCTCACGGGATATCACTGTAAAACGATGAACATCTCACAGCTATCATTTTAATGTTCTATAATTTCTTTCATATTTGTGTGAGGAAATGGGGGTCAATTCCAAGGAAAATCCAGTGAGTAGAGTGCTAGGATGAAGAGAAGCGTAGAGGGGGTGGATTAATAAAACTTTGTCATGATGAACTGGGTAGCGTATCAAACTTATTAGATTAGCTTGGTTCGGAGTCACTCTCCGAGGGAAGGTTAAATTACAGATTAAATCTCATGAATTATTTGGAAGGATATCTTTTTAGCTATGATGTTGAAAATGTATTATTAGTCTCATCGTACTATGCTAGGCGATATCATTTCAGTAAAATGAGAGAGATTAAGTGTAGAACATATAGATTTAAGATCTTTTTTTCCACGGACGATAAGCGATAAGAATAACGTTGTCCGGCCGCGCTATTGGGAAAATATACGGGTAAAAATTAGTGTGGTGTGAATTCAGACCCTTCCACACACCAGGGTACTCGCAGTACCAGAAACCAGGGGCTAGAAGGGTACTAAAAAATACTAAATGACAGGAAGGTCCCAGTTTGATTCCCAGGCATATCTCTGGACGCCCTCAGCTCCATCCAAGCTGTGTGATTGTTAGGGTACCAGATATTCCTGGGAAACCGCAGGAGGAGGAGCATGGAAAGGAACTGGCTCCCCTTATTACCCTGTTAATGCGTGAAATTCATACGCCGTTGGGCTTAGTACTAAGACAGCTCCCACCCACCTCTATCAAACTAACCTTCGGGTTGATTGCTGTCATGTGAGAAAGAAGACGTTTAAGATTGAGACAATTGTGTATGTATATTCAAACAAAAGGTGAGATTTCCCCACCAATATATTTGTACGGTAAGGATCAAGTTGCTAACTCGGGAAAGACCAAATTCGTGGAATTTCATTTCAAGTAAATAACTTAGTTTCGCACTTTTATTACAATGTAAAACGCGCTTCGTCATTCGTACGCCATCTTTAGTTAAATTTCTGAAGATGACGTACATGTATATATACCTTTACGTATATTCTCGAAGGTTGCATAGATAACAGAAGCACAGCAATTTGACGATTAATATTTATTGACTATCATGTTTTCACCACTGTGTAGTATCATCAGGAGGCATCTGTTTCTGTTACCTATATAATGGAGAAATTCTAATGAATAACGGCTAAAACAGTGGCATATGTACCCGAAAGTGCATAGTACAAATCTCATTTATTTCGCAAGTCGTTAATTTGACCTATAATTGATTTCTAACAAATTTGTTAATTTTTTCAAGCATGATGAAGTTTTCTCGGGCCTTCCACCGGGTCAGGGGTTCCATGTTGGCCGACGTTTCGATGCTCGACTCGTGAATCGTCCCCAGGGCAGATGACGATGCACGAGTCGGGAATCGAAACGTCGGTCAACATAGAACCCCTGACCCGGTGAAAGACCCGAGAAAACTTCATCAAGCAGATACGCCGGGAAAGCACCATGTGTTAATTTTTCAAGCATATTATTTAAATTAAGATGGGAATATAGATACATAAATTGCTTATTGGTTTTTTAAACAATAAATCTAAATATAAATAAGATTAAGAAAGAAATTCAATGAATAAAACTTCCTAATGAAATTATTCATTGCAAATATTTTCCTGTACATCATATTCTATGTAAACAGAAATAAATCCAGTATTAACTAATCAATAGTCAAAATGAATGGCTACGGTTATTCCATAAAAGGAAAATCCTTTCAAAAATTGCATATGAATATGATGGTTTATTTGATTTTTTGAGAGAGATACAATAAACACGATTGGAATAAGAAAATACTATAAATGCGACTGAGGAATTATACGAATCGTATAATCCGTCAGTCGTTTTAGTTTAAACTTAAACACCGTAGATCTAAGGAAAGTAAAAAACTAGAAGGGAAACATATCCAATAAATTCAATGATTTTCTTGTGGAGCTGAAATTTGACAGAGGGGGTAAATAATTCCTTCAAAAATACATTTATATTTCTCCGGCCAGTTTTTACCAAACATTATCTCCTTTAAATTCAAACGCTAAGTTTCAATTTTCTGACTCGACTCGGAAGTTCGACGGCTGATCGTTTAAAATCCCGTGGAATTGTACTAGAGAAGATCACGTAAGGCGATCAGAAGTAGGAAGACATCTTGATTGGGGCATATGTATCACGCTAAAATTGCTTGCTGAGAAGAGCCATATAGGGAATAATTGAAGGAAAGAGAAGAAGGGGAAGAAGATGGATTGAATTCCTCTGATGGGATAAACAATGGCAGAAGTCACCGTTAGATGAAAGAATGTGCCTTTGTACCGAATGCGATTGATTACATCCAGTTGAAAGTTGCTGTAAGCGGTCTAATCAGAATTAATAGTCGAGTGCCATATTTTTCGTCCCTGGTAGTTCACCTTTTCAAGTTGGTTGGAAACGGTTGTTTCCATGGGAAAAAATTGGCGGTAGTCTTCCTTGCGATCCGACAGGTGCGTCACGCAAACGAAAATCGAGATGCTCACTGACGTCACCGAATGGACTCAATACTCTTTTGCAATGCACCACACCAATCACTCCGTTGAAGCGATAAATATTCAAGTGTTACCCCAAACTCCTCCCATCTTGTTGCCCGTCCAACTCATCACAAAAGGCATTCCTTCGCTGGAAAGATCCCCCCCCTCCCTTAATCCGCAAAAGGAAGTACCTATTTATGCACCGCAAATTTGTTCCACGTGGTCGACTTCGGACGCAGGATCGACCCCATCACACTCGCGACTCAGTTATCTCGGGCCGATATGATCACCACCCATTTCACACATTCGCTCACACACCAGGACGTAGGTCACCAGCAACCTGCCCGGGGGTCGTCCGATCATCACCAGCCGGGGCTCGCCCCCCGGGACCCCGGCTGGAAGGAAATTCGCCGCCGCAAGAACTCGTGTCCACCCATCGCTGAGGGGGAAGGAGTGGGCATAGAGGGGGGGGGGCGGCGTGTTCGTCAGTGGCGTGGTTTCGCTTCGGTCTAATTGAAAAGGACGGCGACAGCGGGCGAGCCCCGTGTTTAGCCCGTCGCTGAGGATTATGGGAAAGCGCGAGAGGGTGAGAGAGAAGGGAACGACTGGAATGGATGCGGGGGCGATGTCACGTGTACCGGGGGTGGAATAGGGAAATTAGAAAAATAAATAAATATATATGCATGGGTAAATATGTATGTATGTATGAATGTGTACATATTTATTATTTGGACACCTGCTTGATACGATCGTGAGCCTTCAGAGACACCGTTTCGTTGCAGGAAAGGCAATGCGATGTTTGCCCGCGCGTACTCAATTTTGATGAGCATAAAAAAGGACGAAGGCACATTCCTTACTCCCACCTCTTCTTGAATGGAGAAAGAAATGACTTCCTCAATTCTATGACCGTAAACTTCATATCTTTTACGAGCAGCTGGTGAACAAAAAATACGCTCCAGTGCATAAAAATCGGGCAAAAGCTGGTGGAAAATTTGGACTCGTAGAAAAAAACTTAGGTTAAGTTCACTTTTGACGAGAGGCTGGAGAAGTTACTAAATTACTCTGATTTATGCTTCCAATATATTTGCATGTTAATAGCTCTATAATTCTGGATCCCTCCCTAAATAGCTACTAAATTCGAGGATATTCGAAGAATTCCAATCGAGGAAGATAGAAAACTTTGATAAAATTATGAACTCAGCTGAAAGAGCGTGAGATATGGATGTGTGTGTTGTTATTTAGAGAGACTAGAGTGTAATTCAGATCGTAAAATCATGGCTCTGACGTTTCAAGAGGTGATAATTTAAAGATTTTGCATCTGGTGTCACTTTGCAAACGTTTTTAATGGGCATGGCAACAGAATAAACGACTATGCACATGCCCCAGCTGAGCTTTTTCAAAATAATACCATCAAAGACTTCAGCCATTAATGTCCCGGGGGATAGTGGAGGTCGTCGAAACCATTGTCAGTTAATTTAATTTTTCATTCTCTTATCATGGAGGGGTTTCTTGATAAATTATTAGTTATCTAGGACGTAATATGAATGCGAAAGAAAAGTTAGATTGAACTAGTGGAATGATTAACGAAATAAATCAAGATACGAAAGGACACTGAAAATGAGTCAAGGGAAATAATTAGATTGACGTGAGTGAAAGGCATTCAGCAGTGAGGAAATTGACAGAGAATAGAAGATCGTGGAGATGCATATCATAAACCAATCTTAAGTATTTGTTGAAAGAAAAATGGTTCATGTCCTATTGAGGAAAATAATAGGTATATGGGCTGGCCATAGCCGACCCGTCTCTCTAATTAAACTAAGGCTGGACAAATCATTCCGAAGAGGAGACTTAATCATTGGTAGAATAGATTTAAGATGCAGGATGAGAAATTGTTTCGCGTTAATTATAAGAAATGGATATCGAAATGCAAACATATGGTTTTGCCAACGACTCACGTCTTTGTAAAAATCTGAAAAGTCTGTGTTATGAAGAAAAGAGTATACACTTACATTTAATTAAAATACGAGTGCAGTTCGGGAACAGTTACCCTGTGATTTTTATATAACTCTCAATTTTAACTACAATAGGATCCATTTAACCGCTGATACGCCATAATCATCTGAACAAATATTTATTACAGATATGATGAGATCAAATTGATGGCCGAATTAGATATAATAAACTGAAATCAGTTTACACTGTAACTTGGAACTAACATTACCATGGCAACTAGGAAATCGCTCACACGATATTAATCTTTAAAACAAAAAATAAATATGAAAACTCAGCGCAAGCATTTTTTGATTTAATGCACCATAGAAATATCTGACTAATTTTCTTCATTCAATTTATACTACGTATTTGAATTGGCTTTGCAGCCTCAACATGGTTAACAGTTTCAGGCTTGATGTGGTGAAAGAATAAATATTGGGGAGTAAAATAACCTTGCATGTACAGTGCCATATTATTAAATTCTCCAACTATTTTACGAAAATCATATTCTATTTTATTTATGGTTTTGGATTCCTTCTGGTGATAAGTTGAACTTAGTTCCAACCTCATTTTCTCGTATGTAACTGGTTCCGTTTATACCCTAATTGATTCAGTTAAAACTCTTTAAAATGCCAAATATTTATAGATTTTACGTCTACACGGCTATAAAGCTCGTCCAAGCTTATATGATTTTATGGTCCGCAGGTAAAAACCTGTGAGCCAAAGCTAAATAAACATTAGCCCGGCTCAGAACTCGCTTTTTGTATGTTTTCACTGACAATATTGAGGCTAAACGAAGAGGTTAAACATGATAAACACCAGAGAGAGGAAGAAAGACCATCTTCATCTTTTTTAAGGCAGTTGTCATTAAACGTTTCGTATGATCGTAAGTCCTCCGTCCTATGTTTCTGCATGGATCACTATTGCCCACAGGAAAAGCCGATCGTACGTAGGTCAGCAAAAGTAAAATGGACTGAAAGGAAAATATATGAAGGAGTACTAGGTCTGATAGGAGAGGAGGGAGGATTGTTGGGAGAAATATCTAAAGGAGGCAGGAAAGATGAATTCATAATATTTTGATTGGCGAGGAGAGAACATTAGGCAGGCGAGGTAGGGGAGGAAAAAGATATGGTTGTTGGACGGAATGAAGGGAGATACAGTAAATTTCGTTCATCGATTCCGCGTAAATTCAGAAAAGAGGAAGGGTTTAAAGTAGTGTGGAGTGTCATGGTTGTGTCTCGATAGGCCAGGCTCAGAAATTTAGTGGTGGCTAGCCAGTGTGTCCATTCAAAACGGACCTTTGAACGTGGACTAACAAACAACATCCGTGCGTCCTCATCCCAAGAGCGTGAAGTTGCGAATGACCACCGTTTCTCTCTCAGTGTCATCTCTCGGCGGATAATGAATGTTTCCAAATTCTCCAGAACGATCTCATCTTAAAGGGTAGACTTTAAAGAACGACGGGCACTTCAATTCCGATTCAGGGGAGTTATATACATAGGCACGCTCTCACTTACCTCAACTCTCACACAAGTTTCGGAAGTCCTCAAAATGCATGACATTGGCCTTCACTCCTCAGCTTCCAAAGCATCTGAAGCAATTTGGATGACGTCCAAAAGATATCTAAAACAGAAATAATCGCAAATAAAAATCACTGGCTATACATAGGTCCCTCTGATCTTAATAGAAAAAATTACTTTAAAAAACCAATCCATTTTCGCGGCTAGAGATCTTGGATTACACATGGAAACCATAATTTGGGGTGAGTGTTAACAATTTGAAGAGTAAAAATATTTTAATTCTACCTTTCACCACTCAATAACGTCTTCAGCCGCAACCGTAATCCACATGCTTAAAGATGGCTTTACTGAAACGATTAGCTATACTTGGATTTTCACGTATAATTACGCTCGGAATCATATAAGTATAGTCATTAAGTGGTAGTACTGTTAGATTTTAGGATAAGTCTACGGCTAGGTCTCCTAATTGTTTCTTACGAACTAATGACAACAGAAAGTTGAAACTAATTTTCCTTTTCAATATAATCTCCCTGTAGAGGGAATAATTTTTTACAAAGCCGACGCCATGATTCCATGGCCAACGGACATATCTTCTTTTGAGGTTCCTTTTGCTCACTTGAAAAACCGGCTGGTCCGTGGTTAGGGCTTCCTGTCACACGACGTTCGGCCTTCTTTCAAAACTATTGCACCCACGAATGCATATACTAAACACCAATTCCAGCAACCTCGAATGTCTCATTCAATTGGCAATGAATTTTGATGGCTGTGCTAAACCACGCAGGAGGAGAAAACAAATGATTATACTTCATTATTGTTGGCTAAACAACGCCATTTTAAGTTCCGATAATGCTATCAACTCTAGCGGCAACTATACGAACCCTAGTATTATTATTATTAGTAATCCATCGGCATTTGACTGCCCCAAATATATTTATTAGTCAAACTATAATTTAAACAATAGCTACGTGGCATGTCAGAGTATTAGATGTAACACATATATATTTACTTATTATATATAGGTGATATTTAATTGACTTGTTTCTATTCATTCACAAGTCCCAATCGACCACTCTGAATATCATAGAAAACGCTTTTAAATGTCATATCGACCCCTAGACTCGATATGACATTTAGGAGTGTTTAATATGATACCTTTTGTTTATATTTAGTAGTTTAGCTTTCTTCAGCACCTATACCATCCCAGTACCTATAAACCATCTTGCCGACTAAAATGCCTATAAATTCATTCCTTCTGGTCCTCTTTGAGAATAATCTGCCTTCCATCACGGCCATCAAAGTTCCATTGTCTCGGAGCATCCCTTTTCCACACTCTCGAAACTCTTCGAATTCCCACCAGCAGTTCCCTTTCTCCTCCCACCATTGCTAAGAGTGTTTGCTATATCGAACACCATATATACGACGGGGACCCCAGGTTTGTGTAAATGAGGTACAAAAGGGATGCATCGACTCAACCGCTGCCGCATCTGTTGTGTCGAAGTGGTCCTTCGAGGAGGGGGTTGAGGGCAGTCCGCCTCCCCGGTAGAGATATTGGACGAGGCTGAGAGAGAGTGGCGGGAAAGATCTGCGAGGCCGCCGCGGTGCAAATTATCCCCTTCGGCAGGTGGCGCCGCGGCCGGCGCTCCACATCTTCACTACGCCGACCATCCAACGCCTCCCTCCCCCAGCCCCGAGTGGCGGGAGCGTTAAAGGAAAGCACCTTGCGGATATCCCACCCCTCTCTCTCTCTCTCTCCCTTTCAAACCTTCCCCACGGAATCTTCTCCCTCTTCCCTCCGAACCACCCAGACGCCCCGGGAAGGATAAACATGCTGTTAGCGAGAGCCGCGGTTTTGGCAGTTTATGCCCACGGCGGACAGCCCGGAGCCTTTTGTATTCCTCCACACATTTCCTCACGCCCTCCAGCGTCCTTCCCGTATTCGCTCCCTCCTTTGGAAATTTCCTCTCTCCTCTCTGAGCCCTTGTCGAAGATTTTCGCAGTGAAGAATGGCGTATTCGAGAATCATGTCGGTGGATCACATTATGGAAATTGAGATTATTATTATTATTATTATAAATACACATGTGCTAATAGACACTGTCAGGTGGCACACAAGTCCCAAACAATTGCAAAATATAATACATAAAACCAGACAAACACAGATCTCTTTAACAAAACAAGTGAATCCTCATCCCATTTACAACCATTAACCAGCAAGAAAAAAAGAAAGACATAAAAAAAAAAATTAAGCTATAACATATAATACCATACACCACACATAAATCAAATTTTTACATATATACCTTACATCTATTCTTAAAAGTATACACTCTGTTAGGAAAGGGCTCGAATATTTTTGCAGGTAAGGTGTTCCACTCAACAACGTAAAGACCGTACGGTCACGAATGAAGAAGTGTTTGCTCTGCGGGTGCCCCCGATGGTCTGTGAGCAGCCCCTATGGGATCCAAGAGTCGACACCGCGACTTTTAGGCTTCCAGACGTGTGCTTCTGAAACACATGTCGACCAATAATACATAAAGTCGACCAATCTTCCGTGGATTTGAACCGCTTGAACACCAAATATTATTTATCACTTATTGATGACCATTATCTATTGAGCTAGTAGCTATGGTCATTACACCATGTCTGTTGACTTGTTGCATATTTTTATGCAGGATATAGTTGAGAATTTCTTGACAGATCCGCGTACGAGTTTCCTTTTGCTCGTCCGAGGGCACTCGCGGCACCAACTTTGCGTACACCTTTCTCATGTCCATGTTTCCGGTCACAAGATGATGCACAGAACTTTTAGGGATGCTAAGTTATTCAGAAACCATGCCAACATTTATTTTGCGATCCCTGCCCAGCTAAGGCCTCACTTTTGCAAGATGTTCGTCACTTTTTGAGGTCGAAGGGCGTCCAGAACGGCATCTTGGGTATATCGGGTGTTTTTGAGTGCCAAAATTTGTTTCGGGAGGGTAGAGAAGATGTTAAATCTTCTCTACCCTCCCGAAACAAATTGTGGCACTCAAAAACACCCGATATACCCACGGCTTAATCACCAAAAGTTGCCTTGAGCATGTCATGAGTCCCTTTCCCGGTTTTGCCCAGTTTCACGCAACGTTTGATGACGTATCGCTGTTCCAATAACCAGTTCATAACGGGGCGTAACGAGGTCACGTCATAGAGGTTTCGCAAACGAACGATCCGCACTCCACAATGGCTGGGAGTCAACTGCCAATGGCCTCCAGCCTTTTCTGAGACTCCCCTCCCTCGAACCCAGGTATAGAAACCGCTGTCCGTCCATCTATCTATCCGGGAAAAAATAACCCATAATACTTTTAGTACAAGCCTTGTATATTCTTCCTATCGTTCAACGTATTCCTACACGATCCTCAAAGTTCGCGGTTACATTAAATGAAGATTTTCTATACATTTCAATTGGTTACTTTCACATTTTTCTAGTGAGAGCACTTCATTAAACCATTTGTCATATCTACCTTCATAAATGTATGGTGTTCTAACACGCCTTGGACCCTATTAACGTCACCTAAGCTGTATGATTTTTGGGTACCAGATCTTCCTAGGAAACCATAGGTGACCGCAGTCAAACCGACCTTCGGATTGATTACTGTTAATGTGCCGATTAAAGGCAGATTTCGAACGGTTTCTGGAAGCCATCAAAAATCCTCGTGGAATAGAGAAGCACTTTTGCATAGCGCCAACACCATCCGTATAGTACTATTTAGTAGTTTAGCTTCTTTACGCCCCTTGTAGTACCTATCAACCATCATGTCGACCAAAAAATCTAGAATTTCATTCTTTCTTGTCCTCCTCTTTAAGAATAATCTGCCTTCCGTCACGGCCGTCAAAGTCCCATCGTCTCGAAATATCCCACGTCCACTTCCTCGAAACTCTTCGAATTTCCACCAGCAGTTCCCTTTCTCCTCCCACCATCGCTTACAGTTCTTCTTTTGTCTCCCTCTCCATTCACACTTCTCGAAAGCTTCCGATTCACTTCTACCCTCTTTCCGAAGAGAGAAAATCTTACGAAAATACATCGCTCCACGGTCTAAATTAATCTTGAACAATCTTTTCCCCCATTTTCAGTTCTATTTTTGTTTAGGGCCTCATCAATATTATCTCAAAATTGAAAATCTCAAAAATTTATTTCCATAATTTGACGAACAAAATCTAAATTATCGAAATTATGGAACTAAAACGGAGCTACTCTTGAAGAAGGGACGGAATGTCGATATTTTAAAGTTACGTGTACAACAATAATTCGTCTAGATCAAACCAATACTTTATAGTTTTGAATTTATGCGGGAGCAAATATAAATCCCAATCTTATGGGACAAACATTCCACCATTCTACATTCTAGTAACTAAGATTTCTTTCAAAAGTGGGAAAGAAAATTAAGTAGCAAAAGGAATTTGAATTCGACTAGTCAATAATAAGTATTATTAATCGAGGGCCTACCATTTAAGATGGACTTAGGATGGGCACAGACTGAACACCCATACACTTCATAGCTTCGTCTAAAAATATAAAATTTGACATTCTACACTGCATTGAACTCTTCTTCAATTCCACATAAACTCTCTCGCGTTTCATCCCGTCCAGCATACACATCCTTTTCTCTCCCATTCCTCGCTTTCTTAAACGACCTCTCCTCTATCACAGTCTTAAACATTCCATCGCCCATCATAATACTCTTCATCAACTTTTACCACCTAATTTGGATTTATAATGATAATCACACCAAACATTATTAAAATTTGATGTTAAATAATAGGAAAAGGAACCACCACAACGGCGTTTCTCGTAGAAAGTCTAGATGATAATTAGCCAAGCGATAAGAAATTGCCATATAATTTGCGGATGGGAACGAACGCTAATTTTTTTTCGTATCATTAAGTCCATTTCAAAATAAAAAAAAAATGATGCAATGCAAGTTAAACCCTACCTTTCGCAAACTTATCTTAATCATCTTATTTGTTTTTTTTTAATATAGATTTTTCGACTCTTCCCATTATCTAACTGTAATAATATAATAATTTCAGATTATCGAAATTAACAATAAGAGTAAGAAATATTTCTCGACGTCTTCTACCGGCTGATGTCTCTTTGATCAATAGTATAATTATCGTCCCTCGCATGGTAGCGTAAAATCCATGCTAAAACCGGTCGGGTATTCTTTCATTTAGCTGTAGACTGTTTAACGACTTTAAATTCCTGGCGGACTTATTCATTGTGAATTTTACCTGCTATTGGTTTTTGTTTCAATCATGAAGAAATTTCGCAAGTTTCCACACCAAATAGGTAGCTCTTGTATCATTAGTAAATAATTGGTATATGAAAATGTTCTATGAACGATCACTTCACTTGACCATTATCATAATCCCTCATATCCTAGTCCGCGGCTAGGTGTACGCTCGCATACAATACACTACCAATTCATACCAATCCAACCCAATTTAACCAAAATGCAAGTAGATGAAATTATTTCAAACTCGGAGAAAGTTTTTTAAAAATTATGAATTTTACGTAATTAATTTGAATCGAGTGCTTGGTCATGTAGCGTGTTCTCCTATATCGTTTACCTCTGGCTAACTGTCTAATTACCGTCTTGATCGGTTCACTAATTTTCCTAAAATTTAGTGTTCGAATTCAACTTTCGTGATGCACGCATGCACAAATTTATTAATTAAGATTAATTACGAGACTTTTTAACTTTTGTTTTTCATCCAAATTAAAAAAAATAAGTCACGTATCATACGTCGTTAAATAATGTGTGTTTTAAATGTTACTTAAAAATCAGAACAGATGGAACAGCTAACCTATCTTGGCAGTGTTTTGGACCAACATGGTCAAAAAGGTAGGGAGACAAGAAGAAAATTGTGTTAGAAAAGAAGCTTGTACAAGGAGGAAGAAATTCATTCACAAGATACGTTCGGTAAGAATGTTAAAAAAAAGTCTCGTTAAAAAATTAATTTGAAACATGGATGTGTTCGGAGAGGAAACATGATCATGAAAACAGGATGATAGGCATAGATTGGAGTCTTTTGAAATGTGAGTGTGGAAAAGGATGGAGAAGGCAAAATGGGTGGAAAAGGAAACAAACGAGGAAGTGCTAGGCTTGGCGAAAGATAAGGAGAGGGGATTGTTGGGAGAAATCCTAAGGAGGCAGGAAAAATGGATGAAGGGGGTATTGATCGGCAGTGGGATGTTGAAGACTGTAATAGAGGGGAGAATATTAGGCAAACGAGGAAAGGGCAGGAACAGGATACGGATTTTGGACGGGATGAAGGGAGGAAGTAAGTATGCGGAATACAAGTTGGTTTTATGTAGGTGTGGGGTGATTATGTCATGTGGGAGAGACTAAGAAATATATCGATCACCCTGTTTGTGTCCATAAAAATCCCACCTTAAACAGTAGACTACGAATACTTATAATAATAATATTGATGTGTTACATATTCAAGAAAACATAACTAAAAAAATACGTAACATGTTCGAGGCCTTTGCATTAAGAGCCTGTGTAGCATTCATCAACGTTAAGGGTTAGGAAATGTGAAAGGGTATCGTAGGATGGGGAAGGGAGGGGGTGAGGAAAGCGAGAAGGAAGAGAGAATTTGAAGTTTTGAGTCGGGAAGATAGTCTGGATTGAATTGGATACGCCTCCATCTGCAGTCCCTGGCTGGAAAAGAATTAACCGACGGTAACAAAGCGTTTAAGGTCAGACACCCCGTGCGTAAACGTGCCTGGAAAAGCAAGTGCCTCAAACTCACCAAACCACCCACCCACCTTTTTGCTCAACCGTTGAACCGTTTATGCGCATTCGGATGTGCAGATCTTAGCAACGCCAGATGCCCACCAATACGCGAAACAAACCGCGTCTTCGGTGTCCGTTTACAGCATCTGTTGCCGTCCGAATCTTTACACCAAACCCTTTCAAATGAAATATTTGCCAAGCCCAACTCTATTGTGTAAACAGATCTATGGGCCACGTCTTTAACCGCGAAGAACCGAAAATTCTGCAAAAATATTTTATTAAATAGAAAAGAATAACTTAATCGGGAGGCATTGCACACAAATTTATTTCATAAAAAAATGGAAAAGGGAACAACATTCGATATTCGTGTAAAAAAATATACCAAGAGATAATTCTGCTGCAGTAGAGTTGAAAGTAAAGAAGGCCCAATGAGTATCGAAGGCTGAATCATGTACATTTGATGACCGTACACAACTGAGAACTGATACAATAAGCGCAAATTCCGTCGTATTACACACTGCAATAACCATTCTTTAATCCACATACTTTTTACCTCCATTTTCATCTATCTATTGTCTAATTTTTATCAATTTCTACTTCTCTGGCCTAACAATCTCTCCTTTTTAACCTAATATAAAACATTTCACTACCACTCAATACACTCTCCATCCATTTTTCCTAACTTCTTTGAATTTATCTCAACAATCCTCTCTCATATCTCGTAATTACTAATGTTACTTTATTCGTCTTCCTCTCAGTCCATGTAAACTTCTGCATCCTCCTGTATTCTTATATTCCCAAAACCTCAATTATACGCCGATCATCTTACCTCAGCGACCAAGTTTCGAAACTATGCACCATTGCAGTTTTCACCATCCGCTTTCAGTATACACGAACTATTTTTCCACAGCATATAACTTTCTATATATTTTATACAATAATAATCATAACCAACACAGCATTCTAGCCCCTATGTAAACCAAAACCGTTCTTTTATCAAACAAATGTTTTAAATTCATAGTCTAATGTTCTTAATTTATGTCAATGCTCATGGATTCTTCGTTTTAATGACATTTACAGGAACAGGAATTTTTTTTATTGATGTTTCCTCTAGACTCATGAAATTTAACGTATTCGCATTGTTCATCAGCTTATTTGACCTTCGAATGGCATTTTTGGTAATTACTATGTTTAAAATTTTTCATATACCTATTTTCAGTTTGCTATAACGAGCCTCGTATTGCTTTCTTGTAGATCAATGGTCTTCGATGGTCTTTTCCATTGAATTTTAATTCTAAACACAGTTTAATTAATCAAGGAACTATCTCTATGATTATAAAATGATAATAAGTGTATCACGTACAGATGCAAACCTTTTGGCCATTGTTTAAGGAGCATTAAAAAGAGAAATGTGTCTGAAATACGACAAAATATAAATTTAATGGTGATAGTTATACTTTCGTGGTATATGCACATTGATTGGGATAAAAAAATCATGTGAAAATAACTAAATGTGAGAAATATCACAAATTGACCAATGTTTTATCTCCGGTAATAAAACAACTCCACATTCGCCTCTAAAAGCAATGATTTAGTAATACGCACAATAAACTGCCAATAATTAGATGATAAAACCAAAATGGCGGACGAGTGTATTAGTTACCGATTTCCTGTAATGATTGCCGGGAG
This sequence comes from Hetaerina americana, assembly GCF_022747635.1. Classification (NCBI taxonomy): domain Eukaryota; kingdom Metazoa; phylum Arthropoda; class Insecta; order Odonata; family Calopterygidae; genus Hetaerina; species Hetaerina americana. Next base: position 28,583,183 of record NW_027286181.1, read on the forward strand.
TCGAGAAAATCCTATCGGTCTTTACGCACTCTTTCCGAAAACTGAAATCCGTTTCGTCGGTCGAAGTATTTCCAGCGCCTGGAATTCGTATGGGCGAGCACTTTTGGCGGGGTTTCAAGGGACAGGAACAGAAGAGGGTCTGCGAGCGGACTGGAGTGGGGATGGAGGAATTCTCATGGGGTAGGTGGGACGGGGGGGGGGGGGCGATTGTGGGAGGACTGGGGGTGACGAAGAGGTGGGAAGGAAAAAGGAGGGAGGGTTGGAAACTGAGGGGGTTAGGATGAGAAAATATGGTCCCCGATTGGATCGCCTTATTCTCTTTTTTGAAATGTTGAAGTTGACTCCTTGTTATAAATTCGAGAAAATTCACTACGGAAAATTAGTTCAAATGTCGAGCGGATTCGAACCTGGATCTATCGAATATCTGGTCGAGTGCTTTGAGGCAGGTAACGCTACCTCCCTTACGCCGTACATTTGAAATTGTTTCAAGAGAACAAGATGGCCAAACGAAAAACCGCAGAAACATAACAGTTGTCACGTAATGATTGCTGCCGTACGCAGCGTTTGGGGTGGCAAACAAAGGAAGCAGTTCGTCAGAACGTTCTAATTGGGCATGGCGGTCTATGGAATATGGAATAATTTTTGTTCTGTGGAATTTCAGCATCTCAGTGTCTACCAGCAGATGACTCCATTGAAATAACTCTCACATCTCCCGCGGTCATTTGATTTTGCCAGGGAAGTTCGAGGAAACTTAATTTTTTGTTTCCTTCGACATCTTTAATATACTTACTCAATCAAATGAAAGTTTTTGGGTAATCGTGGCCTATAAGAGCCCATCTTACACGAGTAAATTAAATTTCTTTACTTACACCCAGCCAGCTGAAAATAAATTAATCAAATAAGAAAATAAAGAGGGCAATAAATTTTACTCTTTCTCTCTCATAAATACGACTTCGTACTTTACCCGTAACATCCCACATCTTTTGAGATCACAAATATATATATATATATATATATATATATATATATATATATATATATATATATATATATATATATATATATATACATTTGAAATACGTACATATAAATGTAAATATTTCTAATTTCCGTGAAGCGATAAACGAGGAGGCCTTTGAGAGACATGGATTAGTTTTTAACTGCCTGGATGTGGTCAGAGGAATTAAGTTTATTATCTGTTAATACGCCTATATCCTTCACTGAGGACACATGATTCATTGACGTGGAATTAATGATGTCGTTGAATTTATCGATCTGTGTTTTTATAATTATTCGATTCCATATAGCCATGCAGAAGCATATGAAAAATGATGCCGAAGGAGAATGGTGAAGATCAAATGGAAAGCCATAGTGAGAACGAAGAAGTCATTAGGGACATACTTCCTCGTTTCCAGTTTATGGAGTGTAAGAGCTATCTTGATGGTAAGCCCATATCGAGAGAACTTTACGACAAAGAAGCACTAGATTGAATGGACACGTCTTGAGGGATGCATGGGTTAGTTTATTTACATATTAATGCTGCATTAGTCCGAAAACAGCACTTCGACCAGTACATCGGACTTTGAACATTGATGTAACAATTTGACAATTACATACACCCAAGCCCTTGGTGGAAAAACCACCTAGGCGGGAATGAAACCCGCGACCTCTGGGTTGGTAGACGAGGACGTTACCCCGCTGCCACGGGGGCCGGCGGGAAACGTAGTAGAATTGATGGTTTCCGGTGTAACTTTCTGGAATCGATTAACATTGGAAATGAAAAAATAGTAACTTTGTGATTCCACATACAATTTATTACGATATGATCCGAGTTTCGACGTTAAACGTCATCTTCAGGGTCATAACGTCAACTGAAGATTGAACGTCGAAACGTCGAACGTCGTTGAACGTCGAAACCCGGGTCGTATCGTAATAAATTTCTGTGGAATCACATACTTACTATTTTTTCATTTCCAACGTAATAGAAGTTTAAACTGAAGGGAAGATCCCGCGAGGAAAACCAAGAGACAAGTACGTAGGACAGATTAAGATGGATGTAAAATAGTAAATCGATCGTGGGGGTCTTGGAACTAACTCTAAAATAGAGAAGAATGAATGGCTGCAGTAAACCAATCTGCGGATTGAATTACTTACGATGATAATTAATATGTTATGCCGAGCTTAAAAACAAAAGAAAGCACAAGCTAGCCACGTTTATCCTTTGTGAATTTCAACCATAGGTTCTTTTGTTGAATGAGAATGCGGCACAGTTTGGTACTGAATGTTAGTCCATCGAGAAAGCGTGCTTCGCAGGTTTCGATTTTCTTTGCTCCGGTGTTTTAATGAGGCAATTACGGAGATGCGTCCTCATCAGGATGGCGAATGGTCTTCCTCTCTTGCGCTCGATCGGTAGAAGGTGGAGTGACGGGAAGGGTTTGGGGAATGCGGAAGTCGCCAATATTCGAATGCAGCCGCGATAAATGGGACGCTCAACCACAAAGGTGAGATGGATGTCCCACCACCACCGCCTCCAGCTCGGAGGACCTATCGTCCATCTATCTATCTCTCTCTCTCTTGAGGCAAAGCCGAAACAAATGGTCGTCTCCGTGGAAGGAGGCCGGACACGTGACGGGAGATAATTACGAATGCAAAGGAGAGAGAGAGAAGGGCTATAAATTTGGCCGGACGCATTACCTTCTTACCCTCCTCGAGAAGAATTCATGTCAACTCAGTTTATTTTTGGGACTCTCGGTGTTGTGCGCAATGTATCAAATCAACGTGACTTCCTCACGCCCCACAATTCTAATCCCGGGTTACATTGTGAGACGGGCGATAAGATACGTACGGTAAGTAGTGGAGAGACTGCAAGAAATCGATGCCCAAATTTCTTTGATGGAAACCTAGTACATCTAATAATTTTGACGCACTAATGAGTTTATCATCAAAAAATGTTCGCAAATCTTTTGTTCCCTCAGGTGTTTTACAGAACACCAGAGTATCCCCAGACTTATATTCCTGTATTTTTCTTCTGTATTACTTCCTTTTAACACACACACACGCGCACTCATTGTCAATATGAAAGTTTGCATGTAATTTGTCCGGACGCGACGGTCTTGCGTCTATCACAATCTCCTTTTCTTAATTGTCCGTGAAATTGATTAACCGATTTGAATTTAGTACATTAATGTCTACCAGAGCGTAAAAAAAGAGTCTCGTTTGGAATGTACTCTCTCAATAGCTGTTGTCATCGAAATCACGTGGTTAAATGGGCAAACATGGCGACTTCATTGGATATTCAGAACTTAAAAACAATGAACCCTATTGCTACTTGCCGTTTCATACTTTAAATTAATGCATTTTTAGGAAATAAATTGACTGAAAAATGTCGAGGATACCAATGATTCCATAAAGTAAGAAAAAGCACAGCATGGTTGCTATCTCACTCTTTATTTAGTGCGCCATTACCAATTGTTAAAGTTATTAATAATTCTATTGGATGCATACGTTAAGAGCGGGATAATTATCAAGATCTGATTGCTAATTTATTTTTCATACCTTTGGTGATCTCTGGCATAGTTAGAAGACATAAAATTTTCACTTCCGTACAATATAAACATCGCAAAAATACATGTTTTTGTCGTGATCGGACATTTTTTAATGATAAATATATATTGAAGGCAATATTATATATTTTGCCCTACTTATCACACAGCTATTGAAATAGAGAAATTTTGACTTTTGAAAACCAGGTCCAATTAAAGTTTTAACTTGAAACTTGGACTCAATTATTTAAAAAAAAAACACTACAGTAATACGGGAGGAATTGTTTTTTTTGCATCTATTTGGGGAAGGAGTATTTTAAATTGGCGATAAAATTGACAATTTTATTTATGATATTACACTTCAGGAAACCTTTTCACGGTTTTTAAAATTCCCAAGAGCGAGAATATTTAGGTAACGCAAGAGTATGTTCAGGCGCAGGGGTTTACGCAAGCTGTGAACTCGAGTGTTTCTGAATGGGGAGAGTAATTTTCACGTGTGGTCGCTTCCTAGTTTCCTGGCAACTACCGAACACTTTGCAAGGGTGCATTCGTTAGGTATCTTTGTACGATTTAATTGCCTCAGGGAGGAACGGAGGGGAGAGAGGAACTTTAAGGCTTTTGCGGGGAGGTAGGTGGGATTAGACGCAGCTTGAGAGGATGAGTGAGTGGTCCAAGTTTGGCTAATCTCTAGATCCAACTCCCTGTTCGAATGATTTTTGGGTTATTGGTTAATTATGGAACTTCCTTAGGCATCCTGGATTCTTATCCGGATCTAGAATCTTCGTAAATGGATTGATTGAATTGGTGGATTTTAATAACCATTATTAAGTAGTCTAACGCTTAAGGTAGGTTTTAGATAGACATAGAATGTCCCAGACATCGTTATGGTATTCCTGGGTTCAATGACAACTGTCCGCGGAAATAAGTGCCAAAAATAGGAGGAAGAGCTGATGGTCTCTTAAAGTTATCCAGGGTCATCCTATAGGAAAAGTTCAACACCAGACAATCATAGATAGATTTTATGGTAATAGTCTACCGTTTGAGGTAGGTTTTGGATGGCCACAAATTAACTATTGCTATGTTTCTTAGCCTCGCTAAAAAAACAAAACCTGACTCCTTACACCACATTAACCTGTTCTTCAATACCGTATACTTCCTTCCTCCCTTTATTCCATCCAACCTCCCTATCCTAATCCTACCCTTCCCTCATTTGCCTAACGTTCTCCCCTCTATCACAGTCTTCAACATCCCTCTACCAATCGATATGCTACCAATCCACCTTCTCAGCCTCCTTTGGATTGCAAGCGAATCCTTGGGTGAGATACCCTCGTGTGGTATTCATTCCCCTTGTGCATCAAGGATTTCGACGCGAATGTAAAAATAAATACCATTCTAGGGATACCTTGTGTGGCGTGCTTGGTGAGGATTTCCTGCGCCGAAGTGGGACACCGTGCGCACTTATTCTCCATCATTCACGAGTGTCTGTCTCGTTTGCGTCTCTCTTCATGCCGTCATGGACGGGCGTCCGCAACGCTTTGCGTATTTACGGCATTTAAGATGTATGTGGTGTTTACGGCGGAGGATGCCCGGAGGGATGAAACTCGTCTCCCGCAGCATCATCCGAGGCGGCTGCCCTCGGTCCCCTCCCTCCCTTCATCTACATATACGAAATCACCCGCAAGGGCGTGTGGCGGGGATTGTTAGGTCACAAGCCATGCATGCAAAAATGCACAGACGCCCTTGCACCGGATCAAGCCTCCATATTGCCGAAATATTCTCACTCCATTAAAACGAGTTGCCAAACACGCCACCATTCCATGGAGAAATAAAAAATGGGAATACATTGTTATAATTAAAAAAATTCATGGATTTTTGCGGAAAATAATTCATATATGAAACTTAACATGGCTTTTGAAACGATTGATATATTTAAGTACTATGAAACACAAACGTCGTGGGTGTAAAAATTAACTTGTAAAGCATGTCTCTTGTTTAGATAGTATCTTCGACGAGAGTGAATATGGTAGAAGGGGCCAGAGAAAAATTGCATTAATGAAAGGAGCTTTTTCAAAGAATGAATGCGGAAAAGAATTCATGCGAAGAAAATGTTCATACAAACTTGGATAAGGAACAAAGCGATGTATGGACAGAAATATTGTTTTTTTGAGGAAAAAGTGAGCATATATGGAAAGTTTTGACGCCGGTTTGTGGGTAAGAATGGAGGAAATTAATAGGAAAAAAGGAAAAGACTTTTTTGCCAGACTAATTAAGAAGAAGATGGTAAAAAAATGAAAGATGGAAATGATGCGATGTAACGTACTTTTAAAGAGAGGGAAAAGTTAGGGAGAGTAAAGAAAATTGGAGGGAGGAAAAGATTCTCAATGTTGCACGACATGAAAGGAAGCAGAAAATATCAAAAAAATAGGTGCCACATTTTTCAAGGCGGTTTTTGGATGGGAACCCTAACTAAGACGAAAGACACTTTCGAGATTTGTCAAACATATTGAGAGGATAGCTCATCGTATACGGCATAAAAAGAAAAACAGATAATCAGAAGAGAAGTTGAAAAGATGAAAGCGGACGCATACAAAGCCCCGCAAGGATCTTTCCTGCGTCAACTATTACCTTACCCGCCTTATCTCTAACTGCTATCGTTGATCTCCCTTTCTTATTTCCCGATAAAGATTTAACTTTGCCGTACAGCGCACCGATTTCACCCTTCCTCTGCAGACTTTCCATATCCTCGCACTGCGTCTTCCACCATGCTTCCTTCGCTTTACTTGTTGCCCGCCTCAATCTATTGTTTAATTCTTTGTACTTCGTTTTGCCTAATTCTGTATTTACATTCTTCCATTTTCGCCGTTCGATCGACCTCTTATTCCTTATGGTTGCTCGGTGGCATGTATACCTGAATAATAACCAAGTTCGTCCGTTCTGCTTTTATCTCTACTAGTAGTATTCTATCCGTTACCTACTCCATGTTGACTACGCTTCTTCCTACCTCTTCAATTAATACTATGGCAACCCCTCGTTGGCTCTCGTCCCCACCGCTGTATATTATTCTATACTTATCACTCCAGTAATCCCCGCTATCTTTCCATCTCACCTCGCATAGACCTAAAATATCTATATTTCCCCTTTCCATCTCTCGCTTAACATTCTCCAATTTCCCTGCCCTCATCATTGTCCTAACATTCCACGTTCCTATTCTAACTAATTTGGTCTTCTTCCCCTGCGTCTTCTGTCCTGCTGCTGCTGGTTTTCCCTTGCAAGGGTTTCGTGGGATGACGACCGTGGAAGCCTTGCCTCCCCCGCTGCCGGGCACGACACACGGCCGATTGGGCCGAGCCCCGTGGTTGCCAGGACTCAAAATATCTCTATTGTCCATCATATTTTTTCTTGGGAATGATAATTGAGGTGGTTTCCCGTTGCCTTCCTCATATATATATATATATATATATATATATATATATATATATATATATATATATATATATATATATATATATCCCTCCCCGGACTACAACCTTGACGTGGTGGAAGGGCTTGTGCGTTCCGATGACCCCTAGAGCTGTGCTGGCGGGAGTAATAATTATTGCTCCTGGTAGGGTCACCCATGCCAGATAGGTCGAAGGTTAGGAGCCAGACGAAAGGTAGTCCACGCAGCGTCTGTTCCTCAGTGAGGCGGCTGCAATGGCGTCTGACCCCAGTGGGGCGGCCAGTAAGTGATGGTGTCACGTTAAAAACACTATTGAGGAAGGCAACGGGAAACCACCTCAATTATCATTCCCTAGAAAAATATGATGGACAATAGAGATATTTTGAGTCCTGGCAACCACGGGGCTCGGCCCAATCGGCCGTGTGTCGTGCCCGGCAGCGGGGGAGGCAAGGCTTCCGCGGTCGTCATCCCACGAAACCCTTGCAAGGGAAAACCAGCAGCAGCAGCAGGACAGAAGACGCAGGAGAAGAAGACGAAATAAGTTAGAATAGGAACGTGGAATGTTAGGACAATGATGAGGACAGGGAAATTGGAGAATGTTAAGCGAGAGATGGAAAGGGGAAATATAGATATTTTAGGTCTATGCGAGGTGAGATGGAAAGATAGCGGGGATTACTGGAGTGATAAGTATAGAATAATATACAGCGGCGGGGACGAGAGCCAACGAGGGGTTGCCATTGTATTAAATGAAGAGGTAGGGAGAAGCGTAGTCAACATAGAGCAGGTAACGGATAGAATACTACTAGTGGAGATAAAAGCAGAACCGACGAACTTAGTTATTATTCAGGTATACATGCCACCGAGCAACCATAAAGAAGAAGAGGTCGATAGGATATACGATCAGTTAGAGGACATGATCGCGTGTGTTCCTGCAGGGAAACATTTGATAGTGATGGGGGATTGGAATGCGACGGTAGGCGAAGGAAGAGATGGTGATGAGGTGGGGGACTACGGTTTAGGCACGAGGAATGACCGCGGGGAGAAAGCAGTTGAGTTCTGCAGGAGACATGACTTAGTCACCACCAACACTTGGTTTAGACACCACAAAAGACGAAGGTATACATGGAAAATGCCAGGTGACTCAGGAAGATATCAGCTAGATTATATCCTGGTTAGACACAGGTTTAGGAACAGTGTGATAAATTCCCACAGCTGCCCGGGAGCGGATGCGGACTCAGACCACAATTTAGTTGTTATGAAATGTAGCGTACGTTTCAAAAAGATAAGGCAGGGGCGGCGAGTTAGAAAATGGAATGTAGAAGCATTAAATGGGTTGAAAAGGAAGGAATACAAACAGGCGGTAGAGAAAATCATGGAGGATGGTAAAGGGCTTATTACTATCGAAGAAAAATGGGAAATGATCAAGAAGGGGTTGTCTAAAGCCGCAAAAGACACTATTGGAACCGTTAACGCTAAAAGGACTAGGAAACCATGGATCACGGATGAGAATATTACAAAGATGGATGAGCGGAGAAAATGGAAGAATATGAATACAGAATTAGGCAAAGTGAAGCACAAAGAATTGAACAATAAATTGAGGCGGTCAACAAATAAAGCAAAAGAAGCATGGTGGAAGACGCAGTGCGAGGATATGGAAAGTCTGCAGAGGAAGGGTGAAATCGGTGCGCTGTACAGCAAAGTTAAATCGTTATCAGGAAGTAAGAAAGGAAGAGCTATGCTAACAGTTAGAGGTAAAGCGGGTAAGGTAATAGTTGACGCAGGAAAGATCCAAGAGAGATGGAAGGAGTATATAGAAGAACTGTATAGTAAAGAACTCAGACCAACAAAGTAAGACATTGAAAAAGAAAATGACGTAGAGGAGGACAGCTTAGGTCCAGGCATACTAGACCATGAGATAGAAAGGGCATTAAGGGAGATGAAACTAAATAAGGCCGTCGGGGTAGATAACATTCCCGTGGAACTTTTAAAATGCTCAGGAAAATGTGGGAGGAAGAGGCTATATGGGCTGATCCGTAGTATTTATGAGGAGGGAATCTGGCCGGAAGACTTTGTGAGATCAGTTTTAGTTCCTATTCCGAAAAAGGTAAAGGCCACGTCATGTGAGGACTATAGGACAATTAGTTTGATATCCCACGTAGCTAAAGTTGTTCTCAGGATCATAAAAAAAAGGATAGAGAGTAGGGCAAATGATTACTTAGGGGATGATCAGTTTGGGTTTAGGAAGGGGAGAGGTACGCGTGATGCCATTGCAGTAATGAGATTATTAATCGAGAGGAATATAGAACACAACCAGGAGGTATTTGCCTGTTTCGTAGATTTCGAAAAAGCGTTTGATAGGGTGAATTGGGAAAAAAGTAATGAGTATATTGCAGAAAATAGGAATAGATTGGAGGGAAAGGAGGCTAATCCGCAACCTGTACATGTCTCAGACTGCTCAGGTGCTGGTGGGAAACTGGGAGTCGGGATGGGCAGTGTTAGGAAGGGGTGTGAGGCAGGGTTGCCCATTATCACCGTTGCTGTTCAACCTGTATGCAGAGGAAATGATTAAAGAGGCATGGGAAGAACTCGAGGTAGGAATGAAAGTGGGCGGGGAATTCGTAAAATCAGTTAGGTTTGCTGATGACCAAGCTTTAGTTTGTCAGTCAGCCAAGGGGCTGCAAGCATTGCTGAGTGAATTGGAAATTCAGTGCGACAGGTATGGGATGAGAATCAATATTAAGAAAACAAAGGTTATGCGATTTTCTAGAAAGAAAAAGGCCAAGCTTAACATTAAAATAGGAGGGCAAAAACTAGAGCAGGTAGAGCAGTTTACGTATCTCGGTAGTGTTTTGGACCAACACGGTCAAAGTAGTAGGGACGTAAGGAGAAGAATTGCGCTAGGCAAAGAGGCTTTCACAAGGAGGAGGGAGTTGATGACGGGGACTCTGAGTAAGGATGTTAAGAAAAGACTCGTAAAAACTTTGATATGGAGCGTAGCTATGTACGGTGCGGAAACGTGGTCATTGAAGCAGGAGGATAGACGTAGATTGGAGGCTTTTGAAATGTGGGTGTGGAGAAGAATGGAGAAGGTGAAATGGACAGAGAAGAAAACAAATGAGGAAGTACTTGGTATGGTGGGAAAAGAGAGGGGTTTGTTGGGAGAAATCCTGTGGAGGCAGGAAAAGTGGATGAAGGGGGTATTGACCGGCAATGGGATGTTGAAGACTGTGATAGAGGGTAGAATGTTGGGCAAAAGAGGAAAGGGAAGGAACAGGATAGGGATGTTGGACGGGATGAAGGGAGGAAGAAAGTACTCAGAGATGAAGAGGGACCTGATATAGAGTAGGATGATGGATTTTTTGTGTTTTGTTAGGAGTAGGAAAATATTTGTTTGGTAGTTGTGTCCATCCAAAAACCTACCTTAACCGGTAGATTACCTTAAAAAAATAATATATATATATATATATATATATATATATATATATATATATATATATATATATAAATATATATATACATAGCTATAATATATAAAGTTAAAGACGATGCGAAAAAAATAGATTAAGGAACATTTAAAAAAACTCCTGAAAATTGGAAAACTCTGAAGGACCTTCCCTTTAAATTGAGCCAAATATAGGATTACGGTAGCGGATGTACAGCTAAGGAACTCAAAGAAGCGCTGACAAAAATAAGAAGAAGGATATCGATTGTCCCTGACAGGATGTCTTTATAGGTATCGACCCTCTTGGTTGAACAATGGTCAGATCGATTGTTTGATAAGATAATGGGAGGTTCAGGGCCAAGTAACCGTTTTAGAGCAATTGAACAATGTCACACACGATGACTATCACTGGAAATAGCAAGAAGGACAGAGAAGAGACCACAGTAATGGAAAACAAATTTGGTTTTATGCCAAATAGAATAACAGCGGATGAAATATTTACCCTAAAGTTAGGAACTGATAGAAAAACGCAGTAAAGGAAAGAAATATGTAGATTTAGTATCCGTAGGCTTAGGCCCGTTACTTAGGGTAGTGCTATGGTGGGCCCCCAAGAAGAAGAAATTGTCCTTACTTTACATAATAGCGAAGGGCAATATAGGAGAATATAATGACTATTGCGAGAAAGTGAGTAGGAGAAACGGAGAGTTTAATAGCATAACATTTTGGCCCAACATTCATTTCGCCAACGAATTAAGTCCATATCTCTTTAAATTGGTGATTGATGTTAGTACAAGGTGATGCTACGTGGGTTCTGTTAGTTTCCCGACGATATTGTACATTTGCCATCGTTTGAAAGGCGAAAGCCATGTTTTCACCATGGCAACAAAGACTGGCACCATAAATCTGGTATAAAAATAAACTTGGATAAGACCGAATGTTAGCATTTCTCAGACCAGCATGAGAGAATGATAACGATGAACGTGGCTTCAAAAATAAACATCTACTCATTCCAACTTGTCAAGAGTTAAATTACTATGTCTTACTGGTCTAAAGAGGCTGGGGGAGAAACAAACAAGGATGTTAAGAAGAGGGTAAGAGTAGCTTTTGATGAAACGGCGTCAGGAGTGAGATGCGATTAAAAGATGATGCCAACAAAACTAAAAGAGTAACACATATAAAAGCGTTCTAAGATTCTATTATATGAAACCGAATGTTGGGTACTCAAATAATAATACTTTCAAACAATTCAATAATGATAAATCGGCTTTATTCGGGCGAAATTGAGACTGTGGCAGTACCAATGAGTGTTAACTTAATAAAAATTTTCGGATTGATATGTAGTGAAATGATAGAATTTAGAATTAGGAATGGAAATATTAGACAACGCTTGAAAATTGCACCAATACGGGAGAAAATGAGAGGGAGAGAAGAATGCGTTGGCTTGGATATGTGGAACGGTGTACAGAGCCCGCTAGGTTAAAGAAGTAGGGGTCGACCAAAGATTAGGTTGGAAGATTGCGGTTTGAGATTCATTAAGGAGAGCGAAGTGAGGAGAGATGACGCGCAAGATTGGGAATGATGAAAAAGTTAGAGAATAGTCGACTCTGACTAAGAAAAATGGGTAAGCTGAAGTAAACGAAGACTAACCACCGCTGCATGTCTAAGCCTGGCCTAAGTAGGAATCCCCTGACACCCCACAAGAAAATAAACCCTTCTTCAATTCCGCATTCCTCCTTCCACCCTTCATAGCGTACAACATTTCTATCATTTTCCTACACCTTCCTCGCTTGCATAAAATTCAAGGTCATCAACATCAATGCGAGGGTTTGAAAAATAGAATAAAAAAGAGTAGGTTAGGCGCGATATATAGAATTGTTAAAAATGACGAAGCGTGGGAAGATTTATGGAAAGAGATAGAAAAGATATAACTTTTAAGGGAACAAACGACCACTTTTAAAATAAAAATAAGAACGCAAAAAACGAATAAGAAAAATCACTCTTTTTCAAATAGAACTATTGTTGAATGGAATCAGTTGCCTGGAGGTTTGTTTGAGCCCTTTCCATCCAATTTTAGGAGTTTTAAGAATAAGTGTAAAGCAACCACTGGACGATAAACTTCATTAATCAGTGATTATTATTCCAATGCAATTATTAAAATATTGTTTGTATGCGATGTACACGGAGTGAGAATTTGTATTGCTAAAGTGAATGATGTGTAAACGGTGCGTGATTTGGAACGGAATGTGAAATTGAAGTGTGCCTGATTATGGACGGAATGCGGCGATAGACGGAGCATTGAAGGCATGGTGTGAAACTAGCCCTTGTGTGATGGTAAAGGTACGGTTGGTAATATTAAAGTGTCGTTGTATGTAAGAGCATTTTGTCTCATATCTGCTCTTCTTGTGCATGCATGCATGTGCATTGTAAGAGTGACCGTCGACCAGGCTTGACCGTGTCCAACAGGAAAATTGCCTAATTGCAACGAGATTTACATATATATATATATATATATATATATATATATATATATATATATATATTGGGCTGACACAATATAACACACACAAATAGAATAGAATAGAAACATTTCAAGAGTCTCTCTTGAAGAAGGCCTCTGAGAGAGCCGAAAGCTCGAACAATTTACCGTGTGAGTGTCCTTTTAAATGTTTCTATTCTATTCTATTTGTGTTATATTGTGTCAGCCCATTATTGTGCCGCTCGTGTGAGCTTTCCGGACAATCGTGGTGTATATATATATATATATATATATATACACATATATTTTGTTTATGTAAATGAATACTCTCCCGTGGAGTGATGATCGTCGTAAGTAGCCGACAAAAGATGTAAAACTCTCGGTGTGAATCATATTCAGCGACAAAGTCCCGGTTTACCTTCGCCAATCAAAAAGTTCTGAATCCACATTTCCTATCATCCCATTCAAATACTCCCAGTACTTCTTCGTTCGTTTTCATTTCCATTCGTTTCACCTTTTCCACCCTTCTCCAAACCCAACTCTCAAAAGACTTGAATCTACAAATGTACTTGCACGCCCACCATCTTGCTCAAACAACCCAAGTTTTGAAACCCTACAAAATTACACTGCCTATCAAAATTTTAGCTGGTACTTTCTTAAAAATCCCTTCTCCAAAACCCTCGAAGAGTAAAAATTATGATAGAAAATATGCGAGGATGAAGAATGACAAATGAAATTCAAGTGATCTTGCTGCTAAGCAGCGCTTTAAATTTGCTAATTTTCCCTGTAAAGGACGATATTATGTTATTATTTCATATCAAGACATCGTACGTTAAAACTAAAAAAACACTGATAGACTCTTAAATAATAAACCTTACGTTTAGGCTGGTTCTAATCCTTACGCAGCAGAATATCAGTGTGCCCGATGTTATACTAGGGTTTACAGACGCAAAAATATGGTTAATTTCGATTTTACTCCTTTTAATAAATGGTTAGGAACATCAACCCCTTCGCACCGGAGTAAGTGTGGAAACCCAACACACCCTCCCTCTGCCCTCATCTCATGCGAGTGTTTAACCTCCCCCTTACCCCCACATTCCCCAAAAATCCGCCCACCTCCCTGTATGCCCATTGATAAATGGCCTAGTGTTAAGGTACGACGCTGGAATTAAGTAGGAAATGGCAGATTATTAATCTGTCTCCCCTAATTCACTTGGCGAGGAGTTGGTCGACGGGGCGAGAGGAGGGATTTGGGGTCGCGGAGGTTGAGAGGGTGAGAGGGATGGTAGGGTGGGGATTGGCGAAGAGCGGGAGTGGGGCGGGGTGGTGGTGGAAGGGGGTGGGCGTGGTCCGAGGTAGGAGTATGCGAGAGGGGGTGTGGAGGAGGGACGAGTTCATTAGCGAATATTTTTAGGATTTTAATAATAACCGTAGTCGCATCCCTCTTTCATCCGCCCGTGATGAGATGGCATCGAAAAATCTAGCAGTCTGGCTTCGATCCAGTTTGGGGAGAGGCAGGTTAATATACATACCTACACGTACACACACATTTATACATGTATGTATGTATATATATATATATATATATATATATATATATATATATATATATATATATATATATATACCCCCCTTTGAGTGATGATCGTCGTAAGTAGCCGAGAAAAGATGTAAAACTCTCGGTATGAATCTTATTCTTCCCCCTCCGTAAACCGCAACAAAGTCGCGGTTTACGGAGGGGGAAAACATTTGGATGAAGTCTGCTTTGCGTCATGAACTTGTGAGAAGGGTGGAAGGAAGATAAGATCGCCTCCGTTCCTTCACTGCTTTTGCTTAAGACGATACAGAATGAAACACGCCATCTTGTTTATCTGAAATGCTATCACAATTGTCATTGTTTCACTGGGTAAAAATGGGAGATTTTGTAATCAGATTATGATAAGGTCGTTATTCAAGCACGCCATCTTGCTTATACCTAATTGTTTTAAATATTATTATGTTTTTGTCTGATTTTGAGGCACATTAATTAATTGGTGTAGTTACCATCGACATGATTGTAACTATTACAGATACATTTCATTCGTGAGTAGAATTTTGACGACAAATCGATGCATTTCGAATGTCGACGTTTATAATATCGTCTGTGATCGTCAGACGACCAGGAAATTTCGGAAATCTGCATCAATGGAAACTGGCCCTCGGGATAAATGGCCATAATAATGATGAAAAAAGAACTTTGAAATAAATCATTATTCCAAAATTGTATTGTTTAAGACCTATACCTTTTTTATTGTAGCATTTACTGCATATTAAAAACACTGTTTTTCACTTTCTCCATTCAGCAATATGGGGAAGCACCTAATAAATCATAGCCAGAATTATATCTATGTATAGCTTATTGACAGTTGCTACCGAAATGCTTGGTAAACAATGCTACCCCATTACTGGTGCAGTAATTTTATGAAAACCTTATCGATTCTTAGTGAATATAAATCAAATGGAATGGAAAATTAGAAAAATAATGAAATCGAATGGATTTCCGATTGCAACAATATTTTGGAGAACAATACTCTCATTATGTGAACTCGAAGTCGTTTCATGAGAGGATGTTTAAAACTGAAATGCGCAACAAAAGCGTTAATCATTCAACAATTTGTATTTATAGTCTTGTAAAATCTATAGTTATCGCAAATTATTATGAATAGGGTCGCGGAAAGTAGTTAATAAGTTATTTAATCCGAAATATAACGGATATATTATTTTAGCTATGAACGAAAATCTATAATCATGAAGATTGGAGTACTTAAAGCATTTTGCATTGGTCTCATTCATTCAGTTAAAGAAACATAAGCTATTAAGCAATCGTAATTACGATTCAATTGATAATGACTCGTTAAATGCAAATAAAAGAACGCAGAATCGACGCAGAAAATTGTATGCACGAATGTATATAAAAGGTACACATAAAAGTTATATACGTATGTTGCGTGCTAAATTATAAATATTAACTTCAAAAGACTTCACAAAACTTCATAAAAAGTTCAGAAGCAAGTTTCAGGGCACATATTTCCACACAGATAAGTTTTTTCCGTCTTCAGGGACGAAGTATGACTCCCAGTTTTAAGAGTTCAGAAGGTCATCAAGAATTATTGTCAAAGAATCGCACAGACGATGGCATCATCCGTTTGCTTTCGCAAGATCGTAAGAAATCAGTTTATGATTAATGATTTGCATACTGATTAGGTTCTCTAAATAATGCCATTATAAAATATCTTCTTTTGTGTAATTATCTCCCTACGCAAACATTAATTTTCCCATTCGTAATGACACAGGAATTTAATTATTGATTTGAAGAATATCTATAAAAATAGTTTATATTTAAATATAAAGGAATTAAGGGATTAAATATACCATATTGAATGCCCTTTAGATAGAGGTTGACAGAGCAGGCGATTAAATGTTCTGCAGCACCGTCTCTTGTTTGCCTAATGAAAATATGCAAGGGATGAATGAAAGTGGGTATTTTGGTGGAATACTTAAAATGTAAAAGCAAATCAACGCTGAATAGATTTTAATCATCAAATCTCCAGTACCATATTTCAAAGGCTTCTATGTTTCTCTGGAAAACATTTTCCAATGTTCCATGTCTATGATACTCCACCAATGAGGGATACGGAACCTTGGAAAAGTGGATCAGCGAAGAATAGGAGCATTTGGAACGTGCTACTAAGGGAAAATGCTGAAGATTTAATGGACGAAAAATAAAACAGAAAAAAAACTATCAGGAGGTGAGGGAATCAATACTGAGTTGGAGAGAATGGAGCAGGAGGGCGAACCGAATCTTTGTATTGAAATACTGATGATTTAATACGTAATGATAATGAAGAGAATATGTCGAATTTAGAATCAAATACATGTACTACCTAACTAGACGTATGATTGGGAACAATATAGTCCTTCATGCGCGATTTCTATTGAAGTTGTCATTTCATTAGCCATGATGAAAGAAGACATTTTGTCCTTTCACATTAAAATTTTATTTATTACGACCTAGGTTTCGTCACAGCGTAACATCTTCAGGTTCAAGCTGTAACGAAACCTAGGTCGTAATTAAAAAAACTTCTATGTGGAAGGGCTATGTGTCATCTTTCATCATGAAGGATTTCCACCATTTTACACCTGAAGCCGTGTCATTTGATTGTCATTAATGTGACTCTTTGTGTATATATAAATACAAACGAACTGGATAGGTGTTCAGTAATTATTTAGTTGAGAACACATGACTCAAACAAAATTAAAAATTCCTCGATAGTCAGAAGGGTCTTGATCTCATCCTTGGAAGGATGATTTTAGCTTTATCCACTCTCACTGCTTTATTCTCTCTCACTGTGAAGTGAATCATGCTCCATCTTTGTTTTTTTAATTTCCCGAGAGAGAGAGAGAAAGATAGAGCGAAGGAGAGAGGGACCATTATGCTCCCGCCCAAGGTCATGCGGATGGAATTCTTGGAATGCGGCGGCTCGCGAAAGAGTGACGGAGATGTTCGCGAGGAGTCAAATAAACTCGTGACTCGAGACATTGCGGGGATTCACGTAAGTAGTTGTTTCATTTCGCCTCGAGAAGAGGTCTTGCTAGCGCGTCGGAACTTTCGCAATAGCAAAAATCCTCAGGAGAGCGTTTCCCGTTTTCTCCTTGGGCGAAGGGGGGGAGGAGAGGGGATTATTCCCTCGGATTCCCAAGAGATATTTTTGACGCAAACACCCTCGGTTCGAGGTCCAGATTTTAAAACCTTGGGATATTTTCCGTTATTGCGCCGCCACGGTGTTGAATGGTGTACCTATGGCAACACGGTATTGAAAACATGAATAGAAAACGTGACGCATTGCTTCCTTGCATACTTTTGAACTTCCGATTTGAAATTTCGACAGGTTTACGGAGACGAATCAATTTTATTTGTTCACGAAGAAATAGATTAATCATAAATTGAAAGAGATAATGTGAAATAATAATAGCTTAGGGATGAATAACATTTGTTTCCCTAATGCTCTGCGCATGGAATTTAGGCCAAGAAGAAACAAAGCTATCTCTTCCACCTACGAGTGCATAGTCGCCATTATTTCCTTCACGAAGTATTTTACGTAACAATGTTCCGAAATATACACGAGCGAAAATAAACTTCTGTTATCCTTTTAAATAGGTCATGATGAGTTGAAATAGCGCTGAAATCGGAGGCTTAGGGTAATTTTTATCCAAGGAAATAGGTAGAAAAATGTTTACCCTTTGAAATACTGCTACACACCAGCATCACTCAAGTTGAAACTGAATGAGATATGAACCTGATGACATCTACATCTACATAATACCCCGCAAGCCGCCGCAAGGGCGTGTGGCGGGGGATGTTAGGTCACCAACCGTAAAAAGGAACAATACCACATGCAAAACAACAACATAGCAGATTGAATTAATAAAATTATTCTCTGAACGATTAAGTTACGAGAAAACGTGCAAATCAATATATCTACATTTTTTAAATAAATCGCTTTTAGTTTTGCAAGAAACGTTGACTTGACAGTTCTGTCAAATGATTGATATGGTCACCCTCATGCAAACTATACGGCTCAGGCAAAATGAAAAGAGAGAAATTGATTTGATAAATTGTATATATTATCCTTCTTCTATCATTAAATAAAATATTTCCCAAATGAAAATAAAGTATTTTTCGCAGATATTACGAGACTTTAGTTCTGCATTATTCGTTTAAAATTATGGGATAAGTGTTATTTGCTTTATATCAGTTGAAAATTCTTTTTAAATATCATATCTTTGTTATACTGCCGATCTTTCAATTTACATACGTGTATAACGGCGGGGTATTTCAAGATTGTATATGCAAAATCTAAAATATGCAATTAGATTATATAAGATTTATTTGGAAACTTCATTTTATGAATACCCAGGGGCGTATTAACTCCATTTGCCGCCCTACGCTATAGTCAATGTCTGCCGCCCCCTTAAGAAATTAATTTTCTAAATAATGCGAACCAAATTCAATGTGTCCACAATGTTCTGGCTCCTAACAACAGGAACTAGTGAAAAAAGGAATAGCGTGATCATTCGCAAGACAATGACTAATGTAAAAACATGATTCCCGCACCTGGCGGCCTATGGCGGAACCTTTTTTCTAAAAAAGAAAACGCACGGGATTTTGAATCAATATGTTGGCATTAAAAAAAATTGAAAAAACTGATGAAATAAAAATTCCGGGACTTGTGCCGCCCCCTGGGAGCTGCCGCCCTACGCCATGGCGTAGTTGGCGTACTGGTAAATACGCCCCTGTGAATACCCGATTACTTACTCTGAATTTAACAAATTATATTAAATATGTTTTCAGCTATGGTATACTGCAAAATTACTTTTGGGTCATCGACATTTAAACGAAGACATTTAAGTTTGAAACAGGTTGAATTTGACTTCGATTCTCATTACCGTAATGGGAGAACGATTACCTACTTCAAACATAGATTTAACAGATTTTTTTTAACAAGTTTGGTCATTATTAGAAAACAAATATTAAGAGAATATATCTTAAAGCTTAAAATACATTTTTACCACCCTTATGTACTAGACTTACTTAGGTAATTAAGTTTAAAGGGCACACTTAACGTCTTCATCAAGTCATCGTGCCGCCATTATGTGATGAATGTGGGAGCGTTTCCAAAAGATAACTTCTTGGAGAGGAATTATGAAGTAATGCGTTACATTGGGTAAGATGTGTTCCTTTAAATTCTTATATTGTTTTCAGATAGTCAATTCTGAGTCATCGGAGTGGAAAATTCAATAGCATTGCGAATACAGTACACATTTTTCCAAACAGCCGCAGTTTACAAATTACACGAGCACGCGTAAGGCGATCGCATTGGAATTTTTGGTCATTTACTGATTTTATGTTCTCAATATTACAGATATTTCGAATTATTATTTCTTTGGTATTCCGCTTATACTGTATGATCAAAGATTAAACTTTTTCTTTTTCTGAAATTCCGCGATTGTTCATATGGGCGCCCGATAACCAAATACCATTGCGGTTATTACTAAATGCTGATACACAAAATATAGACGGACAATTAGAACAAACGCAATGAATGAAAAACAATGGAATTGATTAAATAAAGTGATGACACCAGTTATTTAAAGAAAAATCAAGGCTTCGGCGTCTTTAAAAACATGGGAGTAGCTATGTGTAAAACTCCGTAGAGCTCTTAGCTCTTAGCCCTTAGAGTTGCGTCATTTTTATTGTTTACACCGCGGTATTGTTGAGCATTTTCTCATAAATTTAATCTATAATACAATATGAAATATATATCCTGGATGTATATATGCGTTTGACTAACACAAAATTAAAACCTGTTTACCAGCAGTTTAATATTTCTATGCATTTAATTTCTCTGCTGTAAAATAAACACTGGATTAAAAAAAATCTACTAATTTATGAAAGGTACTGAAAGTTCAAAAAAATATATATTATCATACGATGGTCATTTACTGATTTTATGTTCTCAATATTTTGCATTTTTGCACTAAAAGTGCATTTTCAAGTAATGATAAAATTAATTATGCATTAATAACCCTAAATACACTCGTTGCCATTTCTATTATCATTATTTTTAAGCTTTCAGTATTTAAGATGGGAGTTTCCTCCATAATGCTAGAATTTCTATTTGCCGTGGTATTATTATTCCTTGTCATCATTGTGATAATCAACTTTATTTGAGATATGGAGTAAATTTGTGTATAGCGTTAGTTTTTCACTGCTGATTTTCACGCCAAAACGAAACGTGCTCCTCTTGAGTGAGCAGAGCGAGCAGACCTTTGCGTGTAACAGAATCAACCGATGTGGAAGACCACATAAATCACCCAGGACGTCAAAGGACTTGGAAAACCCTCAATCAAGCGATTTTAAAAGCCGTTTAATCTCACCGCAAGAGCCTCCTCCTCCCACGCTTCACGCACGACTGAGTCAGATATGCGATCTATTTACGACACACAGACCTCAAAATCAACCAACCGCAGGGTTTACTTTCAACGGGGAAAATCTTGGGATATGACTCTCGAACGGAATACCTCCCATCTTAATTCCTTTTTGTTTTTTTTCCATCGTCGGTCCGCTCAGCACATTGTTGAACTTGGAACATCCTCTGTTCGCCATTGAGTTGGTACATCAAAGCGAGGGATTGGGTATCTCGCAGTCAGCGAGGTCAAATCGGGAGATCTTCTCCCAACCATCCCATCCACTTCCCCACACATTCCATCGTCAGCGACAGTTGCAAAGGGATTGCACATGCGGTATGAACATTGCGACTAAATGCGCGGAACGTAAAAAAATTGAACTTTTTAAATTCGAATATCTTGGTCTTGGAGTGATTACAGGTAAATTGAAGTTGTTATTACAAAGGACGCCAGTTTTTAATATATATATATATATATATATATATATATATATATATATATATATATATATATATTACTCTGTCCAATAAATACGCGAACTGAGCCAATTAAAACTTTATTTTGCAAAATTTGGTCTAAATCGATTGTGTACGCTTTCAAAGTACTCTCCATTCGTTGCTATGCACTTATTCCATCTTCTTTTTCTACGGTTTAAAGCACCCTTGGAAGTCCTCGCCCGGTTGAACTTTTTAGTGTTACCGTCGTTTCTTATTTTATGGTGCCCACATATTCCCCGTGATGTCCCCTCATCATATTTTTGCATTTTGGGAATAGGGAAAAGTCGCAGGGGACGAGATATGGCGAAAAAAGGAGGATGATCAAGGATAGAGATTGAATTTTTTGCCAGAAACAGGCGAACAATCAATGCTGAATGTGCAGATGCATTGTCATGATGAAGGATACATCCATCATGTTCGGTTAAAATAGTGTGAACTGTTGATTTTCCTAAATTCAGTTCATCAGCTACCATTCGGACAGTTTTTCGACGATCGGTAAGGACAAGGGACCGCACACGATCAATGTTGTCGTCAACACAGGTGGTCGAAGGTCGTCCCGGCCTTGCATCATCCGTGGCATCTTGTCCGCCATCTTTAAAACGCTTAGTCCACTTGAAAACGGATGTTTTCTTCAAAGAAGTATCACCGTAAACAGCTGTCAACATTTCAGTAATTTTTTGATAAATGTTACCGCACTTCACTAAAAACCTTGATGCTGATTTGCTGCTCCGTGATTTCGTCCATTTCCATTTTCGACAAACAGTAAAAACAAGGACAACAGAAACTGACATAACTGGCACCATACGTACAGCTCGACGATCCGCCTAGCACAGACGGCTCATTGGATCTCAGGCAACTAGCGCTGCTATTGGGCGGGGCTATAGTCCGCGTCATGGCCGCCAGATTGTACCAGTTCGCGCATTTATTGCACAGACCACTTATATATATATATATATATATATATATATATATATATATATATATATATATATATATATATATATATATTTTGTTCTGTACTTAAACGTGTACATTTTAACATTTATACTAGAAAACACAGAGAAATGACCCTCACATATTTAGTTGGCGTTTTGACGGCACGATCGTCATCATCAGAATCTGGTACTGATAATGACGGCCGTACCAGCGAAATATCAACTTGATATGTTAGTGTCCTTCCTCGGTGTTTCTGTGTATAAATCTTTAACTCAAAGTTTATGTTTGTGTGTGTATATATATATATATATATATATATATATATGTATGTATGTGTATATATATAAATATAAATATATATACATACACTCTATGTTTGTGTGTGTGTGTATATATATATATATATATAAATATATACATATACTATTATATCATAGTATATACATACATACACACATGTGTATGTTTGTGTAAAAATTCACATTGTTATAGATATAAGGAAAACGTATAGGAAAATAGATAAAAGACAAAAACGGAAATGGTGGAGAAGGAGAAATCGAGCAGATCACAAGCAAGCACAAGCAGATCATAAGTTGCCATACCCTGACACCCCACAATAGCTTAATCTCCTCTTCAGTTCCGCATACTTTCTCTCTCCCATCATTCCATCCAACATGCCTATCTCTTTCCTTCCTCTTCCTTATTTGCATAACGTCCTCTCCTCTCTATCACAGTCCTCAACATTCCATCCCCGATCAAGATGCTCTTCATCAACCTTAACTGCCTCCTTTGGATTTCTCCCAACAAACCCGTCTCCTCCCACTCCATTACTAGCATTTCCTCGTTTATTTTCCTTTCTGGCCATTTCTCCTTTTCCATTTTTCTTCAAGCCCATATTTCAAGACCTTCCAATCTATATCAATCATCTTGCTTCAAAGACTATATTTCTGAGCGTTACAAAACCACGCTTCATATCAAAGGTTTAAGTAATAAAAAAGGAAGAAAAAAAACTTGGCCTTTCCACAGAATGGAATTTTTGTTGCCATAAAATATTGAATTTCTAATCTTTGGAAACGCAAAGTTAATCCTTTTCATCATAGTGGAATTCCACAAAGATTTGACTTAAACTATCTCTCAAAACGTTTCAGCGAGCCTTTCATTTACACCCTTACTCAACGTCTCGGTCATCATTTTTTTCATTCCTGTGAGAGCATCTTCCTGTTCCACTAAACCCTCATAATCTTGGTTTTGTTTACATTAATTCTCACCCCATACCCATCGTATTGATTTTCTAATGTTATCAGTAATGCTTATAATCACTTGCTAATTAAAGCTTGATCATCCGCAGCTCGAATTGATTTTACGTATTCCCACACAAACTGTCGTTCATATCTTCAGTTCTTCCTACGCCACTTCAGCCATTTACTCAAAATACTACCTTGATCAAAAAGTTCCCGGAATAACCACCGTGTGGCGCTCCCATCGTTCCGATTTGAGTTCTGTTTTTTTTGTTAAATTGGTACATCTGTTGTTGATATTCCCTTTAAATCTTAGTGTCATAACTTGACATTTGCAAAAGTTACGTAGCCAAGAGTACATCTATCTCTGTGTGTGTTGGCGATTTTTTTACAATTGCAGAAATGGATTTAAATTTGCAACAACGAACTTGTATTAAATTTTGCGTAAAAACGGATTTAGTGGCGCACGGACGTTGGAAATGTTGGAAAAGTGTTTCGGCAACGATTCTCTAAAAAAAACGGTCGTTTACCAGTGGCACGAGCGGTTCAGAAGTGGTCGTGAGTCAATCGAAGATGATGAACGCAGTGGCAGACCATCGACATCGAAAGTCGGTGAAAAAATTGATAAAGTAAAAGAAATGTTGGTCAATAACCGCAAATTAACCATCAGAGAAATAGCGGAGGACTTGAACATTGCCTATGGATCCGCCCAAGACATTGTGGTTAATGATTTGGGTTTCCGTCGTGTAGCAGCAAAGTTGGTGCCAAAATACCTCAATTTCATGCAAAAAAGAGACCGTGTTGACGTCGCAAAAGACATGATTTGCGAGGCTGAATCCGATCCCACATTCATCAAAAGGATCATTACTGGAGACGAGACGTGGGTTTATGAGTACGACACGCAATCCAGACATCAGGCAAGTGAATGGCGTTCACCAAATGAGCCGAGACCAAAAAAATCACGTCGTTTTCAGTCAAAAAAGAAGGCAATGCTGACGGTTTTCATGGATTACAACGGTGTAGTGCATCATGAATTTTTGCCAGAAGGCCAGACAGTAAACAAAGAGTATTATTTGGGCGTTATGAGACGTTTGCGTGAAGCAATTCGCCGAAAGAGACCAGAAATGTGGGCAGAAAACTCGTGGATTTTGCACCATGATAACGCACCGTCGCACAGTGCTATCATTATTCGTAATTTTTTGACGAAAAATGCAACAAATACCATCCAACAGCCACCGAATTCACCTGATTTGGCTCCCTGTGACTTCTTTCTGTTCAATCGAGTTAAAAAACCATTACGGGGAACGCGTTTTAGCAGCCGAGAGGAAGTAATGGAAAAATCGCAGGAAGCACTGATGGACATACCGAAAACCGAATATAAAAAATGTTTCGAGGATTGGATCAAGCGCTGGCATAAGTGTGTTGCAGTCGATGGGGATTACTTTGAAGGGGACAATATAGATTTAGATGAATAAACTTGTATTTTTAATTTTCTGAATAAATTCCGGGAACTTTTTGATCAAGGTAGTATGCGTCGAACGGCAAAGGTGATAGTAAACAACCCTGTCTTACTCCTCTTCCTAACATTCCCAACCCAACTCTCCATCCGTCACACTTACCTGAGCAGTCTGAAACATTTACAGGTTACGGATAAGTCTCCAATCTACTCCTATTTCCTGCAATAAATTCATTCACTAAAGCCAATTAACTACGTCCAACACCTTGGAAGCCACGAAACAGGCAATGCATCCTGATTGTATTCTGTGCTCTTCTCTATCAATGACCTCAATGGCATCATTCGTGTCTCTTCCCTTCCTGAACGCAAACTGATTTTCCCCTAAGTAATCATTTCTCCTGCTCTCCATCCTCTTACTACGTAATGATTCTGAGAACCACTTTCGCTGGCTACGAACTCATGCTTTTCGTTCTATAATTCTCACATAAAGCAGCCTTTCCCATTCTTGGAATAGGAACTAAAACTGATCTAACAAACTCTACCCCCGAAGTCCCTCCCTCATAAATGCTGCGTGTTAGTCCATGAAAATTCTTCCACCTACATTTTCATAAACCTTTGAGTAGTTCCGCAGGGATGCTTTACACCCCCACATTCTTATTTGAATTCATCTGACTTAATTCCCTTTCCATGCCAACATCGACAACTTAACTGCCCTCACCTACAGGGTTCGTCCGGAAAATAAGTGTACTGAGCTCAGGAAAAAAAATTTATTACACTTTTACATATCTTAAGCTAATATTCCTCAAAATAGGACCCTTGTGAGTCGATACACTTGTTCCAGCGGCGTTCCCATTCCTGGAACGCTCCCGCGAAGGCATCATCGGGAACCTCTCGAAGACACGTCGTCACGGCCTCTTTGACGGCGTCCAAAGTCCCGTATCGCGCTCCTTTCAAACTCCTCTTTATCTTCGGGAACAGAAAGAAGTCCGGTGGTGCCAAGTCCGGGCTGTAGGGCGGGTGCGGCAGCGTTGCCACGCCGTGCTTGGCCAAGAAGTCCGACACGACAAGCGCGGTGTGAGACGGCGCACTGTCGTGATACAGCCGCAAATTTTTCGCATCTGTAATTGCTCCCTAATAATCTCGTGCACTCTTGTTTTTGGCACATTACACTGCTCTGCTATCATCCGAACACTAAGACGACGATCAGAGTTCAGTACATCGCGAACTTTACGCACATTTTCGTCGGTGAGTGTCGTTGATGGGCGTCCAGGCCGTGGTTCGTCGTCGACCTCTTCTCTGCCCTCCACGAACATCTTGTGCCACCGAAAGATCATGTTTCTGGACATGGCTGACTCCCCGTAAGCCTGGTTAATCATACCGACAGTTTCGGTAGACGATTTCCCAAGCTTTACCGCAAATTTGATGGAATCCAAAAACTTCGGCATCGCGTTCCGTGACGTGGGTCGAGCGTGGAGGTTCGCGTTAACAGAGCTCCTCAATACACCACAGCTCAGAGCCGACTGCCTTTTTCAGCGTCGCTTGCCAACATACCCCCCTCCAATCGCAGCCCGTCAGAGCGGTGCTGGGCGCGCCTGGAGCGGCGGGAAAAAATCAGTACACTTATTTTCCGGACGAACCCTGTACATCACATTCTCTCTCTATATACTATATGTCTAACCTTGCTGGCCTAACGCCTTTACTATGCAGATGTTCTGAATATTCCTGCCACTTCTCCCAGATCTTTTTCTGATTCAGTTAATATTTTTTCTGACTTCACTTTGATTGTTTGCTACGATTTACCCTTTTTATTCCTTATCTTTCAGGATAGTGCACGACTGTCATTCTTCCTTTGCAAAACATTCCATATCCTCGTACTGCGTCTTCCACCACGTTTCTTTTTCTCTTGTGGTTAACCGCCTCAGTTTATTATTTAACTCATTGTACTGCTTCATCCATTTAGACTGTGGTTAATCTATGTAATATTTGGCTAAATTGCTATTCAAACTGGAATCGCGTGAGCGGGCTAAACTATTCTGCCAGGGACACTTCGTTGTTAAGGTTCAAATTACGGTTAGTATACTATTATCATCAGTAAACTATCGGATTTGGGTAGTTTTTCGATTAAACCTAGCACTAAACACTGCTATACTACTAAGCCCTAACTAACGTGACACAAAGTAGCCTGAAATCTCATGCTAATTATTACAGTAATACGTTATTTAGCTCTGAGTACTTTCTACCTCCCTCGATTCCATTCAAAATACCCATTCTTCTTCTTCTTACTTTTCCTGCATTCTTCTCTCTATTACCATAGTTAGCATATTCCAGTGTATTACCTCAGAAAATTTCAGACAAAATGTCTTGTATCTTTGTTAGGTCGGAAACCTTTCAGACCATCCTCGTATGCATCCAACTGTACTATCCTTTTTTTAATTTCTCCCAACAGGCGTCCCTCTTCCCCTACCATACCTAGATCTTCAAAAGTTTGTTTTCCTTTCAACAAACTTCCTTTTTTTCATTCTTCTTTAGACACACACACAATCCTAAAAGACCTAAAATGCATATTTTTCTTCTTGCCTCATCGAATGAGTTTAAAACACATAAAACTACGCTCCGTACTGAGTTTTTCAACAATATTCGCTTGCCTCAGCAAGTGTTGGAGCTAAATGATTTGTTTTCCATTCTGTCCATTTTATTTCCTCATTTCTCCACCACACCAAAATCTCGAAAGATTCCGATATACGCTCATCCTCTTGCATCAACGACCATGCTTACGAGCCATTCAACCCTACGTTCCAAATTAAATTTACCCGTAATTTATGCAATTAAAAAATTATTATTATGCACTCATCAGGAATCATACAAGCAATTTAATTTTTCTGTTATACCTGGAC
This sequence comes from Hetaerina americana, assembly GCF_022747635.1. Taxonomy (NCBI): domain Eukaryota; kingdom Metazoa; phylum Arthropoda; class Insecta; order Odonata; family Calopterygidae; genus Hetaerina; species Hetaerina americana. The sequence goes on from NW_027286181.1 coordinate 28,611,110, forward strand.
ATATTAAATATATTCATGACAATATTTTCAAAGTAAGAATTCCGTACATTCTCCCCTGAAATTCCATCTGTATATTCACAACTTCACAGCTTATCGTGATTTCTACTCTATTCCATTGAAATGAATTTTAACTGAGTGCTTATTTAATAAACTCTACTAAAAATCTTTCAAACCTTATAATGTCTGAGTTACACTAGGAATAAGGAAGGAGTCTTACCCCTTGATGCTAAAAGGATCCCTGGGCACCGCGCACGTGGAACGAAATGAACTTCCTTGCGTAAGCCGAAGGCACAAGCTCGCCACAATGACCCACGATAAATTATAGCAAATAAACCTCAAACTTTTCTCCAAACACCTAAGTATTCGTTCCCGATGCCAATTCGCCTTGAGCTGCAAGAACACTTCAAGAAAAACGTTGCTCAACGATCGGGCAACGAGTCCGTGGCCCTATACAAGGAAGCGACTCGCGCGCGCACATTTGCCGTCATTTGTTTTCGGAAGGATCGCACTTGACACTTGGCCCGATTTGACGAAGGAGGAGGGAGGGATTTTTTTCGGAAGAGGATCGCGCGCAGTCACCCTTCGCGGTGCGTCCAGGATCAACATCGCGGTCCAAGCGCAGATGCGGGTGATTCATTGGAGGAAGGGGGAGAGGGCTGATGCTTAAGACCCAGGTGGTACATGCATTGGACCCAGCCCAGACCCGTTGCGGACCACGGGCGCCGTGAGGAAACTTTAAATTCTCTCTCAGCAACCATTTGTTGCTAAGTTGCCGAGCAACGGGTACAAAGGGGGAGAAGAATGAGAGTGAAAAAGCAAACCCTAGTCCGGTGGAATCTTATCCAGAATCAACCCTAATGGTATGATGTGTGAACTGGAACATAGCCAGATAATTCTGTTGTAGTCCTTGACCATGGTTTCACCTACACCAACATGGAAGGAGAGATCGTGGAAACAAGATGCAAGAGATCAAGGGTAGAACGGATATCACCTTTCTCTCGTACGATAAGATGCAAGAAAATTTAAAAATGACTAAAATCAAAACCACTTTTTTTTTAACTCGAAGTTTAGTTTGATCGGTGGGGATAGAGCTCACCTAATAATAAGGCAGATACGGTGTGTGCAATTCACACATTAGGGTAGGGTAGACAGTTCTTTCCCCTATTCCCCTCATGGTTTCCCACGTAGATCTGACGCCCGAATAATCGCACGGCTTGGGGGAAGCTGAAGGTGGCTAGACACATGCCTGGGAATATAAATTGGGTCCTCCAGTCAGTATCCTAGCGCTCTACCCAATAGAATGCCGTCTCTCTGGTAAATAGCCACGTTAGCGAATTATTTTTTTCATTTTAAGTAACCTAGTATGTTGTCATTATTTATTCCTTGTTACTAGTAGTTCGTCTAGCATCTGTGGAGAATATCACACTTGGATACCTCAGTGCAAGAATATTTAGCCAACATTAATCACACTGCTGGAATTTTTTACATTATTATGGAAAATAAAAATTAAGAAAAACTTATTTTTATTTGAAAGCCTAGTGTCGAATCACCCCCTGCCACACTCGCTAGCGGTGGCTTGGAGGGTATCATGTAGACCAATAAGTCTCCGTAAGCCAACGTTTGAAAGGGGGGAAAGAGATGGAATCCTCACCTTACAATTATCAACGTAGAAGCTCATTCCGTGCAAAGAACTGGCTTGCCCGGGAAGGTCTGGTCCCAGAAAAATCACACAGTATGGGTAAAGCTTAGGGTACACGGAGGCATCCCCTGGAATCTAACCCAGACCATACGTTTAATAGCCCATAGTTCTACCCATTGAACTACGACGTCCCTAAATATGATAAATAATGCAAACGATGGAAATAAGTTTTAGGATAAAAATTTCTTTCTGTTATTTGACTTTTTAATATTTATAACAGCTAAAATTTCAGCAATATTTCATTTTTACGCTGCATGCCTGGTGCGGAATAACCACCTGCCAACCACCCAAGCAGTGGCTTGCAGGGTATATGAACATGTTACTGATACCCTGCAAGCCAATTACGGGAACCTACTCACTTTATGGAGGAGGTCCACCACTAGGGTTTGCAATAGAGAGTTATTCCACACATTGGCATGTAACATTGTAGGTTAAAAATCAAAATTACAGAAATGAAAACTATTCGCATGATGTAAATAATTTTGACCACAGCTACATAAACTACGTTATCTACGGAGTATAATGCTTCTCTGCACATGCGAGACGAGCTGCTAGCAACAAGAAGAACAATTAAATATGGTTTAAATAAAATGAGTAAGACATATTAAGCAACTTAGACTAACATTTTACTCCCCCAAAAATCAATAACGGAGGGAAGGTCAAAATACCGATCAAATAACCTTGACAGTTTGGAAGCAGGTCTCTATAGCGATTATGTTGAAAATCCGTTACTTGCCTCGTCGGCCTACGGTAGGTGAGGTCATGAAAATAAGGTTAGAGGAATGAACTATTGAGCCGACGGATTTAGGATGTACATACCATTTAGTGTGAAAGGTAAGGGGTGAGAATAAGTTTAAACGATAGAGTCAATAGTAATTATTTATAATCAGATTTTTAATATTTACTGTAGAATAAATATTTGTGTTGCTCGACCTCAGAATGATTATTTCAGCCGAAATGATGACATAGGTGATGGATTCAGAGAAGAAACGGCAGCAATTGCTAAATGATGCAACTTAGCATTTAAGGAGGTTCGATCATGGCTGCCAATGACGAGTGAAAGTGTCAATTATCATGAATTCATGAATTCTGATGAAATTAAATGCGACACCCATCCATGCGCGTTTCATAAACAAATATGATATGACTATATAGTTTTTAAGGACTCTAATAGGGGCTCATTAGTTTTTTAAACGTGTTCCAAAACTAAATTGGGATTGTTTTTGAGGCGCAAATTTTTTAAACTATATGATTTTGGCTAATTTCCACAGAAATTGTGTTACATCATTGTTTCAAGGCGGGTAGGTGCTGCAATATTAACGCTAGTACAACTCTTATGTGATTGCACTCATTACATCAGTGTTTTTCATAAGAACGACATTTATTTCTACATCATTGAATTCTTCTAATGGCAGTACTCCACAACCATTAGAGCATGTATTGAGTCTCGGATTATTTTTTTGTAAATTTCTACGATAAATAACACATGAAGACCCTAAATTCATCATCATCATTTGAAAGAGTGTACTTAAGACTACAATTAGAGGAAATTTTATCAAAATGTCATATACTTTAAATCCTTTAGGTGTCTCGCACCTTTGTGATAGGCTGACATAAGGTATAGATAAGTATCAATCAGGAATGAATAACGTTGAAACAAAACAATTCATTTCGTCAATCAGGAAGATAAATATATTGTTTTGAAAATCCAGTTGTCCGCCTCATTTACGAATTTCTCGATCATTTAATTTTATCCAAAGAGAAAAAATATCTCCAAAAATTATGTTAATTTGTATGAGTGACAAACAAAGAACATCCGTCTGATTATATTTTTTAATCCTGTACACTGATTTGTTGCCATGCCCAACTGTGCGAGTTACCTCGTGGGCATTAGGGAATAGAATTACATCTCGGGATCTAATGAGCTCAACCTGTAATTGGCACTACAGCTATTCGAGTCCAAGATTTTCGGATTGCTAGAATAGAAGATAAATTTGAAGGGTGGATTACGGGAGTAGATCACTCCACGAATGGGAATAATTTGGAGATAATTTTAAAATGAAAACTACTACTTAAGTTAGCCGTATACCCCTCAAGACTGTAAACATACCACAATCGAGACTTTAGCTTTCAATCGGAATTTCCATTCATCTTCCCGTAATCTGAAATTTAAAAAGTACCAGACGATCGAGAGAATTTTCAGACATTTCCATAGACTTTAATAAAAGAAAATGAGCGAATACTAGATAAATAAGATACATAGTTTACTCCCAAAGGAACATCGTTTCTCGGGGGAAAATCAGATTACAACAAACAAATTATCGATCTGGAAGCATTGAAAGTTTAAAATTTCGACAATATCCCGGAAAATCTTGGATATTTTGCAACTTCAGTTGTTAGGTCGCCATAGTGTCACCGACCAGACTATAAATCTTTAAATTTAACCTTGCGACTGACGGCGGGGAAAAAAAGAAAGAGTGGTCCCTGAATCACGTAAGAGGGAAGGAACCAATCAGGAAGGAGGAGGCGGAGTATCCTTGACCAATCGAGCTTCATTCCTTCTCTTACATTCGTGGCGAACACATCGGTCCCCGGGTGTTGCTTTGCCAAGTGAATCATAGACCACCTTCACCATTCAGCGACATACTCACACATTGCGAAATACTCCTTCGTTTATGCAAATATTCATCATGCCGCCACAATAATGAGACCTCTGCAATAACATAATTTTGATACACCAATAATCTATGTAGGGTATTTTAAATAAATACCATATTCCGAAGATTTCAGTTTTTCCCTATTACACTCGCATGATCTAGTTACCAAAAAGGGTCATTAATTTTCATTCGCATTTCCAGGTCACATAGGAATAAAAGCAGTAAATGGTATGTGAGAGATTCACGTTAATTGGCTGAATGGATGGGCTTCGGAGATGTGGCAACGCGTTTTCTCCAATGAAGTCAATATCCCTCCCCTCAAAGAGACTCCTTCAGAGGTCAAGCCTTAGGAGTAGTAGTAGTAGTATTTAGGGGAGGCGACCAACAGCTGAGGTCATTTGCGCCATAAGGGGTGGACAGGAAAGGATGAAGGTTGGAGAGAAACCCGGCGTCGGCACTGGCCTACACTTAACGAAAGGCGCCAAGGGATCCGCAGCTTAAAGTCCCATCCGACGGACGGCGTACTCACTCAAAGTGCCCTCCACAAAGTACCTCAAGTAGGGATCGAGATACCTCTGAAAAATATTCAACATCGCCGGGATTTGAACGCTAGGAGTGGATCGTGATTGGTCGAAGTCACGGACCCGACCTCAGCAGCAAATATGACCTCTAAAATGTTAGTGACGTGACATAGCATTTTTCCTGTGTTCCCAAATTTACGAGAGTAGTTTTTTCTTCGTTTTCTCTCGCACGATCTCTTCGAGTTTGTTTTTCATTGTTCCTTAAAGAACTCAGAGTACGAAAAGAACTACGCAGCCGTAAGAATAAAATGAAGTAACTTTCATTATCATAGAACGAACATACTCGTAGTAGGAATGTATGGAACGGTCGATCAGATTTTTCGTTCCCAGCTTCAAGCACGCGGGCCGAGTCGCAGTCAATGGGTTCATCAATCACGACGATTAGACGGATCGCATACCGCTTTTTTCTTTGAAATCGAAACCCCCACCCCCACGCTACCCCTATGTCTCCCCCACCCCTCCCCCCTCTCCATATCCAGGGTAATGCGATCTTCTCCTCTCCCGCCCCTTGGAAACGACAGAAGAGCATCGAGAGGCGTGAAGAGGCGCTGTGGAGGGTGGCCGCGCGCGTGGGTGGGAATGGACGTTGGGTGAGTCAGCGGTTCGGAGAAGAGCGAAAAGAGGAAAAGAAAACGGTATTTTTTTGCAGGAAGAGATGAAATAATCGCGCTAAACCCCTCCGCGGGCGGGCAGCGCTCTTCGGATTCCGTGGACAAACTGCGAACTAATTCGTTTTAGAATTCGCGCAATCGCTATTCCGCCCTCAAAACACGCGCACTAAGTTTGCGGCTGTTCAAGCAACGGCGAGTCGAAATACTTTCCAATTTTAGAGGAAAGGAATACGATGTTACCCACGAACGAAACGGTGAAACCACATCGTCTTCATGCAAACAACCTTAAAAATAAAAAAGACGATTTTTTGCCGATATTGAATTAATTAGTTTTCAACTAACATAATTTGCTGGTCGTGGAAAATCCTGAGGACAGATTAGAGGTTTAGGCAAAATTTTTATCAACTTCTATATTTCTTGCTATTAAGTCAGTAAATCAAATCAATGTTAGTATTGAATGAAGTAATTCAATATAATATATATAGAACTAAAATTAGTCCCTTACAACCGTCGTTTTTTTAATAACTTTACCAATAACTTGGGTATTAACTTTCCTAAGCTGATTTTTTTATTCAAATTTACGCCAGAACCAGTTCTATTAATTAGTTAATCCCGTTGAAACAATACCTTTCGGTTCAGTAAGATGATTTACGTGTTTATTGGACATATAAAGAAATCCGATCGAGAAGGAAAACCATGTGCAGAAATAAATGTCCATTTGCCTTGACTGGTATTCGAACCAAGATCTCTCAAACATCCAACCAGTTATCCTGGCATATACTTTGAATGTCAAAGTTTAGATGAATTACTGTGCATACAAAAGACAATAATGGTAGTCGTGCCTATCACACCAGATACCTCGTTTTTAAATAAATGTATGCTTGCGTAGTAAAACATCGGCATAAAGGACTGAGCTAAAAATTATTTTACACACAATAATATAATTTAGATAATTAAAAAATTATGACATAATTTATTTACTCCATCAAGATATAAAACTATAAATATTATCTATGAGTTCAAGCGCTGAATTTGTTTATTTTTAGTATTTTCAAATATTCAGAGACAATATCGTTGACCACATCTCGATTTGAAATGGTCTAGAATTTTGCAGATAACATAACTTCTGCTACAATTGCAGCGCTCAGACAATTTCACGCCAAGGGAAGAGGCCATATTTTATTTTTGTTTTTCCGATTGCTGGGAAACACGGAATGGGAACAGTAGTAAGGCTCATCAAAAGGGTCGCCTAGCACGCTCTCTCAAGGGATGCAATAACGCTTACAACTCTCTCGCTTCGAAATAGAAATTCTCTTGGGTCTTTAGCCTCGGTTTTATTTTATCCAATGCCCATAAAGAAAGCACTCGCCCAATTACTTGTTTACCCTCGTGGAGAAGCGCACTTCTTCCAAGAATGTGCTCAGTGAAATCTTGGAGTGAATGGCCGAAAGGAGGTTCTTATTGCGCCTCTGGGATGGATCATCCTAAGCTCTTCTATCAAGCTCTAAGTTATTAGTTGCGAATCTTCTGAAAAGTAAAATCGTGAAATTCCAGCACAATTCTTTTCTGTGTGACATTCAAGTATTCGACTAGATTGAGGAATCCTGTTTGAGAGTGAGCTTTGGAAAGAAAAACTTAAAATTTAGAACACCGACTCAGAAAAATATAAGTAACATCTCCACGGTTCTGTAACATAAAAATTGTGATTTCTGAAAGTCTCGCTATCTATATTGAGAAAAAACTGACAAAAAGACAGCCAAAATTTTACAACTACATACATAAATATCCCGCCATCCACCATAAAGGTATGTTACAGGGGGTGCAAGCAGTAGGTTGGATGGATAAGGAATAAGGGAGGATAAAGCAGAGGAAGGAAAAAGGAAAAAAAACATCCACTAAAAACCTCTAAACAACGTGCACATTTATATACGTACGGGTGGAAAACTCAAAACAAGTGCTAACATTAATCAATTAAATAATTCTTAGGCATACGAAAAGACCAAGACAGGTAATGTAGAACTGGAAAGTAAGACAAGGGGAGTTCTATTAATTCATGTTGGTGCAACTCATGGTCACGGTTTCAAATAATTCTGTTAAACTAATTCTGACAATAAGGCTCGTATTTATTACTTTATAGTTAGTTAAGATTAATAATTTAGGATCTAACATTTAGGATGCTATTAAATCAAAGGAATAAATTTTATTTATCATTATTGGCGGACATTGGACAATATATTTTGAACACAGAAAACCAGTAATTTTAATTCATTAAAGTATTTGCTTCTGAGGGGGGTTTACGAATTGATTTCTCACCAGAAATTATTAATTATGTAATCTCATTATGCACTCTCATTTATGTAGCCGAGAGCACATTGAGCAAGATATTGAAGGAACCTTTGGACTCCCAGGCATCAAAGTAAATATAAATCAACAATTTCCTTTTCTGTAGCTTCGACCTAAATTTTATAGAACATTCTTTCTATCAGGTGCCATGTCAATAGATAACGCCGACAATTGTGATTGAAATTTGAGACTTTACGGGTGTTCGGGGAAGCTCAAAGAATTAGTTTGGGAATCGGAGGTCTTTGGCTTTAGCAAATTCAACCATCTTGCCTCGCGTGTTGCTTAAGAAATTAGGACAGTAATTACGTTGCCGAAAGGTGGGGTTGAAAAGAGAAGGGGATTGATAACAGTGAGTGGAAACGCAAGGAAAGATTGATGAAGACTGTGATATGGAGATCAGAACACTCTGCATGCTCCTTGGTATGTGACACAAAATGATGATGATACAAGAACTGATGGGTTAAGACGCGTGCAGAAAAAAATAAGGGGATCATGTCGGAAAGAAAGTCAAACAAGCCAAAAGTTTTAAGGTGTTATGAATGAGGAGAGGAAGTTATTTGTATTAAATTCTACGAAGGAAAGTTTATGAAAGAATAGATACGAATTGGCCGTGAAACTTCCATTATCGATATGAAAATGTGAATTTCACGTATAAGGAGAAAGAAAAAAAATATTAGTTCACATTTGTACAACACGAGGGTAAATCTAGGACTTTTGCAGTGTAAGAATAATTCGCCTTGACCGGGATTCGCCCCCAGATTCCTCAATTTCCAGTCGAGAGCTTCAAGCAATCAAGCGAACGATGCACCTTCAAACACTGTGAATTTAAAAGGGTTTTGAAAGAAAAATATGTTTTGGCGAACTACGTACCATGCATACATATAGTGCCATAAGAATGTAATCGTGGTAATGAGAAATTATGCCATATTACACTAGTTTAAAGCTAACTTTTAAACACAAAGATTTTTTCCTTTTGACGAACTCGAGGAACTGCTGAAGATGACGTGACAGTTACATATCCTCGTACTTGAGCCGGATCCAAGGGTTCCCGGTTCGAATCCCGGTCAAGGTCAGGAATGATTTGTTCATTGTGAACTTCCTGCAATTCTGCGCATATCAGTGGAAAACCCAGTTTACGTAACTGTCACGTCACCTCACGCATTCCTTTGAACATGAGGGGTTCTAAGAAGTATGAAGAACTGAAGAGGAAAATAATATAGAAAAAAACAAGATTGGGAATATATTTCAATTAATAATATCCAAATTTACGTTTATTCGTTCGAATACTTCTCTTTTAATACATGTATTGTATACACTAGAGCAGAACAGGAAGTAACCATATGCATAATTCTACGGAAAACAGCAAGTGGATGGATTGGGCATGCCTTGAAGCACAATTAATTGGTCAGAAACATAATACATAGAAGGGAAAATTGAATGGAAGATTCCGCTACGAAGAGATAGAGACAAGTGCATAGGAAACACATTAGGAAGGACGTAATACGGAGATACTATCAGGAAGTGAGGGAATTAACACCGAATAGAGAAGAATGTAGGACTGCACAAAACCAATCTTAGGATTAAAATGACGATGACCTCCCACTTACGTGAGATCATATAAACCTTCGCTGAGTCTGTACTATTATTTCCATGAATGGTCTCAGTTAGGAGACTAATTGCACTTTAAGAAGCACCCAACAGAGGGCCGATTGTTTCGCTTGCCTTGATTTTACACGCGAGAATGACGGGCGGCCCTCTTCGGATTTACGATCGGCACGTCACGCACGGAAAATAGGATCGGGGGGCGGACGTCAAAAACGACTCACGCCTCATTTCCTGGCCAAGAAAAGTCTCTCATGATTCACAACATAAATTTAAGCGCTCTTTATCCCCACGTCTCGGCATCCGTGTTTCAAAGGAAAGCGGTTGAAAGCCTCTCGTGCTAAAAATTATCTTCAAACAACGAGGGTTGAGTGAAAAGTAATAGCAGAGAGTGGTCCCCAATCTTCCCGCAGTTTCTCGCTTGCCTGGGATATCCCCTCACCCACGCCATAAACAGAGAGTACGGGTTCCATGATTTTTTCCTGAATAGTACCGATCACTCCGTCAACGTTTAACTGGGGCCGTTCGCGCGGTACGTGTATTACGTATATAACACGCATTATTACACATTATATGTATATGTAATATATATACAAGAGTGTAAATTTAATAGTAAACTGTTCCTACTTCATCGTTACACGGGAATAATGTTGTTTTGGGATAAAAATTGCAAAAAATTCTAGACGATCTCCGTCACATTTAATTTCACATGCTTGATAATGAAAAAAACACTTTTTTGTTTGAAACAAGGGAGTATTTTCCTACAAGCCTGAGAATGCTACGTCCGATACGATACTATAATGAATTCGATGGTGTGAGGCTCTACTTTGTGAAAAGTCATGTTCACTGAATAAATAATTTGGTATTTTGTGTGAAAAATACTAAGTTCAGTTATTCAGCTACACTATACTTATGGGAAATTGATGATTAGTTCAAATGTCAAAGGTTAACATACAAGAAATCTAAGAGAAATAATTTTTATGATGATAGGACTAAACTCAATCGGACAAAATTAGAATAAAAAAATTTAAAAAACATAACACTTTTATAATTAGTGAAATTGGCAGAAATTCTTCGTAATTTTACTCAATAATCCGTATCAATGTAATTGGCACTGGTTTTGGATGACCAGACTGAATATTCGATTCATACCAGGTTTAAGTCAGCATATTCGTTCAAACAACGTGACAGTGCAAAAGCAAGGTTCTTGCACCATAACAGCAACACAAAGCTTTCTTGAATCCCTCTATCCTAAAGAATAGCAACCAAAATGATGCCTCCCAAATTAACAAACACAGGATGACAATAGTATTCTCTTCAACGCCGTATAATACAGTATTCCAATGCATTGCAAAACCTCTCTAATTATGTGAAACCCATTCAAATCTTAATTGGAATATGTAGAAGCCAAGGGTAGCAAATAAAAATTGATATCTTACTTACGCAAACACTGATATGTAAAAAATTAGTTTATCCAAATAAAAGATACATTTCTCATGACCCAGGTATCGTTGAAGTTCAACATCATCAGGTATGCCATATGTCTCGTATATCATGTGGAAAAACTAAGTTACGCCTTTCATTCAAACATGAGCATTTTCACAAAGTTTCAAATGGATACAGTACACCTTGTGGAATTACAAAAAAATGATCTCATATATATATATTTTTTCCTACACTCGTTGCGAAAAACACGAGAGTCGTCTGCTACAACAATACGTGTAAAAAATCTAATTGAGAAAATCAGTTGAAATTTGTCGAACGGACTAAAAACACGCGCACTCAGGCAGGAATCATAAAGTTTCGCTGATTGGAACGCCATCTCTGTGTCAGGACTTGATAACTTATCACCTTACCCTCGTGTGGGTGTATTCATTTGGTGGGTATTAGTAGGTCAATCATAGTAAATTTAAAAGTTCAATTACATTACATTTATTTGAAATAAGCCGCTTCAAATAAAATAATTTGAAGTGGGTTATTATTTTTTTAAATGATCTAGGTCATGCTTTATCGCAAGTAAAACGATGTATCTGGGTGCTTAGGTATTCGTGACACTTCAATACGATTCTTAAGCGGGAGTCGAAACCTTGAGCTTCAGATTCACCGGAGAGAATTCATGGTTATCAGAACAAGTAGGATGAACATTGTTTATGAGTCGTCATCGTAGCTAAATACATCGACAAAAATCGCATGAAGTCCATTGGTAATAATCGAATGTAATGTTTCATTTTATTGAAAATTAGCGGATTTAATCACTCTTCTCGCAGTAACTCAGTAATTTTATTTTATTTTATTTTCATTATCGCTTTAGACTGAATCATTTGCTGAAGCTTGTTTAGTAAATTTATTAAGAGTGGGGGTTTGTAATTGCAACAGTTTTAAATTCAAAATTAGACTAATGAGGCAACGAGTTTCTTTGCTTAATGATTGTCCAGTGTCTAAGTTGTCTATTTCTATTACTTCCATGCGCCAAATGCGATGATATTTATACCATTTTCTCTCGTTCTAGGTAAGTGGTGTTTCCCTCAATCAACGGCATCATTTCGGTAATGGACGCCGAGTGGTGGGTGTAAATGCCGGAAGCCATTAAAATACACCTGGACCTCTCATTACGGACAGATTACGTGTCCCTGCAGATGTTTCTCTGCTGAAGTTTTGCCAGGTGACTCAATATTTATGATATTATACCACACCGCCAGCAAAAGAATAGGATTACCCTCGTGGTCAGTATATTAGCTTCCCACAGCGAGGGCCCGGGTTCATTTCCAGGTGGTAGTGCGGGGGGGGGGTGAATGAATAAATAAATATATACACACAAACACACATATGTATGTATGTGTATATATATATATATATATATATATATATATATATATACATACATACATACATTCAAACACGAAATCCCGCCAAACGGCGAACAAATACTCATTTATACAGAAACACTGTGTTCGTTCTTTATGAGTGTTCCTATCCCTTTTCCATATATCTGTTTCTATATAAATGAGTATATATATATATATATATATATATATATATATATATATATATATATATATATATATAGTCAGTACTTATATTTATTCCGAGGAAGACGGAGGTAAATTCCATCGAAATTATTAAGGAAGAACTTGCGAGTGTTCTTTTTATGTGTTCTTATATTGTTTGTTGCTGCCCAAGATTTTTATTCAACACTTCCGTGTTCATTACAATTCATATATATATATATATATATATATATATATTCATTCACGTAGAAATAGATGTAAGGAAAAGGGATAGCAGTACATAGAAAGGACGAACACAGGAACAGTGGAGAAGGCGGAATCGAGCAGATTACAAGCGCAAAAATATTTCCTTTATCGGGACTTGAACATCGGATCTTTCAACTTGCCCTAACCACTTGAGTTATCGAGGAAGCGTAATTTACACTTGAATCCAGAACTCAACCACACAAGCCAGAATATTCTCTAATATTGCCCATAGTTTTCGTGGGGTACTCCATTAAAATTTAGGCAATGCACATAATAGTTAAACATTAATGAAGTAACCGTATATTGGTTTATAATATACGGAGGTATTTTGGCTATGTAGATACACTTCGCAAGTTAAATGAATTGGTATTTTACACAGAGTCTCGTTCCATGCAAAGCGTTTCGTTGTGTGCACCACACACACTCACCATCATGGCGTAAAAATTAATCCAAAATTTGTCAGTTTTAAATTTTACAACTGATTATTTGCGTTGATATCGAAAAGTATACCTCAGGAAGTTAAAGTTGTTCATTGTTGTTAACTATTTTTATATATTGAATGAAAAACAAATTAGTGAATCTGCGACACATATTGATTTTTTAACCCCGATATTGACTTATACTAAAGTCATTTTCAAAGTAAAAGTCGAAACCTAGATTCGAAAAAAAGTGTTTAGGGCTTAATTAAGTGTATCTCAAACAAGAAATGAAGTGAAAGTACAAATATTTCTCCTTGTGTTTACATCAATGATTTCCATTAATGAGAGCCTACTGCAGTAACTTACACTCACATACCCGGTTCATAAAAGACTGTATCAATCATACGAGTAGAATTCGAATAAAGAGTTGTCTACATCACCGAAACAGTCAAAACATTCGAGCGTCACGTAAGAGCAACGAGTTGATGCCCTCGAGTCAGTGTCGACTAGAGGCACGCGAGGGTTGGGGCAAAATAATGGCAGTAGCAACTTGCGTCACCTGGTCGGCCCACTGAAGAAACAGGTTGAGACACATTGACGGCGAGGAGATCAGTGGGTGCCAAAGTGGGCTGCGACTTGGGCCCGAGGCTAGAATAGCTCACACCGGACCGATTGGAGTAGTCCCTCCCAGTCGGCCAAAGTCATTAACCCTCGGGGCGCTCGGGCGGCGTCTCCGACGGCCACTTCGTGACACGGAGGCATCCCGCGTATTCCCGGCATGACACTGCCTCGTCGTCCGTCGTCACAATTCGATCGACCACCATCCTATCAAGACTTCCCGATTGGCACACGCTCTCGCGGTCAGTCCGCGGGGGATGCCGCGAGAATTCTTCATTCGACACCCCGGAGTTCAGGCTCACTCCTCTCCCCTTTTCCTCTCCTCTCAAAATCCGACCACATACATCAGGAGGCGCTCGACTACCGCGGCATAACACGAACTAAGAATTCAATTATGTTGGACATTAAAACAGGATTTCAGAAACTAGAGCAGATGTAACATTTGACCTATCTCGTAAGAATTTTGGACCAAAACGGTCAAAGTAGAAGAATGAGGTGGTATAAGAAGAAGAATTGTGTCAGGCAAAGAAACCTCCACAAAGGGAAGGGATATGTTGTCAGGTACATTGAGTAAGGATGTCAGGAATAGGCTGGTAAAAACTTTTATGTGGAGGCATAGTTTTGTATTTTGCAGAAGCATGGTCTGCGAAATACGAGATGATAAAAATTGACTAAATGCTGTTGAAATGTGGGTGTGGAGAGTGATAGGTAAAGGTGGTATTGTTGGAAAAAAACAAATGAGGATGTCCTAGCAATGTTTGGGTGGAGAGGGGTTTATTGGAAGAAGTACGGAGGCAGAAAAGTTTGGTGCAAAACATTTTGATTGCCAAACGGGTATTCAAAAGTGGTGATAGAGGGCAGAACACTAGGCAAGCGAGGAAAGGGAAGGAATATGGACCGTAGGGTCCGGGTTTGATTCCCTGAGACGCTTTTGGGCACCCTCAGCTTCATCCGAGCTGTGCGAGTTTTCTGTTACCAGATTCTCATGGGAAAGTATAGATGGTACAGGTAAAGGATACGGGCCCCCTACCCTGATGTGTGAATTTCTCATGCCGTTCGACTAAGTACTAAGTGAGCTTTACCCTCATTTATCATACAGACCTTCGGGTTGATAGATGTGGTTTTGTTTTGGTTTGTTATAATTATTATTTTTTTAATTGTTTAAAATCGACATTATGGTTGGGTGGATTGCATTTGAAAACGGTAAAAAATTAATTTTACATGAAATTGAGTTACACAGTACCAAATTTCGAAAAGCATAGCATTGAAGTAACTCAAGGAATGCAGTTATTGGTTATTCACTTCATACATGATATAGTTGTCTTTAATTAATAATTGATTATTTTACCGTGAAATACATACAGCGTATCGTATGCTAAATCAATAAAATTATACCTTTACGTAATTTGAAAATTAACAGTCCAGAAATATGCGACGTTTAGACATTCAATTATATTATATGGTTAGGTTTCTCAAACTCATTATCAAAGCGTTTGGATTTACTATGGTCGACGACTTAGTGATCGCGTAACGTTGCTTTATCATCGATTCCATTTTTTTCGTGACACGTTTGGCGCGCAGAGGTTTACAGTAACTGACGTCATGCCGCTTACACAGCTTGGAGAGCACTGAGAACGGTTTTGCGGCAAAGCTTACCGTCCCCCCCCCCCACCTACTTCAAGCGGATCGATCCCACTCCAACCAATAGGAGTGGCACGGGAAATTCAAATGCATTACTTTTGGAACGAACCCTGTGCATACCGACTGTCACCAGCCTTCGCACGTCAGATGTTTTTTTAAAGTTTTTTAGAAGTAATCTCTTTTTAAAAGAACATTATGACTTGACAGCAGGCGTTCGTTATTCACACACGTGCCCATTACCAAAAGGTTAGGAAAAAGAATGGTTATTTTAATATTGACTTAGCAATTTTTTCACACTTCACGAATTCTGTTATCGCTGTTGTTCTAGTAATAACACAAACGATGAAACCTACTAAAAGGAGCTAGAAATTTTTTTAAAAGTCTTCACGGATCTGGATTTTTTTAAACTTTTTCAAAATCTTTGGATTATAATGTTAGACGCACTTAGAAAAACCTCTACTAGCAAAAATTGAAATTAATTTCCAACGAGGAACAAGTTAATCCATTATTTTTATTTTTTTGCGACGTGCTTATTGACTCACCCTCGTATGACCTTTCCTTAGTGCGTCCAGAGGAAAGTTTTCTTCATTTCTGTTCAACAAAAATGGAAATCGGCAATGTATTTTATATTTATATAATACTCAGTTGAGACTTCTATGATTCTACTCGAATGTAATTCTGGCTTCCCACCCTGAGGGCTCGGGTTCAAATCCCAGCGGTGTTGAATATTTTTCAGGGGTATCTCGATCCCTACTTGAGGTGCTTTGTGGAAGGCACTTTGAGTGAGTATGCCGTCCGTCGAATGGGACGTTAAGCTGCGGACTCCTTGCCGCCTTTCGTAAAGAGTAGGCTAATGCCGACGCCGGGTTTCTCTCCACCCTCCATCCTTTCCTATCCATCCCCTATGGCGCAAATGACCTCAGCTGTCGATCGCCTCCCCTAAATACTACTACAACTCGAATGTAATTATCACCAGGGTAGCATTTAGTCAATTCGAGCAAAAGGACGTGCAACTGCAGCCGTAAAACTTCGACGAAGGACGTACGGTGGATCGAACTTTCCTAAGCGCCTCGGTCCATTCGCCTCCTCGTCAATTCACCACTCCTGCCCCATTCACAATCGGAGGAGTGAATCGAAATCGGCCCAATGGAAGAGCCGCCAGAAGAAAAGGGGCATTGAATTGGGTCGAACATACACAGGTGAAGATTAGGGTCGTAAACCACTGTCGCCCGATCTAAATGAGTAACGGACACATTCGAACACATTTAGCTCTCGGGAGTGCTATAAGGGGTGACTGCAGCAGTGGATGGTTCTATATCAGGTGATATATGAAAATAGACATCGATGAGCGTCCACTTGAGATTAGATTCAGATTTTCACTAGTGAGAATGGTGCATCACATATATTTGCCATCCAAACTCCGAAAGAATACAACTAGATGCTAGGATGATCGATAAGAAAATGGATTACAGTCCAGTGGAGCAAAGACAGACAGAAAGTAAATATTTGCTAGGTGAGACAAACTTTCCTGCAGTGCATTCCCTTAAACTAAAAATGTATATCAAGTCGAATAAACAGTGTTTTTTTAAGGCGTCAAATCTGAAGAAAAATTTCTCTTGTGTATGGGGTATTTTTTTCACCAACATTAAATCTATTTGCATGCTTTCAATGATATAATCTCGATTTCACTGCAGAAAAGATGTACCCTTCCTATACAACAAGAAATGTCCATTTTCAAAGCATTTTATCATGTTTTATTGTAAAGCAGCACGCGAATAAGCTGGATTAAAAAAATTATGGCCGACCTTCTTTCAACCCCATATTTGTGAAATTATGGCTGCTATCGGTGATCTTGAGTCAGTTATATTCTCACAACTCTAGTCGATAATTATTAATTATATACAAACTACAGAACGTAGAAAATTACACTGATTTCACTGAAAGAACTGTTTAAGACGTGGATGAAAAAATTCATCAGAAAATAAAAAGAAGAATTATGTTGGGTAAAGAAGATTTTGCAAAGAGAGTGAATTAAAGATAATAAAAGAACACTCAATGGAGCGCATGTATAAACTTTTCGAATTATAGGACGCTGAGGCAAGAGGATAGGCATACTTTGGAAGATTTGGAGATGTTGGTGAGTAGAAAGAGGAGCTAAATGGACCGAAACAAAAACAAACCAATCGATTCCGGGTGACGCCTCTGGGCACCCTTATATTTACCCAAGCTGAGTAATTTTTAAGAAACTTAACTTTTTGGGAAAGCACAGGTAGCAGAGAGAAAAGAACTGGACCCCCTTTAACCCTGAAATAAGTGAATTTTATACGCCGTTAAATTAGTCATCAGGCTCTTACCTTTACCTATACATTAAACCATCTTTCAGACTGATTTCTGGCATTTGCCACACATGACGACACACGGATTGGCTTAAAATATTTTGATTGTATTTAATTAAGAAGAGGATTGATCAATCTGCTGCATATTCGAATATTTTTTTTCCATTAAGGGCTGATGAGATTTGCCCTACCTTCCTTATTAAGTGAGTCATAGAGAAACTGCACCAACGGTGATAGTTCCCTCCCCCCCCCCTACGCCGTGTGACAAGGATGACTAAAACGTTTCCGTGAAGCGAATTTATAAAACAGAGTTCTGAGCGTGTCGTGTGAAATCTGTGAAAGCACCATGAAACATCTGTCACGATTCCAAGTGAATATACGACTGTCGGCTGAGATCTTACTTGGAGAAACCCAAGCATCATCTACGATTTAAAATAAACATGGGCTCCTTAGAATACGCTTTTAGGGAACAGGATTACTTCTTTGATCAATAAGTAATATGCGTAGAGCGAAGAAATCGCATATATGTGCTATGTCTTTATGGGTAGCATATCACATTTCTTTTCTTAATCGATAAAGGTGATACTAAAAAATATTTCAAAGATATCCGGCATATCATTACTTCATTAATTCAAGAAAAAAATTCAAAACGTACTTTTGTTTTTTCTTGATAGTTAAGAATTAATGTGAAATAATCAGTGATGTGCCTTGAGGTTGTCTAATTTAAAATGGACCAGTGGAAAAAATTATTTACTGACTGGAATTTTTCGTAGTACTTAGGCGGCAAAACCCTGGTATAGATTGAAATATTGCAAGAGAAAAAACGATGAGAAAATATTGAATGAATATTTACGTGCACAAATAAAAATGAAGGAAGGGTATCACATTTAAAAGCATGTAAATTTAAGCTTCATGACAAAATGAAGAGGAATCATATATGTAGATGTAATAAAGCTGCAGCATTGACCAGAGGTTACAGGCAAGCTCTAAAAAAAATAGGTCCGGGATTTTTATTGACTTTTAGAACTTAAGTTAATTATTGATTATTGAATTGAATCGACTAGATAAAAATCGATATGAATTTGATACGATATATTTGATGTATAAATATCGATATACGTAACTAGCAACAAATATCAAGTGTCGTACTAAAGATTAAGTTTTTGTCACAAAGGCAAATGTTAAGTCATCGAATTAAGTAATAAAGAAGCGGTGTTTAATTTAATCCTGAAAGATACCATGTCAACTTGGACATGAAGAAGAATAGTATTTGGACAGAGAAGAAGGAAAAAGCCAAAGTTTCAAGTACGGCGGGCAAAGAGGGGAAATCGATGGAGATAATCTGGTAAAGGCAGGGAAAGTGGGTGAAGGAATTATTTAAAAGAGTTGGTATTTTGAAGGCCGTGATAGAATGTGGGGCAAGTGGGGTGGAGGACGGAAGTTGATATGTTTTTTAGACTGCACAAAGCCAAGCAGAAGTTGTGAAGAGCTAAAGACGATATTAACATATTTGTAGGATAAATCACAGGAAGTTATTATGATAAGTAGGAGTAAATAATAGTCGGAACAATCCTAACCGTGGACGAAAACTGATAAACGACCTGTATCTCGGTCATAAAGTCAGAGTAAGGATAAGGAAGCCGGTTGACAGACGAGATACGAGTAAGACGAGGGGTTAGACAAGTATGCTGCATGTCACCAACCTTATTTAACATATATTTGGCAGAGATAATGACAAAATGTTTTGATGGGAGGAGAGTGGTGAACATCGGAGGTAAAATAATGGACTGTATCAGGAATAAATGATACAAATCTTGAAACTCGAGCGAAAGACCCATTGTAGGAAAGTTTTTTTCTCCCTTCTTTTAGGACGATCTCAAAAGTTGAAACTCTTGATTTCAAGTTGCTGTACAACTCAATGGTATAAAGCTCAACCTTATGAACTCCCACCATGAGTTAAATATTTAATTTCTTAATTACTTACGTTGAATTATCAAAAAACTGTATATTTAACCAAACTTTGATACGGTATGACGGGTTTCGTCACGTGTCAGATCTTTTGTTACAATCATGTACAGACCTGAACCATGTCCCTCAAATTATTCATCAAATACATCAATACAGTATTCCCTCGTTGAGAACAAGGAGGAGGTGACTGAAATAATAGGTTCGTAGAATGGCGTCGCGTAGAAAAAATAAAAGCTATCAAGAAATCTGGCTTAGGAAAGCAAAACTCCACAATTGGCAACCTAACTGGCCATGCACTTAAACTACCCGTGACCTGAGATTGGACCGGCGTCTTCAAAAGAAAATTCGTCGCGAAGGAATATTCGCGGGAGTAAAGGGCCGTCTTTAATCTCCTCATCTCTTTCTCATCCCTACTCCTGTTACCTCTCTTCTCCCGCTTACGTTCCCTTTCACTCTCTTTCCCCCTCCATCCATTCTCCACACTACCTCCCATTTCTTTAATCCCTTAACTCTTTCCTACATCCCACACTCTCACTCCCTCTTCTCTTTCCTCGCCCCTCCACCCCTAATTAGGCAACGAAGGGGAACGAATGAAAAACGCCGAGTCACAACAGCCGACCCTGGAAACTCCCACTCGAAGCATTGGGCGCCACCGTAGAACAAGGAAACAAATTTGACCTGCGGTTCGCCCCATTCGATGCCTTAGACATGCGTAGATATTTACATTTGGCCGTATCGTCGAACTCATTTCAACCTATGAAAAACCAGACACGTCCTTGTTACGGGTAGTAATGTTCAAATACTAGAAAGTTTGATGATAATACTAGCCTAAGAGTGCGTCGACTTTAATCGGGGTAGCGTTTGGAGCAGTGATAGAATAGTTCAGGCATCAATGACGACTTTTGAGAATCTCAAGGTTATCAGAGTCGTCCTTTTGGAAGGGTTCTCCACCAAATAATCATTAACAGGGAGCATTTTTAAAGGAGTGTATCGTTTTCGTTGGGTTTTGGATGGTCACACGCTAACTAACGATACATTTCTAAGCCTCGCCTAGCAAAATACAGCCTTGAACCCTGCATTATATTAAATTTTTCTTCGATTTCGCTTAATTCCTTCCTCCATTCCGTTCGACATCCCAATCCTCTTTCTGCCCCATCCTTGCTTTCCTAATAATCCTCTCCCGTGATGCAGTCTTCAGCATTCCATCGCCAGTCAAAGTGCTCTGCATTGATTTTTCCTGCCTCCTTTTGATTTCTCCCAACAATCCCTTATCCTCCCGCACCATACCTACTAACTAAGGTACTTCCTAGTTTGTTTTCCATTGCATCCATCTTACATTTTCCATCTTTCTTCGCACTCGCCTTTTAAGAGCCTCCATCTACGCCAATCATCTTGTTTACAAGTTTCACTCAATGTTTCCGAACAAAACCACGCTCCATGTTAAAGTTTTCACTAAACCTTTCTTAACATCCTTACACAAATTTATCTCATTAACTCTCACCTAATTTTGAGATCTTCTTTGCCCAAAACATTACTTCTTATTATACATTTGCTACTTTGAACTTCTTGGTCCAATACACTTCCAAGAACTCTGTACCGCTTCTCGTGCCCTAATTGTTGGCCTCCTATATGAACATTTAACTTAGTATCTTCCTCAATTACCTCATGTCCTTTGCTTTTTTGCCCTACCCATCATCATTCTTTTCTAATGCAATCAATAGGGAGCTTTAGGAGCCCATTTAAAATCCTCGCTCAGTCACTCTAAGAAAGGTAATTCGTAATATTTTGAACAAGGTAATTACATCGGTTCAGTATTATTTAATTAACACACCAAGAGGGCAAAAAGAGCCTATTCCAGTGCATCACTGAATATTTATTCACTGTTTAGCATCTCTATTTACTCAAAATTCCTTTTACATTCTATTTGAAAAGTAAATCAACACCTTACGATAAAAAACATCGACACAATAATATCATTGCACTGGAGGATGTGGCAAGGTGGTATCGAGAAATTTAAGCAACATTGAAATTACATGGAAGCAAGTTAGCAAAATTTTCTATGCAAAATTTTCAACAGGAAAAATGCATTAAGAGTGGTCTGATTGGCGATGGGATTTCGGAGATTAGAGAGGGCTTACTGTAGCTTCGGATGTCTTTTGCAATATTCAATGTGAATGGCGCTGGGATGCTTACGTTAGAATTTTTAATACTACCTATCCTGCGATTTTCGGCCGACTGCCATGTAATAAAATCATTTAAACTACCGAATGAGAATCTCCAGGCTATTTATCTGTGCCTGCCCTCCTGCGTGAGGTTATTCCAAAACCTTAACACATTCAGTAAAAATATTCCAAATCCCGAAGGAATTGCAGAGCGAGTTAATAAACTTGTGATTTTTTATAATTTTAGAAAAATGCAGGTGCTATTTCTGGTAAATGCCTAAGTATCGAGTGAATACCTTAAGTATTTTGATTCCCTAGCACACCCTACGCACTGTACTTGTAAACTCTGGCTATTATGACATAAAATATCTGTGGACCTCTAAGTGCATATTACAATAATTGGTCTTCAGGGCTTCATTCCATTTAATATGTCTATTATTTTCCTCCGTTTCCTTTCTTACTTTCACAGCATTCATTCTCCCTACCATTATACTGATGTAACTACACTTATCAACTCGAATGTTGGTTTGATATATGAGGGTATAGCTCACCTAATTCTAAGGCCAATGTGACATTTTCATGTTTCCCAGGAATTTCTGGTTCTCGGTAAATCACACAGCTTGGATGAAGTTGAGTTTTCCCAGAACAAACATAAATATATATATAATAAACAAATATATATATATATATATATGAATATGCACAAATATATAAATACATATAATATATATTTATATGTATACGCCTTTATATAAATGAATGTGCACAAGCATATATGTATATATATATATATATATATATATATATATATATATATATATATATATATATATATATATATACAGGCATAAATTATTTTTTTATAAGATAAAAAATAAAAATGAAAAGAATTCACTTTAACTTTTCGGTGGCTCCAGCCACCTTCATCAGATTATTTATTGCAGTACTCCTTCCTATTGTCCTTCGATCATAAAGTTATCTACTGCAGGATTCGTTGTGGTTTCTCCTAGAGTTCTATTAGGTTCAAATTCAATACGGTTTTAAAGTTGAATTTATCAGGAAAAAGATCATAAAATTATGTTTACTCATGGAAAGTGCACCCTCCTCCTTTAAAGGTTTCCTAGATCCGCCACTGTCTCCGAGCGGGGGCAGTAGCGGATCTAGAAAGCGGGATAGAGGGCGGGGGCGAGAGGGAGGGGGGGGGCAAATACCGCCGCCTCCATAGGTGGGCAGCAAAGTGAAACGGATACCTCCAGAGGGTTGTTGGCGGGGAGATAGAGCGGGCGAGTGTGGGGCGGGGAGGCAAAGGAGAGAGGGCGGAAAAGGGGAGAGGGGAAAGAGAGGGTGAATAAGAGGAAGGAGGGGAGGGTAGAGGGGGGGCGGACGAGGGGCACTCTTAAGGGGATCCAAGACTGCTCATGAGTCACGCGGCTCCAAAGGACTCTCGAGGAAGGAGAGGGGGCAAGGGAGGGAGGGAGAGGAACGGTGGTGGGAGGGAGGGAGTGTGTGAGTGGGGGAAGGAGACGGTTTTATTTTTGGGGACGACCGACGACAACCACTAAGAGAAGGAGAGGACACACTCCAAGCATCCACGCCCTCTTTACCTCTTCACTCCCCCTCCCTCCCTTCCCCTAAAAACCTCTCCCCCTCCTTCCCCACATCCCCTTTCCCCTTTGAAATCTGCGAGGGGGTTAGGGGATGCTCGATTGAGAATTGAATAGTGCGATTCGAAGAGAAAATAGCCATATCCCAGGGAATAGTTGATATGGAATACATTGGAACCTCTAATAGCGGACAATCTCGCTGGCTGGCACCTACAAATAAAAGGACAAGGAGAATTTTAAACCTTCCTGAGCTTATTTGACACCATAACAAATACACCTTCCACCCTCATCAGAGGGCACCTCCCACTAACGGTCGATTCTGCATTCGTCCCACTGCATATGATAAAAATAATTTTTTGGAAGGTGACTTGGCCACCGAAAATTCGGAATACGCGTGAGTTTCACACAAAAAGGAAAAGAAACTCACTAGCTTTCGAATTTTCGGTCGCCCAAGCCACCTATCTCAAGAAAGAGAAGGAGGTAACTGCTGCAGTTCCTTCCTTCTCTTCTTTAAGAAAAAAGGCTTGGACTACTGAAAACTAGTTCGTTTCTTTTCTTTTTTGTGTTTCTGTGCTTTAGTCTTTGTCCGCTAGTGCTAACTTCATATACATTATTATTCACAGTCGCGAGACTTTCACATTAGTTATGTGTGTCTATATATACGATATATAATATATATGTTTCCATATATTATATCGTATATATATACCATATAATATATATAATATAATATATAATATTATATATATATTCATACTTTCCCTTCCCGATCCATACTTTGAAATTTTTGCGTTGAGCACAAATTAAGTGAAGAATGTCGTTCATCGGATGGGATGCTGAATTGTATTAACTCGATGTACCTTTCTTTAAAAAGTAGGCCAATGGTGACGCTGGGTCTCCCTCACTCTTTCTTCCCCCTATCCCTGAAAATCCTACCCCTTCCCACCTTTTTTAAATGGTCCAAATGAACTAAATCGTGAGTCGCCTCCAACAAAAGCTACTGATATGCTAGCAAAAATAGATATTGTCCTGACTTTTGTACTAGATTGCGGCCGTGCGACTGTGCTATGTGCTTCTACGAGAGCTAAAGCTTGGTGTAAAGTTTTGAATGCTGGAAGCCGTTTAATTTCATCGTTCCACATGTGTTTTCATCTGAAAGCCCAGTTGATATACATACAAATATTTCAGGCCTTTTTAATTTGCTTGCGACTGAAATTGACGCCAGCAGCCGGCTGAACCCATGATGAAAATGTTGTTCATTCTTTTGATCAGCGGTTAGCAACGCAAAACTATTATTATTATCCATTAATAAGTTTTAAATGGTACGTTTAATTTTATGGCATGAATGTTGAACCCGTCTGTCAATCACGGATACTAGATAGACGGGAGAATACAAAGCTCATAATGTGTCCAACGTAAGTATATGGTCCTATATGCTATTAAATATGGAGACAGAAATGTCTTAGGTAATGTAAATGCGAGAAGGAGGGATATATGTATAAGGATATGTATGGAGGGATATATGCACATGTACTTGTATATCAGGACGTAACTAGCACAACAAAAAACCAATGCATAAAGTATTTTTGGCCATAGTTCATTTTCTTTCACCAACTATGTATTCAAAGACAGTGATTAATTTCATTAGACTTCCCACCATTACAATCAAATGTAAAATTATTTCTAAAGAAATAATTTCCCTTGGCAGGTTTAAGAATCTAATTATTAAATTTATCTTATACCCCAATGCTGTAACATAAGTTTTAAATGCCTAACTATACACCAACAGCCTTGGAAAAATCTTGAAAATAACAAAGTGATTGCTGAAACTTAGTAGATATTTTAGTTTCAACATAAATACCAGAGTCTTTCTCACAAAAACTATCGGGGCATTGAGTTGGTTTGACCATTATTCAAATCCTTAATGGCTGCTGGGAGAAATGAGAGGAACGTTTCGACACAGTTTAATGTTCAATTATAAGAGTTGGCAGAAGAAGAAGTTATAAATATGTGCGCCCAAAAAAAATAGCTAATTTGGTAACATAAATATTTTAATTGCATTTTTCCCATTCTTCTCCCTTATTGTAAATATACATACAGTATATCCGCCGCCCTGAATTATTAAGCTCCGAGTGACTTAAAATCTTCCACGTAACTGCGTGGTTCGACATTTTGGGGGCCAAAGGGGTAAAACCGTAGCATTGCTTTCGTTTTCCACTAGGTTGAACACAATTTATTTGTAAAAGTACAGCCTTTTTTTCTCTGAAAGACGTATAAAAACACAAGTATCGAATAAAACACAGTGGCGATGGGACAAACCCTTGTGGAACTCCCTGGACCAACTTCACAGTAAGTATAATTTTAGCTTGGATGGCCTAAATATTCAGTTTTTGAGCACACGGAACAAGTTTAGCAATCAATTTTTTTTAAATATTGGCTCGTTTCTTATCGTTGTTAGATTCTGTGATATAACATCGCTTTTTTAACGCAGAGATAAATTTTGGAAAAGGCACTAGAAGACATTTTTCAAAAGTGTTTCATCCTGCTTTATTGCCTCAATTAACTTCAGAATAATTTTCTTCTCTTCCGCCGAGTTATCTTTGAGTGGAAGTATTTTTATTTACTCAAGGATGAGAGAAATGGACGTTTACTATCTCATTCCGGAACTTCTTTCCGTCGCGGTTGAGTTTTTATGTGACGATCGTCAAACGTAAGCTTGAACGCTTTTAATAGATTTTACAACATTTCAGAAACGCATCAATGTTTTAATATCGATTCATGCATGCATTTTTACATAAAATTTCCTCTTTCAATGCAGGAAGTGAAAAATTTTGTTTTTAACTGACTCACTTTTTTAAATCCGCATATTGCTTAAATGGCTGTCGTAATACAACGAGACATCTTAAAAGGATGATGTCATATTCCAAGTTCATAATATGTCAATATAGGTGATAGTTTGGTAACGGCTCTTCTCATTAAATATTTTTGTTTATAAATATAATTTTATAGAAGGTAGATGCGTTCCATTAACAGCAATTAATCTTTTCTGGAAAATCATTCCAATCATTATATACTACATCAGATCATAGTCAACTTATGGCTTTTGCAAAGTCAATTATTTCTTCAATGTGCAGCAATCATTCTTTCCATATAATATCATAACTTTATAGCAATGTGTGCGTGAATATTTTAAACAAATACACTTACAGGCACTTGTCGTGAGGTAGTTGACTTCTTTACTTGTTATGTGTGCAAACAAAACGAGTTATATTTTTACCTTTAGCAACGTGCTTCCGGGATTACATTATGTGACAACTCATGAATGGTGCGAAGAGTCAATTGAAAACTAATTCATTACAACGTTCAAATAAAGAGACATATTCCTCGATTATGCTCCAAGGAGAGTCTTGACATCTTGTTGAAGACGTTAGCTAAACGAAAATTGAATTGCAAGAATTTCTAAGGAAGACTTAGAAGGCAGCATGCACACAATGCAACAGTTTATTGTTCCTTATTGCCCCACAATGTCGAACCACGCAATTGCTTAGGAGATTATAAGTCACTCTAAGCTAACCGATTCAGGGCGGCGGGTTTGTATCTAAAATTTGATAGAAGAATGGGAAAAATGCAATAAAAATATTTCCCTTGCTAAATTAGTTCTTTCGTGGACAAATAAATTCAAAACGTCTCCTCCTTCTTTCAAATCTTATGACCTCACATCAAACTATGTCGAAACGTTCCTCACGTCTTTCCTAGCAGTCGTTAAGGACTAAATAATGATCAATCCAGGTTCTCGTCCTGATGATTTTTGAGAGACTGAATCTCGGATTAATATGGATCCTAAAATATCTCCTAAGCATCCATAACACCATCATTGTATACCTAACTATATTAGCTATGAATTTGGATGGTCATCAAGCTACGTTAATTTATAAAACTGGAAAGACTCGCTGTTCTTATACACTAAACGATACTGCATTATCAAAAACGCTTATTATTCTAGCCGAAGCCATACAAACCCTGTTCAGAGTACAGAATCTGTCTACATCATATATCAAGAATGAGTGATCACGTGATTTAAGTGCAACCATATCCTTTCGTATACTCCCGGTCCCGCGAAAAAAATGGGATACCTTAGAACTTGAATGGACCTCGTCCCTATTGATGATAATAGACATTGAAACGAATTGTACGATATGATTGGCTGGGGAAATTTATGATTTTATTATTTCACAATAGATAAGCTATCAATTAAAAAAATGTGCAGTACATAAATCCATGGGAAGGTCTGATTCCTACTCCGTAAATGAAAATAATTTTGAAATTAGCTAGAAGTGGATGGTTCTCTCGATAAAAAAATTCTCAGGAGAGGTGACCAAATACTAAGCTCACTAGCACCATCAGTAACCATTGGCCAAAGGAAAAGTAATGATATTCACAGGAAATATGAAGAATAAGTTCTCTTTAATGAAATGGTAGAATATATGCTGTGGAAGATGGGAAACTTGACGCATGTTTTCAATATTTTAGGACAAAAATGGTAGCGGCAATTGAGACAAAAGGAATAGTTAAGAAGGGAATTTGTGTCAGGAATAGCAAATAAAAAAATGGGAGTGGATGACTAGACCTCCTGTGTAGAGGCGTAGAAAAAAGGATTAGTCATGAATTTAACTTGGAACTTAAAGAGTCGTATGGCCCCAGTGTCTGGGTCTCTTAGAATAGAGAATTAGCTAAGTTTGAAGGATTTTCAGAAGCGTGAACGGAAAATGCCGTGAGGGTTATGCTGGATAGAGTCACTCTTGAGTTTAAAATGAAATTGGGGAAAAAGGACGCAAGGTGTGTTCAAAAATAAACGTAAATTCGAGTAATTTGGAAATAATTTACTTTCATTCGTCTATACCAGTGTTATCCCCTTCGAAGTAGAGTCCAATGAGATATTTTACGCTGGTGCAAGCTTTCTCCAATCCTCGAAATAATTCTGGAACTCGATTTTTGCTTTAGCTTTTAGTTTTCTCAGCAATGGGTTTTTAATCTCATCTATTCTTATAAAACAACGGCCCTTTAAGGTTATCTCCATTTTTAGGAACAGAAAAAAGTCACACTGGGCTATATATGGCAAATATAGAGGCTGGGGCATCATTAAAGTGCTATTTTGGCCAAAAAATTCACGAAAAAGCAACGAGAAGTGTGAGCAGATGCATTACCGTGGTGGTGCCAAATCCAGGAAATGTTTCGGTGCAAATACGAGCGTTTTTTTCGCATTTTTCACGGAAATGGCGTTGAATTGTAAGTAGTACTTTTTATTCAATTTTTCACATCGTGGCATAAACTCTTGGGGTACTATTCACTATTCGAAATTAAAAAGTTCCCATTACATTTTCGACACACCTCGTACATCGGTGAAATTTGAAGAGGAAATAAAAAGGTGTGTGAAGACTTAGTGTGAGCAGAGTGTTGAAGATGGATATAGAAAAAAGATGGAAGAAGAGAATAGGAAATTATGACGATAAGGAGGTGGGTTTAAACTATGCGGAGCTTAAGCACGCAATGATGTAAGTGAAAACATTTTGGCTCATTTTGCAAAGGGATTTTAGATGTGGGTTTGGATAAGGATGGAAAAAATATGAAATTGACGGAAAGGAAAACAAGCGAAGAAGTACCAGGTACGGTGGTGGAGGAGAGAGGTTTGTTGGAAGATATCGAAATGAGGCAGGAAAAATGGATAGCAAGCATTTTGATTGACAATGAGATTCTGAAAATTTTGATAGAGGGGAGAACGTCGGGCAAATGAGGAAGGAATAGGAATGTGATAGGCATACTGGGTGGAATGAAAGGGGGAAGGAATTAAGCTGCTTTTAAGAGTTTATTCTGTTTGTTTGAGTTTGTAAGGGGTCATGGTAGGCTTGAAGCTTAAAAAATGTAGCGAAGGTTATTGCTTTTTCCATCCAAAACCTTAAATGGTAGACTACCATTAATAAGAGCCAAAATTTTGTAAAATCGTTCTAAAACCACGGTCGGGCCATAACAGTATTAGGCACTCCGATATGTGGTATTAAGATTATCCAAATGCAAACGCGGCAAATGGCATTCCACCCATTCAATGAGGCACCATCCCACACTCCATGTGACTGCTCTCAGGCCGACTGAGGGATACCAGATACACGCCGGAGGAGACACGCCGGAGGAGAATTCTCCCAACAACTTTATGTAGCTTTTCGGACAGCTCAGGAAACAATCGCCCTAAAAATTTATAAGTATTATCACTGGAGTCGCTGTACACGTTTTAAATGGTGATATTTTTTCTTGTGCCTTCACTCAAACGTGTGAAATCCTACTCTCCTTCAGGTTACATGCAGTTTTACAAAAAACACAATTTCTTCAGTTCTTCAATTTGTATTTGATTTCGTCCTCGTTATAAAAACCTGTCTATCCTTTTATTATAAATTTTATGCACAGTTTTAATTACAACAAAATATTAAATACCCAAAAATGCAATTAAGTGACCATTGAGGTTATTATTAATTTAAGGTTATCTTAAAATTACAAAAAAACATGTGTCCGGCGGATAATTTACATTAATATATATATATATTCAAGTACAAAATCCCGACTTAAGGCGAACAAATATTCATTCATATGGAAATAGATATAAGGAAAAGGGATAGGAACACGCATAAAGGACGAATACAGGAGAGGTGGGGAAGGCGGAATCTAGCAAATCACAAATGCAAATATATAATATATATTATAATAAATAATATATATAATAATAATATTATATATATATATATATATATATATATATATATATATATATATATATATATATATGTTTCGTAATCAAATTTCCACATTTTGCAGAGTAAACTGGACATTTTGATTTTACAATACGAAAAATAGAACAAAATATTTTTTTCCTTTCTTTGATGCCTGAAAAATCATTGAACGCTCTTTTCTCCATATGCAACAAAAATAATCGACTAGATACAAATACTCTAAAAATTGGGTTTACGAAGGTGGACATATATTTTTTCCCCATTTTACAGAAGTATTAATCAAAAGAATAGGACTTATCCACGTAAAATATAAAATATAATATATATTTTCCGTAATGACCCACTTCGAGCATAAAGAGGCATTAATGCTTCATAGATACTCAAATATCATGCAGTCGTGCAAGGTTTTGTCGAGAAATGGTGGGAAATTGAGATCGTATCTCCATTTGAAAGTTATTGTCCTAAACATTTTTTTAAACTGAAAATATTGGAAATGGATGAAAAATCTGTGATCTGGTGCCACGGAAATAGGTACTATCTACATGATTCGTATGTCCGTACATTAAGAGATCCGTATTGTAACCTCATTCATTCATCATGCAAACAAAGTCAGTTTGTTTTTCTACCTGCCAATTTTTTTTCGTGGCAAAATCGCGCCCAGTGATGTTCGACGTGCATAATTAATGGATGAAATCTATTAGCGCAAATTCCTTACAATCGTGCATATCATTTTCCGATATGTATCTTCACGGGGATGTCCATAAAGACGCGCAAAATCGTCTGAGTGTGAACCATGGTCAGAGATGAGCTTAAAATAAGAGCAGACATGACAAAGCGATAGTAAGGGATAGTTAAAGGGGGCCTTTTTGCCTTGTCCTTCACGTAGAGACAAATAATGATTCAAATTTCCGAGCAAATATCTAAAAATTTCACTTGGATAAATCTGATAGATAGTAACAGAGAAATAAAAAATGTAATTACGAACATACGAAATTGTAGAAATACTTGTAACTAAGTTGATATTAAATCTCAAAAGTAGCACGTAAATTATCGTTTTCAGAAGAAGACGAAAGAAGAGTTCGATAGAAAAATATGGACGGGGTAAATTGAAGTGACATGTCAAGTACTTTGGATTCATTAAACGAACAACATGGGGATTAGACTGTAGAACGATATGCCCGTTTACCTTACAGAGACTGCGCTACGTCATCGGGAGATAAAAATATTACGACAAGATAAATTTTTTATAACGAGGCATTATTTCACATCAGTACGGCCGTATTTAAAACACGCGGTCAGCAGATATTTCGATATGCAACGAAGTATCCGATGCAACAGTTTCAGAGTGTAAAAATAATTCACCATGACCGGGATTCGAACCCGGATCCCTCGATATCCTTAGCTTGTTGGCCTTGACCTCGTGGACCTTGGCGCATCGCATCGCATGGCGCACGACTACTCATACCTATAAAACTGTCTGTACAGCATTTCGTCACATCTTGCTCCTTTAAAAACCCCAAAATTTCGGAATGTTAGAGGACGACTCGGAAGCTTAACTGACTAAAGCACTCGGAACATCGAGGGATCCAGGTTCGAATTCCGGTCAAGGTGAATGATTTTTCACACTCTGAAATTGTTGCGTTGAAATGCATATTAGCGGATGACTCCGTCAAAAAGTTACCGTCGCGGCATCTCCCGCAGTTTCTGAAAAGTATCTACTACTTGTGTTTTCGAATAAAATCCGATAGAGATCCCGCAGATGATAAAATAACGAAGACAAACAAGGTAGATTAATGAGACTGATAAATAAACTAGGACAGAAGCAGATAAATCATGAAGAGATTACGCTAGATTAAAACTCATATCAAACTCATATCTCGTATCACACTTGAGTGATTTCTTCTGCCATAGAAATTGCTCAATGTCCGCATGAAAACACAGAGATAGACGCAGACGAATGATTCCCAAACAAAAAGGTATAAACACACGATTTTCCCTTGCAAAATATCTACCGTGATACAAATATCAATGTTTTTTTATCTATAGGTGACGTTACTATTATTGTTTCATTTCAGACATTTCATAAAGCATTATTAAAACGTTTTGCTGATAAATATTTTATAGCTAGGGTAGGATAGAATAGGTATTCGTTTTATAGGCCTTGTAAACATTTCTTAGCGTTAAAATCCTCTTTATAACTTATTCTTGAGAATTCTCAAGAAATTGTAAAGTGTTCGTCGCCAATGTTCCCCAGCGAATATGATAAATATTTTGAAAACTATCGAATTATAGATTGATTGAAATTATCGATCGAATCATTAACTATCACAGTCGAATTAAAGGGGCTAAAGAATTAAGGGTGAATGTGGAAGAAGCATGGCGTGTTCTCTTATGTAGGCGATATCGCCGTTACAGCAGGGATCTGTCACACAAAAGCAATGGTTTCTAGTTCACCTCTCTGACTTGTCTGATTGAAGGTTGAATGAAAACATTTTTGATCTCACAAAAATTGTATACAAAACGATGCGGCAGCTTTTATCATAATTATTCAGCTGCCATTTGTTTTTTTTTGCGAAAACTTTCCTCTATCTTACAAATTAATCGATTATTCTCTAGTCACCGTTTCTTCGCCTGAATTTACGATTTTTTTTACTATTTTGTTTTGCATACTCTTGTTATCCCGTTCATCTTCCTTATCGCTCGAGAGCCAGTACTTCATATTCCATAAATATTTGGCATTTTTGCGATCTTTGGATAAATTCGTTTTATGGATCTGCTCATGCCATACCGATATTCTTATCGATATACCTGTACTTACTTTCGTGTCTCTCTTATTACAGTTTATTCCTAATTCTAAACAAAGTGTATATGTATATTTATATATATATATATATATATATATATATGTATACTTATATATATGTATATATATATATATATATATATATATATATATATATAATGCATAATACTTAGCACTAATGGACACAGACAAAAACACACAGAAACACACAAAAAAGAGACTCACTAACTTTCTAATTTTCGCTGGTCGCCGATTTTATTGAAATACCCATAAACACAGTAATCAACCCGAAGGTCGGTTTAGTAGGTGATGGTAGAGATCACCCAGTACTAAGCCCTATACGGCGTGTGAAAATTCACACATCTCGGTAGGGGGGCCAGTTCCTTTCCCTGTGCCGGTTATGGTTCCCCAGGAAGACCTGGTACCCGAAAAATCACTTTAGCTTGGGTGGAGCTGCAGGTGCCCAGAGTGCCTTGCCCGGGAATCGTACCCGGGACCCTCTGGTCAGCAGCCCAGTGCTCTACCCACTGGACTACCGCGACCCACATATATATAAGAATTGGCTTTGCAAAATTAATTTCACCATTTTTTATTCAAGATTTTTATTGATATATATATATATATATATATATATATATATATATATGTATAGATAAACAGAGGAACATGGGAGGGACTTTGAGAAATTCATAATGATAAGCTAGACATTTGCAGACTAAGAGAGTTGTAAAGTGTGAAGAAGAAATATAAGAATTGGCTTTGCAAAATTAATTTTACCATTTTTTATTCAAGATTTTTATTGATATATATATATATATATATATATATATATATATATATATATATATATATATATATCAATAAAAATTAAAAATTTACAAAATTAATTTTACCATTTTTTATTCAAGATGTTTATTGATATATATTATATTATATATAACTATATATATATATATCAATAAAAATCTTGAATAAAAAATGGTAAAATTAATTTTGCAAAGCCAATTCTTATATTTCTTCTTCACACTTTACAACTCTCTTAGTCTGCAAATGTCTTGCTTACCATTATGAATTTCTCAAAGTCCCTCCCATGTTCCTCTGTTTAGTCCCCTCAATTTTTCCGCTTTTTTCCAAGCATCAAACAAAACTCTTTCCCCATCCCTTTACATTTTATTACTTAAATGCTATACCCAAGCTATTTTCGTAACTCTTTTCTTTTATGAGGAATATATATTTCTCAATGTGATTGGTTTCTGATATCCTTTCATAAACTGTCTCGCAAATTTTCTTGCTCGTACTTTGATTTACCGCAGTTTCTTCATGGATATTATTTAGGGTTTACAAGTAACCTCCTCGTTACCCTCCCAGAATATCCTGTGCATGCAGAAAACCATCAATTGGGACATTTTTCCATCTCCATATGCATCCTCAACCATGGTCATGGTCTCCGAATCCAATTTTCCAAGCTTAATGCACAAATTTATCGAATATCATTGCTCCATGGAAAGTGGCATCGTGAATTCGTAACGTGACCGTCGACAGGAGTCCAGTCTAGCGGCAATCCGCACATAAAATGCCCACTGTTAACTGGTGTGGGTCGCGTTTCTTTCCCAAGATCTCCCATTACCTTCCCCACCACAAATCACCCCACTCCAGCCATCTGCATTGGTGGCAAAAAATCATTCTACTTATATTTGGGACGGATCCTGCAGGTAATTTGGTTTAGCTAAGGGTTTCCCCGTACCGCAATCATGGATTTAGATGAATAGAATACCTTCACGTCCCATTCACAGTTCAAACCAACGACATCTGAGTTAGTCTACATGTGTGCCTTGCCAGTTATAACTGCAGTTTAACCGAACTTGAACATTTTGTCTGCGTCGCTGATTAGGCATCGTCCCCTGGCCACCGGTGTTTTCCATCGGCATCTCCTGATTCATTGGATGAATTATTAAGACTAATGCATCATTCCTCTAATGCCGAAACAGCAAATCTACGCGGTAGTCGACTCAATGGTTTGCTTGACAGTAGTGTAGTGAGAGTGGAGTTCGTGATAAGCACCACCGCGCCAGAAATTCTCACAACAGGGGAGAAGGGAGGGCAGTTTCTTTCCCTATGCATCTTACGGTTTGCGAGAACCGTATCTTGTGCCACAAATTTGGTAAAGCTGAAGGCGTCTCGAGTCACTTTAGATTAGTGCTGAAGCACTCCGATCAGTCATTGAATTCTCTCGCCCACGAGGCCACCACCCTGATATAATTAGTACATATTTCTCCACCAGCATGGTATCAGTAGAAAGTCGAAAGACAATGAATTGTCATTTATTTATTCAAGGTAATCTATCAAGGTATTAAAGGGAGATTTATGGGCGGTCCCTAACGGCTGTTATCTCCTCCGTATCGTGGGAATTTCCCTAGTTTGTCCATCATTATTTTCTTCTTCATTCCTTCGTAACTTATACCTGCTTTCATGCTTTCTAACAAGCCCCATTCTCTTCCTTCCTCTAACCACCACTTACACAACGCTCTCCCTTTTATCCCGACCTACTACCTTTCAACTGCCTACTTTCAATTACCTACTACCTTGTAAAAGGTGAGTGATTTGTTAACGGTGCGTGATTTTTAACGGTATATGAAATTGAAGAGTGCGTGATGATGGACGGAGTGTGGCGATGGACGGTGCGTGGAATGTACTCGTATAATGTGAACCTAGCCAATGGGTGATGGTAGAGGTGCGGTTGGTAATGTTTAAGTGTCATTGTATACAAGAGCATTTTGTCTCCTATCTGCTCTTCTTGTGCGTGTGTGTGTGTGTACGTATGTGCATTGCAAGAGCGACCATTGACCAGACTTGACCGTTGCCACCAGGACAATTGCCTAATTGTTACGATTTATTTTTAAATAAAAAAATAATACTTCTTCCACCCACTTTATCTGCCTTTTTTTAATTTACTGTATTGATTTTAAATGCTTTTAATCCCCGCTATTATTCGTTATTACTATAGCCATTACTATTCAACAGGGTAGACTTCAAAAAATGCATTTTTCGTGAGGAAGCTGGATCGCTTGAGTTAGGTAATATCTTCCATTCACCCAAAATCAAAACAGCGTATTGAGCTTATATAAACTAGTTCCTTTAGGTGTTCTAAAAACATGCTCTCCCTTCAAAAATCTGAAACAACAAAAAAATATCTCAACGGCTGGAAAGGAAGGAGGCTGTGTGAGGGAAAGTGAAATATCTCACGTGCCTTACCCCTCTTCCTGTTTCCTATTTAAAACCGAATACTTAGGCGCTCGTCCCAATGTGCTATTTTTCGCTTCATCTTCAGGAAAGAAAGCAGCCTATGGAAGCGAGGAGAGCGCGTTCCGATTCTTGCGAATATACATTTTTTCATAAACCGGGCCACATGTTCATTATTATCTCCTGAAAACGTATTTTTTTATATCATAGACCAATTCAAATCATAGATTGCAGATCAATTTCAAAGAATCCAACGATATAAAAATGTCTTCATTATTTTAACAAGACTAATATTAGCGGTATTTTCCTCTCGGTACTTTCAATATGTGCGCGATATACATCGATCAATTATAAGTGTGCTGAGAGCGGTTTAAATGGGATTTTTTTGAGAAATAGAGTTAGTTCCCAAATCTTGGTGACATTTATTTCCGCAACCAAAACAGATTGATGATGATTTTAACGAACTGATGCTATTTCCTTCAACATATGAGGACTTCATGCGGTCAGGTGAAATATTCAATTGCAGAAAGGGCATATTTGTCTTATAAACATTTCTAAACTTTCGAATTTCTACGCTCACCTCATTAGGAAACTTTATACAGAGAATTGTTCAAAAAGGTATGTTACCAGATGTTCCATTTCTAATATTGGGCCCAAAATGTTCCTCCCTCCAGATGGATACTAATAGAATGTTCATAAAGAAGCATGCAATAGAATTTTCGTGAATCACTTCATTATCTATCAGGTAACGTAATTCAGTCGATGATAGAAAATGTAATATTTCAAATAAAATAATGAATATGGTAATCAAAAATTATTTATAAAGTCTTTAAAAAATGGAGTTTACACGCGAACCATGCAGCGATTAAGACAATCACACCGAAATATCAATTATAAAACGTATATTTATCGTTCGACATTCCCATCGTTATTGATAAATCAAGAACATTTACGCCAGGGAATACACTTGAATGAACGATGGTATACAGTTTTTAAATGAATAAAACATGGGGAAACAAACTTCGCTCAATAAATCAACAATTTTCATAAAAACCAACCATGCTTGACCTTCCCCGAAATATATCGCAGTCGAGAAATCATTAAACGTATCGTTCAAATCAACATCAAACTCTTAATTGAGGAAATGAAGAACAAAAAGGCGATTCCTCGCAAGTAAAGATAAAAATAAACTGATTTGAAATTTCCTTGTTCCTTATCTCAATGATAAACCCTAATTTAAGGAGATACGTTTTTAAGTGAATTTACACGTAAGTGTCCTTGGGTCGGAGAAACTCCCGTTATCGTGGAGTCTAGAACTAAAGCCTTTCAAAAACCGATTTAGCGATGCTGATGCATATTCCATATATGTAGAGTGAACAATGTGAGATGAGTAACTGGCAATTACCCAAGGAATCAATCCTTATATATATCCTTATATATAAATCAACGCAATACCCCGCGAGCTGCCAAGGTCATGTGGCGGGGGTGACTTGATCATACAGGATTTTTCAAAAAATAAGTACAATAAATCCAGGGAAAAATATTGATTGCAGATCGAAGTAAGAATTACAAAAGTTCTTCAAAATAGCACCTTTGTGCTTGGACACACCGATGTCAGCGCCTCTGCCAGTAGCAGTATGCTTCCTTAAAAGGGTCGACGGGAATCTCGTACATACCTCGTCACGGCCTCTTTGGCGTCATACAGCGTTCCAAAATGGTTGCCTTTCAAGCTCCTTTTTATTATTGGGAACAAAACGAAGTACTATGGTGCCTAATAGGGGCTGTAGGGTGACTGAGGGAGCGTTACCACTTTGTGCTTCGCCCAGTACTCGGTAAGGAGTTCTGATCTTCCGGAAGCACCTTGGGAAGCATCTTGCCACACGCCTTTCTCAAGACTAAATCTACAGTAAGAATACGATGCCCCGTGGTTTTCGGAATATTCCACTCGAGCGTTCTGACTTTCAGACTTCGATTGGATTAGAGTATGTATCTGACTTTTTATATATTTTCGTCGCACTGTGACGCCCAGGGCGTTCCTCGTCGTCAACTTCTCTCTCCTGGAACATCTTGTGACAGCGGAAAACCATTCCTTGAGACATTACTTCATCTTCGATTTTTTATGAATATGCAATGTACGAAGGGAAAACGAGTTCTTGACTTGATTTGTGACCAAGCCTGCCTCACTAATTTTATCTCAGAGTTTAAATCTACCAATATAATTTGGTGAATGACAATTTCCTCAGTATCCCAAGGAAATTCAGTTGCCATGAACCTTTCTAAAAGTCTTATCTGCTCTATTCAAGAATCAAGGGGCTCCCAACCTAATATACCTATTTTTCACGCCTACACTCTTCTTGTATCAACTTTTAACTAATCAGACTGATTCTATCTTATATGCGAGCATATTCCGAATGCGACGTAATTAAAGCATAGAAACACCTCTCTTATTTATGAATCACATTTTCCTGCAACCCTAAGTTCCTTAATACTGACCGCATATTCTTCATGTTTGTGTACAGTGTTTGCCCTGTTCTGAGACGCTTGACTCCGTCCCATCGGTTTTATTATTTATGTCTTGTTTCTCTTTTCTTTCGCTCAAAATTTCAGCTATGTACTTATTTGATATTTAATTCTAACCTCCATTTTTACACCACAACGTTATATGATCTAACACTAGAAAGTGGCCAGCTATCTTCTGGGGTCCTTACTTCTCTGTAAATCCCTTTATCGTCTATAAATAATCTAATGTTGCTGCTATATGGGAAATCAGGTCGTAGATGTTATCAGGAACAGTAGGGGTCCCAAGCCCTTCCCTGTGTCACTTCTGAAGTTACGCCCGCCTCTAATTAGCACACCACATCGATGGATGCATTTTGTTTAGAGTTAGATAAACAATACGTGTACCTAATCTAATTGGTGACTTTCTATTAAATAAGGCAATTTCTTATTTTGTGTATCAATCTATAGCATGAGACCTTGCCAAAGAATTTCCTGAAGAGTAAAAATATAAGTAACCCCTTGTATATTACCTTCCTCCGATCTCAGAATATCATGAATAATAAGTCCCAATTGCTTTTCTAAAACATCTGTTTTTCCTAAAGCCTTGCAGAACAATTTCATGATTTTTAAAGGCTTATTTGCTTTTTGAATTCAGTCGTTGGATTCTCTCCAACATTTTTCCCCCTCAGCAATGTGATATTAAAGAACACCCATTATATTCACCGGAAACGTATTTCCATTTGCTAATGTGAATGACTTTTGTGCCCTCCCGCCACCCGGAAATTGAAAGATGGAAGGACAATTGGCGAGATCCTCCAGAGACTCCACTCTTTAGTCGATCCCACCCTCAGGGGAAGGAAGAGCAATCGATCGAAAATGTATATTGCCTACTCCAGTTATGGCGCCACCATAATCGCCAGCCATCAATACACTCTATGTGGCATGGGAAGACATACGTTTGGCGTGCATAACTTTTCAAAAATCATATACAGCATTCTTTTTCACCTCATTCCGTTAAAAATAGTAGAATTAGGTTTGGTAGTTAAACCTAAGGGGTCAGGTGATAGTATTCTACTAGTAGAGAGTATTCTTACTACTTCGTACAAATACTTCTAAACACTTCTTAAATTGGTGAACTGTTCCAGTTCATGTCTCCCAAATTGAATGTTCATCTTAGCCCTCCTATATCTTGATTATTTCGTTACCTTCCATTTCTTCCCACAATATCTCATCTCATACGTATCGCACTGATTCTGCAATGAAGATTCTGATTGTAACCCTTTCGCCTATTCGTTGGCTAACGCTTGATCATCCGCAAAAAACTTGTTGGAAAAATTAACCATCTACTTTCACTCCTTTTCCCTTTCGCTGGTATCAAGGATGTTCAGTGGTCAACTATGAGAGCATTCCAACCCCGAGGACTCGGGTTCGAATCCAGAAGGTGTCAAAATTAATTGGAAAGGTATCCAATAACACTCATTGGGGTTTTATGCGGAGATCAAGGGAATTTAAATTGTGATAATTTTGTCACCTATTGTTAAGAGTAAAGTAATCCCAGGGCTGGGTTTCCCTCCACCCTTAATCCATTTCCCTGAACGTTCTACCCCTGCCAAATGACCTACCTATCCATAATGGTCCAAATGATCTCATCTGGCTTTTGCCTCTTGAAATAACAACTACCCCAACCCTTCCCATAACCCTCTTTTACCATTTTCTTCGCATGTGCATTGAAAAGAACAGGTGATGAACACTTCATTACCCGCCAATCAAAAAAAAAACTTTCAGGTGTTAAATGAGAAACGATAACGCAATGCATCGATTGAACTAGGACGACGGCACCCTCAAATTTGGCAGTAGGCATACACCTTCCAATCCAGCTGGCGTTTTAAACGAGAAGGATAAAACAACATCGGCGTCTTGAAACAAAAGTCTGTCTAATCTATTGTTCGCACACTTGGTCGCGGAAGCGCTAATGACGTCAGCGCCGGCGAACGGCAAGCCTGGTGATACACGACTTCGATTGCACAAGGCCGAACGCTACGTGGAACTTCGGAAATACATTTCGCATCAAAGGTCTTGCGGCGAGCGAGCACAACGCAGTAGATTCGTCGCATCGGAAATTAGCCGGCGTTCCCTTTTCGTTAGGAAGCGAGGGCGAATCATCGTCCAAAAAGTAAACTCAAGCCTTTTGATAGAAGGCGAATGTTAGTCGCTCCGAAAGTAGAAAATCATGCTCAGATCCCTTAACCATTGCGTGGCGCCACAGGTATAGAAATCACTCCTCGATTCCCTCCGCGCAGGATGAGTAGTGATAGTTAATTTTAAAATAATGATTACACTCCAACCGTCGCGACGTTTTCACAGCAATACCCCCAGAACCCTGAATGGATTCAATCCTAAGTCTCTCGATGCTTCAACTTTCTCACGCTCCTCTGCCAACCAGAGGAGGGCGGCGTTGAGGGAGAAGGGTGACCTCATCCACGGGGGGAGAAAAGGCGAGAATTAAGGTTATTAGAAAGGCACAGAACACTCGATTCAACTGATGAAACTGAATAAATCGTTAAGTCCCTTCATCATATCGTCAGATTGGACACGTACGGATGAGGGATATATGTATACTGCAGTACTGGTGGAATCAGGGACTCTTTCTATTCTCTTACGATTCTTTATCACAGCAAAGATAAAGTTAAACAAGGAAATAGCTACGACCGATGACCCTAGCTGAAAACCTCGAACACTTATCTATTTAGTAATTTATTTTTTAGGGTAGTTGGAGCACCATGTCTTTCATGGGCAGCAGATATTAGAACAATATGCGGATCCTCATAAAAGGAACACGGCTTCATTAAACGGGCGGTGAGGAAATGTAACGAGAAATTTAAAGATATGCGTTATTTCGTTAGGTCACATTTGGAATACGCCGCAAATGTTTGGGATCCTTGGGAGAAAGCGTAGCTAAAAGAATTAGATGATGTACGGAGAAAATCCGACTGATTCGTCAAAAATTGTTGCGATAAGAAGACGAGTGTGACAGGTCTTTTGGAGGATTAGGCTGGGAGCCGCTTGAGATGCGAAGAAAACAAGCGAGACTTAAAATTTTAGCAAGGTTCAGGACAAAGGAAATTAGCAATGACACGAAAGAAAGTATTATGGCACCACATTAGTTAAGACTTGAAACCACAAAGATAAGATAAGGG
The DNA here is from genome assembly GCF_022747635.1 of Hetaerina americana. Lineage (NCBI taxonomy): Eukaryota > Metazoa > Arthropoda > Insecta > Odonata > Calopterygidae > Hetaerina > Hetaerina americana. The sequence goes on from NW_027286181.1 coordinate 28,653,120, forward strand.
AAATAGATTCCAGTATAAATAGATACAAATATTCATTTTTTCCCCGGACCATTAGGAATCATAATGGTAGGAAATCAAAGTCATTATAGAAATAGCAAAGATATTCCATTTACATGGAAAGACGAGATTAAACGCTGTGGAGACATAAGTTATATGCGTAGGTACATGTGTCTGTTAGTTTCTAGTAAATATATCTGCATGTGTGTAAGTTAAAATGGTTTTTGCATTTATATATATATACATATATATATATATATATATATATATATATATATATATATATATATACACACACACGCATCTGTTGGTGTGAATTGGCATGAGTTTGTTAGTTTTCCATGCGGTTTTTTTCTGTTTTACGGGTGGTGACCTAGCACCCCCCGCCACATGCCCTTGCGACGGCTTTCGAGGTATTATTAGATGTAGCTACAAAAGGCTATTGACCTGCCAAACACTTCCTGGGTGGCTAGCAGGGTACGTCGTAGATAAATATTCATTCCATGAATCTGTTCTTTTATAATACTATTATTGGCAGTAGTTTGATGGTCTAGGGCATATTTGCGATGGACTCGGCACTACAACGTATTGTTCTCCTACACGCTAAATAGCATTACACAAAATATCCGTAAATGGCTTACTACTTGTTTTAGGTAACTTATTCTTTAGCTCTACGAAATTTCTTCTCCCCCGTAATTCCATGCAAAATGCCCATTCTTATTCTCCCCAGCATTCTCCCCTCTGTTATCGTCTTCGGTATCCCATTGCGGCTCAGGTTCTTCTACATCCACTTGTCCCACCTTCGAATTTCTCTCATCAGCCAGCTCTCTTTCCTTACATGCCTAGAACTTCATCGTTTGATTCTCTTTCCGTCCATTTTATTTTTTCATCCTTCTTCATACCCGCATCTCAAAGGCCTCCAATTTACGCTTTTCCTCCGAACGCGACCACCAAGTTTCCGAGCCATACGAAACTACACTCCACATATTTCAAGTCCCCAGTAGTATTTCATTTGCAGCTTTACTTAAGGTGTCTGTCACCAACTCCCGCCATTTTGTACACACTTCTATATCTAAAACAATTCTAATATCAATGACCCCCACACCTCTACCCGCTCTCATCCAAAACACTTACCAAACAGGTGAACTGTTTTACCTCTTCCATTTTTTGCCCTCCGAACTTAATGTTTATCTTAGCAATTAAATTTCTTGAGAAACTCGTTACCTTCGCTGTATTGTGATTAATTCTCAGCCTACTTCTAGAACACTGATTACTAAGCAAACTAAGCAATGACTGTGACCTTTCGGTTGATTGATGGTTGATCATTCCCAAATTGGATTTGATGATTTTCACAATCTTTTCTGCAATGCTTCGCTCTTGCAACTTTCGAAAATGGACTTTGCAAAAGGAGTATATCTAAGGAAGATGTGCTTGTGAATTTGCACCTTAATGAAATTTCAACAGGTTACTTGAAGGTTGAATCTTAGCGAAAGCTGATTCTCGAACTAAGCACTTCGGCGATAATTTCAAATTTATGCTTATGATACTCGCAAAATGCTTCTTTCCCAAACGTCAGACCGGAGGGGAGGAAGCATTATCATAAGCAAGTCACCCATAAACCTCCTCGGCTAGACCACCCTCTCCGCTTAGCGTCGCCACCGTCTCTTTTAGCCTTTCCTCTCTCTCTCTCTCCCCCTCCCTCCGGCCAACCCTCTCGATTCCCCTCCTCCGGCCGCCCTCCCCGCTGACCCAACAGCCTAGCGCGGAATATCGAAAGCAATTTCGTCTTCAGACACACCACAGTCCGAGTTAGGAGCGGTTGTGAGGGAGCTTTTCCCGCGGTGAGGCAAGGACGACACATCCGAGCTTTGTTAAGGGAAGAGGAGGAAGGAGACGTGGGTAGTTGGTTTGTTTACGGTAGAGCTCCCTCACTTGCGCGCAACACACACCGCGAGAGAGGCGCCTCTTTTGCCCAGCGAGTTTTTGACGTCGCCGAGGGCGAACGAAAAAAGTGACAGTCGATCGGTAAAAGTTAACGGCGACCATATCCTTCTGGGCGATCGACTGATTTGTTCTCTGTACTTGGCTGGGGTGAGGCGCGCGGACTGCGAAGCATCCGAACGAGCGATTTCTCATACGAGCAAAGAGGAAAAAAAAACCATCGTCGTCGAAAAAATAATTCACTTCCCTTCAGTTTGATTGGAGGGAAAGAGAGAGAAAAAAGTTCGCTCGGTGGTCAGGTCAAGGAAGGTGAGTAGTCGCTCTTTTTATTCTTTGTGAACCTTTTGTGTTCGTTGCTCCTCCTTGTTTCCGTCCACCGTCCGCACTCGCATAACCCCACCCCCTTCCCCCCCCCGTGTTGGTGCAAGCCCGTCGTGCTTTCAACTCCGTGGGTGGCGGTCGCCTGACCCATTAAAGTCGCGGAGTCCGGGCTCCCCCGCCCGGAATACTTGAGCTACCGTGTTCTGACTGGTTTCTTTTTTGTGGGTCCGTGTTTTCCCATAGGGATGTCTCGTCCAGAGTTAATTAATGCACGGCATACGTTACGCTTCAACTTTAGCTTAAATGTTTCCTTTGGTCCACAACCCCATTAAACTGACTCGAGCCGAGACACCATCTATTGTCATTCTTGAGCTAAACACATATATACATCGGGTCGAAGGATAAAATAATTTTGTATTATAACGTGTAACGATGTGAAAATACTGAAACTTATATGAAGATATAGCCATACTCAATTATTGTTTAAAAAATGAAGAGCAGAATTGTTTTTCTTGCTCAATTTTTCGTATTTTTTTATCCATTCCACTTCAAATAAAACTCGCTATTTCTAATTTGAGATGAGTATCGTGGTAACATTAATGTTTACTCACTGCCAGCTTAATTGGAGAGTGGTATGCTGTATTGTGTAACTTGTATTAACAACTTAGAAAAGCATAGTAATAATTATAAACGATTAAAAGACGTTGGTTGGTTCTGGGGAAGTATACAGTGTATATGTTCATATGTATAAGTATCGCTACAATATATTTAAGTATTATGTTAGTGTAGTGTACTCCTACACTTGGATGTGATGTCGTGTGAGTTATTACCTAATGTAATGTCGGTGTATGCACGGTAAAAGTGGCTCAAAGCGAGACGGAACGACTAAATAAAAAATCACCTCCGCTATATGCGAGTGCATATTCTTCCAGCTCGCGCCGACCGACGGTGTTTACCCTCGAGAAGCCTCGGGAGACGCCGACCGTGTTTTGTTCCGCCGACTTCCCGCCCCCGCGAATTCGAAAACGTCCCGAGACCTGTGGAGGGGGCGGGAGGGACGGACCATCCCCTCCCCTCATTCCCTTGTGCCATTCTTTCAACTTTGTCCACCCCTCCACACGAACCTCCCACCCCCACCCCCCCCACGACCGCCTCCAACCACCCAAGCACAGGCCATTCCAACCCGTCTTGCCCCAGCGAAAACCTCCCCCGCCCTCTCTTTCACCGGGAGTCAAGGTCAAACTGGGTGCCCGCACTCGGTGGAGTTCTGTTTTGTGCTTTTATTTTCCCTCCACCTTTCCCCTCACCCCTTTAACGGGAGGGGGAGTGGGGTGGGGGGAAGTGATACCTATTCTCCTCTCGTCGCAGCGCGTCTTTCTTTTAACCCTTCGGGAGGGTGGAATCGCCTTATGACGCCAAGTGGGCGTTCGGGAATGTCTTAAGGGGCAATGGCTTCCTTACCCTCCTTACTCCACCCCGGACCCAAACTGATTCTTCGGGAAGTTAAATCCCCTCTGAGCTGCGACGAGAATCCACCTCGACAATGATTGAATCAACGCAGGGGGTTGTTTTTGTTGGGTGAGGATAGGGCACGCCTGGTAACCTCACTTCCTGTAGCGGTAGTACTGGAGGTACTCAGGGGAGGGGACCGACACATTACATCTACATCGACAATGATTGAATCAACGCAGGGGGTTGTTTTTGTTGGGTGAGGATAGGGCACGCCTGGTAACCTCACTTCCTGTAGCGGTAGTACTGGAGGTACTCAGGGGAGGGGACCGACACATTACATCTACATCTACATCAATACCCTGCGAGCCACCAAAATGTGTGTGGCAGGGGGGGATAGTAGGGTAATTTGGGAGAGGCTGGATGTTCAGGGAAGGGTGAAGAGAGAAACCCGGCGCCTGCATTTGCCTACTATTCACCCACATTTGCACATTACCTCTCAAGGGGGTGTGGCGGGGAAGGGAATTTAATGCACCGACCATGGATGCAGAACTATTAGTTCATACATTCGCCTGAATATACGTAACTCAAATAAAAACTCGCTCGTACACCTACATTCCTATATACATCACGTAATTATTGGTATGTTTCATCTACATCTACTTAATACCCCGCAAGCCGCCGCAAGGGCGTGTGGCGGGGGGTGTTAGGACACCACCCATAATTTAGAAAAGAAAAAGAAAAAAAAAACCGCATGCAAATAACGACAAAATCATATATATAAAAAAAACATGGCATACATTCATGCATGAACACTTACACCCCACACACATGCAAACACTCAAACTACCAACTAACATACACATGCACCTGAAAGTATACCTAACATCTCTATAGTGTTTAATTTTGTTCCGACTTGTAAATTCAACGTTTTTAATATTTCTAAAGTGACTTCGGTTTCTTACTATTATGATTTCTGATTGTTCGGGGAAAGAATGAGTATTTGTACCTATCTATCCTGGAATCTATCTCCCTTAGTTTATCTTTGTGGTCTGATCTACCTAAGTAGTGTGGGGCCATTATAATTCCTTCAGTGTCATAGTTAAACTCGTTTGTTCTGAACCTTTCTAAAAGTCTAAGCCTCGTTTGTTCTCTCCGCACTTCAAGTGGTTTCCAGCCTAAATCCCCTAGGAGACCTGTCACACTTGTGTTTTTATCATAACAATTTTTAACGAATCTAGCGGATTTTCTCTGGACTTTATCTAATTCTTTTTGCCAAATTTTCTCCCACGGATCCCAAATACTTGCGGCATATTCCAAATGAGGTCTAACTAGAGCAAAATAGCACCTCTCTTTAACTTTTTCATTACATTTCCCCACCACCCGTTTTATGAAGCCAAGTTTCTTTAAAGCTGATCCGCATATTGTCCTGATATGTGCTCCCCATGAAAGGCGTGGTGTTAGAACAACCCCCAAATATTTAACTTGATTTGCCGTAGTCAATACTGAACCCTCTATTTTGTAGTTTATATCCTGTTCCTCGCTTCCTTTATTCCAAAATTTCAAAACTGAACATTTATCTATATTAAGTGTTAATCCCCATTTATTGCACCATTCCGAGATATTGTCTAAGTCTCTAGAGAGTAGCTCGCGATCTAGTTGGCTCCTTATTTCCCTGTATATCACCGTGTCGTCAGCAAATAACCTTAGATTGCTACTAACGTGTGTGCTTAAGTCATTTATGTATATTAAGAACAGAAGAGGCCCTATTACACTTCCCTGGGGGACGCCCGAAGTTACATCTCTCTCCGTTGAGCACAACCCATCTATGACTACTATTTGTTTGCGGTTTGACAAGAAGTCTCTAATCCAATTAATTATTTTCTCATTGATCCCATAGTATTTAAGTTTATGTAACAATTTATTGTGTGGGACTTTGTCGAAGGCTTTTTTGAAATCCAGGAATACTGCATCGACTTGTGTGTTGTTTTCTCCCGATCTAAGTATATCGTGAATGAAGAGACCAAGTTGTGTTTCGCAAGATCTGCTTTTCCTAAATCCGTGCTGGTTGTGGATTAGTATTTTCCTACTATCAAGAAATTTCATAATGTTAGTGACAATAACGTGTTCCAATATTTTACAAGAGATCGATGTTAAAGAAATGGGTCGGTAATTGGTTGGTTTATCCCTATCGCCGCCTTTATAGATGGGAGTTATATGGGCTAGCTTCCAGTCGCGAGGCACTGAGCCTTCTTCTATCGATTTTAGAAAAACAATATGTAAAAATGGGGCAATGTCGTCAGCTAATTCCTTTAATATTCTAGCAGGTATTTCTTCCGGACCAGGTGCCTTGTGTGCTTTGATACTACGGAGCAGATGTACTATTCCCTGCTTGGTCAGTGTAAGATCGCTCATGTGTTCCTCGGGTGGGTGTGGAGGATCGTTTGGTGCGTTTGTGTTTTTGTTGTAGACGCTCTGGAAAAAATGGTTTAAAATATTTGCCTTTTTCACGCTATCTGTAATGATTTCTCCATTTTCCGTCTTCAAAGAGTGAACAGTGGGACGTTTACCCTGTATTTCCCTAACATAGGACCAGAATGACTTTGGATTTTCCTCAAGATATTCGCTTAGCATTTTAGATTTAAAAGAGTGTAGTGCTGTGCGCATAATACTTTTCGTCTTACTACGACATTCTTTTAGTAGCTGTTTGGTTGTATTCACAAAACTTATATCGTCACTTTTTAAACTCTTTTTAAAATTTGACTGTAGCTTTCTTTGCCTTCTTAATGCCGATCTGACTTCCCCGTTGTACCATCTAGGTTCCTTACTGTCGCATTTGAGTTTGGACGGGATGTACGTCTTTATTCCTTCGCGTAAAATATTTAAGAAATAATTCCAAGTGTTCTCTGTATTTGTTGTCAGTGTTTTTGTGATGTATTCTGGTATTTTTATGTTTAAATATTCTCTTAGTCCGTTAAAATTTGCCTTGTTGTATAGGTATATTTTACGCTTTTCTTTGTTTATTTTGATGAACTTAGTTTTTAACTCTACAAGAATAGCCTTATGGTCACTGATTCCGTCTATTATTTCAATGTTAGTAATGATTTCGGGCATAGAAGTCGCAAAGATGTCTAGTATGCTTTGGCCCCGTGTTGGTGATTTAACAATTTGTTCTAAGGAGTGTTTTGTGAATATATGAAGGAGTTCTTGGCATGAATCTGTTTTTGGCAGATTTTCCTACGCAGTAGTTGTCCCAGTCAATTGACGGTAGATTTGTGTCCCCAGCGATTATGGTAATACTGTTGCTTTGTCTGCTGCTGATAGTGGATATTTGTTCGTCGAGCTTGTGTAGGACATCTGTGTTAGAATCTGGGGGTCTATAAAATGAACACACGTATAGGCTTCTGCCGTTGTAGTCCTTAATGTTGCACCAAACGCTTTCTATGTCATCTACGTCGCATTCATATCGTTGGCTACTAAGATGTGACTTTACTGCAATAAATACTCCCCCACCCAACCTATTTGGTCTGTCCCTTCTGTAAATTGTGAAACCGTTTGGAAAAACCTCATTGTTTGCTATATCTCCCGTGAGCCAACTTTCTGTTCCAACTACTATGTCTGCGTTTGTACTGACAAAAATATGTTCAATATCCGATATTTTGTTTCTAATGCTACGGCAGTTTAATGTTATAATTTTAATATGGCTAATAACTTCTTGTTTTTCGGTTTTATGTACGCTAACAAAACTGTTTTGAGACGATTCGTGGTGAACAGAGACAAAAGAATTACATTCACTTGCATTGCTATCTGTTATGTATGTAGAGGCACCAATTTTATTAAATTTACGTGAGTTATATGTTGTTTTAACGTAAGTGTTTGTTTGTTCAATTTTTTTGGGGATATGAGAGGCATTACCTGAACTGAATTGACAAAAAGCGCTGGATTTTACTTTATTTTTCCCAATATATGACCTACGCTCTTGCCTACCAGCTATGCTAAACCCTCGAAACGTGTTCGTGTAACCTACGCGCTACCAACTGCGATGCCTCGGCAGTATAATGGACCCCGGAGCGATTAAGGGGTACCCGACACGATGAGAGGACGGGCCTCAGATCAACGAAGTCCGCTCCGATTCCCCGGCAAAATCCCAGCAATCTCTGATTTAAACCCTCAATGCGGCTCCAAACGAGCCTTCCGCGGTCTACACTCGGCACAATACTACATATACTTAATTTAATTGGGACCTTCAACTCTGCCTCGACTCGTTTCACCTCCGAGTGCATCTCCTTAAAGGAGCGCAGGATCTCTTCAGATCCACGTTCCGAGGCGTCGTTAGTCCCGACATGAGCCACAATGCGTAGCTTGGAGCAGCCCGTATTACTGACGGCCGCCTTCACCGCCAGCGTCGCCTGGGGTACCCCGCCGCCTGGTATACACCAGGACGACAAGAATCCAACACCTCCCTCCTGTTGGACTCTGCGGCGCAGCGGATTCATTATACGCCGGACATTTGAACTACCTAATATAACGGTTCCCTCCCTCCCCGACCGCTGATGCCTTACCCTAGGCAGTGCCCTCGGAGTAGGGATAGGGGCTGCAGGTACGGTGGTGCTGTCATCCGACAGCACCTGGTACCTGTTGGAGACGGGGATGGTATCTGCCTCCGCAGAGTCCAATCCTCGCCGCAGCGTTACCTTCCCCTTGCCCCGAGAGACGACCCTCCAATCGTCCGACCTACGGACGTGAGACACTCCCTCGTTGAGAGATGGGACACGGGGTAGGTCTCTAATCGTCCAGCCACGTGTTGCATTCGGACGAATCCGTGCACCCCTATGGGCGTGGCGGGTTTTCGTATTCCCACCCTGAGCACCATCTCTCCCGAGGGGAGCCCTCCGGCCGGCGATCTCCGATCGAAGCTCCCGCACCATTCTCTCCAGCATGACGATACGGGCCCTTAAAGCCGCGCATTCGCCAGTGCCTTCGAGCATGGCAACAGGGGACCTGGATGAAGCCATCCTAATTTAACTACCGAGTTCCCAACAAAAGCTAACCTGTATGTACTATGCTAAAATTTCTAGAAGGGGTTAGCTAAATTTAGCTCAAACAATAAGTTACGATTTGGAATTGAATATGAAGCCTAAGTGGAAAAAACGATGCTTGAGTAAGGTCTGGTTTTCAGAGGACCAAAAAAAAAGATAGTAAGAAAAAGGAAAGCACTCACCGGTCACCAATCAGAGTTGAAGGACAAAAACCACCACAATCCACTAAATAAATTACTACTACCACACACTACGGTTAACAAACCACACACAAAACGAAAACTATATAAACGAAGCAACGTATACGTTGACACTACACAGCACTTCACTAAAACCAAAAGCACCAAGAATCAAGCTGGCAGGCAGGTAGTCTCAGGAGGGTCAAACCGGTAATGTTTATACGACTTCATTAAATTCCAGTATTTAATTTGACTTTTTCGGTCCCTTTTAATTGATTTTATTGCTATTGCGCATCGTGCAAGGGAAGAAAAAACGATTTGAATCTGTCAGTGACGATGTATATCTTATTTTAAGCCTGTGGTCGAATTTAGCAACATGTAACTAGGTGCCGTGAAAAGTCCATCTGTGTTGTAAGTAAACTCAGTGCCTTTCTAAAATTACATATATAAATCTTGCCTGCTTTCTTTGAGCATTAAGAGACCATAAACGTTATTCCTCCATGTTAGTCGTCTCGCTTACTCTCTCCTCGTAGAAATTGTTAACAAAATACAGCATTGGGTCTCAAAATTAAACGTTCCATCCGAATGTTTTGCGTACTCCAATTGAAGTGCTCTCAATGTAGCATCCAAATAGGCATCGGAATAACACTGAAAAATTCAGCCAATGTTACCATTCGAACGTGGACCCTCAGTAAGAGAATCCAACACGTAAGTCATCGTATAAACCCAAAACCCATTATTTGCTCCCCATTCCCCAGTCGAAAAATGTGCCAACTTTTCCGTCATGAATTCGCGTACTCTGTAATCAAATCAAACCAGTCATCAGCCTGTTATTATTCATTAACTCTCATCTCGCGGGTACTGCTTGGCGGATGTGCTTTCATGTTATTACACTGCTACCACTTTTACATAATATCTCACAGTATATCAGTTTTTTGGTCAGAACGACATGCATGTCTAAAGCATTTATCCAAGGTCCTCCTGGCGATAGTCTTCCACTAGCATTAGAACATGTAAAAAATGTTTGATATTCCATATTAGTTTACATGAAAACTAACATGATTTGGCATCCAAACTTGATAGAGTAACTTCAGTGATACAATTAGAGTAAAACTTTATCAAAATGGCAGGTACTTGACATTTGGGTGGAACCTCGTCAATACCGAGCAGATTCAATTAATTACTGCCACAAAAAAAAAGGGAAGGCGTGAATACGTAATAGAACATGTTTCGATTGCGCCTCATCTAATTCCGCCATAATCAAACGTATTTTTTCAACTATCTTGGGCCCAGTTTGCAGTGCGAAAAGACTTTAGCTAAAGATGTTGCAGGAGAACTAAGAAGATCACATTGATTGATCGGCTGACGAGAAAAGTTCCTTAAGTACGGGAGAAGTAGGAAATCAATTTTAAAGTGGGAAAAGATGAGACGTAAACATTTTGTTTTAAAATTTTCGCGGAATTTTAAAACAGAAATGCTCGCTGGAGACAGTCATTGAAGGAAGAGTGAAGGAAAAGCACTGCTAGGGAAACCCCGTATGAGATCTCCACAGTGATCAACATGATATTTGGTCTAGCATGTAAGGATAGAGCTAACCTACACATTAAACTAATGACGTGTGAAATTCACAAATCAACAGGGTAATGAGGGAGACCAAGTTACCTTCTCTACACCAACTGAGATTATATCCAGGAATTTCTGTCATACGAAAAACTTACAGGTCCTGTAGGCACTTTTTGTGATGCTTGAGGAATTCAAAGTCACCGGGAATCGAGCCCAAGCTATCCGATCGGGGGCCTTATGTCGTGCCATACGGGATACCCCGCACCTTTTCAGCATGGAATAACTGTAACAAGTAATGGCGGACGGCAAAGTGAAATTTTTATTTACACGAAGAAAGGTTAGGTCCATATTAGAAGCGAATGGTGAGCAGCGGCGGACCAGCCCCGAGCTTGATATGACCATTGATGGTGATTGATGATGATGACATCAGGGCGTCGGAGCACCTTTAGACCCAGTCGCCGCCCTTCGCAAAAGGAACGACGAGTCCGGCCGCGAGCTCATTAGCAATACTTAAGGTTGCCGAGTGCAAATGTTTCGTGACTGGAATTCCCATGGCTGAACCGGAGGAGAGTTGTCGTGCCCGCTTGATATCAGTAAGAGTTCAGCTGAGCGTGCGTGGGTGTGCATCGTGTGCGTCTTCAGACCGGAACGCGTTTTTCGAGCTGGCACGGCGCCGGCGTCGGTGTGCCTTGAAAACGTATCAATGTTGGAGATCTGTACGTGTATGTATATATATATATATATATATATATATAATATATATATTTATATATAATATATATATTTATATATATAAACTTTTATTAAAACATTTATACACAGAAACACAAAGAAAGGACACCCACATATCTAGGTTTTTATATATTTTTGTCACCGCTGAAGACCGTTCCTTTTCCTTATGTTTCTATACACACACACATATATACGCACAAGCACATTTATCGTATTTACGAAACTCACTCAACTGCGATAAAACACATTCCACACTCTCAATGAAATGATATAGGATTAGGAAAGAGATTGGAAACGCATAACAGAAAGAACACAAGGTTAGTCGGGAAGGAATAAAAGGTCCTTAGGCGGGAATATTCGGCGAATTTCCGGTTAGGGTGTCTCGTTTCTCTTATCTTCCCCGATAACAACGTGTTCGTCCTTTTATGCACTCGCCCTGCTCCTTGTACGTATAATATGTGTGTGGGTAAATATATATATGTGCGTGTGTGTGTATATATATATATATATACATATATATATGTATACATACACACACGAACACACAAACAAATTTAAATCATCATAAAAACAGTTATCAGCCCGATGGCCGGTTTAATGTAGTCAGTGTAGAGATTACCCATCACCAAGTCCAACGGTGTGTGAAATTCACGTATCAGGATAGGAGGGCCACTTCCTATCCTTTGATTTACCTAAACAAACGATTTACTGGGACAACATACACATACTTTATATATTTACACATTTTGATTGGGGTTGGCCTGTCCACCGTAAGTGTTTTTTCAGGGTTACACATACGTACGACGTCGTATGTCCGACAAAGGAGATTTCGTGGAAGATTGAATGTGGTGACTAAAAGAAAAGAAGATGCTTGCGTTATTCTTCGAGCCTTCCCACTCACCATCCTCCCTCATCACCTCCCTCCCTTCCCAACCCTTAACTCCATCCTAAATGAATGACGTTATCCCGCCGGGTTGGCGCGCGGGAGCATTCTTGAGCGGATGGGCCCGGGTTAAACCACACCCCCCCCATGAGAGTGCTAAACAAAATACTTATGGATTGCACTTCCAACTAATTATTCAACTTTCTTTCAGTGAACTATTGTCGAATAGTCTTAGTTTACTTCACCCTAAATTATGCATAATGCTACCATTTAATGCACCTACAATTTAATTTGCTCCAATCCACTGAAGCATTTAGAATCAAAGTGTGTAGAGTTTATATGAAATTTTTAAAAGTCGCAGTTGTATCAACCCGTAGATTGGTTTGGTGGGTGGTGGAATAGTTCACCCAGTGCTAAGCCCTATTCAGCCCTGGGAAATTCACACATCAGAGTAGGGGGGGCCAGTTCCTTTCCCTATACCGGTTATGGTTTCCCAAGTAGATCTGGCACCCGAAAAATCACATAGCTTGAGTGGAGCTGCTGGTGCCCAGTGAGGCTTGCCCGGGTATCGAACCCGGGACCCTCCGGTCAGTAGCCCAACGCTCTACTCCTGGTCTATCGCGACTCTCTCTCTCTCTCTCTCTCTCTCTCTTACACACACACACACACTCACATACCTACATATATATGATACATATATATATGAAATTTGGACGGCACAATAGAACCCAAAAATAAAATAGGTTGAAGGACATCCACATTTCATAAAGTTTAAGCTTTCTGGCTTCTCTGAGGCCTTCAGGTCAAACTGAAAGGTTTCGGGCGAGGGAATGTGAGGTCTGGAGCGGAGGGGGGGGGGGGTTATTGAGAATCAATGATGGGGGTTTAAGGTGGGAATAGCAAAATATCGAAAACCTAACATATACGCGGATCCGCGAGTACTCACTTCTATATTGGTTGCTGAATCGGGTAGGGATTCTAGAATGGTTAGGGAGAAACATTGGTCGAAGGAAAGGTTGTGGGCATTTGCGTGTGATGGGATAGGAAGAGAAGAGAGTGAGGCAGAATTGTAGGAGTACCGGTGATTGTTCATTCAAATGGACAAGGGGGTAATGTATTCGCCTATGTAAAATGAAAAGCATTTTTTGCAATTCAAAAGATAGATAACGTTTTCGAAGAGGTAATCAGCGTGGGAACGAGGTGAGAAGGCAATGAGGGGACACGGGGAAAGGGGGTAGATCTAATAAGCAGATATGTTTTACATCGGGGATGGTTACAAGTAGGTGAAAGATGAGGAACTTTGACAGGGGGGTTGGGCGCTAAATGGTTGGTTAATTGACTGCCATACACTACATAGGAACGACACAAATTCGAATTTGAATGAAACATATCTTTTTTTTTAAGCGGGCAGAAATTATTTTTACAAAGCACAAGTTATAACCACGTTCTTGGAATTTCCAATATTGATTTGAGAACAAAAGAGACGTTGACTGCGTATCAATTATGTGAAAAATAAAACTGAATACGAATTATTTTATACGTTCAGCCAGTATTCTTCAATTCACAGCAAACATGCGTGGATTATAACCTTTTGCTGTTGCCTGCGTCATGGCCTCGAATGGAAATGAAAATAAAAAATCTAGGGACCTGTGCTCAGTTTTTCAACCCTTAAGAGACGAATATAAATGGTGCACATTCAAGTTTTAGGCGTTAACTTTGTAACCATTGATTTATATGGTCACTTAGTGAGAAAATAATGGATATTTCATTAGTTCTGCAGCAGAGTGTATTCTTATCCTCTGAGCCTACGATATTTTCCGCGAAATTTTAACGTTTCATTGACGTAGGAAACCTCATATAACAAGATATCAGAAAGAGCGCAGAGCTATCCATCTCCTTATTTAATCAAAGGTTGTCACAGTAAATTTGTCAGCCTCGGCGCAAATCAACCTCTAAATCGTACTGCTGTCGTCCACAATATTTACTGCCTCGAGTAATCCCAACATATAACTGCAATGAACGACACATTGATTGAACGCGAGATTCGGGACCAATCACTACCATTTCGCCTCCAAAGAGGAGCGAATCACATCCGCTTTCAACCATTCATGGATTATTGAGCGATATTTTTAGTCATAAAACGAAAAATATGCACAAAATATTATTTACTGAAAGTGTAGAGTGCATGACTTGTTTGGATGGAGATCGCCGTTCACCAAGTGCTTCGTCTCACACACGACATGGTTTGTGTACGGCATACTCATTTATTAGCAGTCGTACTTTATCAGGAATCCGCTTACTTTCATTCAGCAATCCAGGAGCGCTCCCGCCAGATATAACATGAGGCTTTCTCAATATCAATGATTTATACCGATCCATGTGAGTAAACTGGTCCCGTTCTCGACCCAAATGGAAAAGGCTCTAATTTATAGGCATTAAAACCCGGAGATTACGTCCACCAGTAAAACCTATGAACTATAATGTTCTCTTCGTACTTTCAATTAGGAATGTCACCATGAAAAATAATGGTGATGTATAATGCGCGACTGGAAATAGCATCGAAAAAGCGAGCATACAGTCAAAGGGTCATCGATCAAAAAAAAGAAAAATAATTCGTCACATTATTCTCTTGAATGAGTTTAACAGTGAACTTTTCGTAAGAGTCATTATTCTTCTAATATCACTTGTCTTGAGAGATTCTTCAACCACAACCATCCCGTGACATTCTCGGTTCACACCTTTCTCAACAACCGCTCATTCTACTCTCATTAATACAAGTATGTCCGGTGTTTCGACTCACAATCCCGGCCCGGTGGCGGTGGGGTTACGTCCTCGCCTGACAACTGGGTTTGATTCCCGCCTAATAGGGGTTTCCTTCACCTAAGGCATGGATGTTTGTAATTGAAGAGGGTAACTATGAAGTCTCAATCTCACCCCAATTAATTCGTTAAAAAATTTAAAAAATACGACCAAATCAGCTGAGTAGACTTCTTTCGTGCTTGTCAATGACCGATGTATCCAATCCATGTGCTTTCCTATCTCAGTCATTCCTCTCTCTCCGTCTCCATCTCTCGCTCCGGTTTTTCTGGCAAACATTTATGTGACGTTGATTCTCATCCTGGCCATTGACGGATCCAAAGGGGTGGGGGGAGAAAGAGGGCAATGGGGTCCCACATCCACCGAGACGCCCTCTATGTCAAGATATATCTTTTAAATTGGTTCCAATATGCTGTTCAATATTGTCAATCGTCCAAAAAACATAATAAATGTGATTCATCCACAGGATTTGCTCCTGTTACCATGGTAGCCAATCGTCACTTTCATGACATTAAGTGGGGACGAATACAGTTTTGTACCTTACTTTTTACTTGCCTTAGACAAACACTCATCTGAATTCAATGGCCTTCGACTCCAATTTTTGCAAATTTAATATCACCAAATAAGTAAATTTTATAATACCTGGCATGTACAAACTATGCATTTAAGTAAAAGACTGTCAATTATGCGTCGAAACTGGTAGAATCGAAATAAATTTAGTATGGAAATAAACATAGCTATTTGTTCAGTAATAAATTCATCTTTTGATATACTTCACACCTTGGCAAAAACATTCCTGCTCATATTCGCCTTGAGCTGTCTTCACTTAGCCTATTATGTTTCGCCAGCTTACCACCAATCAACCTCAAATCGTCCACTTATTCAATGAATTACCCGTTCACACTAAATGTTTAATCTTGCATCCAATTGTTACAGTGAAATAAGACTGCTATTGTTCTCTCGGATATGCTGTTTACCTCATTTAAATACTCTCTCTTACCAACAACTTTTAATCTTTCATTAATGCATCTACTGAGTTCTACATATCCTGATATATATTTCGTTTCACTTCTCAAACACGTATGCGTACATAATATTTAAAGACTTCAATACTGCAACAATAATTTTTCATATATAAATTCAACTTCCGTTTCTTAATTAGGAACTCTTGAAAGACATATGAAATAATTTAGTACTTATAGCGGGAAATGTTTTTCAATAAAGAAAGAGGCATAGAACCACTGGACGTCAATTAAAGAATTTTTCGATACTGAAATTTCGATTCGAGTGAAAACGCGTTCACTGTTGTCAAATTTCGCACTTAGTGTACTTTTGCACCGATTAAAAGAAGCAATACAATCGCTCCCTATACGACGAAGTGAAAGTTGCCCTTGAGCGAAAAAAAAAGATTATTCTTAAAACGCTTTCGGTGATAGACTTACCAAAAAAACAGGTTGGTTATCATCCCCGTTAATCACGTAAGGTATTGGCACCAGGGCAGCCTTTTCGCCTGGAGCTACTCTCTTGTCAGAAACTGGGATTCCCTAAAAAAAATGGGTGCTTTTAATGACTTATGAAATGTGAAAGGTATAAAAAACAGGCATTCAAAATTTCATCATGGAATATAAGGTAATAAGAATTTCAAAATGGACTGGTTGCTGAGACCACGTGTTAAAGTGGTATTACCATAATAATAAGATTGGCTTGTCTTTATTACTTATTACTCTTATTCCACTAATTCTGCTTCGACCTGTTCGTTTGTTATGAAGATTGCGTGACGTAGAGGCTTGCAGTTTGTCCTACTTGCGCAACGTGATGTGCTTTAAGGTCCAGATTTCGAAAGAACTCTCTTTCTCTCCAGGTGTAATTAATCACAAAAGGTATGCTGTCCATAGTTACTAATATATATATATATATATATATATATATATAGTTACTAATACATATATATATATATATATATATATATATATATATATATATACATGTGTATCTACATATATATATACACACCCACACACACACACACACACACACACACACACACACACACACATATATATATATATATATATCACACTCGTGTGTATTTCCATATTAGTAGCTATGTAACCTGTGTCTTCATGGAGTCAGCTCCATGAAGGTGTTCTTTACAATATGCGTGCATGCATATATATATATATATATATATATATATATATATATATATATATATATATATATATATATATATATGTATATATATATATATATATATATATATATATATATATATATATATATATATATGTGTGTGTGTGTATACTCCTAGGCGTTCTCCAATGTTTGATGCACACGCATCAAACATTGGAGAACCGCCTAAATATTAAAGTGAACTTTTTCCATTTTTAGTAATCTTTTTTGAAAACAACTGTTTAAATATATATTAAGGATTTTCACTCCGTTTCGTGGCTTTAAAAATACAATAGCTAGGTGATAAATTCGCATATGTTCTACAAGGCAGGTGTGTGATTTAAGTCATTCATGCAAATCTCACTCCCATGAAGCCTTGATGTCGGGAGCATTTATAAAACTGAGTCATCCAATTTCCTTTTACAACTGATATGAATCAATCAAGGTTAGGCATGTTATAAATTTATTTATGTTACCGAATAATTGGTAAGTCATGGGGAAATATTAATGGAATTGAGTTTAGCCCTGGAAATTGCACCAAGTAACGGGTATTTGGAAAGAAACTCGACCTACCAATGAGATCATTCACAAAATACAACGATACAAGCAAGTAGGTCAGGGAAATGAAACGTGAGGCGTGGAATTAGCTAACTCGACCAGTCTGTGAATAACGGTTAAATGTTCACGAATGCGATGCATAATATACGCTATTAATACGGATGGATTTATGTGTAAACCGTCTCAGTTTCAGTCAGAGTGCATCGTATATTCCTAAAAAAATGCGAATTCGCAATAATGGTGTCAAAGCTATGACGATGCTTGGGAAGGGTGCCGTGCTTAGCCACGATTCTTCGAGTAAGCACTGATTGTCAGAGAACGTCTTTGATCCGAGTTGACTCATTAACTTGAGGAGATTATTAATCAGGGGGGTTTCACGAGAGATATAGAATTCTTCACTTGATAACTCACGGCGCGTTTTGTACATACGCGATAGGTCTGAGATTAGACATGATAAAGCAAATGACTTAATTAAGATTTGAACCCGATTATCTCGATTTCCAGTCGCATACGTTATCAGTCACACACCGCCAAGTCAACTTGCTTTCGGACTGATTTTAAACCACCAAGGAATCATTTAAATAATCTTAATGATCACAATAAACTCCTCCTTAGATTGTAGTGCAGCCGAAAATACTTGAAGGCATACGTAGGCAAGACTAAGTATGCATAACGTGGGTGGTTCAAATGTATCTCCCTACATGGATCTCCAGGCTAGGTAACTAATATGGCCATCATAGTATCATAGTCATCCGTGATGCCGACGATTAAGTCGCCGACGGAAAATATTTGGAAATTAGGAGGACCGAACCTTAATATTTTTGTTGGAAGTCATATTATATATATATATATATATATATATATATATATATATATATATATATATTTCTACATATTTGAACCATAACACAGTAATCAACCCGAAGGTGGGTTTAGTAGGTTATGGTAGAGATCACCCAGTACTAAGCCCTATACGGCGTGTGATAATTCACACATCAGGGTAGGGGGGCCAGTTCCTTTCCCTGTGCCGGTTATGGTTTCCCAGGAAGACCTGGTACCTAAGGACCGGATTTAACAATTTTGAACGGACAGCGAGTAAATTTCGTGATAAATGGAGTATCATCCGTTACTGTAAGCGTCTCGTCGGCAGTCACACAATGAAGTGTAGTCGGCCCGCATTCGTTCTTTCAACACATACGTCGAATACGTATAAAAATATATTTATATAGGTGTTTAAATTTGACTGGTTCACTCCCAATTCAATAACATAAATGTTATTGACCACGGACGTCTGTCTCAGCCAGTGAGTGGATGGCGACTCGGATTGTCCAAGATCATAGGAACATTTAAACGAGGAAGGGTGTAAACGAGGAAGCCGGAGGAGTAAGCTCTCTCCCTCGACTTGGTTTTCGAGACACATTCCGGCGGCGGAATAGTACACCTGTCCCTCTTTTTCATTTTTTTGGCCGAGAAGGGGGAAAAGGGGGAAAGAATTTTGACCGCGCATAAATAAACCCCGCGGCTCTGTAAAGTCGCTTTGGCCGCCCGACCGGAGAGGAAATGGTTCTCCGGAGGAGGGAGGGAGGGAGGAGGTAAGGGGTGGAGGCTGAGAAGGGGTTAAGCACCGCTGTCTATTCAACTTGACTCCTTTCGCCTCAAAAACCACCCCTCCTCCTTCGTCCCGCGCCCCGTCGCGACGTCTCCATTATTACGACCGACTACGCGGGCCTGAAATGCGACCAGCAAACGCGTCGCAGTCCCGGTACTAGACTCTTCAAGAGATTTCTCCCTCGCCACTACGACTCCGTAAAGAATGTCCGCGTAGATGAACAGAACTCAGGTTATTCTATTAACACACACACACATATAAATATATTATATATATATATATATATATATATATATATATATATATATATATATTATTTTATTAGGTAATCTACCGGTTAAGGTAGGTTTTTGGATGGACACAACTACCAAACAAATATTTTATTACTCCTAACAAAACACAAAATCCATCATCCTACTCTATATCAGGTCCCTCTTCATCTCTGAGTACTTTCTTCCTCCCTTCATCCCGTCCAACATCCCTATCCTGTTCCTTCCCTTTCCTCTTTTGCCCAACATTCTACCCTCTATCACAGTCTTCAACATCCCACTGCCGGTCAACACCCCCTTCATCCACTTTTCCTGCCTCCATAGGATTGCTCCCAACAAACCCCTCTCCTCGCCCACCATACCAAGTACTTCCTCATTTGTTTTCTTCTCTGTCCATTTCACCTTTTCCATTCTTCTCCACACCCACATTTCAAAAGCCTCCAGTCTACGTCTATCATCCTGCTTCAATGACCACGTTTCCGCGCCGCACATAGCTACGCTCCATATCAAAGTTTTTACGAGTCTTTTCTTAAAATCCTTACTCAACGTCCCCGTCATTAACTCCTTCCTCCTTGTAAAAGCCTCTTTGCCTAGCGCAATTCTTCTCCTTACGTCCCTACTACTTTGACCGCGTTGGTCCAAAACACTACCGAGATACGTAAACTGTTCTACCTGCTCTAGTTTTTGCCCTCCTATTTTAATGTTAAGCTTGGCCTTTTTCTCTCTAGAAAATCGCATAACCTTTGTTTTATTAATATTGATTCTCATCCCATTCCTGTCGCACTGAATTTCCAATTCACTTAACATATATATATATATATATATATATATATATATATATATATATATATATATATATATACACATACATACTTATATGTACAAATATGTATATATACATATATATATTCATACATATATGTACACATATGTATATACTACCTTGATCAAAAATTTCCCGGAATTTATTCAGAAAATTAAAAATACAAGTTTATTCATCTAAATCTATATTGTCCCCTTCAAAGTAATCCCCATCGACTGCAACACACTTATGCCAGCGCTTGATCCAATCCTCGAAACATTTTTTATATTCGGTTTTCGGTATGTCCATCAGTGCTTCCTGCGATTTTTCCATTACTTCCTCTCGGCTGCTAAAACGCGTTCCCCGTAATGGTTTTTTAACTCGATTGAACAGAAAGAAGTCACAGGGAGCCAAATCAGGTGAATTCGGTGGCTGTTGGATGGTATTTGTTGCATTTTTCGTCAAAAAATTACGAATAATGATAGCACTGTGCGACGGTGCGTTATCATGGTGCAAAATCCACGAGTTTTCTGCCCACATTCCTGGTCTCTTTCGGCGAATTGCTTCACGCAAACGTCTCATAACGCCCAAATAATACTCTTTGTTTACTGTCTGGCCTTCTGGCAAAAATTCATGATGCACTACACCGTTGTAATCCATGAAAACCGTCAGCATTGCCTTCTTTTTTGACTGAAAACGACGTGGTTTTTTTGGTCTCGGCTCATTTGGTGAACGCCATTCACTTGCCTGATGTCTGGATTGCGTGTCGTACTCATAAACCCACGTCTCGTCTCCAGTAATGATCCTTTTGATGAATGTGGGATCGGATTCAGCCTCGCAAATCATGTCTTTTGCGACGTCAACACGGTCTCTTTTTTGCATGAAATTGAGGTACTTTGCTGCTACACGACGGAAACCCAAATCATTAACCACAATGTCTTGGGCGGATCCATAGGCAATGTTCAAGTCCTCCGCTATTTCTCTGATGGTTAATTTGCGGTTATTGACCAACATTTCTTTTACTTTATCAATTTTTTCACCGACTTTCGATGTCGATGGTCTGCCACTGCGTTCATCATCTTCGATTGACTCACGACCACTTCTGAACCGCTCGTGCCACTGGTAAACGACCGTTTTTTTTAGAGAATCGTTGCCGAAACACTTTTCCAACATTTCCAACGTCCGTGCGCCACTAAATCCGTTTTTTACGCAAAATTTAATACAAGTTCGTTGTTGCAAATTTAAATCCATTTCTGAAATTGTAAAAAATCGCCAACACACACAGAGATAGATGTACTCTTGGCTACGTAACTTTTGCAAATGTCAAGTTATGACACTAAGATTTAAAGGGAATATCAACAACAGATGTACCAATTTAACAAAAAAAACAGAACTCAAATCGGAACGATGGGAGCGCCACACGGTGGTTATTCCGGGAACTTTTTGATCAAGGTAGTATATCACATACATATATATAATTATATATATATATATATGTATTGTATTTATGTTCCTTAATGGTAGATTCCTTAATCTGTGGTAATTTTCACACTCGGTTTAACCCAAACCGACCATAATCACGGCACGTGTCATCAAAACATCTTGGAAAGGACACATGGCGGGACCGAAACCATGGGCTTTAAACTAAGTGTGAAAATTAAAACATAAAAATTCTAAATATATCTTCAATTGAACAAATATATTTTGGGACGATACAAAATTAATTGGCGCCATGAGTTGTGCCGAAAGTAAATAACTCTCTGTAGTTTTTTTCATTGAATACTCACAGCGAAATATTGATTTTCTGCAAAATAAAGGCTGCTTCATTCAACAATGATTCATTTGGTCAACTCAGCACCAACGAAAATCCTATCAATTTTTTTAATATTATTAACTCAGCTGCCTAAATCAATGTGAACATTTGAAAGCAATTCTCTGGATTTCATGATCCGTTCATGAATTATTTAATGTTAGGAATGCTTATTACATATTTAATGCCATTAATAAGATTAACCGACCAAATTGATGGATGATGGGTGCATGGTGAAGTTTTTGATTCAATCATTGACGAAGTTTGTTCGAAAGAACATTTGAGGATAACATAAAGAAATATTTAACAAATAGTCCTACCATTAATAAGTCCCCGAAGGAAACCCTGATTACTACCAGGGTTTAATCCCAAGAAGTAATGCTTACTCATAGCAGTGCTTTTATTTTTCTAACATGTCCAAGCACTACAAAGAATCTTGATAGATATTAAAGCTGTTTATGATTCGTTTTTTGGAAATCTACGCTGAAATATATTCGTTTAAACATTGGTGGTACAATTTTTTGAAACATTAAATGGGAGGGTATGGTCTTCTTTCAAAATTTAGTTACGTTTATTGATAAAATAACTCTACGGGAAAACGTGTGGCTAGTATTATTTGCTTGTGAAAAATTTAGAAGTTTAAGTAACTCATCTGAATCCAGCAAGTCGATTTCTAGATTTTCATTCCGTTTCAATTCCAAAAATTCTGCACCAGCAGGGCAGTCTAGACTCTACCCGTTTCCTGATTCATTGGGGTGTGCCAAAATGCCTTATTTTTTTACGATTGGTCTCCTGAACGTTTGATAGTAGGATGAACACGAAACGATAAGTCTTATTTCTGTCACCTTATTGGTCAATGTTATATTCTTCTCTGAAACTCTCTCGAGTTTTTATTACCAAGCATTCCATCCGACCGCAGAACATGGAATGAGATGATGTGAACTGCTTGGGTGGGGAAAATTTGCAGTTAATGATTAATGATTGATTTCTGCCTATTTACTTTTTATTAGGATTTTATTATTTTAAGCTGTACTAGATTCACATTCGACATACGAAGATATGATCGAGTAACTCAATAACTTGTTGACGTAAACTGGGTAACCATTGATGAGCAAAGGAAATATTTCCTAGGCTCTTTTGTCTCTTTTCGGCGACCGGATTCCTTTACACACACATTTATGACTTGCCATGAGAACAAGCGTTCCAAAAGAAATAACCCAGTATCATCTCTCATATATATATATATATATATATATATATATATATATATATATATATATATATATATATATATATAATATATATATATATATATAATATATATATATTATATATATACATTATATATATATATGTATATGTGTATATTTATGTAAATTTACAGACACACAGACAACATTAAAAGTCTTGTATATTATGATATCCTATAGCTATGGTTCTGGTTGTCAGTCTTTTCTACCTATTATTAATTATTTCAACTGTTTCAATTATCGTTTAAGGTTTAATTTACTCATGAATTTTTTCTTTAGCAGAATTGCTTCAGTTTTATTTATTTTTTTAACACTCCCCAGTTTTATTTATTTTAACACTCCCCACAGTTTTAATAAAGCCATTGTATCAATACTTCCAGGGACAGTGAACAATTATTATTGTAAGTTAGCACTTTTATAGAAAGCGTGATAGGGAAATCTGCATAGGTTGATGAAGCGTAGAAACAAATAATATTCTCTCTACCAAACACAATATTAATTCTCCGTATCCTTATTTAAAGGCTAAACTGGTCTAAGATATCGTTCGCCTACTCTTAACAGCTAACCTTATTTCATTCGTTATTTTGCCCTTAACGTTTTCTCAGGGCACGTACCATTTTTGTTTTCATGGTGACATTACCGTATTCAATGCATAGATTTTGCACGGTTCCTTGGTGCAGTGGACATAAAATGCTAGTGATAAAATCAATACAGTGACAGATAACATTTTAATTCATTACCAAATTAAGGGCAGCTTTTTATTACGTTAGTTTCACGTCATTATCTATTTAGAAACAATTATGAAAGTTAACTAAGAATAAACGAAGGGACATTTGTTGGGATATTCTTCACTGCATTTACAATTATTAATCAGGTTTTTCCGTAAGAATTCGGTCTCACGCCAAAGCGTAAATTGATGCGTATCATATTCTAAATTTAAATTTAGTTTGGCGGTTTCGAAAGTTGTCACCCCATTTGGGAGACAAAAATAATCCTCTACTACTCCATTCTGTTTACTTTGGCTGCGCTCCTGTGTCCGTCTTTTTTTTTTTAACTTGACAACTTTCGAGACTATTACATTTTTAAGTGGGACAGTATAGTAGAGCCGCGGGAGTGGCGTTCTCTGTGGAACCAAGCATTAAGCCTATAATTAAAACAGCTTACACTGTAGGTAACATTCAATTGTTGACGTAAAATATTTTATTTTTGGTTTAAATCTGGGCTCTTTGCCGAACATCGGGTCTACTAACTTCCCACGCCGAGAAGCGTTTGGAATTCTGATGCACATATCGTCATTAGTTCAAATTTAGAGAAACTTATTATTTCATTCCTCTCACCTGTATGAACAAAATATAATAATTAGAGAAATCTAAAAATGAGAATCGTTTTTAAAGCTGATTTCCTCCTCTTATTCGAATAGGGTTGCTTCCATTGAAGGCGTTTCTTTATAAAGTTCTACGATGTCTACGATGATAAGTGGTAATGAACGGTTATTGGTATATATGCTTCCTACTTTGACAACACAGAAAAACTTGTATTTAATTCCTCCAGCCAAATTCAGACGTCATTTAAAAAGGTATATTATGCATATAGTACATTAGGGGCACAATATATTAATGGGTTCTTGTGTAAATACAGAATCCGTGAAAATAATAATTGATGAAAATTTTCTGTCTTCGCTTTTCATTAAAGAAAATCTTGAGGATCCATTTTAACTGTGTAAAAAATGATTATTTTTTGTAAATTAATATTTTATCAAATAATTTACTGATTCAATTTTATTTACTCCCAAAACTGTTGAGTCTCTATTAATCAAAGTATGCCTTATTTATTTATGCTGAATTGGCGTAATAATAATAAAAATTATTATTATTATCATTCTATCCTCGTACCTAAAGATATATTTGTAAAGCTCCCTGTTCGGGTTCAACTATCCTGTTGGTATGGTACTCTTAAATCATTCTTATCCTCACCTCTCCCCCCCCACCCCCGCTCACGCCTCGAACCACAATATTAGCCTTAGGTCCGGTTTTATCAAAAAAAAGTCATTTATATGTGTCATGTCTTTTACCGATTTGACCATTGTTTGCTTCGCACAGATAGAGAATGGAAAAGCCTTCCATTATTCTAAGTTAATGTCGGAACTTCTGGTCACGAAATCAAAAATCAAAGATTATTATTGTTTTTAATCGCTTACTGCTAAGTAATTAAGCATCGATTCGTAAGGTGTTAATTGCCGATAAAATGATAAGAAGCAAGGAAGTTTTGGTAAAATCAGGTCTCAAGTCTCTCAGTCAAAATTTTAGATATCTATTGAATACTAAGGAGGGAAGGTCTAGTGTTTAAAAATTAATCGCGAGTTGTGTCTGAGGTGTTTGCGTATCTTTTGTAGACATTTTCGCAGCTCGTGGTCTGGGATGAGTTTAGAAATGAACATACTGCCGAGGTATTTGCCAAGTAACGTTTTCTAATTCCACAACACCTGTGTTTCATTGACACTTGAATTTTTACAGCGTGATAACTTGAAAAGTAACTTTTTCACTCGTCAAAATACTGTACGGAGTCGAGGGAAATTTAGAAATATCCGGTTGTTTTTATGATGAGCTTACACATTGATTCGTGCAGTCAAGATCCAATCTTCTTAAGCAATGATAAAGCAATTTAACAAATGTTGTTAAGCCTAAAAGTTGGTGGTCAGTTAGATTTCCTTCTCCTAAATAAATCCTTTATTTATTTGCATATAATTTCACACCTTTGTATCCATGGTAACGTATGAAATTTTGTAACATCACATAAAAATGAAAAAGTTCCAAGATTGCAAGTTTAAAGAACGCCTTTTTCTAGTTATTCACGTACTACAGATAGTAGGGCAAATAGATGGGACGAACAATACCACGATTTTTTACTAGAGTATGTTATTTGAATGATCCGCAATATTTTGGGCGACGTATCATGCAAAAAAAGGAAAACGGTTGTACATATTATTTAACGCTTTGTCGCCTCTCGAGATGTGAAAAAATTAAAGGTCTTAATCTGGATGGAAAGTCGCCAGGCAGAGATGCCTGTCACATTGTGTCTCATTCTCTCTCTTTCTTTCTAATACTTGTATATATCATCCTCACCTTTTGTTTCACTCGTGTTGGGTTCTCAGTACGGGCCAGTAAAATGTCAGCGTTTTCACGTTTGATGTAGTCCACTGCGAATGAAATATTTCACTCAAAGTTTTCGTCATCTTCACGCCCAGACCCAGGAACTGCAATGAAAGAAATTTAACGTCCTTGAGGTCAGTATCGGATCCATAAAACATGTTTGGTGTGGGCAATTCTCATATAGGAACAAAAATATTTTTATTATCTGTCCCCGATAAAAAAAATGAAAATCATGGTAAGTTTCACAATAATGAGGCTAATTTAGAGACCACACTCCATCCCGCAGAAGGTAATTTTATGCTCATGGGACAAAAGGTATTCTAAATTAGTGTCACGTGAATATGGAATATTTGTGACTTTGTGAAATTCAAAACACCTCTACCTGTGGTTTAAACTTTATTTTACTCGCCCAGCTTAGTGTAGGCCGCAATCTGCAAATGTAATGGATCTGTAACTCACTGTGCCGTCCGCGAATAACCAAAGTGTTATACTAGCATGGGGAATTGGGTACTTAATGTATATCAAGAAAAGTAAGGGCCCTATAACATTTCCCTCTGGAACTTCTGAAGTTCCGTCTGCCTTTTCTCGTTTCCTGCTACTGTTTATCTCGCGGTACGCAGAAGAAGCACCCAGTTACACGAAGCCCACAAGTAAGGAAACCACTAAGGAACCCAGCAGCCTCCAGTTGATTACAAAACTGTTAAAAACAAAAATCCCTCAGCGAAGAGGGCTAACGGCCCCGAGAATGACCCGTGTCGTCGCTAGGATAGGGTTTCACGACGGTGCTGACTGAATCGAGACCGCGAATTCAACTGTCCGTTCTCATTTCGCGGAGAAAAAGAAAGAGAGAGAGGGAGAAGAATTTCGCGAGGAGTCATGTGGCTAAACAGGTGCAGACATTGATGAGGAATAGGGAAAACTTCTGAAAGGGTCGGAAGGAGCGTCCCTTTGCCAAGGCGGCGCGACGCCTGAGTGGCGGACCGCGTGTCTATGAATACAGCAGACATATATTCGAACCGTACTTATTTGACGCTATGGGTTTGTAATGGTCACCAATTTAACAACAGGTATGATTTTTTTTTATAATTTGAAGTTCAGCGAAACCTGTATAAAATAGAAGCTGCAAGAAACATAAACCTTTATAAGTAGAAAATATTGAAATGGTAATGCAGGATGATCGCTTTATTCCCTCTAGCATGCCCCTCTCAAGGACGTTGCCTGTGAGACGCGGATTGAAAGCATTCTCCGCACCGTTTTTCCTGCACTAATGAGTGACAGTTTAATCTTGAAGCAGCTTTAATCAGACTAAAATAATTTTTTGAAATATTTCCCTTCAAATTTGAAAGTTTTTTCAAAATTTTGTCTTAATTATCTGACGTTTGAAATTATTTTCTCCGGCCGAACTCAATAGGTTCCATAAATCCATAAATTTAATCCGATTTTTTTCGTTTGTGATTCCCACAAAAATACAAGTATCTGTGTATTTTTTTACCATTATAGGGTGATAAAACCTACTATAACCTGAAATTTCAAGTAGTACCCTGTAATTTCGCATCTGGGATGTTTTATTATACCTTACATCAACATAGAGGAAAATATTAGACGCAAAGAGAGGAATTATAAAGAAAAGATTCTATCAGAAATACGTTTAACTTGATTATCCCATATAAAAACGTTAGACTAACTACTAATGAAATTAATCGTGAATAAACATACAGGGTTCGTCCGGAAAATAAGTGTATTGACTCCTGGGCTGGGCGCGCCGCTCCAGGCGCGCCCAGCACCGCTCTGACGGGCTGCTTGGAGGGGGGTATGTTGGCAAGCGACGCTGAAAAAGGCAGTCGGCTCTGAGCTGTGGTGTAGTGAGGAGCTCTGTTAACGCGAACCTCCACGCTCGACCCACGTCACGGAACGCCATGCCGAAGTTTTTGGAGCAGCGTTATTCCATCAAATTTGCGGTAAAGCTTGGGAAATCGGCTACCGAAACTGTCGGTATGATTAACCAGGCTTACGGGGAGTCAGCCATGTCCAGAAACATGATCTTTCGGTGGCACAAGATGTTCGTGGAGGGCAGAGAAGAGGTCGACGACGAGTCTTCGAGAGGTTCCCGATTATGCCTTCGCGGGAGCGTTCCAGGAATGGGAACGCCGCTGGAACATGTGTATCGACTCACAAGGGTCCTATTTTGAGGAATATTAGCTTAAGATATGTAAAAGTGTAATAAATTTTTTTTCCTGAGCTCAGTACACTTATTTTCCGGACGAACCCTGTACTGTCCTTTACTCGTCTGTACGGAGCGATACCTTTGGGAAGTTATCCGTCAAAATTATTTAAGAGGGAGTGGGGATATTATAAGTGCTATTAAGCGTGTAAATGTGCGCAAAGTCACCCATTAAATGTTTAATTTTTAATATAGTTATATCCAGGTATATTTTCTAGTGACTATAAGCGATTCATACAACGTCAATAGTTAGGTTTTCATCATTTTAAAAGGATGCCATGGAGACAGAAGTGGTTATTTTAAAAAAAGAAGTATTAATGACAAATCAGCTGGTTAGAACGTTCGGCTTCGGACTGGAAGGAGATCGATCCTTCAAGAAATTCTATAACATTTTGGGATCTTCCTGGGAAACCGTTGGCTGCACTATGCAAAAAAAACTGACCCCTTCCTTTCCCCTAATTGTGTGAATTTCTCAAGCCATCGAGGAATGTTCGTGAGATGACCTCACCTACAAAAGTACCTTTGTGTTGATTTCTGTCTTTTGGATTTGGTCTTCATCATCAGTTATTCAATCCTAGGTTTACTGCAGCCCTCCATTCTACTCTATTTAATGTCAATTCCATTAATACCTGATACCCTCTCTGATAAGTAAAGTAGAGCTAACCTATTTCGTAATAAGCCCTGTACGGCGCGTGAAATTCACTCACCAGTTTAATAAAAGGGCCAGTTCGTATTTCTACTCCGCCTATTGTTCCCTCGGAAAAAATCTGATAGTCGTAAAATCACACGGTTAGGGTGAAGTTGAGGGTGTCCAGAGGCGTCCCCCAGAATCGAACCCGAGTCTTCCGATCAATAGCCCAGCCCATTCTACCCACTCGACTAGAACGCCCTCATAAAGTTAGGTCAATGAAAGCAAATTTGTATTCTCTTCCCCAACCCCAACCCCCCGATTTCCATTGAAAACAACGTTCACTTACAAACGCGCAAGCGCGTTTTATCTTTTTATTTCGCCGGCGGAGAATGCACCGTCGGGATCGCACTTAGATTTAGATTCATCGGCGCCCCAAGGATGAGGAAGTTCTCGGATTAATGGCAGGCACGGAGAGAATGGAATAGCGGAAGGGAGGGGCACTAGCGTGTTGATTCATTTCTGAACAAATCGGCGGCGGCGTAGGACTAGTCCACTAAGCTCCCCTACTAGTTTGTTCGCCCGTCCCCGGCAGTCGCGACGTTTCGCTCCTGTCGAGTTCAGGCATAGTGTTGACAAAGGTATAGCGCGCGTGATGTCACCTTAAGAGGCACCAATATCCTTGTTGAACAATAATAATGTCTCGCGACCTACGCCCATTGGCAGCTCCCGTAAATATTTGCGATTTACTTCTTTTATTTCTTCAGTTTACTTATCGTACGTATATATGTTGAAGGGGGAGACGAGAATGCACGAGTAGTTATTACGAGATTTAGCAAATGAAGTAATGGACCATATTTCCTATTCTCGATACTACCGCCGTTGCCATCGCTATAAAAAAAAGATGACCGCTAAGCGCAACGTTAAATTTTGTCACATAGTTACGGGACTCTTTTATACCAGACAAGTTATAATACTCTTTCTTTGGAAAACGTTTTTCTCTTGTGATTAATACGAATACGTTTCGCGAAGATTCAGTTGATTGTAATGAAATACATAAGTACCTCGTCACTTCGTCTACTTTTTTTTGTTCCACTGACAAAAAACGAAGAATGTTATTAAAGGAATTTCTGTTTTTTTTTGCGCTTCATTAACGAACTTTAATACCAAATTATGATCCGCTCGTCACTTAGGGGGCAAAAATGGTTTAAAACAAAATCAAAATAATGAATTACTACAATTATTAGTAATTATAGGTACAATGGATGAGCAAATGGTCGACAGAATTGGACCACGAATATAATTAGTGTATCTTTGTGGCAATGATGCACAGAAAATATATTTTTTTAATCAAAATCCTATTTATTTAAAAGTATCATTCTTGCTATTTTCGTTATTTAACACCCTTACAATTATTCAATGGAAATCCGACCTAATACTTGGAATGCGGTCAAAATGTTCAGCAGATTTAACCGATTTGAGTTTCGCTCATCATAAACATTTCGAAAAGTGCATGATTCGAAGCGAATCGCTGGTAAATGTAATTTATGGGAAAGGGACTCAAAAATATTTTAAATCGCGGAATTCAATAGCATTTTTGTTGCCTTTCCAATATGAATTCTGGAAATCGCAAAACAGAATTATTTTCCGGCTCAAAATGAAATAAAGTCCTGATTTTAGAACGTTCATCCTCTTAACGCAAACGACCTTTTTTTTCGTAAGAGGGAAGCTGATCTGTGGTCAATTAAAAACTGATATAATTTCTCTGAACACTGAAAATATGCCCGTTTCGTGTTTTTTTTTATTAAGTCCACCAAAGATTTCTCGCAAGTAATCAAGAAGGAACAACACTGTGTACCAATGAAGAATATGCATAATCAAGAAACCAAACCTTTAAAAAGTACATAAAAAAAAGCGAAATCCAGTTCGTTCACTGCGTATTTTCCATCCACACATTAACGACCAACCCTTCGTCGCGTAAATGGTGGGTGGGGTGAGGGCGAGGGAATGTCCCCTGAAGCCGCGTCTCGCGAGCGCCCTCTCTCCCCACTGGGGCAGGGTTCCAAGAGGGTTCAGGGCGGGTGGGGGAAGGGGGACTATACTGAAAGGGGAAATGGGATGGGAAAAGGGAGAGGGAATCATCCACCACGAATAGAACCCACCGTTTTCGCACCGTCTCAGGGCGCGTCGCTAGGTATTCTTTGGCGTTTTTCTTTTCTTTTTTTATCACCCTCTCTCTCTCTCTCTAGAGGGAGCTGGCGAGTGAGAACCACCGAGATTCTCGTGTGAGATAGATAAGATTTCCCTGGAATCCATATAGCGAAGTTTTCATCGCACCCGAATGCCGTCGCGTCGGAATTTTACACATTCACTCGGTCCGCGATGACGATCTGCAAAACAATAAATCAAAGCCTCCCTCAAGCAATCGTAAAATGATAAGTTGGCAAAAATTAGGCCGATGAGTGGTATACAAAAAGGGGATCAGAGAGTGATTTGTGATCTCCTCTCCCTTCGCGGCATTCAGTTTCCGCAGTCACTTGAAATTTCCATTTACACTCAAACAAGTATTTTCTATAAAAACATGTATGTATGTATGTGTGTGCGTGTGTGTGTATATATATATATATATATACACACACACGACGCCTATATATATATATATATATATATATTTATTTATATATATAGGCGTCGTGGAGCGTTGGATTGCCGACTGGAGGGCCCAGGTTCGATTCCTTTTGTCTGTCCTTCATGTTTGTACCTATCCACATTCCCATTTCTATGTTGATGAGCATTTTCCCAAATTTTGGAATATATATATATATATATATATATATATATATATATATATATATATATATATATATATACATTCAAATACGAAATCCCGCAATATGGCGAACAAATTCTCATTCACATTGAAACAGATATAAGGAAAAGGGATAGGAGCACATATAAAGGACGAACACAGGAGAGGTGGGGAAGGCGGAATCGATTCCGCCTTCCTTTGCTGTATATGGCTTAGTACCAGTTGAGCACCATCAAAAATATTTACGAGGGTGGTCTGAAAACTTTTCGACCTCAAAAATTTTAGAAAAAATGTCTTGTATCTTTGTTAGGTCGGTAACTTTTCAGACCACCCATGTATGCTTCCAATGTCATTATCTGGCTCCAATGCGTCAAAATAACCTCCAGGCTTATGACTGCGGTTTGGTAATATCTCCTCCTTCCGCCGAATGCCTCGTGCGTATTTAATTCCATCTCTTAGGATAATTTATTTACAAAAATCGGGGTTACATCTTACCATCGCTTACTCGGATTTGATCTCAATATATGACACGGAAATCTTTTTTGAAGATTAACGTCGCCCGGCAGGAAAATAATAAATAAAAGGACATTTGACCCTTAATTGCCGAGGAGGGGAGCGAGACATTACTTTTGTTGGATATCCAGAGTTAACTCCAAGGTCGCACGGATATACATACACACGTGAGACATCGCTTGACTCGCCCCTCCCGGGGAGCTTGCGAGAGGAGCGGATATACGAAAAAAATATATAGCGAGGCTTTTCTAAGAAGACTTCTCACCGTCGAAATGAAGATATCGCGAAGGACCACTGGCAGAATAGAATTTTACTACCACACGCTAATATAGAAAATTTAATAAAAATAAAAGAACCAAATAAATATTGTACTATGACAGGTGTCCATTAAATAATTTATAGATCCTTATCTGGATGGGGTTGGAAAGTGATGAAATATTTTCCAATTCCAGCCTATTTTTTGTTTTTTTTTGCGCTCAATAATTATTTACGAATACTGAAATTTGGAAGAGAAATATATGCATAACCTTGAACAATTTCTCCAATATGCGACTGATAAAAAATACCTTATGAAAATTGTTGTTCAGTTTTCACCCCTCATGGGACGGCGTATACTTTCTACATCTGAAATTACAGTAATAATGGCGGGAGAAAAAGTAAACATTAGGTTTTTCGAAGTATTTATCATTTGGAAATTTTAAGAACATACGAATGATTTCTAATGTTTCAGCGTGATAGAAGGGAGAATGTTGGGCAAACGAGGAAAGGGAAGGAACAGGATAGGGATGTTGGACGGGATGAAGGGAGGAAGAAAGTACTCAGAGATGAAGAAGGACCTGATGTAGAGTAGGATGTTGTGTTTTGCTAGGGATCACAAATTATTTAATCAGTAATTATGTCCATCCAGAAACCTACCTTAACCGGTAGATTACCTAATTATATTTATATATATATATATATATATATATATATATATATATATATATATACTACCTTGAACAAAAAGTTCCCGGAATAACCACCGTGTGGCGCTCCCATCGTTCCGATTTGAGTTCTGTTTTTTTTGTTAAATTGGTACATCTGTTGTTGATATTCCCTTTAAATCTTAGTGTCATAACTTGACATTTGCAAAAGTTACGTAGCCAAGAGTACATCTATCTCTGTGTGTGTTGGCGATTTTTTACAATTTCAGAAATGGATTTAAATTTGCAACAACGAACTTGTATTAAATTTTGCGTAAAAAACGGATTTAGTGGCGCACGGACGTTGGAAATGTTGGAAAAGTGTTTCGGCAACGATTCTCTAAAAGAAACGGTCGTTTACCAGTGGCACGAGCGGTTCAGAAGTGGTCGTGAGTCAATCGAAGATGATGAACGCAGTGGCAGACCATCGACATCGAAAGTCGGTGAAAAAATTGATAAAGTAAAAGAAATGTTGGTCAATAACCGCAAATTAACCATCAGAGAAATAGCGGAGGACTTGAACATTGCCTATGGATCCGCCCAAGACATTGTGGTTAATGATTTGGGTTTCCGTCGTGTAGCATGCCAAAATACCTCAATTTCATGCAAAAAAGAGACCGTGTTGACGTCGCAAAAGACATGATTTGCGAGGCTGAATCCGATCCCACATTCATCAAAAGGATCATTACTGGAGACGAGACGTGGGTTTATGAGTACGACACGCAATCCAGACATCAGGCAAGTGAATGGCGTTCACCAAATGAGCCGAGACCAAAAAAACCACGTCGTTTTCAGTCAAAAAAGAAGGCAATGCTGACGGTTTTCATGGATTACAACGGTGTAGTGCATCATGAATTTTTGCCAGAAGGCCAGACAGTAAACAAAGAGTATTATTTGGGCGTTATGAGACGTTTGCGTGAAGCAATTCGCCGAAAGAGACCAGAAATGTGGGCAGAAAACTCGTGGATTTTGCACCATGATAACGCACCGTCGCACAGTGCTATCATTATTCGTAATTTTTTGACGAAAAATGCAACAAATACCATCCAACAGCCACCGAATTCACCTGATTTGGCTCCCTGTGACTTCTTTCTGTTCAATCGAGTGAAAAAACCATTACGGGGAACGCGTTTTAGCAGCCGAGAGGAAGTAATGGAAAAATCGCAGGAAGCACTGATGGACATACCGAAAACCGAATATAAAAAATGTTTCGAGGATTGGATCAAGCGCTGGCATAAGTGTGTTGCAGTCGATGGGGATTACTTTGAAGGGGACAATATAGATTTAGATGAATAGACTTGTATTTTTAATTTTCTGAATAAATTCCGGGAAATTTTTGATCAAGGTAGTATATATATATATATATATATATATATATATATATATATATATATATGTGTGTGTGTGTGTGTGTGTGAAAGTATATATATGTGTGTGTGTGTGCATGGCCTTGATGATTTCAGTGAAAAATGACGTTTCTACTTAGTACTATCATTGAGCGAATAAACAAAATATTTCTCCTTTCCCATTTTCAACTGCGAATATTGTCAGAAAAATATAATAATAATAATACCGCACTTCCATAATTTCTACGCAATTAACGGTGTTGTTTCAAATATATCTTCTAAAGGCAAGAAATGAATAATCGCTCATCAGTCCGAGATAATTGCACAAATCGAGTTTCAATTGTCATTACAGACGAAACAACCAGTTCCTTTACAGTCGTTGCTCTGAAGGTCATCTTCTCATCGGACAATTAATTTCAATCGCGGTTAAAGTTTAGATTAGA
The DNA here is from genome assembly GCF_022747635.1 of Hetaerina americana. NCBI lineage: Eukaryota > Metazoa > Arthropoda > Insecta > Odonata > Calopterygidae > Hetaerina > Hetaerina americana. The sequence continues at coordinate 28,688,582 of NW_027286181.1, forward strand.
TTTTATTTCAACAGTAAGTGCGCCCTTGGTAGAAATGTCCGTTTATCGCCAATCAGGACGCATTGGTGTGCATCACAATCTTTTCGGGTAAACACTTTTGCATTTTGAGCGAGATAATGGTTTTCTCTGTCGTCCAGGTGATCGTAAATAACCCCTAGGGTAGTCAGTGCACTCGACAGGGAGTGAATCAATTACCTCGGCTTTGAGCTTCGAGTGGGCGGAGAATATGGTGACCGGGCACTTGAATATGGGGACTGGAATAGAAATCTTACAAGCCACTTTTAAGTTATCCTCAGGATGTCAGGGAAGATAGGAATGGGGGCGGTGATATGGTTGAGTGAGTGGAGGACATTGGTTGGAGAGATCAGGGGAGAAATTTTATCAAAAACATCGTTCCGTGATTTTCCGCGACCCGTATAGGCCTCCTGAGGGTCACTAGTCACGTCGCATGCATGACTGGGATAGTTTCCATTCAAAATGTCAGCTCCCGAGATAGACGCTGAGGTCATTGAGAGGGGGGGGAGGAGGTTAGGAGAGGCCAATTGTCTAAGTAATTACGCCCGTAGAACGTCGACGAAAAAAAACGAGATGTTTGACTCAAGAACAGGACGCGGTTGGAAATGGATGCTTCCTGTATAAACGCGTTGACCCAGTGCTTCCCTTGATTAAACGTTACTGACCGCGGCCACAACGATTCTGTGTAGCGGTGCCGCGGCAGAGAGGTCGTAGGTAGGCATCTCAAGCGGGAATTAGGTACGCGCGAGGTTAGTCGACGAAACACAGTTCATCGAACCTGAATTCATGAACAAGAGACCAAGTGACACCAGTGACTTAGACTACGCATGAATAAGACCACACACAATTTGTAATACGCGACAAGGATTTGGTATTCGTGGAAAAAATATTCACTTAGGAATTTGATGAGATTAAGATAAAATCCGATCAATTTCTTTAAAAATGTCCACGAGAAGAGGGAGAAGGTGATGGGATTAGGTTAGGAGCCTCTTTATTAAATAAAAATGAGGTCCATTTAACATAGGTCTTATTGATAGATTCGATCACCGAAATAAAACAAAGAAACATGCACCATCATCTAAAAAAATAAGTACTCGTAAAAAATAAGTACTCGTACTACCCTCGCAATATACGCGATCGCACCAACATCGAATCCAACCACTCAAATATTCTTATTTAAAGATGAAATTTGAGATCAGACAAATACGCGAATTATTATGTGATTATGTGTATTTGCTCAAGTTTTTTTTGCATAGTTTGTTTAGGTAATCTGCCGGTTAAGGTAGGTTTTGGATGGGCACAAGCTACCAAATAATCCTCTTGTCGCTCCTAACAAAATACGACCCGAAATCTTACACTACAATAAACCCTTCTTCAACTTTTTATACTTCCTTCCTCCTTCATAAAGTAAAGATAACACCTAAATGGCGTTCACTAATGTTCGATGCACGCACTTATATATATATATATATATATATATATATATATATATATATATAGAGAGAGAGAGAGAGAGAGAGAGACCTACTTGAAGAAGGCCTCGGAGAAGGCCGAAAGCTCAAACATTTTACCGTGTGAATGTCCTTTTAAATGTTACTATTTTATTTGTGTTCTATTGTGCCGTCCCATTATTATGCTGCTCGTGTGAGTGTTTCCGTATAATCGATATATATATATATATATATATATATACCTATACATGTATGTGTGTGTATACATATATATATATATATATATATATATATATATATATATATATATATATATATATATATATATATATATATATGTATATATATATGTCGTGGTAAACGAGACGTAGATGTTAAATATTAGAGAAGCATAAAGAGCAGTACCCTGTCTGCATCTACTAAATCTCACGTTAAATTGTGCCTTGAGGGCGCGTATAACCAATTACCTATGAGTTCCGTCTCAATAAAGATTTGAAAAAAGCAGCCAGTTGGCCTAAAGTTTGTTGAAAACGAAGGTTTCTCCTAGACAGTATGGGCGGGATTCGATTGAGGCACACATACAGTAAACAGAAAAAAAACGTAAAAATCGAAGATATGAGGGCCATTTGTCTGTGCCACAGCCCACAAGGGGAGCGCATGTCTTTCCGCCCAAAACACTGCACGCGTGGCTTAAAACGTCGTATCTAGATTCTCCAAATGCGTGCGAGCTCTGGATACACTCATTCGAGGGCCGGCTGGAAGAGAAAACGTCGCGATAAGGCGGCTGAATGGGTTGTTCTCCAATCACACCCCATCCGCAGTGAAGGGGCGATACCGTAGGAAGAAAAAAAGAAGACAGTGATGACTTAACCTAATGAAACGAACTCGCTAGCTTTAACTGGACGAAAAATTTAATGTGTATTTGTTCGTTTTATCAGTAAAAACAAATATCTGTTATCAGTTACATCTAGGACCTCTTTGCGTAGAATGTTAGGAAAATGCTCTCAGAGAATCAGTTAGCGGTGAATAAATCTTTTTTGTATCTCAATGTGAACTGCTCACTCTGCTGACCACGTACGGACACCCACTGTGAAAAATCGGTGCATTTTTAGCTAGATTTACATTATCACATTTTTCCCTACAAAATAAATGAAGAAAGAACGTGCCTGCAAACCGTTAAAAATTAAACACATAAGTAGAGAGGATAAACCACGCACCACAATCTGTGCGGGCAAAATCGGGAAGATGGTGTAGTTTAAAATAATGATTTATCAAATGATAATATAATTATTTAAATTATAGTATGATGATTTTCAAAAAAACATGTACTCTGTGTGGTCACAATCGGGAAGATGATGTAGTTTAAAATAATGATTTATCAAATAATAATATAATGATTTAAATTATAATATGATAACTTTCAAAAATATTTTGTCAATAAATTACTTTTTTTTCTTAACAAATAATGGAAGTCAATAAGACGATTGCAAATAAATCGTAATAAAAAATCTAAAATGAATGCAAAATAAATTATTAAAAAGATGTAAATGGCAAGGAATGTTATGAAATGCATTCACGCAATGGGATCTAAGTCTACGGTGCAAATTATGTAACACATGCCTTGGCATTGAGGGGGGAGAGTGACGAAACTGACAATCTGTTAAGTAATTTGGAGAATCAGTTCATTATTCTAATAGGTTGAAAGATAGATAAAGTATACAGTTTCTGGCTTTAAAATATGAAATTCCATCTTGAGCTTGATTAAAGAAACAAAAATTCCATAGAATAATTTTTTATTGACTTGTGACCATGGGTTCGACGTTGACTGTCGTCATCAGGGGATGGTGCTCGGTACCAAACCAATGCTCTTGATTCAATAAACCACGCTGTGGAAGTGTTGCTTCGGTTATCAAGTTCAGATAACCTCACTGAAGAGTTCTTAAGTAGAAAAAAACGAGCTTAGTTTTTCGGCCTAACCCCCTCTGGCATATCGCAGACTTTAAGCGTGTTAATTGATCTAATTTCTGAAGGGAATTTTATTTTCACATGTTTGTGGTTGAGTCATCTACTACAGATCCAATCGGTGGATTGTATGATACGAGCAACATGCGGAACTGAAAGTAGAACTGTTGCGCTTGAAATATATTATACTCGTAAATAATAATTGCAATCCTTCACGGAGTTACCCTGGGATAGGTTGCTGGTATCAGCAGCCTATCCCAGCGCACGTCGGTCTGAAAGGCATGCGGCTCTACATCGAGTGAACTCGACCGCGGGGTGAACATCTGGCCCCGGCGAACGTGACTCATTTGTCCCAATCCTCCGACGGCGTAACGTCGGTTTCCTCGGGGGAGGGATCCACGGAGCAGCCCTCCGACGTCCGCTTCGCCCTCTAATACCCATTACGACGGGGCCATAGCATCGGGAATCTTGCCCAAGAGTTCAACTGTCTTCCGAATAGCGTTAAAATTCAGGCGTGGAGGTTTGAAGAGACTCTTACTCCGAATATTATGGCATCATGAAATATTTAAGATATATAAGATATATTTTAAATATGTAACAATTGATTATTCCATGACAAAATATTGATTAGGAATATATATATATATATATATATATATATATATATATATATATATATCTGACATTAGGACGGAAAAATATTTTGAGAAGAAGTAAAATCTATCGATAAATCGAATGCGGTAATTATTTTGCCCGAGCATCTCTGGAGGAGAAAATGGAAGCGAAGTTAACCTTAGGGGGAAAAGGGAGAGAGAGATAGGAGTGATGAACGATACAACGGTAAGGGAAACGGTATAGCTGGTATTAAGGGGAGCAGATTGACCCCCATAGGTGTAAAGAGCCGTGGGGGGCGCCTCGCTGGGCGCTCGAAGTGTTAAGTGCCAGCATCCAGTCTGGCTCCTCATCTCCAGAGGGCTGATTGCTTCCCGGGCTGCCCCGCGGGGGCTTTTAACGGGCGAAGCGCGGCGTCCGCGGAAGGGGGGGGGGTGTTGTGGATGTTCGCCGAAGAGTGGGAGAGGGAGATTAGGAAGCGTGGGAGTTGGGGGCGGGGGGAGGGCAGGAACTTGGGATAGAAGCCACCGACCGATCTCTAGGGTGGACGCTGGCCAGCTGGTCTCCGCGTATCGCTTTCAAGCCATTCGGTCCTTCCCGCTCATCTGTTTTTCTACAGGATGGAGGCTCTTCTTTTCTCTCGTCCCCCTCCGTCCACTCCACTCCTTGAAGTGCTTATTTTGTTTCCAAACACACCATTCCCCTTCGACCACCGCTACGAATGGGAGCTACGTTGCAATGTTGGCTTATTACAAATTGAAATTTCGATGCCTCGATGTCGGATAGATTTCGTCGAAACTTCGATTCGAATTTGTCGATTTAGAGACATTGGTGCTCATGCACCCAAAGATATCCGCAGGTCGATGTTGAAGGCGGCGATGATCGAAGGGTGCCGGATGTCGGTGGAATATTCATATCGATAAGACGATGTCGATATGTCTAGTTGTCGACACGAGTTTTCGACAAGTCTAGAGTCGACATGTCTAGTTATTAACGTGTCTGTTGTCGACATGTCCAGTTTTCGACATGTCTAGTTGCCGACATGTTTACTCGTCGACATTTCTACATACGGTGATATCAGTCCAACATGGTTGTTACAGCGTCATTTGAACCAACATATAGCCATGCATGCCAACATGTCGCAGAGAATTTAAATATAGAGCGGTCGTCCACATGTTATGGTCCAATTGCCTTTGCTACCATATGTCGATCAGGGCGACGCCGTCTAAGACCTAGACTTCGATCCAATCTCATACGAATCTAACATACGCCGGGAATGCAAATTCTTATTAGTGAAACTGTCAGAGAAAAGGAATTCAAATTCTATGTTTTTTATGCACAATTTATTTATATGTACACGTAACTCCAGTTTTCAAGACCGCTTTCTATTCATGCATCAATTACAGACGTCAATGCGACATTTTCTTGATAATATTCATGCCTGAGAATATAACGCGTTCCTATTTCTTATACGTTACAAACTGAGCCAGGAATGGTGAAGCTCGTTCTATACGAAGTCGTTCGTGCAGCCACCAGAGTTGGCGGGTTAAATTAATGGATAAATCGACGAATTATAATTTTCAAACCATCTTTAAGACATTTTTATGGAGAGTTAATCTTCTTTCATCATTTTGAAGGGATATCCATGCTCCAAACTCGGACACATGTTACAAATTTGAAATACGCACTTCGCTGTAATGATTATTTAATTCCCCTTAGAATCCAAACTTGATGTGTCATGGAATTACTATATATACAAGCTGTGAATCTATTCCACCTTTGGGAAGGCGAAGTAAAGCTAGTCGTTGTCGACGTTGTCTTGCATACCTATGCATTCCAACTGAAACAATTATAATTTAGGCTTCAAATAATATTATCCTATTGAAAGCTGACAACACAGTTTACTTCTCCATAATACGTACGACTTTACTGAGCATAAATACTAAATACACATAAGCCATGAATTCCGCATGTAGGAAAAAACAAATTCGGTCAAAATATTTTTTTTTAATGATTATTTCAGACAACGTTCAGGTAAGCGAGATTATCGGCACCCATCTAAGCACCAGGAATAACAGATTCATTTAACCCCGGAGGATGTTTTCCATAGTTGAAAACATTCATGAGATAAGGGTAAAAGAAGTGAATGTCATGCTAAGCTTAAATGAGACTAAAGAAATTATCGAATAGATTACCCGTTGGCCTGCTTCCTTGCGGCCATCTCCGCGAACAACCCTTGGTCTACATACTTGAGCCGTTTATCTTGACACTCACCCCACAGGAATTCTCCGCGCTGTGAATTATAAAGATAACTATGCTAGAGCCCTTCATACTTCAGCGTCTAATCGACATTGTTCTCCATGCATGACTATCCAAACTCGTGTAATCTTAGTCACTGTGAATTTCAAACGCTTCAGCACATACTGCCTCCAAAAAGATATTACTTACGCGTACACAATATCCCAACAAGCCTCTGCGATTACGTGTGGCGGGGGGTGTTAAAATACCAGCGATTCATGCACAAATATTAGATCGTGCATTCACTTGAATACATTTTAGCTCATCTGCAACTCTCGCACACATGAATGCATACGTGCAACATGCAAAATTGTTTGTTTGTTTTCCTTTCTGCGTATTTCACATTTTCCGTCCTCCTTCAACACCCATATTTCAAAATCCCACAATCTGTGATTATCATATTGCTTCAACGACCGTATTTCCGCGCCGTGCAAAATCACGTTCCATATTCAACTTTTAACAAGTCTTTTCTCAACATTCTTACCCAACGTCCCTGTCACCAAGTCCCTCCCTTTGAAAGCTTCTTTGCTTAACGCAATTCTTCTTGTCATGTCTCTCACTACTTTAACCAAACTTGTTTCAAAACACTCCTATATTAGATAAAAATAGACTATCTGCTCTAGATATTTACCCTAATATTTTGACGTTTTAGTTATCCTATCTCCTTCTCGCAAGTCTCATGACCTTTCTTTTGTTTGCATCAATTCAGCAGCTCTCATACCTACTAAGCATCAAGTCAGCTCTCATACCTACTAAGCTGCTTTTTTAATGCGCTCAGAAATTGTTGTCACTACTTGCCTGAGTGGCTAACTATATATTTGCACTGATCATCCCTAAATCTTAATGATTTTATTTATTCCCAGCCGACTTTCATCCCTGTCTTAATATTTTTTATGTTCATTTTAGAATGTCTGTCGGATTAATGCGTCACGTAGAACTCAGGTACTTACGATAAACCAGCCAAATTACGTTTTTTTCAATTGACTAAGTGGCTTAAATGATTAGGAAGAGTACTTTACCCTCTTCACTCGTACACTTTATGAAAAATAATATGATTTGTTTTGGTAGGAGATGTTAACCTCCAGGGGATCAATATTCCCCCCGGCAATATAAACAGCCCAACGCATTCAGAGTAAGCATCCCTTCCGTCTCAACAATCTCCCAAGTGTTCATTCTCTGTTAAACACAGATGCCGTGAGAAAAATCCCTCTTAATAACTGTCATGAGAAAACCATCAACAGGGCTATTTATACGAAAGAAACACAATGCAATACTTCACAATTTATTATGTTTGACCATTTACTTTTGACGTGTAGAATCACTTTTTAGGAAATGGGTAATATACACCTTGTAAATGACGTGTTATATTGAAGCTGATCGATCTAAAAAAATTCTGCCTACAAATAAATTGTTTTTGTTTCTTATAAGGATTTTTAACAAACCTCAAATGAACTAGCCTAAGATTATTTCCAATCAACATTGCTGTCACGGCAATTACAATTGCAAAATCACTTCAAGCTGCACATGTCATAGAGGACAAAAATACGCTCTAGATAAATTTTACGTCCATTCTATTTCCTGATAAAAGTAGTCGTCTCGTATGCGCGATTATATTCTGTAACCCATGACCACGACGACTCAATACAAAACCAAGGGACTGAACATTTTAACCTCAAGACCGAAATTTAATGTCTAAGTCAAACACACCAATTATTAAATGATTTTTAAATGTACATATATGTATACCCACCTATGTTCATTAGAGTTGGGTGTATTAAATAATATATTACTACTACAATAAATGTCTGAACTAATATTTCTGCATGCATGGCTGGTGCCCCATCAACCCCCCACACGCCACACGCCCTTGCGAGGGCTTGTATTGTGTATATGTATAATAATTGATATTTTCCCTTACCAGAACGGAAACGTTAAACAGAACCAAAGCGAACCGAATTTGAGTAATTTTAATTGATGTGCTAGTCGTTATCAATTAAAAAAAAGCAATTGATCTTTCATTTATTTTATCTAAATTAATAGAGGAACTAGGTTAGGAAAAATCCTCGCGGAAGGAAGGCTAAATTTCAGATTATATCTCTTGCTTACACTGGAATCAGGTTTCTTAAGCTATTGTGTAAAAAAATCATAAATAGACCTATCGTACTACGGTAGAAGAGATCATTAAAAAATGAAATCAGAGAGATCAAGTGTAGAACCGACAGATTTAAGATTTTATTTTTCCCACCAACGATAAGGGATCAGAATAACTGTAAACGATCGCGGTAGAAGAAAAAATTAGTTTTCTTTTTTAATTCTAAGTGGCCTCGGATGTTGTCGTTAATTCGTCTAACCTCAGTTTATTGTCCTCGTTACTAGCAGCTCATCTGTGCGTGTGCAGAGAAGTAAATCTCTCTTAGACACTGAAGTGCATGTACCTGTAGTTATCACGATTAACAAATTTTGGATTAATGTACATATTTCTTGATAGCTAATAATTAATTTTTGATTTTCATGCCTTGTGTGGAATCACCCCTGCCACACACCCTATCCGCGGCGTGTAGAGCACGCTGTAGAGCAAGCAATTTTGCGAATGAAATTTATTTACAATCATCTAAGAAGGTAAAAACCTGGCGACTAAACTAGGAGAAAAGGTGGGTGCAGACTTTCGAAATGCAAGGACTCAGGGTCGAACCATCCCCCTGCCAGACACTCTGGTGGTGGTTGCAGGTCACCGAGTAGATTTATTCTTTGAGAATCATCCTTCAAAAAAAAAACTGAGCGTGGAAGTGAGATTTAAATAGTGAGTTATAGTAGAGCGTGAACATTATGTTTGAGTTCTGAAAACGAGCAAGGGAAGGGATGTTTATGGTTTGGTTACCAAAAAATGTTTGCAGGAGAGACTAGTCTCAAGCCAGCCGTAGGTGAGGAGTCAGGACATTGCGTGCGGCATCTGGCGTCCCAGGGTTTTTTTTTAGGGATGCGATGCCTCTCCTCCACCTTCTTTCCCTCCCCCTAGGCTAGGAGTTAGGTCTGCCATCTGCGGGCGGCATCCCCTTACCTCTCCATAGGAATGCACCACCTAGCGCCCGACACATTTCCGACGTCTCCGGTGGCATTTGCGTCACCGCGGATGCGTGGTAAACACTCCGGCGGGTCGTCCATTCTGCGGATAGTACAAAGATCGAGGTTTCGAGCCCAGCATATAAAACAATCCTTGAATCAGCGGCGCGGCAATAAGCTCTTTAAAGTTGTCCCGACTACCCAATTGGGACTGTACCGCAAGCATGGCTCACGGGGAAAAAAGTGACGACGATACGCCCGTCTCTTGAGGTGGGAATACGAAATACGTGTATTACTAACGCGCACAAGACGGCGAAGCACCGAGAAAAATAGGTCGGTGCATACACTTTCCTTATTAAGGAGAAACAACGTCCTCATAGAAACACCGTCATCAGAGGAACGAACGTAATATTGCCATAACAATCATGCCAAGCAGCGTCGACTCATCTCGTGGTATGCTTGAATAAGATCGAAAAAGAGTTCTAGACATAAGCTGAAGATTTTCTCAAACAGCTATTTGAACGACGGCCGTCGAATGGGGAAAACCAACTCCTCCTAAGGCAAATATAATATATTCGTATAATTTTAGTCTTCATTCTGAGAATCACAATCTAGAACTCGCCACACTCTTCAGAGTGAGACGATAAACAAAGACAACTGCTTCCTTCTAGCTCCTATTATTCCGAAGATCCTTGAAAACAAATTCGCCCACCTATATAATTACTCATTTCGTTTTATTAATTGACTATAATGATTTCGTGTACTTATAAGTTTGTTTTCCTTAATTTAACCCTATAATGAATGAAATAGAATACGCCAAGGCAAATGACAAACTTTTGAAACGTATTATTGTTTATTCCAATCTACCGGCTGGGGTAGGTTTTGAATGAAGGCACTAGATAAATTGATAAATTTCTAAATCCTCACCGATTGAGACACAACATGACATACCAAATTACATTAAACTGCTCTTCAACTCCGCATACTTCCTTCCTCCCTCCATTCCGTTCAACAACCCAGTCCTATTCCAACCCCTTCCTAAATCTCCTCCCGTCTATCACAGTCTTCAAAATTCCATCGCCAATCAAAATGCTTGGAAACCATCCTTTCTGCCTCCTTTGGATTTTTCCCAAAATCCTCTCTCCTTCCCTTGAAGCAATATAGGAATGAATAAAGATGGCGATTATTAGCGAGAGGAAGATGGAAGGCTAAAGCCTCGAGAATTGGGATCAAAGGTAAAGTCTTTTATTTTGAAAATTTTTAATGTTCGAACCGATTTTTAAGTCAAGTGAATATTTTCATTTTTTTGGCTCTTTCATTCGCACCCTCAAACCACGACCCGCGCGCCCACTCGCCGGCAATTTTTCAAGGCCGGCACACCCTTCCCCCCTTCTTCCCCCTACTATAGGCCCAGTTTCATAAATAAACCGCGTTCTAGGGAATGGACCGTATATAATTCGCAACGCACCCCCGTTTGAGCGAAGAGAGACGAGTGAATATCCAAAGATAAGCCAACCTCCCGCCGACCCTCCCGCCCCCCAGACGTCGAAAGCTTTATTTTCGCGGCGTCTGGGCGCGCTTAGATATTGTTTTGCTTTCCCAGACAGTGTTATTTTCGTTTTCATCGTCTCAAATCCGACCGTTCCTCTGAATCGTTTCCACCAATCATTTTCTCCTTGTTGCAAAATGAAATCGCGCTTAAAAGACGAGGGCAAAAATTTTATTTCAAGTAGTCTATCGCCATTATAAAGCTTTATGATGGATTTTGGCAATGCAATCTACTCTATCCTTAATACACCTAACTTAAGGTGAAAGAAAATGCCTTAAATCCCAGAATAATCATTACAATAACTTCGTCATTTTCTGTGAAAACATTCTACATCTATAAACAATTTAAGGTATCGATATTATTAAAACAACTGCGTTGGGAAATACTCACGGAGTGAAGATTATGATACAGATTAAACCTCTGGCTTAAATTGTAAGTCTTTTTAGCGTTGATGTTGGAGATGCGTTAGCAGCCTCATCGTACTACGGTATTAGAGGATATGGTAATAAAATAATAGATATATCAATTGTAGATCCGAAGGATTTAAGATGCCATTTTTCAGACGAACGATAATGAATCAAATCAGGGATAACAGCAAGTGACCGCTGCCATGATTTTCCGACATTGTTATTACTAAAATATACCATTAATTTTTATGATTAAATTCATTTAAAACAGTCTATGAAGGACAAAACATTGTGATTGTTAAACTAAAAAGAAAAATATTTTTTAACGCTTCATTCCTGATGATGAGCCCTGCCAAACACCGTGGTTTGCACGGTAACTTAAAGGTTACCACGCAGATAAATAAATACATCTCTAATTCCATCCAAAATGCCTATTATTTTCCTCCCTCTGACTTTTTTCCACAGATTTATTCCCCCTACTACTGCCTTCAGCATCTCATAGCCTTTCAATAACACTTGCATCCACTTGTCCTCCACCTTCATATTTCTCCCAACGGCTGTTCATCTTGCCCTACCATGTCTAGAGCTTTTTCGTTTGTTATCCTCGCCGTTCATTTTATTTTCTCGATTCTACTCTACATTCACATCTCAAAGACCTCCAAATAATATATATCTATCCTCCTGTCTCAACGACCACGTTTCCAAGCCAAACAAAACTATGCTCCATGGATTTGTTTTCACTAATCCTTTCTCTATGGCTTTACTTAAGCTGTTCCAACTTAATTTCTCCATCATTCCTTGAGGCCTACTCTATTCTCGTAGTAATTTCTACAAAAAAACCTACAGGACCTACTACAAAGGACGCCGCCCATGCTCTCTTTAAAGCTTTTCTTACTTTTAAGGAAAAATATATGCATAAAATAATTAAATCATTTAGATCATGATAACCACAGATACATGTTCAACGGTATCTAAGAGTGATATACTTCTCTACGCATATGAAACGAGCTGTCATTTACTAGAAACACGATATAATGAGGTTTGACGAATTTGTACGTAAAGTATTTGTGATGAAAAAATAAAAATTCTTTTTTATCCATCCTCCAACTCTGTCGTGTGTGGTTACTCTGATCCCTTATCGTTCGCGGAGAAAATGAAAACTTCAATCCATCCGTTCCACTTCTTATGTCTCTGATTTAACTCTCGTGATGAGGATTAAGTCCAGACAATTTCAACGGAATGAGAATAAAGGTCCCATCATCTTCTGGGCGGCACTCCCGTTCGTATGGCCCACGTTACCCCTCCTTCCAACCCCTTGGAATCCTTCCAGGTCCTCCAAGGATTCAAGATTGGATCCTTTATTATCATGACGGCCTCGCATTTTTAATGGTACCGTGCCAATGTGCTCGCATCTCTCCACCAGTCTTGAGAATATTGCCGAGATTTTCCCCGGCGGGCAACCCCCCCCCCCATATGTTGCGCAGGAAGATGTCACATGAGTTGCGCAATGTCACTTGTCAAAATGGAGAGCACGAGAATTAATTCGGGAGAGAATTAGTTTCGTGTTTGTTTTTTATCTTAAGCGGAAAAGATTTTTGTGAGCAGCGGAAACTTATCAAACAATGAATGTCTTACCAATGCAATATAATGTTGAAATTTCATTAACTAGTCGTCTGTCTCATATATATATATATATATATATATATATATATATATATATATATATATATATATATATATATATATAAATATATAAAAACACAGATGTAGATTTTTAGAATATAGAGACACAAAGAAAGGACACTCACAATTTGTTATTTTACGTTTCGACAGCACGGCTGTCGTCTTCAGAATGGCGTTCTCGGGGAAGAGCGGAGAGGATGTGCGGGGGAGAGGTGGGGGAAGGAGAGGTAAAGGGACCAATAGGAAATGAACAAGGGGGTGGGGGGGATATGTTGGCAGCCAATTGATGCATTCAGTGGGCTTGGTTCAGCCCGGGCGGTTTGAATGATTGGGCCACCCAGATATGCGCCATCTCGCGGGTTCTCACCTCTATTATACTCGCAGATTTGGGAAGGATTTCAATCACCGAAACAGAGAAGCAGTCGTCAAAAGATTGGTTGTGGGAAGCGGTGTGAGTAGGGATGGGATAATTAAGAAAGGTGGGGGATTTGGTGGAATAACGGTGGTTATTCATGCGGAGGGAAAGTGCGGTCGTGCATTCGCCCACGTAGAAGGCAGGGCAGAAGTTACAGGAGAGGCGATATATAATATTTTTTGAGGTACAGGTGGCGAGTGGTTGGGAGTTGGTACTGAGTGAGGGGGAGGGTCTTAAAAGATGACAGCATTTGCAGCGTGGGCGGTTGCATGGTGCGGATAGGGGCGGGGGAGAGACGGGGGTGCTTGAAGTTGGATTTGTGGACTTAAAGATGTCTCGCAGGTTCGACGGGCGTTTAAATGAAACAGAGGGACAGTGTGGGAATAAAAGTGATGTGGACTGAGTGTTATTGATAATTGGGAAGAGGTAACACGACTTTCTGCAACAACAAACCCTAAAACCACTTTTTTGGGCCCGCTATATTGATGATATTTTCCTCCTTTGGTCCCACGGACGCGAAACTTTATCCTCTTTCATTTCCTCTCTCAACTCCTCCTCCTCAGTTTCATTCACTTCTTCTATATCCGACTCGAATATTACCTTCCTAGATATCGATATTCACCTCCAAAACAATACGTTTCACACTTCAGTCCACATTAAATCAACCAATAAGCAACAATATCTTCATTTCGACAGCTGCCATCCTCCTCACACAAAGCGCTCCATCCCATTCTCACTCTCTATCCGTGGCTTCCGTCTCTGCAACAACACCCCCTCCCAACAGAAATACTTGGACCAGCTGCATGAATCCCTCAGAAAATGTGGGTACCCGGAAAAACTGCTAAACAGTAAAATCCTCAAACCGTCAACACAATACACTCCCCTCCCCAAACCAAACCGCCCAAAATGCCCTAATCTTATCACCACTTTCTTCCCCGGTACCCACAAAATTAAACATCTAATCCGTGACCTCTTCCCAATTATCAATAACACTCAGTCCACATCACTTTTATTCCCACACTGTCCCTCTGTTTCATTTAAACGCCCGTCGAACCTGCGAGACATCTTTAAGTCCACAAATCCAACTTCAAGCACCCCCGTCTCTCCCCCGCCCCTATCCGCACCATGCAACCGCCCACGCTGCAAATGCTGTCATCTTTTAAGACCCTCCCCCTCACTCAGTACCAACTCCCAACCACTCGCCACCTGTACCTCAAAAAATATTATATATCGCCTCTCCTGTAACTTCTGCCCTGCCTTCTACGTGGGCGAATGCACGACCGCACTTTCCCTCCGCATGAATAACCACCGTTATTCCACCAAATCCCCCACCTTTCTTAATTATCCCATCCCTACTCACACCGCTTCCCACAACCAATCTTTTGACGACTGCTTCTCTGTTTCGGTGATTGAAATCCTTCCCAAATCTGCGAGTATAATAGAGGTGAGAACCCGCGAGATGGCGCATATCTGGGTGGCCCAATCATTCAAACCGCCCGGGCTGAACCAAGCCCACTGAATGCATCAATTGGCTGCCAACATATCCCCCCCACCCCCTTGTTCATTTCCTATTGGTCCCTTTACCTCTCCTTCCCCCACCTCTCCCCCGCACATCCTCTCCGCTCTTCCCCGAGAACGCCATTCTGAAGACGACAGCCGTGCTGTCGAAACGTAAAATAACAAATTGTGAGTGTCCTTTCTTTGTGTCTCTATATTCTAAAAATCTACATCTGTGTTTTTATATATTTGTGTGTCGCCGATGAGCGTTCCATTTCGAAGATATTTTATATATATATATATATATATATATATATATATATATATATATATATATATATATATATATATATATATATATATATATATATGTAATTATTATTAAGTAGTCTACCTAAGTTTTGGATGCACACAACAACCACATAAATATTGTGTGACTCCTAACAAACCACAATCCATCATCCTACTCTATATCAGGTCCCTCTTCATCTCTGAGTACTTTCTTTCTCCCTTCATCCCGTCCAACATCCCTATCCTGTACCTTCCCTTTCCTCTTTTGCCCAACATTCTACCCTCTATCACAGTCTTCAACATCCCACTGCCGGTCAACACCCCCTTCATCCACTTTTCCTGCCTCCATAGGATTTCTCCCAACAAACCCCTCTCTTCGCCCACCATACCAAGTACTTCCTCATTTGTTTTCTTCTCTGTCCATTTCACCTTTTCCATTCTTCTCCACACCCACATTTCAAAAGCCTCCAGTCTACTTCTATCCTCCTGCTTCAATGACCACGTTTCCGCGCCGTACATAGCTACCCTCCATATCAAAGTCTTTTCTTAATATCCTTAGTCAACGTCCTTTTCATCAACTCCCTCCTCCTCGTGAAAGCCTCTTTGCCTAGCGCAATTCTTCTCCTTATGTCCCTACTACTTTGACCGTGTTGGTCCAAAACACTACCGAGATACGTAAACTGTTCTACCTGCTCTAGTTTTTGCCCTCCCATTTTAATGTTTAGCTTAGCCTTTTTCTTTCTAGAAAATCGCATGACCTTTGTTTTATTAATATTGATTCTCATCCCATTCCTGTCGCACTGAATTTCCAATTCACTAAGCAATGCTTGCAGCCCCTTGGCTGACTGGCAAACTAAAGCTTGGTCATCAGCAAACCTAACTGATTTTACGAATTCTCTTTCGAATTTCATTCCTACCTTCAGTTCTTCCCATGCCTCTTTCATCATTTTCTTCTAAATATACGTTGAATAGCACCGGTGACTGCCTTACACCTCTTGTTAACACTGCCCACCTGGACTCTCCGTTTCCCACTCGCACTTGAGGTAGTCTGAGACACATACAGGTTGCGTATTTCAAATCTATACTTATCCTCTCACCTCAAAGATCAAGTTTCATAAACAAATAGACTGCATTCGCCCCTCTATTATTGTCTTTAATGCCTCATTGTCTCTTAGTATTTTCTACATCCGCTTGTCCTTTCTTCTTCAAAATTTGCTATGCAGTTTGCATCTCTGTCTTCCCAATCAAACAGCATCCATCCCCCTATTTTCCCCGACTTCACTCAATGGTCGCAATTCCCCTTCCATACATCCTAGAACTTCATCGTCTGCCTCCATTTCCTTCCATTTTAATATTGTATTCATCCTCACACATGGCTCAAGACATAAACCGTTCTCCCCTCCATCACAGTCTTCCATATTTCATTTGCGATTCAAAATACTCTGCATTAATTTTTACTGCATCCATAGATTATTCCTACAATAATCCTCTTTCCTCCCTTTACTCCCACTATTTTGTTCGGTTATGTAGATTTTACCTTTTCCTCAAAATCCTCGTGCGTCTATCACCTGCAGTTATTTACAGAATACATGTAATTAAAGCTTGGGCAGGAATAGTGCGAGGAAGGTAAATACTCCTCGATCGGCTGGTTACAAACTTTCGCGAAATCGTGCTTCATCTTGGCTCGTACCGGGGCGGATCCATCCGCCCACAAGGATGTGTTCCCGTTTTGAAAGAGAAAAATTACAAAAAACATTAACTCGGGCAGTCGAAAATATTCTCTGGCTCGAGCTGGGATGCACCTCTCCGTTTATCGCCGGCTCAGTCATGCATCGACCTCGGGAGCGGCCAATTTCCTCCCCTCGTTCCTCTCCCACCGACGATTCCTTAGCGCGAACCAGTCCCGGTCTCGCGGCATCGCCGTCAGCCCCGAACCAATTACACATCCGCCGCGGGCAATCTCGTTTTCTTTATTAACCCATCCCCTCCAGCCGAGACAAGTCTCATAATTCAAAGGGCGGCGAGAAAGGTGAGCGTTCTCTTCGTGAACGCGTCTGCGTGCTTGCGAGTTTGCAGTTGGGAAAAAGGTCACCTCGACGGACATGGTGATCTATCAACTGTCATTATCGCAGTTCAGACCCACTTACATCCTTACGAACGGAGGATGCGGGAAAGTCTACAAAATTCGAAATACTTGGTCCCGTCGTTGATCAAACTTTAGTATGATCTCGATCTCTAAGGTTTTTGTTGAAACTGTTCGGATGGCTAGCTGTTCTGTCCCTTCGATCTCACTTTGAATTAGAATTCAATTAGAATTTACACTTAAAAACTGTCCGTTGAATTTTTGGAATACCTGTAGGAATAGTAAAATTTCGAACGCCTATTCCATCAAAAATACCGAAATAGAAAGTGTGAATTCCATCAAATACTTAGCTCTCTTGGATGAAAAATATATGGGGAATGTCTGGACGAGTTAGAAATAAGTAGTTTATTGGAAGAGTATTGGGCAAATGTGACAAGAAAGTTAAAGAGCAATTTTATCCCTCGAACAAATACCTCGTCCACGGACCAGCCGGTTTTTGCAGTGTACAAAGCGTCCTCAGTAGCCATGGAATCAAGATGTCGACGTTGTGAAAAACGAGTAAGTCTACCAAGACATTTTGATGAGGTGCATCAAAATTTTCAACTTTAAAGCATAAGTAGATAGAAATTAAAAATTCGGAGACCTTAGAAATAGTTCGCACAAGTGACTCCGCGTAACCATCCGGATTTTGATCATACGTTTCCGTCGAGTTGCAGCAAGCATCTCCAGGCGCACTCACCCGGTCATCGGGAGCGAGGAAAAATGCTCCGTGTGTGGACGAAATGAATTTTCACCCAGCCATTCTGCGAGGTGATGTCATTGGCCGAGTCGTTTCTTGCAATCAAGCTCAGCCAATGATCGCAACCGAAAGGGGGATGAGGGAGAATAAGGGAGGAGGGGTTGGGGAGGATTTGGAGTGAGGGGGACTTCGAATGAACTGAGTCAATGCGGGAGAATCGGTTTTGTGAATGGAATCTAAATCTGATCGCGCACCAAGATAACGCCCTTCATCTTCTCTTCTGATTTTCTTTTATTTTCCTCCCGTCACCCCTCCCCCCCCACTACCAACCAAGTTCCCCTCCTCCACATACCCCCTCGAAAGCCTTCCGGTATCGCTTCACACCCCTTCCTGGCGGTGTCTTCGCGCGACTTTGAAGAATGTCCACCCGAACAGTCTCGAAGGACGGCCGTCAAAAAAAATAAATGAATAAATAAAATTCACGGTCTAGTTCCCGCTGCTCCTGATGCTTTATTTAAAAAAAGAGGGCAGCACGTCACAAGTGACACGAGGCAGGAGAGGGTGAGGGAGGAGGAAGGAGATTTCACCCTCTTTCTCTCCCTATTCCTCCCGCTTGCTAGGTGGTCAAAATGCCGGGCGGTCTTCCAAAGCCGCGGGAGTAATCCACTCTCCTATTAACCGGGAGAGGGGTCGGAGGGGAGAGGAGTTAGGGGAGAAAGGTCAGGAGGGCAGAAAGGAGGATGGGAGGAGACAAACAATTTCTTCTGTCTGGATCCCGAGCTGCGAGTTACTTCAAGAATTCCTATGGTTCACTCATGAAGAAGCTCTAATTGGCTAACAGATATATAATAAATGTGAAACTCCAATAGCCGTAAACAGTTTACCTTTCTAAACAAAGTGAAAATGAAATTAATTGGCTAGCGCCACAAGCCAAAAAGGGGTAAAGGTAAAAAAGGATAATGAGGTAGGTAAAAGGGGTAAAAGGTAAAAAAGGAGAGGATAAGAAAGGTGAATACGAATACGCGTATTTCGGCCACAAAGTAGCCCTCTTCAGCGTACTGAAGGGTAATCGTCACTACAACACAAGTCGTATTCACCTTTCTTATCCTCTCCTTTTTTACCTTTTACCCCTTTTACCTACCTCATTATCCTTTTTTACCTTTTCCCCTTTTTGACTTGTGGCGCTAGCCAATTAATTTCATTTTCACTTTGTTTAGAAAGGTAAACTGTTTACGGCTAATGGAGTTTCACATTTAATATATATTACTAGCCGTAAGAGCTCATTTCTATCAATATGGCTAACAGATGTTTCGACATTACTCACGCCTTCTTTTCAAAATGCATATGTATAGGGATGCGGTTTAGAATGTATTTTAAGTTTGGGCCGCTCTTAAATTGGTTGAGACCATTTCCGATTTTTTCAACCCTCTCTCTATATCCTCTTCGTAAGGATCCGTGGGCTTTAAAACCCCTGCCCCTATGCAACTGTCGATTCTATAATTAAAAAATCAAACATGAAAAATTTTAAAGCAAAGTAAAAAAGCAAATTTCTATATGATTGTCTACTGATCGCTTTAAATATGTGTTTTTTACAGAAAAAAACTATATTACCTTCAATTAAAACATTTTTTATGATTTTAGTTATATCAGAACACATAGTGACATAAAAGAACATATCGAAACCCTTTTAAGAGGTCGAAAATTTCTTAAATAATCCTAAAGCGGTAGTTTCATTACGTGAGTATTTGCAGAATGTATTCTTTGTTGATCAAGGAAAATTGAAGTTATTTCTTAATAGACAGTGGTTGAAATCATTTAATCATAAACACTACCACGGGTAAGATTCTTCCTTAACCCCTCTCCCTATTACCCGTGTGGATTAATCATGAAATGGCACCCCCTAAACACATAACCCTTAAACTTTACATAGTTAAGGACTGACCCATGAATTTGCGATTTGATTGTATTAAGATGAAGTTTTGAGAACGGAGCTGGGGTGCATTTTGCGTAATTTATTAATCTATTTTTGCACTTTTATTCAGACGATAGGTAAAAAAGAAGAAAATGGTCGCATCTCTTCGCTGTCGAATTTAAAATTTCATACAGTTTGGCACCATGAGCTGAAAAGCGTATACCGAAAAATGTAACAACAATGGACGCCATTTTACTCGATATTTAACAGACATTTCCGCGAAATTCTCTCAGACCTTCAGAAAAGGCGGGAAAACGATTCGCAACATATTCAACAATCTACACGAATAACAGAATGGTTTGAGGCGTCACTTTGTGGAAGCGATTCATATCGGAAAAGAAAATGCTTTGTTCTTCCACACATATTTTATTATTCACGACCAAGGTTCCGACTTACAAACTGAAAAAAGACTGGTACCTGATGATGACTTTGCAAGCAGAAACCTAGGTCGTGAGTAATAAAATATATGTGGAAGAACAAAGTATTTTCTTTTCCGATACACGAATAATCTTAAGATCCACAAATATGGTCGAATCGTCCGACATTTGTTACCGTTAGTGTTTGCGCGTTAAGACAAACAGGTATGCGACAATTGGGAGGAAATTTTCCCGAACGGACAGAATTGTTTAAAATGTGCTGTACGTTTTACGTTGTCTCCAGTTTTAACGGCCTCGTGATCTTGCGACCTGTTCCAGGGTGTGTGTCGCTGCCGAAGCAAGATAGTTTCTCTCGGAAGGGTGTTTGCACTCCGGTGTTTATTGATAATATCCTCTATAGAATGCCGCAAACACTCCAGTGCGGGTGTGTTCGGACAACAAAACAGCTCGGTGTGAACCGCGGGGGTAAACAGATTATGTAGGCAACAACATAATTCAGTGACACTTGGCAACAGTCAACAAAAACCGCTAGAACAGCCGACAAACACGAAAATATAAAGATGGCCCTCTTGCACCCTTTAAATATGTAACGTATTCTTTTATCTCTCTCAGACAACTTTTATAGCCGAATATGATTTCTCCTCCACTTGGTAAATTATCTGTTGCTGTCAGTAATTTAGAAAGCCCTATATACCTGTGGAGGCCTCCCTGAATGAATAATTTCAGGCAGGAAGTTGGGTGCTTTGTGGAGAGGACGTTAAGTGGAGTGCTCCGTCCGTTGGATGAGCCTTTTTAGTTGTGGGTGTACCCTTGGTGCCTTAAGTAAATGGAGTAAGAAAATACGGACACCGGATTTCTCTCAACCTATTCCCAGTACCTGAAAATCCTACCTTTATCAATTCACCCACCGACCCCTTAAGGTAAAAATGGAGCAACAAACAAAATAATTGGTCAATAGCCTTCCCTAACAATTACTGCTGCAAAAAAGAGAAATATTGTCCCTTGTAAGTACCAGTTTTGGCATTATGAACTCCCACATTTGTTTATCTAGGAATTTACTATGAAATGAGACTGCGAACGCAGGCATGTGGAGACTGAAAGACAGAGGTTAATGATTGAATTCGGAAAATAAAGACAAAATATTAGGAGGAAGCCTAAAATGATAATTATGGCAAAATTAAAACTTATAATGGCGAAAATATAGTTGCAAGTATCTCTTTTTCCTTGCAGAATCCATGATCTTAACAAAAGGAGTAAGAAAATCCAACGAATGTATACCATTCTTCGTAAAGAATGGTATAAATTACTTCGCGTTCGTTGTAAACCTTATCCCACGATAAGGGATCTAGATTTCCCCACGAAATGGGATCATATCAGGGTTAAAGGATAACTAAGGACCGCGATAGGAGGGAGGGGGGTAATTTTTGTTTAATTCCAAGTTGCCACGCAATAAGGAAAAAGTCAAATTGCGTTTTGTATTGACTTGTTCCTTATTGCTTTAGTTTTACTTCAATTAGTGCATTAGTGTGAGCTCCCTTTCATCTACATCTACATCAATACCCTGCAAGCCACCAAAAAGGTGTGTGGCAGGGGGTAACATTTATGAGGGTGTGTATTGGTTTCAGTTCAACATGAAGCGCTATAATTTCATGCTTGTTCACCAATATCATTTTGAAGACTAGTAACAAGAAGCCCGAATTCGATTCACCAGTTTTTATCATTTCATTACGGAAAATAAAAAAAACAAGAGTTTTGACAACTCTGCTTTACCAGAGTATTAGCCTTTCCCATGAGTTCCTCTGTCACGCTCTCTCACAAGATACGAAAATGCGAGGAGTTTGGCCGCCGTTTTAAATCATCGCATATTCTCTCCGATGTCGCGCAGGTATAAAAATACACTCGCGACACGGGGTCCGAGGATAACTCTTGGTCGCGTCGGTGATACCGCGGCAGGATTTCTCCCGTTCCTGAAATCTGCTGCGAGATAAACACCGCATTAGCGCACGTATTCATACGTTTATATTTAAACAAGTGACGTCGAAGCGTGTAAATATAAGTTCAGAGTAGCTAGAAAACAGTTGTGAGTCACACAGGGGAGGATGAGAAGGGGGATGGCGGGAAGGGGAGGGGGGGAAGACTTGTGTGGAAGGGGGAAGTCGGGGGAGGGAGGTGAGGAGGAGATGGTTGGGGTGAAGGGTGTAAGTCGCAGGGGTCATTTGTCTTCCCATCGACGAAGTAAGCAATCTAAACAGCAAGACCTGGCAACGAGCTCGCGCGGGTTACGTTTCAGCCACAATCATGGTACCATTTGACTCTACGCTCGAGAGGAGGCATGCAACCGCCATCTGTCCAGCAATGAGGATGAACTAGCACGTGGCAAACAAAGTGCTCTTCTTTTATTCTGGCGCTGACGTCCCACGACTTTTTAAATCCGTAAATGAAGGGTCAACCGTTGGAATGGAAGGGAGAGAGAGAAAAGTAACTGGTTTTCAACTGGATTCTAAAAACAACTTTGAAATATCTCACATGGAAGGATGTATTTCATCATTATGTGCATGAAAATGCGCTGAAACGAAGTGGTTGAAGCATGAAGGTAGGCGTCGATCGGAGAGTTTTAAGATGTGGGTTTGGAGGAGGATGGAAAGGGTAAATTGAACGGGACTCGAACTAGTCATGTCTTGTTAGAATTAGCTAAGATGACTGATGATGACTGAACGCCTGTGTCCATCCGAAACCTGCCTTAAACGGTATTCTAACAATAATTATGTGGATACACCTACATTAACTTAGGTTTCCAAAAAGGGATTCCTTGAAGTTTGCAATCTCTTCCCACAGAGTGCTTTTATAGAATATTTGCGATATTCCTAATTAAAAGAACACTTAATGAAATGAACCTGAAAATTACGACTTTTTTTCTGAAACTATTAATATCCGGTTTTTAAATCAGTAAATTGAGCGGCATCAATGAAACGATGATTGCGCAAGAGAGAGAGAGAGAGAGAGTGAGCCTCTTTTTAGTAACTATTTTAGGGGAGACGAAAAATGTATTCGAAATTTTCAGGTTATTAGAATGAATAGTTTCATATGCATGCCACAACGCATGTTTTTAGATATGTTTCCCCGTAAAATTCATAATTTATGCAATGAATTATAATATTTACCATTGAAAATTTTCAATAGAGGATTTTTATGAATCTAGAATCAACTCCAATATTGCAACTATCCATGTATGCATACGCGTTAAATATACTTTAGATTGGTCATTTTCTAAGCAATATTGATAAATAAATTCTCAATAATGAGGGGTTTAAAAGAGTGATCGCCATTTAACGAACCAACTTCATTCATAGAATCCAATGGCAAACAATTGCCTAAATCCCTACCATTTATTATATTTTTCGGTGACTTTCCATGAATCGAACCTTTTGTATGTAATCTCACGTGACCTGTGCACCATACCCATTCGGATGATTAATGTAAACAAGTTAAAAGTACGAAGCGGAAATAATTTGGTTGAAGATTATCCTATAGCTGAAAATATTAATGCAAAGTCACATTACGTAATAACGAAGTTCTAGATCATATTGAGTTTGATTAGAATCTGTGATCAGGAATGAATGGTTAAAGATAAGGAAAATAATTATTTGTATCGAAAAATGATTCCTGTCATGATTCCTTTTTCATATGATTTATATATATATATAAAAAATGTAGTCCTCGATTTTTACCTTTTAATGCGATAACGTCTCAATATGTCCACACTGATTTCATATTTTAGGAAAGTGAGGGACAATTTAACCAAAAAAGGAACATATTCTAACAACACACATATTTTTGCATGCTAAGATTGAAAAAGTTATTTCAGGCATTTGGACTGGATGATTTTTTCCTCCGTTCTTAACCCATTAAACCCTTCTCTCTTCCACATCCCGTACCCTTTCCGCTTTGTGCTTGCATCACCCTGCCTGACACCTTCTTGGTGTACCGGGGGTATTTATGTAGACGAAAACGGGGGGACAAAGAACTACTTAGGTGAAAAACAGGTGGTATTTACGAATGGGATGCGCTTTGGCATAGCAGTGAGGAAAACATAAACAGAAAGGAATAAGTAACACAATCATGATATATTTGTCCTTTTGTGCATTTCTAGAAGGTGTTACAGAAAGTCTAGTGATGAGAGTCATGAATTTTTTTTTAAAGAATATGGAAATGGAATGGAGTTCAGGTATCACTCGAAAGAAAATGGCTGTGTAAATAACAGATGGAGAATCAGGATGGACAGTGACAGGCGGGGGGAGAATTGCAGGATTTTCAAGACCTGCCCATGCTCTTTTGATTATATTTCGAGGAAATGCTCTGAACTGCTATTGTATACCCAGGGGTGGGAATGAACGCGGGGGAGGAACTACCCATGTCGAGGTGCGAATGGTAAAGCTTTGATTCGTCGGCCGTAGAATCGCGGCCTCTATTTGAACACGTCAGAGGATTATTTTGGGGAAAAATGGAATGAAGACAAGAATGGGACAAAAATAAAATAAAATTTTCAGTGGATGGTTGAACACAAAAGACTGAGGAGAGTTGATGATGGCAAGTGGGACGGTTTTTATTAGTTTTGAAGAAGTAGTAAGGATATGAAGAGAGGAATCGAGTTAGGTGGAGAAAGTTTTACAAGTAGGAGAGATTTTATAGCATGAGCATTATTTAAAGCCGAACATTAAAGCTTGGTGAAGGCTTTCATATGGGGCGCAGTTTTGTGTAACCCAGAATCTTATTCTTTGAGGGGAAAGAACTAGAATAGCTTAGAGTCTTTTGACATGCGCGTGTGGAAACAAAAAATAAAATGGACGGAAATGTATGGTAGGGAAAGAGAGAATATATAATAAGGCACGAAAAGTGGATGCAGTATACTATATATTCTGAAGGGGAAGAAAACTTGGGCAGATCTTACGAAATAGGCGGGGAACCCAAATTTTATAGGCAGAGATGACCACAAATTCAAGGTTAAATGCCAGGCACAAAGAACGAATAAAAACAATTTTCTTTTCTAAATAAAACAATTGTTGATTGGAACACCTTACCTGCAAAACTATTCGAGCCCTTACCTAACAGAGTGCATACTTTTAAGAAAAGATGTAAGGAATATATGTAATTATTTGATTGATGTGTGGTGTAAATTTATATGTAACCGCTTAATTTTTTTTCAATTTATCTTTTTTTTTCTTGCTGATTCATTAATGTTAATGAGGTGGGGATTTTCTTTTTTGTGTTAGAGATTTGTGTTTTGAAGTTCCCTTTAAGTGTACTTTTGTTTAATTACTGATTTTATTATCTTTTGTGATTACTTGGGACCTGTGTGCCACCTGACACTATCAGCACATGTGGATTTTTCATAAATAAAATAATAAATAAATAATATACTGCTAGGAAATGGTCGTATGCTGAAGAATGAGATAGAGGGGAGAATGTTACGGAACAGAAGGGAAGATTGATGGAAGAGAGGGGAGGAATAATGAATGACATGAAGGCATTAAGTACTTAAAGTGAAATATGAAGAGCCGATGAAATAAATGCAGGGAAAACTCAGGTTATTATGAGGGTAAGGTGTACAAAGATGTGCAATAAGTTCGAAGAACCAACGGAAAGCCAAAACCTACTCTTATCGTCAGGTTAAGGCGCAGGGCAGTGAAATGATCACAGTGCTTGTTAGATGATGACACGAGTTTGATTCTCAAAGGCACTGAATCGCTCCCAGATTCACACAAGCAGTGTGATTTTTCGGTCACACAATATTGTTGGTAAGTCAAAGAAGCGGTAGAGTAGTGTACAGTATACTTGTGGAACATGCTTGTACAGTATACTTGTAGAGAACAGTATATTTGTAGAGACCACAGGGAAGGGATCTGGCCGCCCCGCTACCTCGATGTGTGAATATAACTCGCTGTATAGGTCTTACGTGGTATTAGATGAGCTTTACATCCCCTTATGAAACCAAGTTTTGGCTTGAATACTGTGTCTTAATCGGTAAATAATTACAGATGCTAACACGAAAATTTCAAAATGCAGGAAACTTATCACCTCCTTCCGGAACTTAATAACAAACATGGCCTTAAAGACAATTTTGGCTGGTTCGCTGAAACCATTGGTTATGGGAAAATTTGGATCGTGATTTTTCCTGAGAATAATTATTGTGTTTGATTTAAATTTTAGCAGGTATATTTTATGCATATTTATTTCTTCATTTCTTCGTAACTTCTGCCTGCCTTCATGATGTAAAAAAAAGTCCGATCTCTTCCTACCTCAAACACTATATGTCCAACGTCCTATTAACATACCGCCGCTGTTCGATGTACCCTCCAGCCATTTTTCTCTGCCTTTTCGGATTTCTCCTTGCAACTTCCACTCTTCGCCCAGCATATTTAAAATGTCAGTGCTTTGTCTTCTTCCCTGTCCAACTTGCTTTCTCCATTCACCGCCACACTCACATCCTTATAGCCTCGAATCTACCCTCACCCACTCGTCTCAAAAGATCAGATAAAGCGCTATGCTCCATATTAAAGGATAACTGAAAAACTATCATCCAAACATTATATGAGCAGAGGAGGCCCACGAAATAAAACCGAAAGGAAATCAAATAAATTGAAATTTTACAAGGCTCAAGGTTCGGAGTAGGAAATACAGAATTGACGAAAGAAAATCCAAATGAAGTCATGGGCAGTGAACCGCCATGCTAAATTTTCCCTGAACGGAGGAAACTTCTCATCGATAGCTTTTGAATCATATTAATTTTCGATAGAAGGTATCTATGGTCGGATACATTTGCTCGAAAAATTGAATTTTCTCTTTTATGTTACAAATGTGGGTCGCGGTAGTCAAGTGGGTAGAGCTTTGGACTGCTGACCGGAGGGTCCCGGGTTCGATTCCCGGGCGTGGCACTCTGGGCACCTGCAGCTCCACCCAAGCAATGTGATTTTTCGGGAACCAGGTCTTCCCGGGAAACCATAACCGGCACAGGGAAAGGAACTTGCCCCCCTACCCTGATGTGTGAATTTTCACACGCCGTATAGGGCTTAGTACTGGGTGAACTCTACCATCACCTACTAGACCGACCTTCGGATTGTTTACTGTGTTTTTTTTTATATTACAAATAATTATTCTTCCAATGAAAACTAGTTTGTCTTATAATCAAATCAGATAATAACCAACAAAATCAAGCCAACAGCACCAATAATAGTTTAAAATAAATTCCTTTTTAGACTGTATAAACGGCTTCTTTGTCAGCTATTTATTTAAAAATCCATAAACACAGTGATCAACACGAAAGTAGGTTTCGTAGGTGCTGGTAGAGTTTCCTAGAACTAAGCCCGACGGCGTGTGAAATTCACACATCAGGGTAGGGGGGCCAGTTCCTTTCCCTGTGCCAGTTATGGTTTCCCAGGAAGATTTGGTACCCGATAAATCACATAGCTTGGGTAGAGCTGCAGGTGTTCAGAGTGGCTTGCCCGGGAATCGAACCCGGGACCCTCTGGTCAGTATTCCAATGCTCTACCCCATGGACTTCAGAGGTTAGATATTATTGACTCAGTAATCATTATATCAGTACAGAATTATTAAGTTACTTCCATCGAATCACTCTGGTATTACAAAAGCTGTTTACACGAGTGAATAACAAAATATTTTGTGCTTGGAGAATTAGGAAAAAAAATAATTTTCAGGTCCAAAAATAAAGAAAGAGGATGACACCTTCTCGTCGGCCCGCGGTTGTCTGCCAAAAGAAACAGCTCATTTGTTTCTCCTGACGTAATAAGGGCGGACTCTTGGAAGGAGAGTGTTAAAAGCGCGAGAAAAAAAATGACGTTCTCATTTTCGCCAACAAGTAGACACTCACGCCGTGGACGCACTCTCAGTTTCTAAAAAGGACATCTTAATCTACCGTCAGCGGCGATTGCCAACTAGGAAGTAGCCATCACTGGTCGATCGGAAGTAAATATTGGGGCACCCTCGAGAAAGAAAGAGAGAGAGAGAGAGGGGAGTTACGGAATGAGGGTGACTTTGTTTTATTATGATCTATATTTAAGCAGCAAATTCACTAACGACGGAGGAGGACATATGAGGTGTGGTCAATACTAACGGAAATTGTACTTATTTGGAAAGAACTTTATTTATACGCCTATATCAATGTTATATCCTTTGAAGTAGTCCCCCGTTAGATATTATACACTTATACCAGCACTTTTCCAATCCTATTAGCGCTTCGGGAACTCAATTTTTGGCATAGCTTTTAGCTTACTCACGAAGCGTTTTTAATCTCATATACTATGCTTGTAAAACGATTGCCCTTTAAGGTATTCTTTATTAATGAGAACAGAAAAATATCATACGGGACCGTGTCTGGCAAGTATGGAGGCTGGGACATCATTATAGCGCTCTTTTTGGCCAAAAATTCACGAACGTGAGCAGGTGCATTATCGTGAGGGTGAAAAAAGGCATTAATTGTTTCGCCACAAATACGAAAGTTTTTTTCGTATTTCTTCCCGGAAATGGCGTTAAACTTGTAAGAATTACTCTTTATTGAGCGTTTGACATTGTAGCTAGAAATCAGAGTGCACCACGTACTGTATGGAATTGTAAAATTCCCGTTACTTTTTGAACACAACTCTGGAGGGAGGTATTATAGAAAGGGGCAAAGAAGGCTACCTATTAAGAGAAACAGTGACCGACGGCAAACGATACTGCTAGCATGGATCTGAGATGGATTATTTATCTTAAAAACGTCTAAAAGGAGGGCCCTTTTCTATGGATGTAAGATGTGGAAAGCCTGGAGTTGTTATCCTGTGTAATGATCCTATATATTTTTCGGTGTCTCAGAACAAGTAAAGTTACCAAGCCCTGATTTTATAGCAAGGCCTGAAACTTCATAATTTTTAAATATTATGAAGCAGGAGGTAGTTCTCTCAAATATAACCAGCGGAAATGAGGTAAGACAGCTCGTCGATTAAGAGTAAACACTGTCGTTATAAGCGAGGGTAGAGCTCATCCTTAGGATACGCGATATTAACATGTTCAAGGTATAGGGAGCAGTCCTTTTCTCATACCTTACCATCTAGTTTCCTACGATATTGTTCCAACGAAAAATTCGCACCGCCTGGGATTTCAAATCACAGTTTCCCTAAGCTAAATCACTCTGGAATTTTGAACTGGAGCCCACTAGTTAGCAGCCGAGCTATCTATCTACTACGCTAACGTATAATAATTATAGTAAATAAAAATTACAAATGAAATACCTTGACCTCTATCCGCAGTATAAACGTTAAATATATTATATAAGGTTCAACAAAGGCTTAATCGCCAAAGAATGTCACATTGAGGGCATAACTGCTCATTTTATTCACGAAGAGGTCAACCGAATTTTTTTTCGAAATTGTCCTCACTAATAATTATCGTAACCTCAATTTAACCCTTCTATCTATTTTATTACAAATAGAGACTTTTAAAAACCGGAAAAAAATTATTATATTTTTTAGAGACCATGCCCGAAATGCTATTTGCAATTTACTCCCCCTTTCTTGCAAATAGTTCCGCAGAGAACACAAAATAAAGAGAAACGCTGATTTTTTTCTTTCTTGCTCTGAAATACAAAAGGAAAAATGAAGTTTCATCAATGGCTAATTTAAATCGTAAAACTCCTCTCGACTTTAGTAAAAAGAATCATTGTGGATGTCATATTCCCATTTCGTCATCATTAATGTAAGTCAGTATAAAACCCGTAAGGAGGCCATAGACACACAGAGTTCAATGGAAAATACTTTTATTTGCCATGCTAATAAAAACCGATCATGGATATTATTACGAGGCTGACTTTTATTAAAAGGTTTCCTCAAATAAATACCTATATCCCAATCAGAAAATCTTGGAAATATCAATTAGTTCTATTTAATTATTAAAATAATCCTTCCTTAATATACGAATCAATGATTCATTACTGCTTCAAAATGATCATTTTTTTTGGAATCAAAGGTAGCAGAATTTTTTCAATTTTTATTTTCACAAATTATGTCAGTGTTACCATCGTAGAGAGGGGGAAATAAATGTTGCCTGCATGTTTATGAGATGTGGGTGGGAAAGCAAATGAATAAATTTAATGGATGGAAAGGAAATCAATTTACCATATGTGATAGACGTGATAGGAGAAGGGATAATCATGTCTGAGGAAATTCATTTAAAAGGCAGAAAGGGCACTTAATTATTTTAGCCGCTCTCATGGTCCATAAGGATACTAGCTAATAATAAATTTTCGGAGAAAATTTAAAATTTCGAAACCGAAAATATTATCGCGAGGTTTTGTGAGGGCGAATTTGATGATAATTTACCACTTATGTTGAACACAAATCTTCCATAAATGTTATTATGTCATATATTTCGATGAAAAATCTAAAAAGAATTAAAAAAATATTCGATCCCCTGACGATTGCTCCTCGCCAACGTCTCATTCGACCAGAAGAGAAAAAAAAATTAAAAACGTTTCCAACGCTCGGTTTCGGGTGTAAACGACGCAAAGTGCTTCGCGTAAAATCCCTCGCGGTCTATTTTCGCGTCGGGATTATTGTTGTTGCCCGCAAACTGCGTCGCAAAATTCCCCACCGCCGTTGTAGAAACCTGGGTAATTTCCAAGAGGAAAATTTCGAGATGCTCCCTCCGCAAAACTGTCAACCCCGCGCGCGTTCCAACCAACTTCCCTGCCCCCTCTCACCATTCCCCCCTTCCTCCTCCTCATCCCCCCACCCCAACCGCTCTCCGCAAACGCATATTGGGTGACCGTGACTCACGTGCCGTCGATCATAATAACTCGTCAAACCTTTTGGCGCCACTTCCAAAGGCGCGTGCCTTCCCGTTTACCGGGCTCAGGAAATCGATTAATAAGCCGCGCACAAAGGAGAGAAAACATCCTCGGCTCCTTCGGAGAAAATTATGGTGACGGGAAAAGGAATTTTAAATTGGATCGTTTGTGGGTATTTTTGGTTCTTCCAATCAATCATGGAGGAGGAACGTCATCAATCTTCTCTCGATCTTCATATATAATAAGCCGCGGCAAAGGAACCAGAACGAATCTAAAATACTCCCAACGGAAAATCGGAACGGTGTTATGGTCGGAACTAATTGACGCGGGACTTGTAAAATATGTAGAAAATTAATGAATTGCAAAAGGGTAGAGATTCTGTGTAAGTGCGAGATCAAAGTGTCTGAAAATTTAAGATTGTTCGGTTTGATTCCAAAATTTTGCCATGTGCAGTGGAGAAGATTAAATGGACGGGAAGGAAAACAAATGATTAAAGTCTTCGGCATGTTAGTGGAAGAGAGACGGCTGTCGGGTGAAATTCGATGGGGCCATGATATGTGGATGCAAGAGATACTGGGAGGCAATGGGATGCTGGAAACTGTAATAGGGGGATAATGTTGAAAAAACGATTCACATGGAGGAAAAGAAAAGGCATTTTAGATTGAATCAAGGGAGATGGAAATTAAGGTGAGTTAAAATGAGAGTTATTTTAATATGTAGAATAGGCCTGGACGATATTTTGTTTCATTTTACTTAGGGCTTACGAGGAGAGTTACGTGTTATACCATGGTCCATCAAAAACCTATACTTACTATAAGTGCGTGTAGACTACTGCTAATAAAACATTGAAGAGGATCTACATTTGTAAAACGTTGTCACGATCAATTTTATAGTGTATCTAGTTTATCGGGGGAACTATGCTTGGAATCACTCACGGAGCGAAATTTTAATTACGAATTACATTTCTTGAATTATTTGGAAGGAGGTCTATTTGGCGATGATGTTGAGAATGTATTATTAAACCCATAGTTCTATGGTGGAAAAAATATGCTAGTAAAATGAGAGGGATTAAACGTAGAACAGACGAAATGAAGACGCAGTTTTTCCCACTGATGATAAGGAGTCGGAATTAATGCAAACGGCGGTGATAAGAAAAAATGTTTTACCCGCAAATATTCATCACAATATCTTCTGCCACTTTTTGATTCAAGCAGTTTTTTCCGAACCAGAGTACGGAAAATGTTCTATTCCTAAAAATAAACGTCAAAAAATAACATAAAACTGCCTAAAAATACACTCAGCCAAATTAGAATGGTGTATAACTTGCACGTCAACCATTCCAAATGTCACCGGTTAAAGCTTTAATCGGTAAAGGCTTCCACCTCGGGTGATCCCACCTTGGCACTTTACTGATAGGTAATACGTAGCAATGGAATTCTGGGGCGGAAGAAATGAGAAATACGACATTGTATACAATATAAGTTAGTTTGTTCCATAAATAACTCGGTACTTAAGGCCCAAACTTGCCAAGAACTTGGGACTCAAACTCTCGGGGGACCGAGCTCTTACCTCTTCAATAATACGGAAGCATTAGAAGGTATTGCGCTAAGGCACTAAGAGGTGAGCTGGGAAGTAAGGGATGACCCTCGAAGAAACCTTGTCACATTTAACGAACCTAAGCATATGCAATGAAGAAGAAAAGGAGATTTTCTACACGTTTTCTTCATTTTCTTGTACAATGTATTAGTTATTTTACATGTTTTGTATATATATATATATATATATATATATATAACATCAATGGTAATTATTATTAGCAGTCATTAATCAGTTGATTAACATGCTCCAATAAACCAATTAAGCAACTGGATATAATGTACGTATATAAGGCTAGCTAAATTTATACGAATAAAATGTAACAGAGTTATACTGATTGACCAATTAAGAACTTGATCAAGTTGGCCAAGACTTATCATAAAACGTATACGAGAAGAAAGTAGGTGCCTCGCGGTTGCTGGACGAACTGAAATGCATGCTCCTTCGATCACGATGAGGGTCAATGAGAAGTGAGGGAAATTAAGTTTATTCCTGACATCGAGAGAATTATTAGAAGTCCAGGTGATGGCGAGACATTGGTACCAAATGATAACGTTAAGAAATAGACACCAGGAACTAACATATTAACATATTAATAGAAAGACACTCCGATGGAAAAGCAAGTATTAAATTAATTAAAAACTTGCTTTTCCATCGCACTATTTTCAATCTATTATTCAGTATCCCAGGATGGAATAACAACATATCTAACACGACAATCTTGTTGCTATTTGGTTTATACGTCTAAATGGTACCGTGCAACCCACCGAAAGGGTGTGTGGCAGGGGTAGGGGTGATTCCACTCCAGACGTACAATATGAATGTTAAGTGTTACTTGCATTTTGGCTACCATAAATATGTCAAATGCCATACGCCTTCTCAGGAATTGCAATTTGGCAATTGACTACTAAAAAATTCACGTTGATGGGCTTATGAGGTTAAATAAAAGGGAAGCGTCACACTACAAACAAATTATATGTGGCCTAAGTAACTCGGCACTTAGGGCCTTGTGTCTTGCCAAGAACATGAGAGCCAAGCGTCTAAGGAACACTCTTACCCTTTAATGAGACAACCATGTTAGAGGAAAAAATCTCAAAGAACCTGTGTACGTCAAATGGACTCAAGGGAGATGCAAAGAAAAATGAGGTTTCGCCCCCAATAAGCACGATATCAAGCAAAGATTCTTGAGGATCCCGACGGAAGTGTTCCAACACTGAAAGTGCTGTAAACAAATAACCACAGCCTATGACATGTTGATAAATGTTCAAGGAAAATAACAAGAGTTTAAGATTCTGTATGAGAAAACTACTTGGACTCCTTAAGTTTTATTGGTAGGTAAGAGGACTGGTTTATTAATAGTATTGGTAGATTTGACCACAGGGATGAAATAAGAGAGAGATACACCGTCACAAGTAGTCTCAATCTCTCATTATTCTCTCGTACGATTTAGTCCAACACACTCATCATACTATAATGTAAGAATATTTGCGTATATGAGCAAAAAATAAACACATATATAAATAAATATATATATATATACATCAGACTTGGACAGCAACAAATAATATAAGAACACACACGATATTTCTAAATAATTTCGGCGGAATTTAGCTTCGTCTTCTTCAGAAAGAACAGTCGTACTCGGAGCTAAATTACGTCGAAATTACGAAGAAATATCGCGTGAGTGTTCTTTTTATGTGTTCTTATATTATTTGTTGCTGTCCAAGTTTTTTTTTCCTCAACACTTCCGTGTTGCTTCGACGAAATCATGTATATACATATGGCTTTTAGGGCTTAGTACAGGGTGAACTCTACCATCCCCTACCAAACCGACCTTGAGGTTGATTACTATGTCTATTTGCATATACATATATATATATATATATATATATATATATATATATATATATATATATATATATATAATATTTCTCACACAACGCCTACATCTCAGATTTTTGCATCTATGCTTGGCGTTCTAACAACCCCCGCCACATGCTCTTTACTTGCGGGGTATTGCGTGGATGTAATTTTGAGAAACGGGTCTTTTGGCTTGAGTCCTTTATCCGCCCTTCCCACACGCCGGCCTTCCCTCCCCCTCTCCGAATTTTTCGGATTCCTCCTCCACTTTAGTCCCATTTGCTCAACGGCATTCTCCCTCTCTTTGCAGGATTGACTTCCGCTACCTGGCAGCCCCCAACTTGGCTAAGTCCGAGGTGCTCAAGATGTTGGAGGCAGAGGAACAAACGTGGCAAGGCCCAGGTGAGCGTCGGGGTGTATTGTCTCGGTGGGGGCCGGCGGGGGCGGGCCCTCCACGGCCCCCTTCTTCGACGTCGTCCCCGAATCCGGGGCGAAAGTTGATGCCTGGAAGTGTCGAATGGCCGCCAAAAGCTAGCCACATTATTCAATCGCCGAAATTTTTCACCAGTAACCAAGGTAACGCAGTCGGTCGGGATTATTAACCCTTTCGGTTATCCCAAGGCACGATTGCAAAAAAGAATATAAAAAAACGATACGACTAAAATAAATAATGATGCACAAACATGGAATTTTCATGAGTTCTCGCCAGCGATTATTCTGTGTTCGTATTTTTCGCGAGGATGTGTCTGTTTGTTTGTTTTTTGTCACCCAAAACGTGGCTCGGAAATGATATCGAACTTGAAAAATATCGCACGCAGCGAGGCCCAAGGAAATACGTTTGGCATGCAAATCGAACTGCTGGACATCTCGTTCTTGCGTTGAACCAAGCAGTAGAAGGAGCACAAAAGGGAATTAAGGCCAAAATAAATGACTCGTTTTAAATTTCCTAGGATAATAGGAAGCCGCATTAGGATTAAAGCGAAATAATATTAAAGAAACCCAATAAACTACTCTTACGTATTCGTGTTACGAAAATTTAAAAGTAATTCATTGGTCGAATAAGAACAAAAAAGGAAACATATTACTTGCCCTCACTACTATTGCGATCGCCAAGTTCAAAAGAGATTCAATATGTCTGTCACAGGTTTTGATATCAATATTGTTGGAATCAGTGTTCTTCTTCATGTTTTAGCCCCCGGGGGAAAGAATAAAACGAGAAATATATTGGGAGTTTAATCGAACTATCCAGGATGATTCTACTGTCATCCACCCAGAAGTGGATTTCGGAGGAAATATTTATCATCCTTAAGATGGTTCAGTGACTTACACAGCAACGGCATTACTTTACGAGATGATTAAGCCTTCTGTATCGCAATTTGAAGATTAACCAGGTTGAGTAAAACTTATAATGGTGTAGTGATTTATTTAAACAATTTTCACGAATACGATAACATGGGCGAAGGCAAATTTCGATATATATAAAAGAAATTATTCTGCTTAAAGTCGATAGATTATCATTTAATCACTGTTTTATTTCAGTCAGTTAAAAATCGTCAAGTTTGATGGCAATAATTTAGATCTGAAATACTTAATTGGCATAAAGTAGCCTGCATAAATTTTTTATTGTGCGTTTTTGAAAACTTTATTAAAGCATAGAGAATAGTTTAACTACTCCACTAAATGTACGTATCACTATAGTTTAAGAAAAATGAACGGCATACTTGTATATTTACGACGGGGTGATAACCTGATGAAACAGAACGATCTTATTGTGCATGTAAATGTATAGTTTAATTGAGAAGTTTTCTGTGTTAGGTTTACGTTGGCGATGATTCGGATGTGGTTCAGATATGGAGGGGACAGGGGGTTTAACATGTAATCTTCAAGGAGAAAAATTGAAATCAAACCGTGTTACCTAGCCAAATTTGCGACCCCTCGACATCATTGACAAACTCACACCATCCCGCCGCCCTCGAAGGCGCAAGTTGACGGGCTTCGCTGCGTGCTCGACTCCTCCACACTGATGTATTTATTTATAAGCTCATCGCCGAGAGCGAAACTAAGCAAGTGTTCCCGAGGCGATTTCGAAAAGCTTCAGATTCCGGGGAGATCGGGAGATTCGAGACAAGACTTGGCCGTTGGTCCGATCACTCAGGATTTTCTGCTCCCTCGAATGCAGAAAAAAAATGCCCCGGAACAGGTGAACGGAAGTCAACGGCCGCAGAGAAGTCTCGCATGCGCCAAGCAAGACCGAGTAGTTAAGGATATATGGAACGAGAAAAGTATCCTGAGACTTTTTGGCTGAGATTATTCGTCAAGGATTCCGATGGGCGCATCGGTTTTCCGTAAACACCCAAATCCACAAGTTTTTTGAGAAATCTAAAAATTTAAATACCCAGATCGCCCTTTCAGATTTAACGGAAGAATGTTTCAACACTCGTAAGACTATGCGGATGTATGGTCATTCTTAATTAATTCATTTTGAATTTTTCTTTTTTTGTCGTTGGAACGTTTTATTTGTACGTATAAGACATGTGCATTTTCTGGAATCTATAATTGTATCTTTCTCGGAAAGAGATTTTCAGTATTTTAATTTTCCCTCAATATCAACTGGTGGCTTGAGTCACGGTGATAAAAATACTTTGGATTCATTCAAATGGCGATTCGTAATCAGTTACCATGGCAGACAGTTTGAATGAAAGGACCATTGGAGTAAATAAAATGTGACTGTTAGTTTTTTTTCAGTTCGCCATTCGTTTTCTACGCTTACGTC
This sequence comes from Hetaerina americana, assembly GCF_022747635.1. Classification (NCBI taxonomy): domain Eukaryota; kingdom Metazoa; phylum Arthropoda; class Insecta; order Odonata; family Calopterygidae; genus Hetaerina; species Hetaerina americana. Next base: position 28,726,056 of record NW_027286181.1, read on the forward strand.
AGACCCGAAAAGACGAGACCAAGACGCGGGAATGTGACAGGAGGAATTTTGTACACCATCCGTTGAATGAAATATCCACGGGGAATTATTAAGTTTCTCTTGAAAGGAATGACAGTTGACAGCATATCCTTCCTGTCAAAAATGTCGACGGTTTTAAACTTGACTTCGTTGAGATCGCGAACCGTGCTGGTGGCGAGAGAAAGTTTTTTAAATCTATCGGAATCTATTTCCCACATTTCATCTCATTGGACTAATCTGCCGATTAAGTCTGCCTTCCTAAAAATCCACCCGTTATTAGAATTAAAATCAATTTGTCCTAAGCTTTTATAAAATTTGCAAAATCAGTCGGCTACCGGTAAGAGGAAAACAGCGATATATCCTTCCCCACTGGAAGGATTCCAGTTTATTATTTATTTCGTCTGATTAATTTTAATATGCCGCGGAAACAGAGTATCAAATTTTTTCCTCATGAAACTCACTGATCATTTAAATATGACGGAATTAAAAAAATAAATTTTTGAATTGATTGATTATAGTCTTGTAATATATTTGTCCAATATGCATGCAATGGACCATTTTCGTTGGAAGTTTCCTGATGATCGTCGAAATTTTTAGTACGAATTTCAGAACATGTTGATTATTTCCAAAGTGATGCAGTTACACAGCCACCGAAATCGTCCCATTGTAGGCTGTTCCGGGATGTCTGCCTCAGATTTTCATGCCGTCCTAACTCAAAAAGAATTGTCAGACAAGAATAATTTTATTCTCATTTATCCACTGCATAATTCATCTCCAACCGGCTTTTCTTCCTTCCATCGGCTGGCCGACTCTAACATTTTGAGTCATCCTTTATTTAAATAGTGTCTCCCTTCCTCTCTCTCTCTCTGATTTCATTGACTATATTCATAGCTCTTTGGAGAAACGTCCCATGCTTGGAAGTGAGTCCCCTTTTCGCTCACTTACAACTATTTCAGTCTAAATTGCACGGTCGCGATTGCAATGCCAACACCGATTTGGAACCTGAAGTCTTTTATAGCGGCGCCAAGGAGGAACACTTGCTTTCGTCGGTTTTCTTTGGAGCGCGCTTTGCCTGCTCGATCACTCCCTCTTTGCTCTCCTTCCCACAATCCAAAAAAGAATGGAAAGAAAAAAAAATAAAGCCCTCGACTAACTGCTGCGGTTTACCTGCCTAGTTTGTTCACGTGGTGTGCTCCCCGATGTTTTGAACTGGTTTCACGCCGAAACGTGAGGTGGACCCTAAATGTTACGTGTGTGTTTTGTCAGCGCTTGTATGCGCGTGTTTTTTCCAATGGTTGTTGCTTTCAAATGGTTTTGTGTTTGGTTGCTCTTTCGTCAGTGAGATACTTGAAGCGATGATGTGAGAGTATCAGCTTGTAAAGCTTTGGAAGTTAAGTGTGATGCGACAGCCAATGCAAGCAAATAGGGAGAACGCCTACATCGACATTTCGATCTCCAAAGGAGAACTTTAGCGGAGAAATATGTATACAAGTTCCTGCAATCCCTGTCCAACAAAACCTTCAAAATTGAAAGGTTTTCGTCACTTTTTGAGGTCGAAGTGCATCCTGAATGTTTGGCGTCTCCAACATCTTCTCTACCCTCCCGGAACAACTTGCGCCAATCTAAAACACTAGATCTACCCATTGCGTTATCACGAATAGCTGCCTGGATCATATTATGAGTCTCTTTCCCGTTTTGGCCCAGTTTCGCGCGAAGGTTGATGGCGTGGCGCTGTTCCAATAACCAATTCATGATGGAGGGTAATTAGGTCACGTTATAGAGGTTTCGCAAACGAACGATCCGAACTCCGCAAAGGCTGGGAGCCAAATTACACCGGCCTCCATCCTTTCCTGAGACCTCCCTCCTTCGAACCCAGCTAGAGAAATCTCCACCCGTCGGTCGGTCAGTCTGGGAAAAAAGAAGCAATACTACTTTTGGGACAGTAGTCCCAAACCTTGTATTGATGAATTGACCAGGGAAAGAGATCAATCAACGCTTGAATCCGTTGCCAACGTGACTCGGTGACGTACCCTAGGAGTTGTTCACTCCTCCCGTACTCAAAACGCAAGAAAATTTAATTAAATAGAGATAGAGCAGTTTCTTGCAAGGGCTCTTGCGTAGCCCTTACACTGCGCCTTTCCAGCCTCCAAGGCTACTAAGGCGGGAAGAATTCTTCTGCGTTGTCAGTCGTTTGATTTATTCCCGCTCAGAGCAGCCTTGGCTTCTTCTTTGCCGGAAGGGTGTCTTGCTCGTCTTGGGATGCTATGGGGCGCTTGTAGCGGTCCCATGGCCAGACCCTTATGTCGCCAACCCGGCGAGTTCTTTCATCTGTAGTGTATGTATACGTGCATAACCGTAAAGAGTGTGCTCGCCGTTGGCGAGTTTTCATGTTTGAATGAGGCTATTGCGGCTCATTTCTATCTTTTGACTATGCGTCCTTTCAAGCACAATGTACTTACTCCTTATTACATTGTGTGACTCCTTTCCTTGTCATACTTCCTCCTTGTGTGTTCGTCCTTTCCTCTGGCTTAGGGTGAAATAGCTCCCGAGCGCCATCGTTTGGCCAAAGAATTGGGGCCTTCGGTTACATAAATCTCCCACGGATTTTAGTGCTAATTGCGTCTTCCTTGATTGCTAAATGGTTAGAGCATCGTCTCGGTAGATCTCCGGTTCGCATACCGGTCGAGGAAAATGTTTCCTGCTTGGTATCCACTGCCTTTCCACCTTCCCCACTAGCCTTTTCTTCGTCGTCTATACGTGGTTCTATCACTTTTCCTTATGTCTATATCAGTATTAATATACAGATATATATGGATGCATGTGTGCGCGTATGATATATGTATATGTATGTATGCATGTATGTGTGTGTATATATATATATATATATATATATAAATAGTACATTAGACAGTAACAAACAATATAGAAACACAAAAAAAGGATCACTCACACGTTATTTCTTGATCATTTCGACGGAATTCTGCTCTGATCCTTTTTTTGGGTTTCTATGTTGTTTGTTACTGTCTAATGTACTATTCGGCACTTCCGTGTTAAGTCGACGAAATCATATATATATATAGTTATGTTTATGTGTGTGTGTATACATACACACACACATGCATACACAAATCTCTCCGCGTCCGTCTTTCTCCGTCCTAAGTCACGTGCTTCCCGAAGTGCGGGCATTACATTACCGCGACGAGGCCTGCATGCATATGCCTAACTAGATTCGACTTGCTCCGGATCGGCCGCGAAAGTCCTTTAAAAGCACGCTGTCCGCACAAAAAGTAGATCGAGGAGAGATGAGAATTTTCAAAGGATCGGCCTAACCGTATTAGAATTCTTATCAATCATTTCCATTGGAATCCATAGAAACCAGTCGCAGTTTCCATGGAATTCCAATATTTTTTTTACTGCGGAGGACATTACACTATTTCTGTAGATTATCCAAGAGGAAAGTCCTCAGATGCGGGACGCAACTTTTTCGATACTGAAAAGGAAAATCGACGCGTGGTTGGAAGAGAGTATTAATTCAAATTCCCAGGTATGATCAAATATCAATCCTAATTAATTTCGTGTAGCCGCCTTAGAAGAATGAAGAACAACTGTTTTCTGTTTTTTTCTCGAAAAAAAACAAGAATCAAAATAAAGGTTTTGCATTTAGTCACCAATATTTTCGTCCTTGAGTGAAAATATTTGTCATTCACGAATTTTACACTCAAAATTTGAACCTTAAAGGTAAAAAAATATTCCCTAAGTTGTATCTCGATTTGACTTAATTCTATTTAATAAAAATAATTTGGATAAAAATTATTACGCTCTCGGAGAATAAAGATATGCGTTTCATCTCATTGCATCTGGTACTGAAATCAAATTAGTCAGATAAATAATCTAAAAAAACCATAAAGTATTTACCATTTTGGATTCATATCAACCCAAGCTTATTTGTCCAATGATACGGTACTCCTAGCAGTCCTCAGCATCCTCCATTGTTAATTAAAACACTAATGCGAAAAGTGATAGTTTTGGCGAAGGAAACGAAAAGATAATGGGGTATTCTTTGCAAAAACTATAATTTCATGTGGACAGTCAGTACTTGAGATATCGAATGACAATACGTGTGAATCACGTGAAAGAAACGAACGAATTCCATTCAATTTTCACGTGAGCACCGCTGATCTATTTAAAAAGGGTTGAATCACTCAAAGCGGAATGTCGTAAACATAGCGATAGAGAGAGGAGAGCATGGATGGCCAATTGACCTCACCGAGTACGCCCAAGACATTCAGAATAGAATGTTTTCGTGGCACGGCGTCTCATCGAGCTCATTTGTCACTGCTGCCGTCGTCCGCTCCCTCGAAAAGTCCTCCCTACCTCCACTTCCCGCCCACCTTTCATTCTAGAACGAACGGCACCCCAGAGTCCGAACCCCCTTTGCCACTTCCCTCAATTCCTCAACGCACCGCTACCTTCACCAACGGAGACTCGTTCAGAAAATACGATACCGGAAGGACTTCAGGTCGACTCGATTCTGAAGACGTCAATCACTCTCCCGCCTAATAGCCCTTCGTGTTAGGTACACGACTTCACATAAAACTTGGCGTTTTCTTCATACGCCCTGAACCGGAACGCGGCTGACCGAATGTCACTGGTCTTTAGAACTTACAGCGACGTGAACTATGGCTTGTCCTGCTGAAACAACCTATAGATTTATTGCCGTGTAATTCACTAAAACAATATCAAATCGCGACAACTAATTTTAAAGTTGTTAATGTTTTTAATTTGTAATGATAAACTGAGTAGCGTATCAAAATCATTAGAGCAGCAAGGCTTAAGAATCACTCATGGAGAGAAGGTTAAATTATAGATTGAAGCTCTTGCATAAATTGAAAGGACGTCTCTTTGGCAGTGATGTTGAAAATGTATTATTACCCTCATCTTACTACGGTAGGAGAGATCATGCTAATGAAATTCAAGAGATTAAGTGTAGAACAGATACATTTATGATGTAATTTTTCTCACGAACGATAAGGGATCAGAATAACGTTGTAAATTAACTGCGCTGGGCGGGGGGGAAGTATTTTGGGTCAAAAGTAGTCTGGTAATCACCCACTGCCACACACCCCAATGGGACCTGCGAGATACTATAATACGAATATGTATGTAATATAATATAATAATTTACGCCACTCCGCGCTTGGCTGGGCGGTTTGGCGTTTGAATGGATTATCACACACTCATCACGCCATACAGTCGACACATCCCATTACGCGCAGTCTCTACTTCATACATCAAGCTAAACTTCGGGTTGACTACTGTGGTTTATTATAAGTCACCTATGCTCCGTAACGTTCACATAAATTAACCTCGAGTAAATTTGTTCCGTTTTTTTCAAAAATGACGCGCTTTCAAAGGTGTATGCACAAATTTTAATTAACGAAAAATTACGAAATTTATCACTAATAAATCACCAGAGATTCAACGCGGATTATCAATCCGAGGATTGGTTTGTGGCAGGTCTGCAATATATCGTATATCACGTTCACCTCCAATATCCTCATTCCCTCATAGCTTCTTGCAAAGGTACGAGGGTCATCCGGAAAGTAGTACCCGTTCGTGAAATAAAGACACAAAAGTAAATATTAACAAACATAAAAAATTTTATTTGAAAGAGGATACTTTAAACTACTTCTCAACATAATCTCCAAGCAAATTAAGGCATTTGTCATAACGTGTGACAAGTTTCTGTATTCCTGCTGCATAGTCCTTCGCCGCCAGCTCATTGAGATACGCGAGGGACCCATCTTGCACAAATTTTTGCATAATGCAGATGGTGTTTAGCAATTTCATGAACAATTGTTCGAGAAACATTGGGAAAATGCTCACAGATGTCATCAATTGTGACGCGCCGATCGTTCCTCACGAATTCGTCAACTGAGCTCACCAGTTGGTCTGTAATGACAGACGGTCTCTCCGAACGCTCATCGTCGTGTGTGTTCCCCCTCCCCATGTTGAAGTTGCGACACCACCGCCGAACAGACGACTCGTCCATTACATTGTCTCCATACACCTCCTTTAATTGGCGATGAATATCACATGGGCGAACGTTTCTTGCATTGAGGAATTTAATCACTGCCCTCACTTCACAACTGGCGGCGTTCTCAATTTTTTTAAACATTGTAAACAATCACAGAAACAACACAGGCAATGCTAGCGTCACGCAACTTGGCTCAGAGAAGGCAGACAAGCCACTGAAGCTATCTGACCTCGTCCAGCGGCTACTCGCGTCGTCAGCACTTCATGCGGCACTAACGGGTACTACTTTCCGGATGACCCTCGTATTTTCTATTGCTTACTTCTCAAGGCATACATATTACCCTTGTCCTTAGTTGACATCAGTAGCTGTTTCGTCTGATAGGTAAAATCATAAATTTTCAACGACTAGCATTTATCGTTGCAGCTACCTTCAAACATACAGTAGGAGAAAATGGAGTCCCTAGGTTGATCACTGGATCCGCAATCCTCCCTCATAATTCTCAAAGTTACACAAGATTCAGCATTTTGATCCCTTATATCCTTTTGGGTCTAGATAAGGGGAAAGGGGAGTAAATTGTGTCACGTCCTCCCCCCTTGATCGTCACACCCAGTGCTGCCAGTGAATTCTCCAGATGTCCCTTCATATCTTCATTTTGGTTGACGCGAAGGAATGGCAGGACGAATAAGTGGTAGGCGTTGGGGCGAGAAACATTAGTCTGGGCATTCTCGTTAAATGGCCACCCACGCCGGTTGAATTAATAATTCGCTCCGTCAACTTGAGGAAAAAAATTATTTTTCACATATTTCATAACTTTTCGAGCTTAAATAAAATGCATCGTAAATTTGAATTGAATGCGTTTGTACATATGTTAAATGAGATTTTTGAAATGAAATGGATATTAAAGATGGCAAGATGTTTGAAAATATTCTGTGATTGTGTTTTGCCTGTTATGAACTGGAAAGTTATGATCGAGATGGTGCGGGGGCTAACGTACTGGCTTCCCACCCTGAGGGCGCGGGTTCAAATCCCGGCGGTGTTGAAAATTTTTCAGAGGTATCTCGAGCCCTACTTGAGGTGCTTTGTGGAGGGCACTTTGAGTGAGTACGCCGTCCGTCGGATGGGACGTTAAAACTGCGGACCCCTTGGCGCCTTTCGTAAAGAGTAGGTTAATGCCGACGCCGGGTTTCTGTCCACCCTTCATCCTTTCCTGTCCATCCCCTATGGCGCAAATGACCTTAGCTGTCGGTCGCCTCCCCTAAAAACTATTATTTATTGTTACGAAGTTAATTACTGGAAGGTGAAAATCGCATAGGCTACTTTCTGTTTGAATTTCAGTAAAATGTTTCAGTAGTCTGTGTATATATTTATTAGGGTCGAAGCTTGTTGCGCAAAGGTGAAATTTTTAACAAATTTTATGCAATCGTTAACGAGGCAATTGTTGAATTTCTGGAGTTGACTGGAAAACAAATGAATTTGGATAAACGCAATGGCAATTGACTTGAATTTTACTGGAAAATTTACATCAATTTACCCTTCACCCTTTTCTTACAAAGCTACAAGTCATGTTTAAAGTCCGTGCGGACTGCTCTCCATACAAGGGTAAACTATGAAAATAAATGATTTACAAAATTTCCCTTTTTCGACATTAGAAAAAAATATTCAAGTTAATCCTTTCGAAACACATTTCAGAAGATGAAAAATAAGCTTTCATCATTAAAATGCAACATTTAAAGGCGTAAAAATCAATTACCTTTGAAAATCACGCATACACTTTAAAAATGTTGCATTGTAATGCGCATTAGCGGATGACTCTATATAAAGTTACTGTTACGGCATTTCCCGCATATATTTTTAAAATTTTAGCACTGAGAAATCGTCCCCTCCTGTTTCGTTTCTGTTCGTGACTCGTATAGAATTCATAATAAGGTTATTTGTAAATGAGTTCTTTTTATCTTACTTCCATCTCAATAGATTTTAAGGGACCAATCTCGAACATCCGAGTAGTTCTCGAAGTTACTAGTTTTCTATCAGCGTTTCCGAATCTTATATATATATATATATATATATATATATATATATATATATATATAAAATATACATATATATATATATATATATGTACCTACACACACATAACATAAAAAGAATTAATTGAACGAGAAGGTAATCCAAAGTATGCCACGCAACGGGAAGGTCATGGTTTGTTTTAACTATTTAGCCCATATAACCCAGATTAACGGAAATTACTTAATTAAGCTTCAACCACCAGAAGTCAGAATGAATTTGAAGAAGCGTAAAATGAATAACCACACAGAGGTACCCTATATTATAAGAACCCTGCCACCTTCAAAGTTCGGCAAACAAATAGGTAGGAACTATTTTTTCAGTTTGAACGAACGACTAAATTTTTTAAAAATTACACAATCCACTTTGCGGGGTAACCCCAATCGGTTCCACTGCGATCGAAAATAGAAATAGGCTCAAGTGAACGAGTTAGTCCCCTTTATCCGTCTCGGACGGAGAACATGGAGAAGGTTATACGTGAGAATCATTTAAGGCCATGGAGACGGAGAGTCTGCGAAAGAGGACCGACCACTTCGTAGCAGATGTGGGGGTTGAGTCATCCACACCATTGTGACCACCGCGTTGTGGGAACAGTTTCAGGATTTTTGTGCGCTGATGCGAGCACGGCACGCTTTCAAACACTATTCTCGTAGCATTACATCAACATCGGCGGGCAAACTTGAATTTTGTCTTACGAGGGTCCAGAAAAATAAAATGAGACACGCAGAATGTCTGGTATCCCTCCTATCCTCATCATTTTGTTCCCAAATCTTTTCTTTGCTCTTTCCTACTTCCATTAAGATAACTATCCTTCCCTCTCCCCCCCCCCCCCCGCCCATCAGTCGTCCCGACAGAAACGTCTTTTCGAGTCCCTCACTCAAAATCCACTTAAGATTTCATGCATGTTCAGTATGTGGATTCTTCGTATCCCAAGAAAGCTTTTCTTCATCGCCGAGCAGCAGTTTTCTTTTTTTTTATTTCCCTCACCTCTTCGTTCGGTCCGTACATTTCTTTTGTTCTTTACCGCCGTGCGGATCTCATTTCAACGATAAGAATTTCGCATTCGTTTTCTCCGGTGACACCAAAGTCAATCAATGGATTCTCTGGTTGCCTTCATTTTTGTGAAATAGATTTTTCGGAAAAATTTGCTTTTTAGATGAAATAAAAGTTTTTTACTAAGTTTTTATTTTACTTAACCATTAAATGATTAAAAAAAGATATCCCAATCAACATTGACGAATAAGGGGTTGGTTAAATAGTAGGTCTTATCAGGTCATTAATTACGGGACACGGGGACGAAAATGAACATTACTTCATTTTCGGGAAGAGGAATAGGGTACTAGCTCACCACTCCGAAGACCTGCATTCATGAACCCTGGCAGCGGTATATCTATACTTGAATGATTGTAATGTTGATAGGACTTTAAGTGCAGTACGCCGCCCTTCGAATGGAAAGTTAAATTTGAAAAATTATCGTCGATTCTCTTCAAGAGCTAATTTTATCACAACTCCTCCTCCTTTCCCGAAAAATACTGCCCATACCAAATTATTCACTCAATCCCAATAGCAAAATATAGGTTGTTTAACCAAATAAATATGAAAGCAAGGACAGGAGCTTACTGATGGTTGAAGGCTAATTAAGTTCCTCCCATTTGATCCTTTCCAACTCTTTGCGGGTGGGACTTTTTTTCGGCCCACTTTGGGGGAACAGAATTTGCGTGACTATCGCAGATCTTAGTTCACGCGTGGTGTAGAAGATGGTCTCATCAGACGGCACCATCTCCTGTTGATGGAGCCACTGACTAACTCCAGGGCGAGACTGGAATGAACAAACCAAAATCAACAGGTTTTCTCGCAGCTGGTCGCGAGTAATGGACGCCAGTCTGGGGAGGGTTTTTTAAGTGTCTGTTACACCTTACCCCACCATGTGCAATCCTTTGCTTTCCTCTCGTGTTTCCCCTACAAAGCACCAATCCACTGGAAAGTTGAAACTATGGGAACGGTCAGAGATCACATGACAGATTGACACCTTAAAATCGTACAATTTGAATTCATAAAAACTAAACTAGCAATTTCTAGTAAACTTTTTTTTACATTACTCAATAATTTCTACAACATTCAATAAGTATTACTACCCATCTATGTCCTTTTCTACCGGTGCACCATAGTTTAATGAAAAAACGTGAAAATTCGTGGAAATTCCTACTTGAAACCAGTAAAAACTGTTAAATTGTTTAGTCTTGTAAAGATTTTTTCACATAAGAATTAATATTTACTTAATTTCACGACAAGATTATATTTTGCTAAGCACAAATATTAATCAATTATGGAACCTGCGATCTTTGGCACTGCTATGAAGTAGACGCACTTCAGGCTGTCAGCGTATCATAATTCAGAGCTGCTAGCGATTGTACTTTCACCGTGCACTGAGTAGTAGGGCTATCTAACTAGCTTTCTATAGGTCTTCTATTAGGGTATAGGTGGTAGAAGAGACTACATAGTCTCAATCTCGTCCCAAAATAAAGACGACTATCCATCTATCAGTGCATCCAGCGCAGTGATAAAAATACCCCGCATATCCGTTTAAATATTTGACTTCTGACCTGCTTTATGATACCTCTACGTCACTGTTCGGTGTCCCATCAGATATAAATAACTTCAAACGTTCTCTGGCATTAATTTGTACGATTGTTTCCCAAAAAATGATGAAAGAGAGACCATATGGTCCACACCGATATCTTTATTTTTCCAAAGGATGCTTCTACCACGTAGTCGTTTTCAAATTAAGACTTTTTGCAAAAGCAATCAGATTTAACTTTCACTTGGAAACGACATCACGAAATAAATTGGAGCGAAATAAAGTTGGGCTAAGCAAGACCAACGGTCGTCGTAGACGGTACCTTACCAATTTTAGGATAGTTATTTAATTATATTATTATAGTTATATATGCATTTAATTTTAATGTAAAAAATAAAAAGATTAACCGAAACAAAAACAAGTCACTTCAATATTTCGGTGGCCCCAACTACCTTCATCAAGGTACCAGGAGTCTATTCACATCTTCACTTAAGTCGCCTGTAATCGACTCCTGATTCTTGAGGAACGTTGAAAATTAAATAGCCCCGCAAATAAATTTGTCGTTTTCTATTTGAGTGAAGAGTTGAAACTTGCTTAATGTTGGGAAGGGAAAAACGAGCAATATTACCTCATAAAAACATAGTATTGCATTACAGAGTATATTTAATAAATACAATTTTGAAAATATAATCTAGTAACGAGATCATAGTCTGGTAAAATATATTTTCACGTGGATGCTCAAATGTTTTAGTGTTTTGGTTCCTTTCACAACAATAATGAAGGAGTTCTACGAAGTCAGACCAGCAACAGTTACGGAACTTTGACTGCTGATGCGTCTAAAAGGAGATTGGAACGTCACTTCCATCGTAATCTGGAACACAATCCCGGTAGAGTCAAGAGAGTGACAGAAAGTCAGGTGTTCATCTCATCATCTGGATTTCGCGTATGAAAAACAGGCTTCGCCGCTACCTACTTGGATTGAACACGCTCGCGTGTTCCCCCTTACATTCACCAGGAATGACGAGCGAATCTACTCCAATGACCGTTAGGAGAACAAATTCGATCGGCCTCGTCCGTCACACCCCCGCGGAAATTTTTCCCTTCATTCGTGAGGGAGGTCTTGGAACATTTTTTCTGGGCTAATTTCCGCCCCGTGTGGGAGAGGAGGAGGGTGGAGAGTCTCTTGGGATTCCTCCTCGGGAGATATATTTGCTTGACTGAGATTTATACGTCCGTGAGTCCGTTCGCTTCGTCTCCCAGGTCATCTCTTTCCTCCTCCCGCAGATGTCCCGGCATTTCCATCGCCCAACCACCTCAAAGTCGTCCTATCCAACCCCCGCCTCGCACACATAATCTTCCCAGGTCTTCGGCGCGCCCGCCAGGCTTTTAAAAACCGTTCTCTCCCACCCCCTCTGTCTCTCTCTCTCTCTTCCTCCCTTCTCTTACTCCCCTCCCCCACCACCTCGCCCACCAAAGAGCGCCGCCCACCGACTCTCATCCATCTACCTCCTTATCCCTCCTTCATCGACCCCTCTATCTCCTTCCTTGAGATCTTCACTTGGCTCTCTTCCATCGTCTCTCAACGAACACTCGGCACTGTAATAGTACCAGCCCGAGCCGTCCATGAAAGCGCGCGCCCCATTCGACGACACACGGCATAATTTAATCAAAATGACTTCATACTTCAAATTCACTCTGCAAAAACTGCTCGGAATTTCCTCATTGCGCACTTAGAGATGGAATGCATATTATAAGATGCATATTTGACATCAGGCGTGTAATTTGGGATATTACCCTCACGTCTAGTGTAGCGTCGAATTATTGAGGTTTTCAGCAAGGTCGTGACTGTGATTTTTGGACAATTATTTTGAGTTTCGAGGAGAATTCGCAAGATTTTTCACTGCAAGGAACATGAAAAGTGAGTTTTTATTTGATGGCTGCGCAAATTTAAATTTCCACAAAGGTTTCCATCAAACGAAGGGTCAGTCACAAAAAAAACATATAATTCATTTTTATGTGAATTTATCGATATAAGCTCCTAATATCACGACTACGTCTATTTTTTGCCAAGAGAAGGTCAAAGGACAGAGTAATTATCGATGGAAGTTACGAATTCATCCAACGTTTTCGGGGAAAAAAATCAATTTTTGCTGATGGACTATTGGGAAGAGCCAGTCATACGGCTACGGTTCAGAGACATGTATTGTTCACCCTATTTATTGAATATTTAGGATAATTCAAACTAACACATGAAAATACGAGCACACAACTTTTAAAGAGTTTTTTATTACGACAGCTCCTTGGCGTGAGAGTAGCCGAAATTAATTTTGTATTAGTCGATAATACGATAAGACTCGAAAACATCCGGATGGCTTAACATTCAGTATTACAGTACTGCCAAAGTCATCTAACGATGCTTTTCAATCTTGAGACGACTATACCAATTAAATACTCCACACTTTAGCAAAGAGTACCTTTTTCGCCACCAATGAGGTCACAGTGGCTTTGATACGACAGAACGCCTCTATTATCAAAACCAGAAATTGAAGGTTTACGAGTTTGAACACTGGCTTCATCTGTATTTTTTCGCTGACAAAGAGTTTCATTGGCAGAGGAAATCCAAGATTTCCCAACCATTCACCAAGAGAATTTCCCATGAGAGTTTCCCCAATAAAATACCGGTCGCAACAGAGATCCTATAACAAAGTTCCTTCATAAAGCAATCAGTATGGAGAAGTATTGTTGCAGATTCTGGATGAGAAGTACGGAAGAAATGACAAGTGTGTCGACAGCTGAGTCCAAACTTAGGGCAGTGTCGTTTTTTTCTAGTGCGTTGTATCATGTTTTGGAGAATAGCAGGGAGTTGGAGGAAAAAACGCTAGCAATTTAGTCATTTGACGGCATGACTTCGCGGGATTTTTTCGAGATATTATCGATGGAATCCCCTTGAGACAATCCCAACATTGTACCTCAATTAATCGAAGTCTTTTTACCACTCCTAATCCCGCGCCAACTCTCCTTCGCATTTTCTATTTCGATCCTTCCTCGAACCCCACTCTCCCCAGAAACCACTTTATGTCGTCTGAGGGTTTTACCTAAATCCTAATGTCATTTTGAAAATTCGAAGAAAAATCATGGGGATTTCACGCACGCGCCATCCTTGTTCCCATTTGACCCAGATTGCGGTCCAATTTGACCAACTCCGAGTGTAAACACGAGCGCTATGCCATTCCATCGGAACTCACGCCCGTCGCCCTGAGGAATGTCATCTCCCCTCTCCCAGACGCCATCAACACCATTGCCACCCCGAGAAAGAGGATGAAGAATTCCAGAAGGGATGTTTCCATCCTTGTGAGACGCTTGTATTATTGCGCCGGAAGGTCTCAATCGCCATCTTGGAGAGCGAATGGTTCAATGCAGTTGTTTAAAATAGCTTAAGGATCGTCCTTAAATTATGTAAGGCATTTCTTTCTTTTTCTAACCCCCTTCTGTTCCTTTGTAGGGGTCCGTAAGATGCAAAACCACTTCCCCTCCCCTCCTCTAACGTGATTATCGGTGATATCATAAAAAATGCCTTTTCCAAAGAACGAATTGCATTCAAGTTTGAAGGATTCTACCACGATGATCGACTCATCACTTAAACTTCACGTTTTTGACGAAAATAAAAGAAATTCACCAGATATATTTTGATGTCAATGGTATTAAAATACAAATGATATGAAATGATACAGACATTTCGAAATTATTTCAAACGATTTATTGAGTTTCAAGCTGTAGTTTTACTTATGATCATTTATAATGCGATTTATTGAGTTTTCACAGATAATTATATGGTTTTCCATAAAAGTAGCTGAATTAAAACAATGATAAACCTTACGTAAAGGTCTCCAAAAGTTTCATCGACGAAGACTGTCAGACGGATGATCCGTTCGTATCGTCCGTTACAGAAATGAGATACGCACTTTGACCACTTCCGTCACTTTCCTCATAAATATAAATCACCTGTTATAAAAATTAAAATAAATTTTCTCCAAATTAGTCACTGCTGAGGTAATCTAAATATAAACTACTGATTTCAGAGTTTTCAAAAATAACTGAAACGAATGATTTTTCCCAGCTCAGAGAATATTTCCGAAGGTGTTTTGAACAGAAGATCAGGAAGAAAACAAATATTTTCTCTGCTCCGGTGAAATCACGGGAACAATATTGAGACACATTCACATTTCTGGAACTGAACTGAGACTACTAAGTTGTTTTCCGCGATGCCCTTTGAAAACACGCCACATCAGTGAGGACGAATTCCGAAGGTTATTTCGGGAGCACTGTTAAAGCTTAGGAATGCCTTCCGAAAACGCTTGAATAATTATCACCACGGGAAACACGGAGAATAAAACACGGTGGATGACACTTGCAACACGGAGGACACGATCCAAAAATCCTACGCACACTCTGGAGTTGTAGCCTTTTCCAAAACCCTCGAACGCTCGGTCTGCTCGGGTATTTTTTTTCCATCCGTCCCCTTTCCAAGCATTCCCGTTCCCCTCTTTTGAACTCGGAACGAAAGCAATCGTCCAAAACGACTTACCAGGGTGAAGAATCTCATTTATCTTCCGACTATGACAACAACAGTTTACCATCTGAAAAAAGCAAACACACATCTGGGAGCAGGGAGGGCAAATACTATATACAAGTTGTATTGGTCGATTCTAATGGAAAACAAGGCTCCTTTGGAAAATAAAAGAGAAAAATTTTTAAAAACCGATTGAAGAGAGAGAAGAAAATTTTTAAATAAATATACAGGAAAGCCTCCATATTCTGCCGGAACATGATTTTTCGTCATTTTTCTAAATGGGATATTTAATTATTCGCTCGGCAATCATTTAATAGGGGGTAGTAAAAATAATTTGCTTCACTTCACAAATACACATCCATCTGTAAGCCATTAGAAATATTTACCATACAGGGTTCGTCCGGAAAATAAGTGTACTGAGCTCAGGAAAAAAAATTTATTACACTTTTACATATCTTAAGCTAATATTCCTCAAAATAGGACCCTTGTGAGTCGATACACTTGTTCCAGCGGCGTTCCCATTCCTGGAACGCTCCCGCGAAGGCATCATCGGGAACCTCTCGAAGACTCGTCGTCGACCTCTTCTCTGCCCTCCACGAACATCTTGTGCCACCGAAAGATCATGTTTCTGGACATGGTTGACTCCCCGTAAGCCTGTTTAATCATACCGACAGTTTCGGTAGACGATTTCCCAAGCTTATTGCAAATTTGATGGAATAACGCTGCTCCAAAATCTTCGGCATCGCGTTCCGTGACGTGGGTCGAGCGTGGAGGTTCGCGTTAACAGAGCTCCTCACTACACCACAGCTCAGAGCCGACTGCCTTTTTCAGCGTCGCTTGCCAACATACCCCCCTCCAATCGCAGCCCGTCAGAGCGGTGCTGGGCGCGCCTGGAGCGGCGCGCCCAGCCCAGGAGTCAGTACACTTATTTTCCGGACGAACCCTGTACTAATGATGAATGGCAGGCACTATTTCCAAACCTGCGCCATTTCAAGGAAGCAATCATTATTTTTGGTATCCTAACGTTAAAGATAGATGTTAACCCCATGATGGATAACGAATGAACAACGATGTTTTGTCTCTTCTAGAAAAACAATATGACATCTGATACTATGACAAACTGTTCTTCAATGTCGACTATATTCTACCTCCCTTTATTTCGTCCAACATATCTACACTATTCCTTCCCCTTCCTTGCTTGCTTTACGTTCTCCCCTCTATATCACAGTCTTCAACATCCCAATGCCAATAAAAATGCTCTCCATCCACCTTACCTGCCTAAATTGAATTTCTCCCAATGATCCTCTCTCCTGTACAGCCATGCCCAGCACCACCACGCTTGTTTTCCTTTCTGTCCATTCCATCGTTTCAACTCTTCCCAACACCCACATTTCTAAAACATCCAATCTACCACTATTATCTTACTTCAACGACTATATTTCCTTGCTATACAAAATCACGCTCACTGACTAAGTTTTAATGACTCTTTGCTTAACATTCTCTCTTGAAACACTATACCATATATACTTGATATAACAATACATATATATATATATATATATATATATATTTGTTTAAATATATATATATATATATATATATTTGTTTAAATATATATATATATATATATATATATATATATATATATATATGTTTATATATTCTTCCACTATATCACTACTACTTTGTGCACGTTGGTCCAAAACACCGTCGAGATAGTAAACTTCTCCACCTGCTCTAGTTTTTTCTCTCCTATTTCAACATTTATCTTAGCCTTTCTTCTCCTCGAAAACCTCATAAAAATTGTATCATGGAAGTGGGTACACTAATATTTCGTGTTTTTTCGTCAAGATACTTGTATACCAACTTATGGTGTTGGTATTGGCGAGTATCTTCCACAATCACGCGATGCTAAGCAAAACAGATTTATACCTACTTCTCTAATTTATCTCCCAATTAGACTATGTATAACAGTTCAGTTCGAATTCCGTTTGGATATCGGTAAAACCAGACTGGGAAAGAATAAGTGTAGTGTAAGGAAGAATTTATAGGTACGGAACCCGCGTTAGATAACCAAGGCCCTGGTTAGGAGAAAAATAAATAACTTGCAGATTGAGATGATTCTATCAAAAACTAATTTAACCTTGATATTTAAACTTGAGAGGAGAGTATGGCAAACCAATGTTTATTCTTATTTGCAAATAATACAAGACTCACATCAAGGTTAAATAGTTTAGGTGCCATGAAAACGTTCCCCAAAGATCACTATGTGTAATTTGGAAATTACCCAATTCATTTTTTCTCTCATCGCGAAGGGAAGGATAAAGAGAACAATGCCCCTAGAAACATACCACTCTGTTACATCCGTACCACTCCGGTTCCGGACTATTTTTACTTAAATTTTCTCATCGATACAATTGCCTATTGAGTCGAAAAATCATAGTGGGGATAATTCAAATCGGTGATGAAGACATGATAATAACAAATTCCTTTATTGGAGCTGTATAGAAACAGATATACATATTTCAGCCTCTTTGCTCTTCTGAAAAATTATATATGACTAAGTACTAAATGTTTTTTTTTACGTAAAAGTATCTGACTCGAAAAAAGTTTGAAAATGAAATGTGAAGGGCAGAATGAAAACAAATTTGTCGGAATGCTTGCAGAAGAACTAATTTTTGTGGAAATGAAAAGGACAATGGGCAAAGACGCATGCTTTTTAAGGTGAGTCATTTTAAAGTCAAAATAATGGAAGAATCAATTTAATGGAACGCTAGGGGACAAAAAAAAGATTGTAGTTCTACAAAATTTGTGTTTTAATTGCAAGGAAGTTTCGGGACAGCGTGAAAAAAAATACATAAGGGTAATACTTGACTTTCCCTCCTTACCATCATGAAAAAGTTCCGCACGTGCCCCATTGCATGATCGAATTCAAAACTAAAATCAATGAAATTTATTTTTCCATAGAGCGTTCATAGCTTTCTAATGGGAAGGGGATAAATATACTTGATCCAATTAGCTACAAAGAATAGAACAATGCAGTTTTCCAAAGAATTTTTATTGGTACAACATTGGCCCGAAGGAGACGCGTAGTACTAAGAAACATACGGTGGAAAATTACTCAGTTCCATCCTAAGTCATGAATATATTATTATTATTAGGTAATCTACCGGTTAAGGTAGGTTTTTGGATGGACACAGCTACCAAATAAACCATTTTGTGACTCCTAAACAGATCCCATGAATTGTATCCTGAAATCATAAAGATTATCAATAGAATTGGCTATACTTTGTTGATTTTATGAAAATCCATCGTTAAAGTATGTAAAGTACTGGATAGTTTCGATAAGTTTAAAATTTGTCGCAAACACGCTTTGCTATATTTGTGACCAAAATAGCTTACGTGAACTGTCAAGAGTTATCATTTTAATTTCGTGAGGGGAATAGTTTAAAGGCACGAAATTATTTTCTGCCACTATAGCTGCGACCACCTTTATGGATGGTGCCCGTTTTCATCTTGGCCTTCTATCCTCTCTCCATTCCTCCACGCTCGAATATTCACCCTTCCCTCCTCACTACTCAATTCTCACCCCCACCTCCCTCTCCTCCGTTCCCCCTCCGTTTCTTTTCTGGCTCCAAATCCCCAATTTCGCACGTTGGCCACGTGACGGACCTAGCGAGCTCACAGCTCCCTCCCCCCCAACTCCCAGCCTCTGTAACCAAGAGAAAGAGAGGGAAAAGAGTTGTGGAGCAGTATTCCCACCCCTTACCCTCCCTCCTCACCCACCCCCTCCTCCTCTCATTCCTTTTGAGCCTCCTCCGTTGCCGCCACTACTGCCTCCAACCCCTGCCCCCACCCTACCCCCGTGTCGTCTTCGTTCCTCCATTCCCTCCATCCCCCACACCTTTCCTCCTCCCCCCGCTTCCTCCTCTTCATCTGTCTCCCCCCTCCCTTTCGCGAACCCTTCCAAACCGAGAAAAACCTCTTGCCCTCCCTTCCGTGCCTCCAAAGTGATAGCCTCTCTGGGGGAACCTCGAGTTGGACACACGAAATTCCCGCTACCGCGAGCACTGAGCGACCGAGCGCCGCGAAGAGTGGTCCTACCCAACGGGGTACATCTCCAAAGTTTATTGTTTTTCGGTCTCTCGATCCTCTCCGAGAGAAACAGAAGGGAATACTACACTTGTCACGGATTTATACGCGTCGTAGCAGTCGACAGCGACCTCAAAGGGGAGGGAAGAGATATATAACGCGGGTAAGTAGTGACTTTTCTCGGTGAAGTGAATTATTTTTTTTATCCCAAAGAACTGTGTCACATGACCCGACGGTAATTTTTTCCGGGATCACCAGCTGATGTGCATCGAAACGTGTGAGATTCGCAATAGGAAAATAATTCACCTTTAACAGGACTCGAACCCGGTCTCCCACTTTTGGAAATTCACGATTTAAGAGGTAGTCTTGGTAGCCTAATTGTTTAAAAGCACTCGCCCGGAAATCAAGGGATCTCTGGTTCGAACCCCTGTCTAGATGAATAATTTTTACCCCGTGAAATCCCATCAATTTATTTCTTTTCGCTTCCTGAGAATGAGAGAGGTTGTAAAGGGCGAAAACAAGTATTTTATCGACGTGATTAGATGTTTTCGGTCGACATCGTTCATTTGTTTCTCTTCCGCGATCGAATGAACCATGGAGGGAGCCTCAATTCATTTAAAAATTTTGTTTTCCGAGTGTTTTGGCTCTTGAAAAGGTGATTGTGGTCCTATGAATGTAAACAATATCTGTATCATCTCCTGATCCAGTCGCGTGGTCAAATCGAGGGTGAAAAGTGCTGCTGAGAGTGGAGCTGTTGAGATCTCCGAGTTTGGATCGCAGTGTTGCGGATAACATTACATCCGTCCCTATAAGTGCTGTAGCTTGGACTAAACCGTTTATACAACAATTACATACACGTTCCTAAACTTTTACCGAGAAGAACTGAGTGAAGCCGAACAGTTTATCAGCCATCCACTCGAGGATTAAAAACTATTTTCCTCCGCCACCCAACGTTCAGGCATATAAATTAACTGTATTCCAGCATGGGAAAAATTGTTCTCCTATTTTATAGAACTACAAAATATGCATTTACAAAAATAAAAGCATAGGATTCGAGGTGTATTTTTATTTAAGATATTTAATGTACTGGTAGGAATGTTGTATACTCAGTACTATTTTATATTAAAACCTCAATACGTTTAAATTATGACACCGTTACTTGCGCTAATGTTTTCTGTTATTTGTTTTAGTATTTGCTACAGATATTTTAGTAGCCAGAGTTAATCTATTTTTCATAAAAACAAAATGAGCTGATATTTAATGCAAGCAGATTTGAAGACTAAGAATGACAACTTATTTATGGGTGATAACACAATTGAGATGGTAAAAATAAATCGATACCTTAAAAATATAAGAGATTATTTCTCATCAATCAATTTATTATTTCTAATTACTCTTAAATATAGTTTTTTGTTTCGCTAACAACATCAATTTCAAATAATATGATCTAGTTTATAGAACTATAAAGCTTTTTCATTTTTAAAATGAAAATTCAACTACACTCATTTAAAAAAATCATCCCTTGCGATGGGGTTGGATGAAATCCAAACAAAAAAACACGGTAATTTTTAGAGTGATACTGGATATGCGGTTAAAAAAATGAAATAATTCATAATTTAGGTCTTCGAGCCCTTCACCCAAAATATCTTATTACAAATAGGGGAGAGGGTGAGTGAGTAACGTAAAATTTTATTCACACCAGCCTTTTCAAAGTGAAACCGTTAAGTAAAATTAATTCCTAAAATAAAGCCGTGACCTCATTCCCTTTGTGATAAAATTAAAAGAGAAGAATAGCTTTCTTTGCTAATTTATCACATTTATTTTAAATTCAGCATATTACCATTGTTTAACGTTCAAGATATACGCGGGGCAAAAATACTCCCCTTCATCTCAAGTTCACAACACATTAAGAATACGAACGAAAATGCATAATATGTTCCCAATTCAGATCTAATATATTTAAGAAGCTCTCAAATCTAGTTCTTAGATATAGAAATTAGCTCATGTCGACAGTTTTGGCGAACACCGACATTTTCAACTTGGTTTTACGTTTCCCTATAAATTCAGGGTTCTAGTTTAGATACCAAGTTCATCGTTGTAGAAAATCCATGCAATATATCGTTAAATGTTTAAAAAAATAGTACAACTCGTCCGAGTATTAGGGTGAGTGACACTACTATTCGCTCCTGATCGTATACGTACTCATTTTCAGAGGACGAAGATGACCTCACCTCGCTTCCCACGCGGAATAGTCGAGGCCTTCATCCCCTCTCCAAGGCGAACTCCCAGAATCTGGGGCGTTTACTTCGGGCATTCGCCAGTTACGGGAGGGAGGCTTTAGAGCGCCGTCATCCCCTTATCGGATTTCGTTAGATTAAGCTCCTAGTTGGCACGTAAATTTCTCTCCTCCACCAACTTTCTCTCAAACCATGAGAGGGAGGGGTTTGGGGACTCCTGGAAATAGCAACGGATTCATTCGACCGTGCAATCGCCATCAGGCGTGCAACAGTTTTACGGTCGACCGAGCGACAAATCACTGCCAGTGGGAGTGTGCCAAACCATTCGCAGGTACCGATCACCTCGAACAAATCTTCAAGACAAGAGGTCGAAGCATCCGAAGTCATGGAATTAGGTCGCAGGGAAAATTCTCGAAAGTATAGAGGCCCATTGTTTACATTTCAGTTTTGAGAAATTTCACAGACACTCACAACTTTGAATAAGTACTGAGTTTTATCATTGCAAGACATCAAAACGATGGAACTTTAAAGTTTCAGCCTCGGGCAAGTAACATGCTTAAATCATTCAAATAAAGCCAATGGTTTTACTTCATTATTCATTGACATGCGTAGCAACAAAATGATATATTTATCAAGTGACACATCGTGTATATAAGTGCGTCAATTCTCCGTCTCACTATTCCATTTATATTTTAGTTCACCGAACTCAACTCGAAAGTAGAATGAAATCAGTGCTTTTCATTTCGGATTTATGGAATTATTATGATTTGAAGAGAATTAAATTGGCGTATTTAATAAAGTTGGATGCCAACATAGTTTCTACTGTACTGCACGCATCTAAGTCCATGAAATATCTCCATGCACTTTTTTATGAGAAAACCTTCAAAAAAGATGGGAGGTTGAGGATTTTTTAAATTTCTATCTCACAAATAAGAAGCCAGGAGTCCTCCCAAAGATTTTTAGTCAATGTATATCTCGCAAAAAATGCACCAAAATTTTTTTCTCGGAAAAGTAATGATAATGGTAGATATTACCGCTTCATCAGGCTTCCACTAAAGGACCTCAAAAGCGGTCATATCAATTAGCCAAAGAAGAGGAAAATGTATTGATAATGCTCTGAATTAGATATTTCTGTCATATACAGAGCTTACATAATTTTAGTGCAAGGTAACCAGTTTCTCAAGTATCTACCAGTTTATAAAAATCACTGCCACCAGCTCGCGCGTCGATTCGAAATTAAAACTCACGCTTGGTTTGTTTCTTTAAGAGAATAGATGAAAAATAATTAGAAGAGAGAAAACTGGAACTGACGTAAATGAAGAGCGGATTGAAGCAATATTGAACGCGGGTAATAATATTTACATAGTGCGAAAATAAAATAAAAATTCATAGTTTTACGACAGTGTAAAATAATTACATTTTTTATTAACACGTCCGCAGGGACAACCAACTCACTTAAAAAGAAAAATACCAAAAAGATGTCACAAAAATCAATTGGATACTAAACCACGGCAGTAAAACAAAGGTGTGTTTGGATAGTTAAGGACAGGCATTTCACCTCGCACTTAGCCTAACGACGTGTGAAACGAAGTTCTTCAATAAAGAAAATCTCACTGCTTGAATATGACGTGGGTTTTGAAGATCCCAGTGGTCAACGAGAGCAACGGTATACTCACTAAGCGGCCATGCCACCCAAGAAAATGGATATCATCCATTCTTTTTATTTCTAACGGATTAATGACATTAAGCAAAGTGCTTAAATTCGATCGATCGTTAATATGTCGAGATTCTTGTATTACGTGTGTGATCTGTTTGGTTTTAAATTCACTTTTAATAGAAGTAAAGGGATAATGAATGGCAATCCGGAAGGGGCTGGAACTGGAATTAATGTTAATAGGATAGAGATTTGTTTAGTGACGGGGGCCTGGAGATGGCAGTTGACGGATGACGAAAACATCGAGGGGTAATGAAAAGTGCGGGCACGTTGACGTCCATCTCACACACTGTGAAGCCGGAATGAATAAAAGCAATAAATATCATGTGTCTTGGGCATATCATGGGCTTCTCTGTCGTTCTAAACACGAATTATACTGAACACTCTTGAGTTGAAGGGATAGCATTGGGAAACAAAACATCCGAATGCAACTGAATTTAGACGCGCCTAACACTATTCTTCTAACAACTACAGATTTTCAAATCGCAACTGAAATATTACAATCGATTAGGGTGTTCATTAATACGTGAACTACCACATTCTTCCACATTCTACCGAACGACCGTAAATGCAAAACCGAGCGCATTTGAAGAAAACGAAAGCGCTTTTCCATCAGGTCAACATACCTGCTCACTTTTTGACAGTCACCATGGTTAAAATTAACAAATTGCACTCCTAACTGGTTGACCACTCACCGTATGAACCAAATCTGCCCCCCAGTGACTTTTGATATGTTTCCCAACCTAGAAGTTTCGCTTGGAGGACATTATTAAGATTTTCATCGAACGTGGAGGTTATTGCATACGCAAACTCCTCCTTTGGGGAAATAGACGTCAAATGCTATTTGGAAGGGTTTAAAAAGTTAGAGCATCGCCGGTACAAGTGTATCGACTCAAAATCATACTATGCCGAAACATAGAAATAAATGTGAAGAAATTATGTCTCGCTTAGTTGCTTGGTCCGACACTTTTCAGACTACCCAGGTGACAAATCCTTTCTGATTACCTCTTATAGATTACAACCAGGGTTGCTACATTTTTAAAAATAAATCATTTCAATAAATTAAGAAATAAACTTATAACATAATGATAAATCATTTCATTTTCGCTTTTATCTTGCGGTGCCTAAATCCCCAAAAAACGAACTTATTGGAAGCGAGAGCGATCTTTCTTTTTATAGCCAAGGAAAATAGTTTCGGAACCATCGCCCTGACTCGCTCCACCCAAGTCCCAGGCGCGACTCCAGCCATCAGTCGAAAACTTAATTAAGCATCAGCGTAAACACATTCAATTATTCCAGAGGTTCGCCGTATCACATTCAGGGCGGCCTACACACTCACCGGGAATGCGAAAATAATGACAAGTTCGTTACCCTGGGCGGACTTGGGGATCCGTGAGGTACAGACCGACGGCAGCGTCCTGAACCTCGCGGAGGAGGGAGGAGGAATTTTAAATATACGCAATGTGGAGCGAGGCGGGGCGAAAGTAACGAGGGTGCAGGAGTTTTCAAGACTCCGAGAGAGTGAGAGCAATGGCCTTCTCGCTCTTTGCACGGGGAGAGTGGGGTTAAGTGGGGTGAGGTGGGGGACAAGATTTAAGGTCCGTCGGCAATTGAGCACCGAGGAGAGCCGCCCCGGGCGACCCGCGAAACCTGTCGCCCCCAATCCGCGGTGACGTTATGCACGCTGTTCACTTCGCTGTTGATCTCGATGGGGGCTTCACCGGTCTCCCGCCGTACAATTCCCCCGAATGACTATCTAATGGTATCTAGTTCGTGCGGTGGCTAGTGCACTGTCTTCCCACCCCGAGGGCTCGGGTTCGAAAGCCGGAGGTGGCAAAATTCTTCAGTGGCATCCATATCTGGCGTGCTATTCCAGAAACCACTTCAAGTTAAGAACGCCATCCGTTGAGACATCAAACTGTTGACCTCTTTCGTGAATAAAGTAGGCGAAGCCCGACGCCGGGTTTCCCTCCACCCTTCTTCCCTCATTTCCTGAATATCACACAGCTACCAAATTACTATCCCTCATGGCGCAAATGACCTCAGCTGTCGACACGCCCCCCCCCCAATAACTACCACTATTACCATTGATTGTTGATGTCATGGTAGGTTTCAACTGGACTCACTAAATAACCATCGTTAAGCCTAACAGAACGAAAAATTGCACCCTGAGTTACACATTCAATTCCGCATGCATTCAAAACACAATTAATTCAGTCGATATGCCGATTCCCTTGCACCCTTAGAAAATAACGCTTCGCTCGTAAACTTAAGGTACCAGATGGAAAAGATCCGTCGCGGACGAATTAGCATCAAGAGTTATGTCTGTCTTCATTTCAGCGCATTTTTCCGCTCAGTACAACATTCGAAATACGAAGCAGGAAGGTTAGATGAGCAGTAATTAATTTCAGGAGAAATAATAAAATCTTGCGCAAAAAAAATATATATTCCTTAATAGTATATGCCCTTGCCACTCAACCACTAAAGTGAAAGTGACGCGATGTCACACATTGCCCGAATTCCAGGGATAACTGCCGAGTCGTACATTAAAATTGAGAGTTTGATTTGCTTCATGGCATTAATAATAGTTTTTATTCATCATCCTTTAATTCAATTAACAAATAACCAGGAGCCGAACTGGATCACTTAGAAATCAGTGAGGGTTACAGGTTGGTTTTGCAGAGTAAGCGCTGGCTTGAACCTCGAATAGTTTCAGCCTAGTTAGAGTAAAAATGTTCAATTACCATCCATAGTAATCAGCAGAAATTCCAGCAAAATATCATTGATATACATCTACTATGTTTGACTTTGATACTGAACTAAAATGAGGAGAGGACTCATTAGAGATGCGGGAATTTGGTGATGGAAATAAACTGGACAAAGATGAAGAAAAACAAATATATACGGTATTTATGGGTTTAATCTCTGATAGAAGTGAGAATGTTAGGAGAGAAGATGAGCGGAGGGAAAGGAATAGGTAACTTGGACGGACGAATAAGGTTAGATTCCGTAAGGAGATGAAGATGCTGATAGTTCGAAGCAAAATTTTATGGTATGTGTTGGCATTTCAGTAGCCTGTAGCGCTATAAAATAATATCATATTTTAGCTCTTTATCTTCTTCTCTAACCAACTTTCTAACCAGATCCACTTTTGAGACTTCAAAATAGTGGTCTGCTCCACATTTAGCACCTCTCACTACCCTCGTGTCCTCGCTAACGATTTCAGTCCCTCATCGTGTACAACAGAGTCGATTGAGAATCTTCCCTCAAGGTGTACTACTTACTACAGTAAAAATAATGCAAACAGATATGTGGGGGAGGGATCCGGGAGTAGATATATACCTTCCCAAGGGAACCAAGACACTAAAGAATTTGGGAACCACTTCGATACGATATGTACGATTAAGAAAAACTCTGCATCGGTATCATCTTAGTAGTCTTGGCGAGAGACGCTAGGGAAGATTTCTATTTGGGATTCTATCCAACCGACCGTGCGAAGAACTTTGAACAAAACTCAATGGGGCATTTAAGTATCAGGATAACGACTAAAAATCCGGCTATGTTGTCAATTAAACCCTAGACACCGTGGTAATGTAACTGACTAATAAGCGAACCAATCAGAGACGCGAGGTTCTAACATTTGTCTCAGATGGAAGCGATTGTTTCCCAACAATTAACGTAGAAGAGAATTCACGAAACATTTTCTGCCGTATATTCCGACAAACTCAAATCGCAAAACATCGGTTGCAATTCCATGGCTAGTCATGCGTTTAACAACATGGCACCCCATTCACATAAACTTTCAAATGCGAGAGATTTATGTTTGCATTTAGTCCCGATTCAACGCTCTCGCTCCCACTAGTTCCTCCGTTGGCTGAAGCTCTCTCGAGATACGTGCATCTGCGTTCGGAGATAAAGGAGGGAGAAGAGAAAGTCTCAACCTATGTAAAGGTGAATTTATAGGTGCACAGTGCTTACACGAATGTCGTTCAACAGTGCAGTAAACGATGCTGGAGACTGGGAGGGGATAGTTTTCATAACTTTTAAGTGGGAGGGGAAGATTTAAGATTTACCCCGGAGACCAATGGTCGCGAGACTGTAGCCAAATGGGATCGTGCGATATTGCGATGCATCGACTGCGATATCAAATTGCGATGGTGAGCCGATGAGCAGTGGGTCGTGAATACGGAATTACGCCATTTCCAATATCTGGGAATATATTATAAAGATGGAGATTGGATGTTCTGAGTACTAGGTTATTTATCAAATCATAGCATGCTCATTCGACCAGAAGGAAATGTTTAATAGGGAGAGGGGGTAAAACAAGTTGGCGTAGCGTAACGTCAAGTCCCTCGACCTTAATATGCAAATCGATATATTCGATTAGTACACGAATGTGATGTTGCCCCACTCTATATATATATATATATATATATATATATATATATATATATATATATATATATATATATATATATACATATACATATATATATATATATATACACACATATACATATATATATACACATATACATATATATATACACACATATACACACACACATATATATATCCATGTTTAATAATTTGCGTCGACATTTCCAAGTCGCATCGCTAAGGCCTACAATTGAGGTTTGTATAAATGGAGTTTTCGTATTGTCATCAACCTCTCTGTGTGGACTACTATGGACAAACCATCTTATTCCTTACTGCTATCACTTGAGTAGTTAATTGGGATGCACATTTTCTAAGATTACCCAAAACGTTTCTCGCAGCATGTATGTCCAATATCCTAATTGGCGGTGAAGGTTGAAGCCCGGACATTTTACATGTAGCCTTCCGAAACATTAATTTCAAAATTTCCTGCATCCACTGCAGAGCTGAATAACGTGTAGGTACACACAAACAAGTTCCTCCGCCACTGATGCAAACTTTGAGAGAGTTATGTGTATCTCCTACTTGGCATCTGATTAAGAAGGGCTGTCCCCAGAATTAAGCAGGCATTGTTGGAACTCGTGAAGAGAGAATTGCGTAGTTGGAAAGCCACCTACCTCTGGTCTCAAAAATCTATAGAACGTATAAAATAGATAGCGAACATCGATCTGTACGAAAGACTATACGAAAGACTATCTCTCGCATCGACGGGATGTCTGTAGAAAGCAATTATCCCGACTTCACCCGAAATTTCAAGCGGTATTGAGAGGCCATTTGGCACACGAATCTAGCAAAAATACGACTCGCGACAAACCCGATGGTGTAAACTTTGGAAAAGACAATGATCAAATTTTCTAATTAGCTGGTGTTAGTTTGCCAATCAGTATCATTATTTCGATTGAAAATCAGTATTGGAGCAGGAAGTCAGTTTTTTAGAGGATTGGTGTCATATTAAACCGTACGTTTTTTGACATTCACGTATGAAAGGGGGGTAGTAATCCTTTTACTTATTACCACCTGCGGCTTCAGGTCAAGTTGTGAAACCTATAAAACCACATTCTTTAGTTTTGAGTCTGGAATGCCCCCCATTTATCACCCGGGTTCGAACCAGCGACTCAACGGGGAACAAACGGACAACCTACACCACTAGGCTACCGGACCGCCACCACTATTTGTGGCACTAAATCGAGGTAAACCATCAAAACGTAATAAATAATCGTGGACGGGAGTTTTTTCCACGGGGGGGGGGGGGGGGGTGGAACGAATATTTGGCACCGGTCCAGAATAAATACCCTTAGGACGGGAACTTATATAATGTTTTCGTGCTGCAGAATTTCTATTTAAAATCCACCGTCCGCGCGCCAAAATTCGCGGTGATTCACCCCCTCGGCAACCCCCGCAATGACAAAGGCCGCTTGTGCTCCCCGAATGATTTAATACGGGCGACGATTGGGGCTCCGGTCGCAGCGGGACGACCCCGATGGAAATGAGCCCACGACCCGTTGCACCTTAGCCCAAATTTTCAACACCTCGTGCGGGAAATAAGAATACTGGCGATATCTCGTAGCTACTAGTGGAATCAACACTCATCTGATATCAGCCGTAAACCGTCATGTGCGGATATATATGGTGTAGAGTCAATCCTGATATAAGATGTAAACTGATATACAGTTTTAAAATCTATCAAAGGTGAAATATGAATGAAGTGTAAAGCTTACAAATCAGGAAAAATTTGGAACATTAATTCATTATGATCGGCATTCTCCTCTCTATTCCTTGACGAATGAGATGCATTTGAATCTTTTAGTGACCTCAATCAGTCGGAAATAGATGTACAGGGTTCGTCCGGAAAATAAGTGTACTGAGCTCAGGAAAAAAAATTTATTACACTTTTACATATCTTAAGCTAATATTCCTCAAAATAGGACCCTTGTGAGTCGATACACATGTTCCAGCGGCGTTCCCATTCCTGGAACGCTCCCGCGAAGGCATAATCGGGAACCTCTCGAAGACTCGTCGTCGACCTCTTCTCTGCCCTCCACGAACATCTTGTGCCACCGAAAGATCATGTTTCTGGACATGGCTGACTCCCCGTAAGCCTGGTTAATCATACCGACAGTTTCGGTAGACGATTTCCCAAGCTTTACCGCAAATTTGATGGAATAACGCTGCTCCAAAAACTTCGGCATCGCGTTCCGTGACGTGGGTCGAAGCGTGGAGGTTCGCGTTAACAGAGCTCCTCACTACACCACAGCTCAGAGCCGACTGCCTTTTTCAGCGTCGCTTACCAACATACCCCCCTCCAATCGCAGCCCGTCAGAGCGGTGCTGGGCGCGCCTGGAGCGGCGCGCCCAGCCCAGGAGTCAGTACACTTATTTTCCGGAAGAACCCTGTATTACTCTTCGGACTTGAAGTTGATTGAAACTTAAACGTTACCCTTGGTCTTAAAGCCCTACCGTCTGAAATTACATGTTTCCCTTCCCAGACTGGAAATTTTGTAATGAACATTATTTGATGGAAATTAATTTTATTCCTACTACTACGCTTTTAATTTATACCAAAATAACCATGGCTGTTTTTTTAACTTTTCCAAGTTGGAAAACCTTCTATTTCCGGAAATATCGCATGGTTCTCCAACAATTCCGACTTAGAAAAGTTTTTATGGACTTAATTGAATCAGCGCTTGCGAAAAACAATACCCCCTCATATTTGCATACGCGTTAAAGATCAAACACCATCGTTGCCCGGGGAACCAGTTTTCGAATGTCGTTCCCCAACTTGGAACCCTACCTCTCACCGCAAAACAAGTTCCTACACAATGAGTTAAACATCACCCGGGAAACAATGCGGTGACCGTGCAAAACAATAAAAATCGCCAAAAAGTACAGGCACCGCATACACCCTAGAGTAAAATTTGATGTTTCACATTCCATGGAAGATGCGTCACGTGATAATCACTTGAACACATTCCGCGTCATTAGTTTAGGTACGAGTAGTAGTAGTTTTGAGGGGAGGCGACCGACAGCTAAGGTCATTTGCGCCATAGGGGATGGATAGGAAAGGATGAAGGGTGGAGAGAAACCCGGCGTCGGCATTAGCCTACTCTTTACGAAAGGCGCCAAGGGGTCCACAGTTTAACGTCCCATCCGACGGACGGCGTACTCACTCAAAGTGCCCTCCACAAAGCACCTCAAGTAGGGATCGAGATACAGTTTAGGTACGAGCAGTAGCGATAAGGGTGTAAACTAAGCTGACCTCATGCAACTCTCAAAGCATGTGAATATTTTCCATAGTGTGAATGAACTGTAGCCCGTAAAAATTCTTTCCTGAAACCGTGCATTCATTTATGGAAATGATAATATTTTTTAAGGGGTAGTTCCATAGAATGTTAATGGCTGAAGGGAGTTAACCGTAGGTAAATGAAAAACCATACACCATCTGAATATTCAACTAAATAGTCAAGTAGTCAACGGTCTGACTAGACCAATATATCTAATGGCCCGCACTAAAATAAAAGTTGAAAGTCAGCGGTTCTCGGCGGTATACGTGGGGTCAGACTTTGGGGGTGGGATGCCCCACTTGCCTAAGCCACTGGGTACGAGGATACAATGAGGGCTTGAATATTTAATTATGACTTAAGGACACGCGCCCTTATTGGCAAAAATGTCGTCACGTGATACTCATCCACGGCTCTTCACGCAGCAAAGAAAGCTATCCCGTCACACAGAGTTCGGTCGGTAATGGTGCCTACATTTTCCAGTAAAATAATATTAACCCGGTAAGTTGGAGTCGTGAATTGGTGTTCCATTAAGCATGTATCCCAATCCTGGCACTAAGAAATGAGAGACGTTTACTAAATATATGCGGGTGTTAAAGAATATTCGTCGTACATATGGGAGCGCCTGGACTGATGCACTGGTGTAATATGAGCCATTTAGGCTGGAAATATGAGTGGTAAAAGTGGACTTTTTAGGTCCTTGAACGGTATCAACTGTGATTTATAAAATTCGTACGTGGAGGGCATTGAAAAAATCGGCTCTATTAAACTGCTGCTTCGAAAAGATGTGGCTAGCGGGGGCATAAATGGCCTGTAGCCTCCAAAGTGTTGCGGTTGCTCGGTGCCTGGTTGTCATGGGTTAGGGAACCGCTTCTACCTCCATCTGACTTCTTCTTCTGGGGCACGTTTCTTAAACCTAGAAGTCGATTTATAAATCCTCTAAAAACAGTATTAAATTCAGGATATTATGAAGCCTCCAAATCTGCCTACTGTGTAGTATAAGGTAAGTACCAATAGCTTCACCATTTTAATAACACCACCAAAGTTTGTGAGCGAATAAGACAAGGACTGACTTGTAGCTAAGAGAAACGGGCTCCCGTTGTCTTAAAATCCCATACCGTATGTCCCAGTGGTGGTTTGTATTTTAAAAGGTTTGAGATCCATTGCCACAAGACTTATCTGAACAGTAAATGGAAAAAGCAACCCCAGTGGAGGGGAGGATGATGTATTACAAAATGAGACTATTCCAACGTATGTATTTGCTCCGCTGTCACCATTAATTACTTAGATATACGATATAAATGTGGTCAACGGTCGACAAACCCATTTCATCTGAAGCACGAGTGATTCTTTTGATTAATTTATTTTTAAACTTGAATTAATCCCTGTATCACACTTTCTTACTTCCCAAAGTATTCAGCGCTGAGCGAAAGGCGTACTACGTAAATCCACGCAGAAAGTCTTCTGGAGTTTTGTTTTAAACTGATCTAAGATAATAATAATAATGATAGATTTGCAGAAAAGGATCCACGTTAAATAATTTCGGAAGTTAGGGCATCTTTTGTGTACTCTTAACTGATCGCAAATATTATTTTTACGAACCAGGACTGAATTTACTCCTGACATCTCGTTACATACAATAATTCCAGGACTAAACGGGAAATATTCCGAGTGGTTTCAAACAATCTACTGAGAGCCAATTAACCCCCGTATCGATCGGCATCGATTTGATGCATCGAACGTGGCCATACAGAATCGAAAATAATTCCTTAGAAAATCCATTCGTGTTCTATCTCACCATATGTTTACAGCAAAGCAGAACTTCTGGGAACTGAAAGCGCTCGATCAATAAGCGCGTCGTGAAGTCTATTCTCTCCTGGTGTACATGTTAAGCAAGCAAGCAGCATGCAGGTGTTTTTCCATGTATTTTTTGATGTTGTGGACGGTTCTTTTTCTCACGAGTGTGAATTTTCAATGTTTTCTTTTTCACTGTTTTGATTGTTTTTCATGTGTGTTTGGATTATGGTATTTTTATGTTCATACATATTCTGAAACATGTTTCCTCCCCCAGTGTTACAAAAATGTTCCATCGGACTCGCGTATTTTTACATTCTTTCCATCCATTGCCTCCAAATAGAAGCCCCCCCCTTCCCCACTCTCCCAGCCACTCCAAATTCAGCAACCCCCGTCGCACTACAGGTGTGACGACCTACTATGAACGACCTGAAATACACATTTATACGACGCTCTATGTCATCTTTTATAATTATAAACGTGAAACCACATCCTCATGACTACCAGAAAATGTGTGCCCATTCATCTCATCCAAGTATATTCCTCAAAATTAAACCCGAAACTTACCAAACAGGCGGAAAACCATTTCACCACCGCCACTAACTAAATTACTCGGCGAAAATAACTCACGGTCGTGTTCACGGATGAATTAATTTTACCCGACAATGTAAACATCCTGAGATTCACCGCCTCCCCCCCCCCCCAATATATATCTTTCACTCAGGTTTTAAGTGAGTCGTTGAGAAATGGGGTGGATGTAGGGAAATGCAAGTGGAAAGGGAGCTAACGAATTCTCGACAGTAAAGGAACATTCAGAAAAATTAAAACAAAAGAATCGCCTTCGGCATCAGATTTTGGAGATTGATATTCGTATGTATCGAATTGATACTCGTATTTCCGGAAGCGTACCTAAATATTCGACGATGCTTCTCCGCCTGCCCTGCACGTGAAAACTCCTTCTTATTGAGTGCCACTGGCGGCTTAAGATCTGAAAATAAGAACGGGCGGAGCCCATTAATCCAATACCAAGGATCAAAGTTCTATGTCCCTCCACAGTGGTAAAGCCGACCGCATACTAGAATCGATTCCAGATGCAAATGGTGAAGATGAAACCTTAAAATATGACTGAAATGAGAAGCGCAAGCAGTTTCAACACAATGATGAACATTAAAAGTATGATGGAAATAGGTTAAAGGTGGAACGATTCACGGCATTCTTGGAAGAATTACAGACAGTGAAATTAGGAGAATAATTGATTGAGCAAAGTAAACATTTGAGAAAAGGAGGGGATGAATGCTCGGTAATATCTCGTAGAGAATTGGACACTTTTCTTGAGAAAATACTAATGAGAAGTAATTGATGCAGAACGCAATGTTTCATGACTTAGTGACCAGGCCTTAGATTAGGATGGTCAGACAAACCCCATTCCGGTGCTTAATACCATATTTCTTGGATAACATTTATTTATAAAATACCCCTTTTAAAAATTCTGAAATGTGGTACGAAAAATATTCATCTTCCATATTTTGGGTATTAATTATTTTGGACATTATTTTGGGTATCCTCAGTGCTCTGTATAAATTTTATAAATATTAATCAATGTGTTCAATAGGAAAAGGATGACCAGAGGTACTTAATGTGACAATAAGGACAAGACAAATTAGCAAAAGGCATAGCATTCATATGAAATTGGATACGTTGAGCAAGGTTCGCAACACACGGGTGAAAATACACATTTTTATTTACGAGAGTTACAATTTTGAACTAACATAGTGTTATTATAATTGTTCGCGCTCTATATTTTTTGAGCAGTTCTCCCAAAGCTTAAAAATGAATAGCCCAAAGTCAACCTATGGCACCACGAAGCCAAATTTTTAATCTGGTCACCCTACTTAAGACGGAAGAGGATAGAAATTTTCAAAAGTGGAGCGAGGAGAACGATGGCCGAAAATAAGATGGGAGCGAGAGGAAGACAAGACTATGGTGTTGCACAATGAGAAATTCGGAGGATGTCATTGGAAGAAGGTAGAAAAAGTAGACTTAAGAGCTGCTGAAATAATGCAGTTTGTTGTAGAATGTTTAAGGCTACTTTCGAATGGAGAACTAATTGTAAACGGGGAAGAGAATAAAACCTGTTCGAAGAAATCCTGGAAGGAGAAAAGAATAACAATTTCGAAAGGCATACGATGATGAATGAATGAATAGGGCAAGAACGGGGACGAAAACTGATATGAAGAAGTTATTAATACAGACCCAAAGATTTTCCTATTATTCAGAAGAATTTCGTGTAGTCCACACAAATTATGTGCCCTTGGTCAATCAGGTAACCTAAAAAACCCAGCGTCTGAAGACGTATGGTAATGCAGGAGAGTTAAAAAGGATGTTCAGTGAGCAACTACCCACGCATTCTTAACTTAAAAAGATATTTAGCTACGCCAAAGGGAAACCTCGTTGATGGTATGCATGTAATGATTTAATTAGTGGACCCGTATCTCAACAGAGGCGTGTGTGAATTCGGTTTCACTACGACAAGGAGACTATATGGCGTTACACACATGGGCGGAACGTTTCGCGATCCTTATTCAAAAATATTCTCCAATGTATTTATACCGTCGGATAAGAACTATATTCTGATAATAAACTTTAAAATCGAAAATAATTCGACATTATGACATATTTAACGGCGTAATTCGATATCATTGACATTCAAGAATTATGATAGACGAGGTTATGACCGCATGAGTGAGCGTTGCTATTGGACTACAATGAAACAAAAAGAACCCTAGAAATATACCCTGCCATACATGGAGAATCAATTCATGGAATAGGGGTGGGTGTATCTATTAACTTCCCATTTTGAGTCGTGAGTGAACACCACAATGTGGAATGGTTAAATTGCGCCTTCCGTTACGCTTTTGTTTCCCATTTTTTTCTTCGATAACTCGCCATTAACGAAGAAAACTCCTTTCATCCAATGTCTCGACACTTCACTCAGCCAGAGACTCGGAGTTCCCTCACTTAAGTTGCAGTGCTTTCGTCTCTGTGGCGGAAAGTATAATTAGAATCTTGCGAAGCCAGTCGAGTTACCTCACGCAGTGCGGGGAAGATTTCTGGCACAAAGGTTGAGCGAGTGCGCATACATCTTAGCAGGTGGGACAGGTGTAAGTGCAGGAAAAAGAGGGAGAAATTCAAAGGACACCGGAAAAGGTATCTCACCCCCCCCCCCCCCCTTATGGAACGCTTCGCGACACCTTCGCTCATGGAACAAAGTCTTCAGCCCGGCATGCACATAACTTCCCTCAACGCTTTACTGAAGCCTCTTAAACGCGATATTCTCGCCAAGGAACGTTGTTGTAATGTACACCGCGCACACTTCCAACTTCCCAAGAATCTGCTCAACATGGTGAGGCAGAAAGTCAAAATTTTGGAAGCGGATGGAATCTAAACTTGTGTTCAATAGCACGTCGATGGTTTAAAACTCAATATTTTAGATACATTTAGGATTTAAAATTCGTTTATAATTTTACAAGATTAAAAAAAAATCTTTACGAATTAACATATCCGGCAAATAAAATAATTCAATCAAAGCACATTAAACATTTCTTCAACAATACATTCGAGAAAGGGGGCGTGGAAGTCCAGGTGGTAGAGTGCTGGGTCATTGACCTGAGATTCCGGGTTCGATTCCCGGTGACGATTCTGGACACAATCATCGCATTTTTTTAGCTGCGCGAGTTTTCACCTATTCACCCATGCCGTGTGATTTTTCGAGCACCAGATATTCCACTGAAACCACAGGTGGCAGATAGAAAGAATCTAGCCCCATGAGCAACCTAAAAGTCTAGTAGCGGATGTTTGGCATTTGCAACAAACATCAGAATCTCGTGAAAAATTATGCTACGAACGATCACTTCATGAGAAACTTCGATATATATATATATATATATATATATATATATATATATATATATATATATATATATATATCGAAGTTTCTCGTGAAGCGATCTTTCGTTATATATATATATATATATATATATATATATATATATATATATATATATATATATATATATATATATATATTTTAAAATCCTTAATGAAAACAATTCATCGAAATTTAATACGTTGAAAAGAAAGTAAACGGCAGTCTTTCAATTGAGAAAATTTCATGAGTTATTTCTTCCTCAAGTTGATTTTTGTTAATTCAATTTTTTGCGCCGACTCAGTCGATACAAAAAAAAGGTGAAAATGCGAAATTTGGTCAAATTTAAACGCACCGAGGAAAGGTATGAAGCTTAGGGAGGGGGGGGGACGCGTCTAAGCCAGCAGGTGAAAACTTATGCGGAAATCCTCGCTCAAATTTTTCCACTTTCATTCCCCGCGTCCTTTCGTCTCTCGTTTCACGGGATATAGGAAGCCAAGGCGGATTCAAATTTAGAACGGAATGGGCAGAGTAGGAGACGAAGGTGGGAGAGGCGAATAATACTAGCGTGTGTGTGTGCGCGTGTGTGTATGAGAAGGAAAGAGAGAGGAGTAGCGGGGGATGGAGAAAGGACGAGAGAGAGAGTTACCCTTTTGTCTTTATCGGTGTATCAAAGAGAAGGGTTGTTATTGAAAATGGCAGTAAAAGTAACGTCATTGTCCCTAGAAAAAGAGAGAGACCGAGTCTAAAATTACGTAGCTGGGCTTTGCGCAATTTTCTTGGCGCACTACCTAAACCACTGAGCCCACGCCGACTTCATGTAGAATACCTGCTGGCTGCCGGGCATGCCGCACGTAATATTGCCAACTCCGTCACAACCGCTATAAATCAAGTTCAGAACCTAGAATTGGTAAGGAGACATTGAACTTCACTTACAGCTGGAAAAAAAACACGAAAACGATAAAATGCTTCTTCCCGGGGCAATGAACTGGGTCGTTAAACTACAGTATTGACATGCATAGAACATTTCCGCCATATTTCCAATATAGAGGAGTCAAATGGGACAAGGAGGAGAATTTTACTCCGAATGGACTATTGGCTATTAACTTAAATGAACCTAATGAACCCTTGACAATGTCTCGATGTCTAAAATTATAATGAAATATGTGGAGGATGAAGAAAGCAAAACACAGCAAAAAATTACTCCATTAGAATTCACGGAGCTAAAAAATAAATTTAAAACATACACAAGACACATTTTAAAAGCTTATTTAACTGAATACATTTAGATATAAAAGTACAGTTCCTTTAATGGCACTGCAATGTACAACTGTACCTTTGCCGATAATAAAATAGCTCACATCAAAGAATAATGGGGGATAACTGCTAAACATAAATTGAGTCACAACTTCACTTTTTTAGTCTCTGCAACCCTCAAAATTTTTCTTGAAAAACAAGTGTTCCAGAGGGAATTTAAAGTTTAAATCCGTGGTTTCAGTACTGTCACTATGATGTGGCATCACACAAGTTAGGTTTCTTCCCTAACCTAGACAATTCCTACCTCTGCCACAAGGATGGACATTATCCCAAATCATAATTTTGTTTTCTTACTGCACTGTGACAATATATCACATTGAACAGCTCATTCATGCGTCACATACAGAATTCCAAATAGGTAGGAATATGTAATGCAGAACAGAAAGCAGATGATGGCTGGACAATGCACAACACTATAGGGACGATGAACATCCTATTGGTCTGACACTATTCCACACCCTAATTGTTGAGTACATTGTTACTTAAGTATGGGTGAGGGATATTTTGGTACTAACAAATTAGTCCTTTTTGATTAATCTGGATAGAGGTGAATGTATTCTGAAAAATGTGGTACTTCATTCTTGTTAAGTCCCCTGTAATCCCTTTTCCTCAGCTGATATACTGATGCAGTTTATCTATCTATTCCCCCTGTCTTCCCCACTGCATTAGAACATTTACATATGCTATCATACATATGCTTTTATCATGGTGAGAACCACATACATTTACATTGTACATAATCTACAATTCCAAAACAAATTACTTTCCTTTTGAGCTAGAATAAAATCTAATTCTGATCACTCTTCCTTGAAACAGGGTTGAAAAGGGTAGCGTGGCCACCTCCACCAGAGAATCAGGTGATTACCGCCCCTGCTGAGGAGCCTACACAATATCAGGTAATGAATCATCAATCTAGGTAATTGCTTAGCATTAGATATATAAATTAACCTACGTGAAGTTAAAAACATCAGATTGGAAATAATTTTTGGGGAAAAATTACCAACTTCAACAGGAGATATTGCCTCATTTAAAGTCTTAAAATTATATTTGTAACTCACTGCATATTTTGATTACTGAAAATTTTTCAAATGATATATATGCATGAATAATAACTTTTGATTATCATGCAGGAACAATAAAAGTGTAACATATCTTGTTCTGATCATTACCATGAACAATGGAGAAAAGGAGGGGAGAGAGATGACTGTTGCCATAGGAGTAAAGCATCAAGTATTTAATTAAAAATCTAATTCATAATTCAAGAATACTACCACCAGCAAAAGTCACCAAGAATGGAAATTTTAATATAGACCTTCTGTTTAATCACTATAAAACCATAAACACAGTAATCAACCTGAAGGTCGATTTGGTAGGTGATGGCAGAGTTCACCCAGTACGAAGCCCAATGGCGTGTGAAATTCACATATCAGGGTAGGGGGGACAGTTCCTTTCCCTGTGCCGGTAATGGTTTCCCAGGAAGATCTGGTACCCGAATAATCACACAGTTTGGGTGGAGCTGCAGGTACCCCGAGACTTGCCCAGGGATCAAACCTGGGACCTCCGGTCAGTGGTCCAATGCTCTACCCCTGGACTACCGTAACCCATGTTAAATCACGAAATAGTTAAAAAATTATGTGAAACAAAAGGGAACAGTGGAACATCAAGCTGAAAAAAATCTCTATTCCATAATATACCAGAGGTCTCCCTCTCTCCCACTCTTCCAGAATAATTAAATAGCATCTGCATGATCAATAAATTTCATTTATCTTGCTATGATACTACTTAAATATGTGTAACCTGAATCTTTAATGGTGGTTAACCAAAATTTTTAATGAAGGTATATGAACATTGAATTGTTCATATTTGAGTTCATTTAATGCTGAGGAGTAAGAATGAACTATTGACAAGAACTTTTAAAAAAAGTATGCAAGAAGAAAGAAAACTGTGAAAGAATTGTGGTCTTCAGATTATTATACTTGGAAATTATGATCCAAAGAAATTTGAACAACCAATAATGGGTACAACCACAATTGGCCAATAAAATCAAAAATCAAATAACTTTTTGACATAAGCTAAGAAATATTTTTTCAATGGCATTCTTGGAAAGTATTACCTTTGTTAACAACTTGATAATTGCAACGTAGTTGCTAAAGAATTTACACATGCATGAAAACTCCAAATACACCAAAAAAATCTTTCTCCTCAAATGTTTCTTTTTAATTTGTGATCCTGCTCCATAATTTTTGTCAAGAAAAATATGCCCTCTTAAGATACCGGATATCATAACTTATTTGGCAATTTTGTAAAAAAACTATTAAATGTTTAAAATGATGCAGCATTTTATTGTTCAAAATTGCATTGATACTTAAAGAAATGAAGTAACTGAAGATACTTAACCCCATATATATATGCACACAAAAATATATGCTAAGTATTGCAAAACACTAATAACTGATTCAGGTTTCAAGATATCTTATCCCTAATCACAAATAAAAATGTATCACCCAAATCTATATTGCCAGGCTTCACGATCACAAACCATTCATAGATTTGCACATTACTGCAGCATTTCAAAATATGTGCCACAGCAATGGAAATGAATCTTACAGTGAGATCGCTTCTCTTTCACAAAAGGAAGAACATACTAAATCAATCCATATAATGAAATTGATACTACACCAACCTTATCAAGCCCTCCCTGATGTGTCCAGATACAATAAGGATCTTCTGTGTAGAGGGATTAAAATATGCAACTTCGTGTCACAACAGAGTTTAAATTGACATCATGAGTGAAAGTCCATTCATCACACAGGATTGTATCACACCTCCATCAAACTGCATACCACTTCATGCATAAAGGAAAGGAGAGAATCTTCAATTTAATTCCTGATAGATAAATTACCACTTTATAATACATCCATCACAAAAGTCTATCAAGAATATAAAATGTTATCTTAATTCAGGGTAGTATAAAACATCTGATTATTTTCCTTAACAAAAAGGATGGTTTTAAAAACATTTATCACATATTAAATAAGCACTAAATAATTTTGAAAGGAATTTGTTAAAATCAAGCATTAGAGAGTTACTTCACATACAGATTAACAATATTGGAGTTAAAAAAAACTTGTAGACTACAATTATACAGGTATCTTTGTTTTAATTTCTTGTTATTATCAAAACTACTTATCTACACTGATCTAATCATCAATTTATCACCAATGATAATGTATTTTCCATTTTGTATGCACACAGGAGCCAATTTACAACGGTACAAGCCAGAGACCCTGGGAGAACGGCCTTAGCAACAACTATCACCAAAACGAGGACTATCCTCGACCACAGTATCAGCAACCAGTCAAGACAGTCTACGCGCCAAGGCCTGTCCTATCTCCTCCACCCCCACCACCCCCTTCCACAGTGACCCTGCGACTGGAGCCACCCATCTCGCAGGCTCCTGCACCAGTGTTTATATCACAGCCGGCGCTGAAGCGACAAGAACCAATCAGGATGCGTGGAGATCAGAAATGGCCACCAGCCCACTACAAGGAGGCACGGGAAGCAGAGAAGCAAGCGGCGGTGGAGGCAGCGGCCCGCGCGAGGGCAGCCGGAAAGCCTAGGCGCGTCAACAAAGATTACACGTCCTTCTTTGCGCAAAATGCCTTGACCCCAACTTACCCAGGATACAAGGCCCCTCCTGGTACACAGCACTATGAGGAACTTGGAACATCGAACCTGTGAGTGAATCACGAGGATGCAATGGACAGTAGAGGGGGACGACAGAAGAAAGGAAGGAAGGAGACGGTGATCGTGAGCAAGTGCCATCGCAGCTTCCCCCCTTTTATTCCTTTTCTTTTGATCGCCAAGAAAGAACAGGGAGCGACCATCTACGGGATGGAGGCAGCCCGAGGGGAAAAAGAAAATGACTGGGCCAAGAGGCTGCAACTCTTGACAAAATGATAAAGTTAACACTATCTTGTGGCGCCTAGTTGACAGCAATTAATGTGATCGACTTCAAAACCAAATGAATGGGAATTATATAAATACCCTACTCTCTACATGTATTTTCGAAAAAGTTAAAATTAAAAAAAAAATAATAATACCCTTAAAAACCTGTTCAAAGTTCACCCTTGATCCCAGTTCAAATCAGGGCATTTAAAATGTTATAAGCCTCCATTATCAATCAAATTTGTAAAACATTCTCTTCCCTAAAAAAACAATTAAATTGATTTTTTCGTGTACTAGGGTATCTCTAATA
The DNA here is from genome assembly GCF_022747635.1 of Hetaerina americana. NCBI lineage: Eukaryota > Metazoa > Arthropoda > Insecta > Odonata > Calopterygidae > Hetaerina > Hetaerina americana. The sequence continues at coordinate 28,768,374 of NW_027286181.1, forward strand.
TGCCAACCTAATTTCATCATGCTATCTGCATCTCCCCTCAGACATGTAATCCTCTTTTGATTTTTCACAGCTCTGTGTAGTTTTATTTACATTACATCAGTATAATCAAATGAAAGGGGCTATGAGAACAACATTGTGTCAACCAAAGAATTAAGCTTTTCTAACAGAAATATTTAAATGTATGGCATTAATGTGAGCTAATTATTAAATGGACATGGATTGTGAATAAACAAATATTTGTTTATTCACGCTGTATAAATTATGACTTGCTAATGCTTAAGACATAAGAATGCCTATTCTACTGTCTTCTAAATATTTCCACCTCAGTGATGTACTAAGTAAAAAAAATGTATATTGTTTGCTTTACTATTGAATAAAATTAAGGCTTTTTTTATTGATACATGGGTAATTGTTATTTCTAATGAAAAATAAGACATTATGTAGAAACAAAGCCAATTTATTTTTTTAAGAATTTACACAAAAACAATGAGAGTCATCTTAATAAAATTATCTTCAAGTGCATCCATAAATAAGTGTATGTATATAGTATGGTTTTAAAATAGATATACTTTCAGGAGACAAAATTTGACATGAGACAATTTTCACTTAGCAAAAAAGCAAAATCATGTCAATAAATCAGACTGGTTTCTCCTATGGCCAATAAAAAAATACACACAACTGTGATACACATTCATCGACCAAGCTTCTCATTCCTGTGAATATAGACGCATATAAAAGGCTGACAAATCCAAAATTACCATTTCACCGCCTGCAAACAACTATTAAATAACAAACATAATTAAAAATGTTGTCCTCCTCAAATAAATAATAAATAAAAACTCGACATAATACATTGTTATTGTTGTATATGTCAGGAGAAACCCTTAATTACTTAAAAAGGCACTCCCATAATATATTAAGAAATCTTTTAAACCAAAGAGAATCCTTGGTATTGCTGGATGGCCTGGAGGAGCTTATAACGCAGTTTTTCCTTTGTTGCATACTGAGGTAGATCCAATAAATTGAAGCAGGTATGCGCCACGGGCAGGTATTTGTCATCTTCTGTTGGCTGTATTACAAGCTGCATGAGAGGACATAATGCATATGAGAACAAGGATGACCACTTTCACATACACCAGAAACACATGGCCGATAAAACCCACACAAATTTGTAGATTAACAATTTGACAGCAGAACGAAATTGTTAATGCTGCTTAAACAGCGCTGACCAATGATAATACAATACCATATTAGTAGTGCATTAGGGGAAATAAGTATGGCATTAATGAACAAATATCACTTGTTAGAGATAAACAAGTACCTAATCTCAGTTTCAAAAGTTAAAATTTATCCAAGTTATACTCAACATAAAAATAAACGATCAACCATTGAATATGTTTATGTTTCAACTACACTTTTAAATAGCAGAGAACATTAGGTATTATGATATCACTAAACTAATAATTCAAAACCTCAATAATCCATTTGGACAGGCATGACTAGCATAAAAGTATTCAAAACACATTTGGTCCATTGTTCTATCCAATTATTCTATTGTGTTAAGAGCCGTTAGCTCCAATGAGGACTTTGAAAAATCTTTTTTTTTTTAATTTAAAATCATCCCAATCGAAATTATTTCAAACATTTCAGATCCAGGCATAAAAATTAAGGCACTAAATTTATTCTGTGGTAATTTAAAAAAATGAAAATGAATACAAAATACAATGAAACTGTTGCAAATATGAGGTGCCTTCAAGTTCTAGGTTATCAACTTTTATCCCAAGACCAGTAGTAGATAGAAAGATTTGGTTGAGCATAAGAGGCACAGGTACTGTTTATGGATACATTATATAGATGCCTGTACAGCACAGTACACCAGATTCATATAGCTGCTGTCAGAGTTAGAAACATCCAATAATTAAAATGGCACAATTTGGCATACAAAAATAGGGTGCAATCATTATTATCCTACATTTGCAAATCATTTAACACCATCTCGATTCACCATCATGAGGTGATGGTACTATGGATGCATATAAAATGTGTGTTCATGAATACTTGACAGTTCAAAGAAAGGACAATGAACCCAAAAAGCCTCAGTCACTGACCATCACCAATTTTCCAGTGGAAAAAAGGAATCTCATCACACAATGAATGAAATAGTGAATTTCATGTTAAATGTGTTCATCTAATGGGAAATTCCTTTGAGAAAGAACAGGTAATCTCAACTTTCTGGTGTCGGTTGTGTGCCACAAACAAAAAACCCATACATCTATGAATTCGATGGCATCTCATATAAAGGTGTTCCAAGTCACTATGAATTAAGGATGATGAGATTGGATCCATTGGGCTCAATTGAATTTCAAAGATTAGCAATTAAACGATTTAATCACCCCTGTAATGCAAAAAGAAACTAAAGAATTGAGGAACAAAAAAAACTTAGGTTAATTTATTCAAAATTGCTATGAAAAAACAAACATTAAAAATTGATGAGAATGCCATATTTATAATTTTTATGCATTTTTTCCCAGAGCTGCATAGGTTTAGCTGATTCCTTATTCAATCGTTTAATAAGAATCACCATTTCAACCTTTTCATTATATTTACACTCTTTCAAACACTTGGGGGATTAAAAAAATAATGAGGTTTGAGATCCGAGTGTTCTTATGGAAAAAAAATTGGGATGGTACAATAGCTTCATTTTCAACAAGAAAATGAACATATTTCTTTCTACTACTTCACAAGCAATTTTACTAACATCAGATAATTCACAAAGTCACAATTGCTATATCAAACTGATATAAAACTAAGCTAAATGTTATTGAATGCAACACCATTGAGTTGCAGTTTGATTAAGTTTTTGGCAATGCACTTTTCTTAAATGTAAAAGCAAGAATGAAATTGCCTTGAAACATTCAGAATCAACAACACACATCATGCAATGCAATGACTATACATTTGCATTAGAATCTGAATTTATTCCAAGCACTGCAGCATGAAAGTTTTTAGGAAAAAAGTTGAGCATTGCAGTTCCATATTTCCTTTCGATGTCATGTGAACACTTAATAAGCCATGCACCATTCCATCACGCCAGATGTCTACCTAAACATGTGACATGCAAGACTCATAGGCATGGAGAACTTCTATTAGACTATTCTGAAAGTAGTAGTAGTAGTTTTTAAGGGGAGGCGACCGACAGCTAAGGTCATTTGCGCCATAGGGGATGGACAGGAAAGGATGAAGGGTGGAGAGAAACCCGGCGTCGGCATTAGCCTGCTCTTTACGAAAGGCGCCAAGGGGTCCGCAGTTTAACGTCCCATCCGACGGACGGCGTACTCACTCAAAGTGCCCTCCACAAAGCACCTCAAGTAGGGATCGAGATACCTCTGAAAAATATTCAACACCGCCGGGATTTGAACCCGCGCCCTCTATTCTGAAAGTTCCCATACTTTTAGTTACACCTGAGTTTCACTAAGTCATTAATAAGAATGAGATGACCCGGTTATTTGGAAATTGCCGGAGGTGACTCAAAGGGATTAGCAGAGATCTGGCAACTGAGCAATCTTTCAATGTGTATATTCTGAATCTTTTGCAATCTTTAAAAAAAGGAAGCATATAAATTGATTTTTAAATTATTGTAATGATGGATTTTTGAGGTTCTGCAGTTAGTTACTTAAAAATTGTCCATTACAATGAGATTGTAAAAAACAATGATTTTCTTGCAAGCTACTAATATATGCTAAAGACATTAATAAATTAAGTCCTTATTGACAATTCTCTCAATCGTAAGTCATTCATGCACAAAAAAGCTTTCTACTGCACTCAGATTACTTAAAAAAAAACACATTAATATTAGTCAAATTTACCATCAAGTGTTTAGGTATTAGTTCTTAGAGATAGAAAGATTTTGCAATATAATAAATAGGAGTATTAAAAAAAAAATATCACTGTTTTATACAGGGACACAAATACTGCTAGTTTTTGACAACATTTAACAAAATTTGTTTTGTAAAAAAGGAAAAATACAGTAGTTCAGTGTCTGAAAATATACTGTTATTGAAAAATGTTAATATGAAAACAGAGAAAGTACTATAAATTGAAACCCTTAAAAGTATATGCTTCTTCTTAGTCCATGACTAAAAGGAAACTAATTTTGTTCAATGATGATAAATAAAAATTGACATCAAAATAACTTAATTGTATTTGCATATTGAGTAAATTACACTTTTTGAAGTACTTCATCAAAAAAATTTTTTTTTCGAACTATGGGGAAAATGCAACTAACACATCCCAACAACTATCCTTTGATTATGCATTGCTCTAGCCATTTTTTTCATTTTAACTTGTGATTTTCACCTCAAATTTCCATCCGTGGATGGGAATTGAATAAACATTTGAAAGAACAAATATATGTAACCATTAAATAATACATTACGATGCCTAAATGAAATTATTATACTTGAAAAGAGAGACATCAGGAATGTCTTCAATGATAGCCAACATGGATTAATGTTACTAAATACTCAAACCAAACATTTTACATTCAAATCCATCTGCAATTGACTCATGGATGTTAAGTACTGATTATAATAATTAAATGCTTTCTCAAGTACTTCCAATGAAAAAAAGACATAAAAGCACAAACATCAATGATCTCCAAAGCGTAGTACAGTAGGTAAACAACTATATTCATCTCAAGACTTCAAATTGAATAGAAAAAAATATGATATCTCATCAATATCTGCAGCTACCGCAGCATGCGCAACGGCAGCTGTTGAATAATCAAACCATGGTCTACGAAACAAGATTTTGTGTCCACCAAAACAGAGTGATTGGTTCATTTCCATCACATTTCCTGATTTTATTTTTATTTACAACAAATTGTACTAGACTATTGAATCTATCACAACTATGATTTTAACCATTTACCTTGATTGCTTTCATTCCCAGGATAGGAATTCGATCACTGCCAGTCAGGAAGAGAAGAAATTTCTTTTTCTCGTCCAAAGGGAGCTCATGGAACACTTCCCAAAAAAGCCTTATCGTGGGATGAGATGAATTATAACAGTTCTTGTACTCTGTCTCTCTCTCCAACTCATCCCAATCATACTCTTCATTACCTGAAATGGAATTTTAATGTTTCATCCCACTCAATCATCTTGCATCAACCAATTTCTGCAATGCATTGCAGTAATTTTTATCAGCAATCGAAATTATTACATTGCAGTCCAAAAAACCTACCATCTGTGAATATTCTTCCGAAGATAAAGATACAAAACTAGGGATGATCATTTAATCTCCTATAAAAAAAATATCACTAAGCCACACATGCAGCATCCCATAATTTTTTTAATTACATTATTAATTCTGCAATTGGCAAACAAAGAATGCGGTCGTATTATTTCATGGTCAAAATCTATTATTATTTGATTTTTAATGAAATTCTTTGCAAGTGTACCTACTTAATTTAACTGTAGGAATTTTGAAATATTTATACTCAAATGAGAACAGATGAAAAATTACATATGAACCAATGCAGCAGAATTGGCTATTTCAGAAAGGGTTATAATATTTTATTTTACAGAAAAGGCAAAAACTTATTCAATCTATACAATAATTCAAAATCAAATTGAAAATTCATCTGTATGCATAATGATAATATACGTGTGAGTATATTGTGAAAGAAAAATGTTTTCACTCTACAAAAATCTTTAAGTCTACAAATTACGTATCTCTTTAAAGAAAAAAATAATGTATAATATCAATGGTCACCTTAATTGACATAAATAACAGGTTAAGGCTTAATGGAATTGTAAAGATGAGATCAAGAGAATAAAATGTGACAAGCTAAAATACTGCTATTAGTAATGTTCCATGAAAATGTTATGAACAAAATTTACAGTTAATATGAAAAAAAATAAAAGTGTGACCCAATTTTTAGCCTTTTTCACCATCTCTCATAAATTATTACCATAAACTTTACAAAAAAATCATTCACCATGTAGTATTTCCACTAATAGCAACAATACTATATGCATTCATATGATGATATCCTCTGCACAGGGGCTGAATATGGTACAAATTGACCAAAACGTTGGGAATCTTGTCCTAAGCCAAGTTTTCAATAATGGAGGTTTCCTTTTTATACTTTGAGTTTTTGTTCTGGGAGGGCTTATCAAACAAGGGTGGGAGGAAGAGAAAGAGAGAGATCTTCCCAGGGTCCTGAGCTAATTGCCTCTTGTCTAATGTTCACGGATGTCTCCTCCTATTGCTTCCTCAGGATTGGCTCATTAACCAATCAGCCTCAAACCCTTCAAAATTCACCTTAATCACCCTATTGTCTCTAAAGCCCAGAACTGTGGAGTTGCCAGAGGACTTCAGAAAGAAAAGCAATGTTTTGCAGTCCTTTGCATGCCAATGCAAAATAAACTCAATCGATGGAAAGACATGAAATATTTCCAGTAAAAAATTACTGAGCAGAGCAGCCACAATTCAGAAGGATAGGATGCTAGGGTAAGAAAATCAAATGAAAACCATCAGTATAATTACCAACAACAACTGCCATTAGTTCCTGGGCATGGAAGAGCTTTAGAACTCTTCCACCACATACTTTCAAGAATCCAGTCTGGTATGCTTGAAAATGCTTGTCAACCGACTTATTAAGTACCCAGTCAACATACAGATCCACATATTCTTTCCTGGAAGGATAAAGGCAGGATTTTGTGATTTTGTGCCAGTGAAGTTTGAAATAATATGGGATATTTTTAAAGTGTAACATGGTCTAAGAAAATATTAAAATTAAATTATACATCCATTATTTCAGTAATGTCAGTAACCTTGATGCAATATTTCAAGTACATTACAAGTATGGCCAATCTTAAAATTGACATTTATAATTTGAAACAAGCAAAAATGCAATGAAATATATCTGTGGGGTTCCAAAATTTTAATAGAACACATTTAAATCATGATTTAAAATAAAGTACTGCGCTTTTTTCCATTAGAATAATAAAATCCAGTTAATCAAAACACATACATACTCACAACTAAAGGAGTAATTCATACTATTTTTATTTTACCTCAAACTCACCTTTTACATTGAACATGACAATTTAAACTCGCACTTATAATGTATTTTAATTTGAGTCAACTACTGAGCCAAAAATTTATCAGTTTTTTATAACAAGTTTGGCCGTAAAAATTGAGTCAGAACTTTTTCTTTGGTGTATGCATTTACAATTTATACTGTCCATCATAGCGACTAAATTCTGTAGGAGACACCGGCTTGTGATCACCAACACTTGGTTTAAACACCACAAGAGGCATAGGTAAACATGGAAAATGCCAGATTACTCAAAAAGGTATCAATTATATTATATTATGGTTATGCACAGGTTTAGGAACAGTGTCATCAATTCGTACAGCTTCCCGGGAGCAGATGCAAACTCTTATCAAAATATAGTACTCATGAAGTGTAGCATCCGATTCAAAAAGATAAGGCAGGGTTGGCGGGTTAAGAGATAGAATTTAGAAGGATTAAATGGAATGACAAGGAAGGAGTAGCAGCAGGCTGTAGAGAAAATCATGGGTGAGGGAAAGGAGCTGAGTACTATAGTAGAAAAATGAGCATACATCCACAAAGGGATATCTAAAGCTGCAGGAGAAACTATAGGAACTGTTAATGGGATAAGGACAAGGAAGCCATGGATCATGGAGGAGACAATTAGAAAGATAGATGAGAGAAGTAAATGGAAGAATGTAAATACAGAGTTAGTAGAAGTAAAAGGAAGTACAAAGATTTAAATAATAAATTGAGACAGGCAAAAAGAAAGCAAAAGAAGCATGGTGGGAGATGCAGTGCGAGGATATGGAAAGTTTGCAGAGAAAGGGGGAAATAGGTGTGCTATAGAGCAAGGTTAAATCACTATGGGGAAGTAAGAAGGGAAGACCTTTGCTAACTGTAAGAGATGAGGCGGGTGGGATATTAGTTGACTCAGAAATGATCCAAAAAAGATGGAAGGAATATATAAAAACACTGTATGGTAAAAACTTAGGCCAACAAGGTTAAACATAGTGTACTGATCGCCGCTCAAGTACGATGACAGGTCCACAGACATTCAGACAGAGGACAGATATATATATCCAAGTGTCGACATATATATCCAAGAGACAGGACAGCAGATAAGAAGCGATATGGTGGGAGAGATAAACCATACTCCCCTATCACCAGACGCGAGGAGGGGTCAGCAGGCCAAAGTTCACCCTGGAGCGAGAGACCTTGCACTCCCCTCCCCTGTTTTCCTTTCACCCCCACCCCATCTCTCCCCACGGTGGATGAATGTATTTAAACGCCCCAAAAAGGGAAAGAAGGGGCATTCTCTGATTATTAGACTTGTAGCTCTTGGACGGGTCACGTCAGACCCAGAGGGCAGCCATTGTACTCTACTGTAACTCTAATAAACTCCTTGTTGATTCTAATTTACTTTGAGTAATAACTCTTAAGTGTCCAAAGACCCTACCGGAGATTCTTCGCAGCCACTCGAGATGAATCTCCTCTTCCATGTCTGATCAAGAGATCACTACAATAGGAAGATAGCTTAGGTCCAGACATACCCCACAGTGAGATAGAAAGGGTATTAATGGAGATGAAACTAAACAAGGCCGTGGGGGGTAGATAAGATTCCTGCGGAACTACTGAAATACATAGGAAAATGTGGGAGGAGGAGGCTATATAAACTGATTGGTAGTATCTATGACGAAGATATCTGGCCAGAAGACTTAGTGAGATCAGTGCTAGTTCTTATTCTGAAAAAGGTAAAGGCTACATCATGTGAAGACTACAGAACAATAAGTTTAATATCCCACACAGCTATGTTCTCAGGATCATCAACAAAAGGATAGACAGTAGGGAAAATGATGATCAATTCGGGTTTAGAAAGGTCTGCGTGATGCCATTGCAGTAATGAGATTATTAATCGAGAGGAATATTGAATACAACCAGGTCGTATTTGCCTGTTTCGTAGATTTCAAAAAAGCATTTCATCGATTAAATTGGGAAAAACTAATGAGTATATTGAAGAAAATAGGAATAGATTGGAGGGAAAGGAGGCTAATCCGCAACCTGTACATGTCTCAGATGGCATAGGTGCGAGTGGGGAACGGGGAGCCCGGATGGGCAGTGTTAGGGAGAGGTGTAAGGCAGGGTTGCCCATTATCACCGTTGCTGTTCAAACTGTACGTAGAGGAAATGATTAAAGAGGCATGGGAAGAACTGGAGGTAGGAATGAAAGTGGGTGTGGAATTTGTGAAATCAGTTAGGTTTGCTGACGACCAAGCTTTAGGTTGTAAGTCAGCCAAGGGGTTGCAAGCATTGCTGAGTGAATTGGAAATTCAGTGCAACAGATATGGGATGAGAATCAATATTAACAAAACAAAGATTATGCCATTTTCCAGAAATAAAAAGGCTAAGCTAAACATTAAAATAGGAGGGCAAAAACTAGGATAGGTGGAACAGTTTACCCATCATGGAAGTGTTTTGGACCAACAAGGTCAACGTAGTTGGATAATTCTGTTAGGCAAAGAGGCTTTCACAAGGAGGAGGGAGTTGATGACAGGGAGGTTGAGAAAGGATTTTGAGAAAAGGCTCAGGATGACTTTGATATTGAGCGTAGCTATGTAGGGCATGGAAACATGGTCACTGAAGCAGTGTGATAGACGTAGATTGGAGGCTTTTGAAATGAGGGCATGGAGAAGGTTGGAGAAGGTGAAGTGGACAGAAAGAAAAACAAATGTGATGGTACTAGATATGGTGGGAAAGGAGAGGTGATTGAATGGAGAAATCATAAGAAGGCAGGAAAAATGGATGAAAAGCATATTGATTGGCAGGGGGATGTTGAAGACTGTGATATGGGGAGACTGTCATGTAAATGAAGAAAGGGCAGGGATAGGATAGGGATATTGGATGGGATCAAGTGAGGAAGGAAGTATACAAAGATGAAGAGGGGTTTGTTGTAGAGTAGGATGTTGCATTGTGCTTTGCTAGGAGAAACAAAATATTTGCTTCGTGGTTGTGTCCATCGAAAACCTACCTTAACTGGTAGATTACCTAATCATAAAAATTCACAATATCTGGATATTATAAAATCGTATAAGAAATGAGAAAAACACACTTGTTCTCCTGCGTAACAGGAATCTTTTCACCACCAGGCTTCAGGTGGAAAACTTTCATTTCACCATAAACCTCCTTTGAAAGTTCAAAGTAGAGACCAAACACTTCTTCCATATCAGGGCCTTCATAGTTCAGCACGGACCTCAGACTCCTGCAAGTAAAATATCACTTATGAATTAGCTTTAAGTGCCAGGTGCTCAAGAATCTCAAACAATGGTATGCATAAACTTAAGCTTTTTGTCAGAACTTGTTCAACTGTTAACTCACCTAGTCATAGTCGGCGAGAGATGTTCTAAGTCATTCAAGGAAACAGGCTCACCAAGGAGTTTTTTGTACAGTACGAGTGGAAAAGGCAGCTCAATGATAGTAAAATTGTAGATCGCGAGACCACAGAGAAGGCCTTGGGCATTAAGTAAAGCATGCAATAAGTAAATTTAACATGAAAAAAAATTGAATTATACAATTAGCTATTTACATTGCATTACAATTTTGGTTTGAAAAAAGAGTACAGGCCATGATATGAAACATTATGTGAACATAAGCACTATTATCATATCGGCCATGAAAGAATACCTAAGTCAAATGAAAGAACACCATGGAGCTATGGAGAAAAAACAGTTCTGCTTATTCTCAGTCTCTCTAAATGCATGGAGCAAACCAGTGCATGATATTAAAATTGAAGAAGCGCAGGTAATAGCCAAAGTGAAGCAATATTTTCGGCAATGGCATCAATTAAAACAATACAAACTTCAACCAAGGATAATGACATCCACTAAATAATGCTCAGAAAAGAGTTCTCTGGCAACCAACCAATCAGAGGGCATTGATGAGATGTAATGGCCTAATATATTGGGTGGTGGTGAAAATTGCAGCTATCTACATGGATTGTTCAATAAATCCTAAGAACATCCATTGTATTTACAACGATTATCAAGTACAACTGCAGGAAAAAGAGGTAATTCTGTAATAATCCATTGATGTAAAGAAAACAAGACTAATATAAAAATGGCTAAACTTCTAGAGTTATGCAGTTGGCTGTTGTGTACATTTTTATGCATGCTATGAATGTATGTCTTAAAAGTCATACACCAAAAATTTGCAACACTTAAAAAAGTCTGCATTGAAATAAATTACCCCACAAAAATTGCCTTAAAATTTGCTGATGAGAATGTGCATACTGCCCTACTTCAGAATATATACATTATTAATTCTGGCGAATAGTATACTCATCATCACCAATCTCTATATTAGATGAATTTGTTTGCTTTCCTGGTAATTCTTACCTATTAGGAAATACATCGTTTCTTCCTCAAAAGAAGCTTCACTGAACCAAATTGCTCGTGTTTCATCATGTTGCTGAAACATTCCGTACTTTGGGTCTAAAACTTCCCGCATTAGCAATAGAAAGAACTCCTTCCTCACTCCACCTGCATCTTCTGCTTCTTCCCCCATAAATTTCACCTGTTGACATGAGAAATCATGATTGGTATAAAACTTTTCAAAAAAACTTCAAATGATTATTTACCAAGAATGCAATTTTTTTTTAAGAATTCCTAATTTGACCTCATCATTTGTTAGCATTTAAAATTAAGAAAAAACTCCAAAAAAATTGATCAAACACAAGGCAAAAATTAATATAATGCCAGCTCAGTTGCCCAAAAATGTTAGCATACTCTCCTGCTAACCCAAATCTTACATTTTCTACATTTATTCCTTCCGTCACAACATGCTTTGATGTATTTAAAGACATAATAAAAATTGATGGCATGACAAGTTTTCTTTTACCTTCAATGGTTTCTTCAGATCACGGGTGTCAAGGCTTTGGAGTTGAATTAAAGTGTCCCCAACAAGATTTTCTCTGCTCACTTCAAGAATGAGGTAATTCAGCTGAGGTAATGAACTTCCACCTCCAAAAAAAAGTTCAGACAAGGCCCTAGTAGTTGCTTGATTCATAGCACTTTGCATCTAAAATTTGCGACAAGAGTAATGCATTTGAATACAGAACTACTTAATCACTACAACAACAACATTACAAACTAATTTATGGGTGCTATGGAAATTTCAGTTTCTAATTACAACTTTATTAACAAAATAAAGTCATAAGATCTATGATAAGTAAAGCTGCAATAAGGACTTATTTTCTCCTTTTTTAAGTTTAAATGTCCAAATATCAAAAAAAATATCTTGGAATAGAGATCTTATGGGTACTTACCTGCAAGGATTGATCAGTTTGAAGGAGCAATGTTTTAGCTTTAACATCAAACAAGAAGGGATAATCACAAAAAAACACACTAGGATTCTGAGAAAAAAAGAGAAAAAAGCTATTAAAATAATCACCATTCTAAAGAAATCATATCATTTGATAGTCTAAAAAACAGTAATGACATATACACGGCTTTGTCAAAAATTCAAAAAAATAATAATTCTATACTCACTGAAAATCCACTCTTTTCTGATAGCCATCGGATGTAATCGAAAGGTAAATTAACTTTTTCCACTAATTCTGGTAAGTAGAATGTTTCATAAGGCACTTTGAAACCACCTGCACATTTCTTGTTGAGATCATTGAGAACTCGAAGTATTTCCAGTCCGACCACGATATTATTATTCCATGCAACCTTCAATGAATGGCCATGACATTAATAAGTTATGTATAATTATGTAAACTTTAATTTCTACCATAAAAGCTCCTGCTAGTATAAATGAATATGATAGGAAACTGGGATTCATAAGTGCAACTCATGTTCTATGATAGTTCAACTTTGGTCCATTCACTTAATCTGACTCATTAATAAACACAACTAAAGCTATGGGTATTAAATAAGAATAATATGCAATTGTAAGAGATAAATTGTCAGATGTCACTCATTTATATGGCTCAGCATATAAGACAATGATGAAAACAGAATATGGGAACTACAAATCATATCATTCAGGTTTGCTAGGGTTAGAATGATAATAACATGTATTAAATGTGAATTCTTTATACGAAAGAACTGTGTAAAATAAATTATATTTGTGGTACTTTTTTCATCTATTAATATTCACTTTCTATTCATTTCCAATTAATAAACACTTGTGAAACATATGCATGATTTTCAGTTTCTGAATTTCTTGGAGTAATAACCTATCGGTTATCTCAATAGTTTCAGCCTAAACTTTGTGGAAGTTCATTTTAATAAATGAAAAAGAGAAACTATGTTCCAATCCACCATTTTATTTCAGGTACGACTAGTTTCGACGCTACGGCATCATCCTCAGGTACCAACCTCAGGGGTACCTGAGGATGACGCCGTAGCATCGAAACTAGTCGTACCTGAAATAAAGTGGTGGATTGGAACAAAGTTTCTCTTTTTCATTTAATAACCTATCTGTATATAATTTTGCAAGAAAAATAACTGAGAAACTAAGCAAAAAAAATACAAGTTTTGGGTAGCCCCTATAGCCTATTATCTTCTATGTATTACAAGAACTAAGAACTTCCTCTTGTTTGCTCTGTATTATTTCCTTTTCAGGCCCTTGGGGCCTTAAAGCAAAATAAGAAGTTAAGTCATTTTATTGTGTGGTTTGCATTTTAGAAAAGATGGCTACGGCTCTTTACCAGAAGGGTGAAAAAAAAACAAGATTGGTAGCAACATTGGACCCACTGCAAGTGGAAAAAATGGCTGCCTTGGGAACGTAGTAGTTTGAGGGGAGGTGACCAACAGCTGAGGTCCTTTGCACCATTGAGGATGGACAGGAAACAGTGAAGGGTAGAGAGAAACCTGGCATCAGCATTAGCCTACTACCTGGCATCGGCATTAGTCTACCCTTAACAAAAAGTACCAAGGTAAACGCAGCTTAACGCCCCATCCAACGGACAGCATGTTCACTCAAAGTACCCTTCACGAAGCACCTCAAGTAGGGATCGGGATAACACTGAAAAATTTCTGCCGCCACCGGATTTCGAATCCGGGCCCTCTAGGTGGGAACCCAGTACGTTAGCCCCTGTATCATCTCGATCCCCATTGTATGAAAATGATATTATATTCACAGGCAGGAGTTTGTGAACTAAGGACTTCTGCCCACTGGCCTACACTTACAAAATCAACACAAATAATGTTAAGCGGATACTGAACTGGCACCTTTCTTTTAACTGCCTTTTTTATCTGCTATTTCCACTACTGTTTGGGTAAATGCAATGTTCTTCTTGCGGAAAGGCAACGAGATCTTCCTTCTAAATCACTCACAAAAGGGAACCCCTCACTGAGTCAGTCCTAAGAAGTTAAAAAACTACCCTTTGAACTAAAATATTGAAGAGATATAAATTATACTTCAATAAAATTGACAGTTTTGTTTCTGAAATTCATTGCAAATATTAGAACATTTAACTCTCATCATTTCTAGAAATAATGTGCTAATGACACTTAACCCCCTCATCCCTTACCCTTTCCTCCTGGTGCTGCACCCCCTCCCACACACCTTTTAGGTGGCTTGCAGGGTATTGATGTAGATGTAGATAAATGAGTGCACTTTTTTGAATTGGTCAAGTTTATAAAATACATCACAGTAAAAACATACAGAAATATTTGCATTCTTGATACAAGTTTACTCCAAATTCAAAAGTTTCAAATGCAGTTTAAAATAAAAAAAGGCATTATTAGAAACTAGGCCAAAATAATTTAATGTGTCGAAGGATTTACCATATTCCAGATTAAAAATATGCTGAGTTTTGAGCCCAGGCCCTTTTTCTTTATGGAAAGACTACAAGGGTCATCATATTCCTATATGGCATTCTTAAAGTTTTAAATAAATTTAGAGCAAACTTATTTTCAACATACCTCCATTTTTGTTTCATCAGTACTCGATGTCTTTATCAAGTACTCCAAAACATTTTTGAATATCCGCACTAATCTTTCAAAATAATCTGCTGATGCACCACTCCACCACATATCTACATAAATAAACGAAATCAAATCATGACCAATGTAAAAAAAGAATCAACTGCAGAAATCCCTGGGGATGAATTAAACTTTAATGTGCAGTGCTGCAATGAAAGAACTCATTTCAAATAAGCACTATTGATCGGCTGAAGTCAAACCAGTAGACACAGGAGTAACCTTTCAAATAAAGTCAGTTTTTCCATGATAGAAAAAAATTTTACAACAAAACATTGGTTTTCAAGAACAATAAAAAAACAAATTAATGGCCTGATGACTTCATTAACTCAGCATTGGTTCAAAAATTGAGGCGGAAAAATTATCCAGCTCAACACGGATAGCATTAATGTTTCCTTAATCACAATGAGACAAAATTTGGATTAAATGTAAATATAGTAGATTCCAATTCAACAACTTCAATGCTTGAGAATAATTGTGTTTAGTGTGCCAAATCTATCAAAACACAAAAGTAAATCCCATACACATTTATGTAGGCAAATATCAATGTGAGAGATTCAAACTCACCCACAATTTTGGAGGCCTCGGTGGACAACATTAAGACTGATTGCCCAAAGGGACATTGAAGAGTTTCGTAATTTTTTGCATTCTCAAATCCATGATACAATGGTAAGACTAGATACACACGCAAAGTTTCAATGTCGGGAGGGTTACTCGTCAAACTCTGTAACAGTGCTCCACTCACACAATTGAACACCTGAAAATAAATAATAAATCGTGATCAATTCTTGGTCTCAATCCAATGTAAAAAGAAGTATTTATATTTTCTCAAAAAGCAAGATGAATCCATTTTAACTTGAAGGACAACTTTTGTACTAGTATTATAAAACTATGAATACATGAATGTACTGAAGGACTTGATCCAACTAGGCTACAAAAATACTGATTCAAAACCAGAACTAGAAGATGTGTAAACATTTGTTATGGAATGGTTTTAAGTACAAATATTAACCATAGATTATACCAAGCAACTGTGCCATAATCTATAGAGTGATGACACAGGTAATGGTTTGCCTGCTTTCTATTTCAGAAGATATTTTTGCATAGACTTAGTCTAAAATATTATATTGCAATAGGTTTTGTCCCGTAGCTGGAGAAAAACTAATGGACAGACTAAGTATACAATTTTATGCAATAACCTGGCTTAGTCATTCACAAATGAATAATTTTCATCAACCAGCACCAGTGGACAAGCTACTTAGTTTGTATAACATTATAAATAATTACTGATACAATGAAAGCTAGTGAGCCAGTAGGTCAATTTTGAACAGAGGTTTCTAAAATAGATTAAGGGATGTTTGAAGACCCCCAAAGAAAGGAAAGTGATCAGCACTGTGGCCAACTTTATGAAGTGTATACTAATCTCCTCAGGGCCAGATAAGAGGAATGTCTGGCAACTCAGGGATGAGAACTCCCAATGTGAAAAATGAATATGCAATTGAGATGGGTGGAATACTATTACCTTTAACTTTTGATTCTTAACTCTAATATGAAAATGCAATACTGAATACACTAGCAAACAAATTTTTCTCCTATGAATGAAATGTGAACAAACACATAATTGGCATAATCACAGGGCTTACTACACCCATGAAATATAATACAATGAATGGTTATATACTAAATCCATTGACTTTTATGATTACAGATTCACAACAGCTGAAGAATATGGGCAGCGTATGTATTCAAGCCACCATGGAAAAAATTTACATGATTTTAAGACCTGCACCTTTTGGAGTAATATTCTCTGGGTACTAATTTGTAATTGCTAATCTACTTGGAAAAATTGTCCATGGTCTTCTGTCGTTGATTTTTTTTAGCAGTAGTCTACTACATAATGTAACTTTTGATAAACACACAAATGAACCATTACCACATTTCCAAGCCTCACTTATTAAGACTCAAACTGACATCCAATACTAAAATAAGCCCCTCTTTGATTCCACATAATTTCTCTCTCCCTTTATTGCATCCATCATGCAAATCCTTTTCCTATCCCTTCTTTATTTGCCGAAGTCCTCTCCTCTGTCTTAGTCCTTGTCTTAAATATTCCATTGTCAATCAAATTATTGCAAATCCACCTTTCCCACTTCCTTTAGGTTTCTCCCAACAATCCTCACTCTTCCTCTACTATGCCTGTCTAGTACTTATTCATTTATTTTCCTTTCCATCCATTTTCCTATGTTTTACTTCTACCTTTTTTTCAGGATACAGAGTGACTTTTTTTCCCTCCCTCCAACCACCTTCGTAAGAATGCAAAAGTAATAAACCCCCCAAACTCTAAGGCAATTATTGGTCCTGGTTTTTGATAAAAGAAAAGTAAGTGTATATAGGTTGGAGTAAAGCATTGTCAATACCCATTATTTACTGATTAGTTCAATTACCTGTTTGTACTGAAAAAAGTACAAAACAATCAAATAAAACTTGTTTCCATTTCAGTGGTATCAGAATACACCTTGTGATTTTTTTGATAACACGCTGTAGTCCAAAGGTCAATCCATGACCCATGTAAGAGGGTCATCCGGAAAGTAGTACCCGTTCGTGCCGCATGAAGTGCTGACGACGCGAGTAGCCGCTGGACGAGGTCAGATAGCTTCAGTGGCTTGTCTGCCTTCTCTGAGCCAAGTTGCGTGACGCTAGCATTGCCTGTGTTGTTTCTGTGATTGTTTACAATGTTTAAAAAAATTGAGAACGCCGCCAGTTGTGAAGTGAGGGCAGTGATTAAATTCCTCAATGCAAGAAACGTTCGCCCATGTGATATTCATCGCCAATTAAAGGAGGTGTATGGAGACAATGTAATGGACGAGTCGTCTGTTCGGCAGTGGTGTCGCAACTTCAACATGGGGAGGGGGAACACACACGACGATGAGCGTTCGGGGAGACCGTCTGTCATTACAGACCAACTGGTGAGCTCAGTTGACGAATTCGTGAGGAACGATCGGCGCGTCACAATTGATGACATCTGTGAGCATTTTCCCAATGTTTCTCGAACAATTGTTCATGAAATTGTTAAACACCATCTGCATTATGCAAAAATTTGTGCAAGATGGGTCCCTCGCGTATCTCAATGAGCTGGCGGCGAAGGACTATGCAGCAGGAATACAGAAACTTGTCACACGTTATGACAAATGCCTTAATTTGCTTGGAGATTATGTTGAGAAGTAGTTTAAAGTATCCTCTTTCAAATAAAATTTTTTATGTTTGTTAATATTTACTTTTGTCTTTTTATTTCACGAACGGGTACTACTTTCCGGATGACCCTCGTATAAGTATTATAGGTGACTTCAATTGTAATTTTATGGGCGATTGAGAGAGTGCTAGTTCTCAAACCATTTTCGTTAATATATAGACTAATATCGACCTTGAACTTGTTCAAACAAATATCATTATTGCCCACCTATCAGATCATTACCTACCTATTTCTAAAATTACAACACATTCACATTTAACGAAATTAAAAAGCACAACAAAAGGTATTTCTCTGATCGGAACATAATCACCTTTTAAGGATTATCAAATTCCCATGAGAGGTCCAATTTGATCTGTTTTAAGTCCTTAAACGAAAGCTTTGATCATTTCTCTTCCACCAGTGTATACTTTTTTGATATATTTTCCTATATTCCTGAATAAAGTACAAAAGCTCGTCCGTTAAATACAAAAGTCAGTGGGTCTCAGATGAAATTTGTTGGTTTTCGAAGAAAATGAAAGATGCAGCCGTGCATTACGAAAACAAATCAAATCCAGCTGTTAGGAATATTCAGCACTCAAGAAATGTAATCGCCATACCTTACCATCTGTCAAAAAATTCTTTAAAAACCATAGAGTTACAAATGCAGACAATGAATCTAAAGAGATTGGGTAAATTGTTAACGAATCCAAGGGTAAATGCAATTTACAACAAGATGTTCAACAGCATAACTCTACTATAAATTCTATTCCACATTACTCAAAAATGCCCTTCATTCTAAATGATTTCCACTTATCCCATCAAAATCCCACGGTTTCAGTTAATTCAGCTAATTATTGTCATATTCCAAACACATGAAACCCATTACATCTATTCCCCTATTCAGCTATGGAACTGACCAATATTATCAATAAATTCCCCAACAAATTTAGTCCTGGATTAGATTGCATTCCACGGATGGTCATAAAAAGGTCATCAAATGCAATTAAAGATCAGCTTTTATTCTTAAATTAATGAATCCCTAAAAATCAAAATTTTCCCAAGCCCTCTTAAATCATCCAAAATAGTGCCAATATACAAAGGCAAAGGTTGCAAAATGGCCATGAATTTTTTTAGACCGATATACCGCTGAAACAGCTGGCGAAAATATTTGAAATAGTGTTTTATTGCTTCCTAGTATCGTATCTCGAAACACATCACCTGTTCTCCAGTTCTCAACATGTATTTAGAAAAACCAGGTCCACTACAACAGCCACATATCACATGGCGCATCAAATACTTTTGGATTTGGATAATATAGCTGAAACTTTAGGATTATTTTTTGATTTCACTAAATCTTTTGACTGTGTTAATGATCAGCTACCCTCGTACAAACTGAAACATTTTAATGTTAAATTTATTTTAATAATCTACCAGTTATTCTTTAGGGGAATAGACCCATTATTGTACATGCTGATGTTTCAAATATTATTGTGTCAGCCTCAGTAGGCAAGTTCAAAAGAAAGAGCAGCTGCAGTGGCACAGATTTTCAATGAATTGTATAATGTCTTCTTAACTTCCTAAAACCCAATATAAACATGTCCAGCCTGAATTATTTCACAAATAAAAACAAAGTTTCCACCTCAATCTCAGTAGATGCAGCAGGTGTAAGCATTCCCCAAAATTCTAGCACCCAATTCCATGGGGAGTTATCCTGCATAGAGACACATCTTGGTAGGAACACATTTTCAAATTACATAGAAAGTAAAGTTCCTTAAGCTTCCTCATAAGAAATATTAGATATTCTGTAAATATAGAGGTCATTCTATCCATTTATTACGGTGAATTTTATGCTCGTGTTACTTTTAGTATCCTCTCAGGGGGTTCCACTCCCCATGTGGGCATAATCTCCAAAATCCAAAAGAGGATCATACATGTATGTATTATGAGCAATGCTTCTTGTGAGGCATAATGTTAACCTCTTTTCAAAAGGCGTGGTTTATTACCAGTGCCTGAAAATGACTAAGCACTAGAGAAGAAAGAAATGACAAGGGGTTGGTTATAATTCTTAAATATCAGCCTTACCAATTCAACGATTGATGGATTCTCAGATCGGGCTAATGTTAAAAAGCAACGTTGAGCAAGTGTCATGTCAATGCCATGGTGACGAGATGAACACGAGAAATGCAAATTTCCAGGCAACAAGAAGGACCCATTCACACAAGCTTGGCTCCCAAATGTTGTCTCAATATACCTATTAAGAGATTAGCATAAACAATAGCATTCAAAGTCAAACATATCATCCTGGAAGTTTACTTTTAAAGGTTCTACCAGGATTAACATCAGACAATATTTTGAAACCATTTCATTACCTATCATCCGAGTGCATTGTTCATTTAAAAATAACAGGCAACATTACCTTCGAGAATATTTTGCATAAATAATTTTTTAAGGAAATCGCAAAAATTTTTAATTACTGACATAAATATATTTTCATATTATGGGAGTATAAGATTACAATGGTGTGATGGCCACATCTATTTTTTTAGATAACTCTCTAGATTGTGGCCTTGAATCAGAAATTATTACATGCAGAAAAATTATTATAAATGTTCCATAATTTAATTTATCTCACAGGGGTTTGGCCACTGAAATATGCCAGAAACAAATGAACAAACAAAAGATTGCAAAATTAAACTACAAACTGCCACTGCTACCAGAAACAAAAATAAGTTTTTTTAACAAATAAGCTATGCATATGCTTGTGCGTTGTTGTTTTTATAAAGTAAGCACATGAAATCATTGCTGAAAGAGAAATATTATGCATATTTCTCTTTCGGCAATGATTCCATAGGTGCTAAGGGGAGTATATACATAACACAATAATAGAATGTTAGCATAATAACTGAGAAGTATGATAAAAGAGCAAAGAAATTAACACACTTAAGCAGATCTGTGAACTTCCAATGAGAAATTGTTGTAGGGTCTACATTTTCACACAGATGATTTTATATAGAACATTATATTGAATTTTGAAATGTTCTATCCAGCCATTTGATAATTTGAAATCATAGATGCCTAATCTTGCTGCAATATTATAGGTCCTTATACTTTAGCAAAACTCTACTCAACAGATTGTTTGCAGCTCTCCGTGACTTTAATATTTTTTCAAGTTCATCGCACTAGGGAGTATTTGATGCCTAGGGGGTAGATGATGCCTTTCAACTTCAGGCTGAATCCTTTCCACATTTTTCTGCAGTTTTCTGTGATTTTACTAACAGTAGTTACAGTAGTTAATATTGAAATTGATATATCAAGTACCTTAGCCAGGGGTACACCAGCGTCAAAGTACAAGTCAACATTTTGCGAAATGTTGATTTCCATCTGCTGAAGACAACAAATATCTCCTAGGTTTGCTTGCCATTTTTAAATATGTTTCCTCATTATTGTCATAAGTAATTGTACACAATAAATCAAAAAGGAAATTTACTAAAAATGCAAGAAGAACAGCAACATTGTGTGAAGTACAACTCATCAAGTGTTGTCAATTGTGGGACATTACAAAATTCAAAAATGTAACTTATAGAGTTTCGTGCTGGAGGACTTACTGTAATACATATAGGTCATAAGAGGATTTTGCTGGAACCAGATAAAGTATTTACACTCAAACCAAATATGAGGAGCACTGCATCAAAGACATGCTCTACTTTTTTCATAGTAATGTTTCTATTACTGTCTAATTTGAAAGTACACAGTCCCTTCTGTCAGACAGACTATTCCTCAGCAACTTTCCTGAAAACTAGCCTGAATGTGCCTATATTTGCGGCACTGCACCATGTAAGAAGCTGGGATCCTATAGAACTAAATGACTGAAGTTCTGAAGGCATGGTGTGAGCATTATTTCACCATTGAGGCAAAATCAGAACTCTCAGAAGCTCATGTGACGCTAAATACCATGAGCTAAAATAGAACATTCTCCAAATGAATCTCAAATGAAACATATCACGATTCACATCATGGTGCGAATATACTTACGAAATTAAATCTAGATCTACGGCAGAATCAGCAGGAACTGATTCACATTCTTTTAACCTTTCAGGAACAATGGTGAGAATTTGAGTTGAATGACTGTGCTCTCGATAGTCGTCAGCTGGAATGTTATCCTGAAGATTGAATACAAGTTCCAATCAGTTTTACACACATTATTCCTATCAAGTATTCATTCAATGCTGTACTATTTCCTTATGTGCTATATTTAACAGTGCATACAAATCTTATGAAAATTCCAGGTTTGGTAGACAACATGGTAATCAGTGGCCTTTCCTCTCAAAACGTGAAACAAACAAGGTCACATCATATTTTTTTTAAGGTAATCTACCGGTTAAGGTAGGTTTTTGGATGGACACAACTACCAGACAAACATTTTATTACTCCCAACAAAATCCATCATCCTACTCTATATCAGGTCCCTCTTCATCTCAGAGTACTTTCACATCATATATGATATTTTATTTATCCTCATACACACCCCACCTTTCCCACTGCCATGCCAGTCAATAAATACATGTTAAAGTAGTCCCACATTTTACAATTCAATTACTATATTTTGGACCATCTAATTAGCAGTATATCACATTGAAAAACGTAAATAGTATTCAGATAATCAATCTAAATTATATTAAAACATGACAATCAAGACAGTTTCGTTGAGTGAAGCCATATTGAAAATATTTTCAATTGTTGGCTATAGAATAATGGCTTGGGCAATTCACACCGAAGACATATATTGCCATTGGTGCTTTAAGTATAAGATACTAATGATAATATCATAGCATAACACTCAAAGGTTAGGAAATTTTTCACCGCCAATTGTCACATTTTTTAATTTGATTATTGATTGTATGAAAGCACACACACAGCGATAAACCACCAAATAATGTCAAAGGTATCTAAAACTATGAACAAATAATGAACATTTTTAGGTTAGTGTCATTGCAATAATTCTCAGACTACTTTGTTTACAAATGCTAAAAAATTAGCGATACCAAAACTCTTGATTCATGAAAAAATAAGAAATATGTTGCTGGCTCTCAAAATGTTCAGATATTATGGGTAGAGTATTTTAAACTTTTAGGCAAGTTAATATATTTCACAGTATATTTGGGATGTGATTTGAGATAGCACAAGGGCAGGTGGTATACGAGGGCCATTA
Source organism: Hetaerina americana (assembly GCF_022747635.1). Lineage (NCBI taxonomy): Eukaryota > Metazoa > Arthropoda > Insecta > Odonata > Calopterygidae > Hetaerina > Hetaerina americana. The sequence continues at coordinate 28,791,857 of NW_027286181.1, forward strand.
TATTTATTATGCTCAAAATTAAACCATAAAAGGCATAATCATTCAAAGAAAATAGAAGTATATTCCACCACATTAGATAAAAATGTAGTAATATTCAGAATGTGTAGTACCATAGGACTTAAGGAAATATTATGGTTAGAGCATCCAAGCATTGACCGCTATACAAAATCCTTTCCTTTTTTGAAAAAAGCAAGATAATAGGTGCATAAAAAATTCTGATTACCTTCACATCTGCAACCCTCAAGAAACACTGGTCACCACCAGCAAAAACACTTTTCAAGGTACACTTTCCAGTCATCGCCTCAAAGGTTAGCCCATTCTTTGTGACTTTCTCCAACACTGGAGAAGTGTGAGTCTGTGGCATCGATGGACGATTCAACAAATCTGATTCGTACAGATTATTTGGAAGCCAGGGTCCCAATACTAGCTGGGGAGATGATGAATTCATAGCAAGTCTATTCCCTAGTTGCCCTACCCCACCAATGCCAAAAGCATACAACCTATTCCTTTCTGGAACTAATGCTAATGTGTGCCTCCTGTAAAATCAAAGATAATTGCATTTTAAGATAGCATTCAGTGATATTTAATGCCATAAAGTAGATGCTTACTAGTTCAATATCCTTTAATTTGCATTAAATCCTGAGAATAAAGCAATAATATTGTCATTTGCCAGAATGATTTTGTCTCAGAGTAATCTCCACATGATGTAAGGCAAATCAAAAAAAGAGTACATGTAAAGTATCGATAAAAGATTCATCTCACACACTTAATGATAATACAAAAAAGCCATTATTTGAGTAACACATATTTTTCAATAAGATAACCTTAACACTTTTTACAATTATGGCTTTATTTGTAGTCATTTAAAGATTATGATGCAGCTTATTGAACAATTTCATTCCCATCAATTTAGGTCATAAAGATGTACCTACAGTTCTAACAAATAGAGTGCACAAATTATTGTATTCCCTAGCACCATAATTATGTATACATTTGGTCTTTGTAAGATCAAAAAAATTCATAATTGAAATATGTTACCAAAGATAGAATAAACAAACAAAGAAGAGAGAGAATTCTCAATTTTCTAAATATTGGTTGACAAGCTCTATAATTTTATCTGAAGCGGAGATGGACAACCCTTTTATGAATAAAAATACTTTTGATGCATGAAATGATACTTTCTAAAATGCAATTTTATGAATTACCCTTGAATAAAATTGTCTATAAATTGAGGGAAGTTCAGTAATTTCTTATAAAATCCAAGAGGTGGTGCTTGGAGTATCAGGAAACATTTACTTCCAGTAATGATTAAGCAAAGAAATCAAGAAAAAATGTCATTTAGCAAAGAAAAAAATTCTCTTCCATCAAGACAACAATATATTAAAAAAAAGTTAAGAGAAATAATGTGAAATATTTATCGAGCTAAAAGGAGATTATATTGAAAAATTAAAATAAATCAAAGCAAAATAATTTGTTTCTCTATTTATTCTGTGGACTTACTTACAAATAATCACACAAGAAAACTCCTTCATATTTTTGAAGTCACCAATTATTTCAAATTAAATTTTGGATCAGACAATACCTTAGTATAAGAGTGATTAATATTGCTTAAATATAAAAAAAACAGAGTAAAAATTATATTCGAACCTTCCGCATGATATTTGAGTCACTTCAAGTCCCATTAATTCCATCACCTTTCGTGGAAGTACTTCATTTGTCTTGGAGTTATGTCCGAGCTGCCCATAACTTCCAAGGCCACAGGTAAATACACCTCCATCCTAGTAAGTATATTAAGAAATATCATGGCTAAAATTCTCACTCCTCTCCTCAAAATATAAAAAATGGAAATAATAGTATTTTTATAAGTTTCATCAAACATTGTCACATTTTATAAAAAATAACAAAAGTAATCAGCACTTTAATTTAGTCCCAGCAACTTTTGACCTTTTTTATTAACTTTTATTTGTTCATATTCAATTTGAGAGTAGTAATAAGGCAACAGAAAAATGTTAATTCAGAAACAAAAAATAGATTGTAAATAATTTCGCCAAATGCAAAAACAAACTTTATACTTATCCCATTATATCCCACCAAAGAAACAACAAAAAGATAATAAGACAGAACTCGAGCCTGATGTCTCATGCATTGAAAATACTTCTTTGGATAATTAGCTGAAGGATAGAAGGGAAATATACAAGAAAGCCAATAACCAATCCAAATTCAGAAAAATCCATGAGCAGGAGAGGCAATACTCAGATTGAGGGTACTGGTAAAAAAATACACATAAATATATGAGGGATATAAAGCCATTATATGTGGTACTTGCGGACTTAGATTGGACACACCTTGAGGCAAATTGGATTAGTTAAAAACATGACAAGGAAAAATTGAAGGGAAGTTCCTGCAAGGAAGACCAAGAGAAAAGTATAAAGGACAAATTAAGATGAATAATATATGATAAAACACATATGCCATCAGATGGTGACGTAATTAGCACTGAATAAAGAACAATGGAGGGCTGCAGTAAATCAATCTCAAGATTTCCATTCTGATTATGATGATGCAAGAGTTAGGTCAAATTTACTTTGAGGATGGTATAAATAAGCCTCCATATGAAGTTAAATCTTAGCTACCTATTCTTAAGCATAATAGCGATTTAAAAAAAAAACGCCAGTCATCCTTTAGAACCCCTGGGCCTTCTGTCCCAGTGTGTCGAAGATCACCTGAAAAGTTGTCAACAATTCTAATTTTTTTATGAAATGTTGACTAAAAATTCATTAGTTAACATTGACTCTGTAAGCTGACTAGAGGTTAAAAAATAGACATATTAACAATAAAAATCGATTGATCCCTATTTTAAATTAAATGAAAAACATTACAAGATACTATTCTTCATAATAAACTGCATAGCTTTCCGAAAAAATGAATTTTCTCTGAGGCACAAATTTAAGTTGAAGGGTGATATTTGCAGGACAAATCATGACTAACAACACCAGCTTATATTCGGAAAAGTACAGGGAAAAACTCAACAATAAGGAGGAATCAATGCAATAAAATAAAAAATCCTACAGCCATAACAAGTCAGCACATCTTGTCCCACAATGAAAAAAATTTTTTTGTTGCGATGGTTAGTGAGAAAAGAAATTCCATGACAGTGACCAGCCACAACCTCTCAACCAAGACACCCTTCTGCAGTAGTTTGCGGGAATGTTACTTCCTCGCGAGTGATCAACTACAGACACAAACAATCAACACCAATTGGGATCCTTCACAGGGTTAAAGGGACTCTATTAAGGATACCTGGGTTTGAGGAACATGTGCACACTAACCCTGACTTTTGAATAAATACCATGCCAGGGACACACAGAGCTGGCACACTTATGAGCATTCAGGAAAACACTCACTCACACATTCAAAAAGGGTCTCACTACTGGGAGAATATTACTCAAATTGAGCAAAGATAGCAAAAAACAAGGAAAGACGAGAGTAAGCGTCGGATCCACGTATTTCGGCTACAATGTAGCCCTCCTCAGCGAACTGAAGGAAAAAAGGAATTGCAACAGAAAGTTGTAAGTTTTATTTCAATAATTTGTAAGGCTGTATAGAGCTCAAGTTCTTATATTTTAAATATGGATGAAGTCAACAAAGTGTGAGTGAAGGGAGCATATGGTGGTAAGGGTCATGCCACATGGAAAACAAACTGTACAGTAGATTCAAGATGAAGCCAATGAATAAGTTACCTTTCATACCTATTGAAACAGTTGATACCTTTATAAAAAACAGAGCAGTTGGGGAACATTTTCTAATCTATAAAGTTATTTTTAGGTTCCTCCAGTTCACCCACAAGGAATTATCTAATGACATAAATATGTTCAAATATTTATGCCTATTTCAATATTTATGTGATCAGAATGATTTATATTACTCTTATGGTTGGTATTTTAGTTCTTGTATTGGCTTGTAACACTAAGAAATAAACCCAAGAAAAGTAATAATGCATTATAATTTAGATAATACGGGGATTAAGGCCGTAAACGTAGAGGATGGATCAAATTATGTAATTCAGTATTTGAAAAGTATGGCCATTGAAAAATATGTCAGAAAAGGCCAAAAATATTATTTCACTATCCATTATTTTATATATGAATACTTTTCTTTTTTTTTAATAAATAGTTTAATTACAATTTTTATTTATGTATTTGCCATGGTTGACAAATTATATAGATTTAACATAGCTTCATTCTAATTAAAACTGGTCTATAAGGCTGACTCTACTTACATAGAATTCAACTTTAAACGTAAAATTCAATAATTAATAGAAAAATAAAAAGATGAACTACTTGTACTACATTTCTATGAATAATAGCAAAATTATTGTGAAAAAAAATAAAATGAGCTAACCTTAGTCAGGAATACTGAAAAGTCATCCCCACAGGAGATATATTTCACACCAACAGTCCGTAGAGTTTTCAATTGACTTGGAAAACTTTTATTTACACCACAATCACTTAGCCCCAGCTGGCCAAATGCATTCTTCCCCCATCCAAACACAGTACCTATATGAAGGGAAAGATGTAAAGGTGATTGAACAGTATGTCATTTTACATGTAGAATGGCTGGTGACCTACCACCCCCTGCCACACATCCGTGCAACAACTTGTGAGGTATTGTGTTGATGTTGATGCATGTCAAACCACAAAATCAAAACTAAAATTATGAAAACATCAAGCACATGGCCAGGTTATTATTTATCAAGATAATACTTCCTCACATTATTTACCAAAACTAGGTGAAATTAATGGAAGAGGATTACTAACAAGTATGATGGCAGTACTGAGGAAGTAAATAAATAAGCACACTTGCTGCATACCTTTGAGTTCACAAAGAAATTTCATATTTTTTCCAGATGATGAAAAGTAAAATTGTTTAAGCATCTAATGAAAAGTTTTCCTGGATTCAACATAAGACCAGTGAAAAATGCTTCCATTTAACTTAATGGCCACTGAGAAAACTTGCCATGAAATTTTACTTCACCAAATTGCTTTTCAAATATCATTATTTTTTCAGTAATCTATTTCCATCTGCATACCTCTCAACTAATTTTCATTTAAATAAGAAACCTAACTTCATCTTTACCTTTCCTTTTAATCAAAACATCTTTAACTTGAAGATACATGGTATAGGGCATAATCATTACCTGATTTTGAAACAGCAAAACTGTGAAATCCCCCACAAGCAATAAAAGCCAGTGGTATTCCTGCCAAGGACTTGACAAGTTGGGGTTTACTGACATCCTCTCCCACTGTACCAATCCCAAGCTGCCCATATGTGTTTGAACCCCATGAGTACAAGTCACCATCTGAAAAATATTCACATTCATGTGGAAAATTCCAAAGTACCTGAACACTTCAAGTGAGGGCTTCCTCAGCCAAAGGCAATGCCCCTTTATTTTCAGCCACAGATGTCACTTTTACACGTGCTAAATGGCATTCAAAATACTTGGAGATGCACATTATTGCATATACCAGCCATTAAAATAACATTTTTCTCCTATTTCATTAGTTTTCCAGATGATTTTTAATGTGGTAATATTAAATTAAATCATTACCACAAGATATGCCTGATTGGAAAAGAAGAGGTTACCAGGAGGGAAGGCACACTTTGCCACAAAGAATTTTGTCTCATAGTAGTCTGAAGTTTTTAGTCAGTAATAAAATTCTAATCAATTGCATTTTATGATTCTAAACAATGGACTGGATACTAAAGTACATTGTAACATCAAAGAGGCTGGGGTGCCTCTTATTAATTAAACTGGGCTACTTATTAAATCTTTTGGTTCTAATATCTTCTTTTTGTACATAGGTAAAATTCATGATAAGAAATAAACAAAAGCAGAGGATTCTTCGTTTAACAGTCAACTTACTATTGGCTATTGCTAAAGTGTGTGCAATTCCTGATGCTAATTGAACAATATTTACAGCTGCTAGGGATCGCACTATCTTTGGTGTGTGTTGAGAAGTTGTTATTGACTCATGACCTGAAATAAAAGACAAACATGCATTCAAAAGCTTGTTTTATTTCCTATTCCTAAGAAAATTCTCATCACATAGCAAAACCACTGTTTCATACAAAACAATATTAACTAGGAACAAACTTGAGAGACCATGTGGTGCTAAGGAAATATTGCAAAAGGTGAGAAAAATGTGAGAAGGAGACTTAAACGATTGAAAAAGCAAGGGAGAAGCAAACATTTAATATTTGGCCCTATCTCCATTACAGTTCTATACACTTTTTTATTCATTCTCCTCTTTATCATTAATTTTTATACTTATCCGTGCTTCTCACTTGTTCTTCTAGCCTTTTGCATGTTTACTAAGGGTGTCCCACTAAGATAACACATTTAAAACATTTTAAATAAACCAAAGAAAAAACTATGAGGATTACTTAACCATATAAAAGACTACTCACCTAATTGCCCATGGAGATTACAACCCCAACTAAAAACTTGACCCCATTCATTTGCACAGAGACTATGGCTTCCTCCTGATGATATCACCATTATTTTGTGGTTGGAAAGTGCAGTCACCTGCTCTGCTCAAGAGAAGATGAAATAGTACAGTCAAACAAACATAATGAAGTCAAGAAAGATTCTTCACAGAGTAAAATCCAATAGCACTTTAAACACATCTAATGAACTTAATGGTCATAATAACAGGATTATTTTTTTTGGCTCACCAAAATAAAATTTCACATAAAATGCACTGAACTCATTCTGGTATCAATACATTTCAACATTTACAAAGGAAGGATAAAGATGGTTTCTAAAGAAGTAGAGTTTGAAAATTAATACATTGGAATCACTTTTCTGGATCACAATAAATCGAACACCAAATGGTATAGAACATGAATAAAATGAGCTCTTGTTACTTTCATTACTCTAAAAAGTTTGAAAATTCTCCTCGGGATGTAATGTTTTTGATATTGGGATCAACGCACAGAGGAATCAATCATGAAGACTACGGCCATATATTAATGCACTCAACCTACACACATTTTCTTGGGATGAGGTTCAGTGGAATTCAGGACCAAATATTACCAGCCAATGGGTGACATGACCAAACTTACAAAGACAGGCCTTAAGTCAGTAAGGAGAAAAGAGTTTAACTGGACCAGGGATGAATGGAATGAAAAAAGGAAATGGAATAAGTATGACGACCAGCGGGTATCATTCTTTGGCCATGAGGTGACCCTCTTCAGGACTATGGAGGTAGATTGTCATCACAACAAAAGTTCAGAGTTCAAAAGGACTTCAATGGTCTACTGTGATATAACCTTGAAGACCAAGTGTTACAGAGAGAGGGAGGGGGTTTTGAAGGTGAAGGATATACACCATTGGGAACTGCATTCTATGATTTCCCATTCCCCACTTTATTCCAGAAAACATGTCTACCTTCCATGTTTTCTTAAACCCATGAATAGTTGAAGCTGAACAGAGATGCAACAATTTCAGAGTGTAAAAATCATTCGCCTCAACACACTGAAATTGTTGCATTTAAATGTATATTAGCGGTAGACTCCATTAAAAGTTACTGTTGCGGCATCTCCCCCAGTTTCTTTGGAATCTGAACAGAGATGTTAACTTTAGCAACGGCCTTTTTTAATTTCATTTCCCGTAATAGCTTTTCCATCATTCAATCAAGTGTTCCCAGGTCTAAGGTATCTTCATCAACATCAAATCTTCTTGGAAAGATTTCTTAAATTCAAACAAATTTCACCAATTCAAATTTACTGACCTAATATACTTAATATACAGTGATATCTCATAGTTCTATACATTCTTTCTACCTTAAACAGAATTTTTTTTACAATTTGTTTATTTGGTGAGACTATTACTTCTCCTGTAACATCTTTGATATTGTGCACAGTTTTCATTTTGACATTTCTTTTACACTCCGACATAGAACCCACTTCCCAAACTTATTCTGAGACATTTCCATACCATCAAATTGCTCTTCCTGCCAAGTTTTTAATCATCTGATTCATTTTTTATCAAGTTTATTTATATTTATCAAGTAATTTTTTCTTTAGATTTTATCATTTCTTCATTCAATCTGCCTGTTGTAACAACAAGTCTGTACTCCAAGATTTCCTCATCCTCTTCCAATTATTTTATTTGACATTTTCCTTCTTTTATTTTGAAATTTAACCACCGTTCTCTGGCATAGGAACAGGCAATTAGATGATTTCTGACATCATATTTTTTTCCAGGATTTTTAGCAATGAAAAATCATTGAACAAACTTTTGTACTACCATTTATACTGCTTTGTTTCCCCCTTTCCAATGAACGATGCTAAATAAACCATAAACAAAAAATCATAAACACAGTAATCAACCCTAAGGTCGGTTTGGTAGGTGATGGTCGAGTTCTCCCAGTACTAAGGCCAACAGCGTGTGAAATTCACACATCCGGGTAGGGGGGCCAGTTCCTTTCCCTGGGCCGGTTATGATTTCTGAGGAAGACCTGGTACCCAAAAAATCACATAGCTTGGGTGCCCAGAGAGGCTTGCCTGGGAATCGAACCCGGGCCCTCCAGTCTGTAGTCCAACTCACTACCCCCTGGACTATCGCGACCCACACTAAATAAACATGAACAAACATTTCAGCATTTCCCCCTGGACATTCATGGGCAGATAAAAAATTAATCAAAATAGTTCTCAAAATTTCATGCCTCATGCCTATAGTCGAAAGATTAAATTGCAGAATTTTGAAGCCCTACAGAGGAGACTTTCAATTTTTAATGATCTAACATACGTTTTGAATGGACATAACCACCAAATAAATATTTTCTCTCTCCTATCAAAACACAAAATCCAGTATCCTACTCTACATCAGGTCCCTCTTCATCTCTGAGTACTTTCTTCCTCCCTTCATCCCGACCAACATCCCTATCCTGTTCCTGCCCTTTCTTCGTTTGCCTAACATTCTCCCCTCTATTACAGTATTCAACATTCCACTGCCGGTCAATACCCCCTTCAGCCACTTTTCCTGCTTCCATTGGATTTCTCCCAACAAACTCCTCTCTTCGCCCACCATAACCGAACATATACACTTGCTAGAGCTATTATGCACAGTGTCTCTTGGATGAATAAAAATATTATTATTATTATTATCATACCAAGTACTTCCTCATTTGTTTTCTTTTCTGCCCACTTCAGCCTCACCATCTTTCTCCACACCTGCATTTCAAAAGCCTCCAATTTTCTACCATCCTGCTTCCAGTGACCACGTTTCTGTACCGCACATAAGTATGCTCCAAAATTTCAAATTTTGACAAGTCTATTCTTAATATCCTTGCTCAACGTCCCTGTCATCAACTCCCTCCTACGTGTGAAAGCCTGTTTCCCACGTGCAATTCTTCTCCTTACCTCCCTACTACTTAAACCATGTTGGTCCAAAGCACTTCCTAGATACGTAAACTGTTCCACCTGGGCTAGTTTTTGCCCTCCTATTTTAATGTTTAGCTTAGCCTCTGTCTACATTTCTTATACGTCACATATCCTTTGCTTTATTTATATTCATTCTCATCCAATATCTATCACACTGAATTTCCAATTCACTCAGCAATGCTTGCAACCCCTTGGCTGACTGACAAACTACAATTTGGTCATCAGCAAACCTAACTAATTTTACAAATTCCCCGCCTACCTTCATTCCTACCTCAAGTTCTTCCCATGCCTCTTTAATCATTTCCTCTGCATACAGGTTGAACAGCAACGGTGATAATGGGCAACCCTGCCTTACACCTCTTCCTAACACTGCCCAACCGGACACCCCGTTCCCCACTCATACCTGAGCAGTCTGAGACATGTACAGGTTGCGGATTAGCCTCCTTTCCCTCCAATCTATTCCTATTTTCTGCAGAATACTCATTAGTTTTTCTCAATTCACTCTATCAAACGCTTTTTCGAAATCTACGAAACAGGCAAATACCTCCTGGCTGTGTTCTATATTCCTCTCGATTAATTATCTCATTACTGCAATGGCATCACGTGTACCTCTCTCCTTCCTAAACCCTAACTGATCATCCCCTAAGTAATTATTTGCCCTACTCTCTATCCTTTGGTTGATGATTCTGAAAACCACTTTAGCTGCATGGGATATCAAACTTATTATACTGTAGTCCTCACATGATGTAGCCTTTACCTTTTTCAGAATAGGAACTAACACTGATCTCACAAAGTCTTCTGGCCAGGTTCCTTCCTCATAGATACAACGAATCAGTCCATGTAGCCTCTTCCTCGCACACTTTCCTAAATATTTCCGTAGTTCCACAGGAATTTTTTCTACCCCCACTGCCTTATTTGATATCGCTCATCTATTTGATTTCATTTCTCAAATTATGGTTAATAGGAGCAGGTCAAGAAAACCATGGATTATGAAGGAGTTCAGTGGCATCTATTCCCTTGTTCTCACCTTCATCGACATTTATACCTGCTCAAGGAAATGCTCTTCAGGTCATGAGATGACATGGACATTAAATGGAAAAGAGATACAGCAATTCTAAAAACTAAAATTCTAGGACAAAATAGTATCTTCACGAACACAAGGGCCCAAATTCATTAAATGGAATCCAATGTTGGGAAAGATGAAATTTAATAACCAAACTTTGAGGCATATTTTGGATTTTTCAATGTGAATTTATAAGAGGAGGTAGTTTGAGCAGTAATGATCAACTGTTTCTATAAATAAACTGACTTCATTGTTGATTTTCCTGCCCACAAGTCACCATGACTAGAGGCTACGCCAGCTGGAGACAGAATGCCGATTCAACAAACAAATTTTCTTTCTGAAATACCGATCATATCACAAAATCCAATAGCCTTCAAATGTCAACCCGAATGCCCATTAAAATATCACCCAAAGGTGGTGGTGAGCTAAGGTTTTCGATACCCATAGAGAGGTGAAGGTATTCATTTTCTGCATTCTATTCGATTGCCAAAAATGCATGCACTAGTGAGATAGACACATAGAGTTCTTTATTTTGGCAAAATTGAGACTTAGTGAGAAGAGGAAAGCTAAGGTAAATTAAGATAGTGATACAACAATAGTTATAATATCATAAAGATGCAGGAATTAGGTATTTACACATGCTTTTATAACATATATAGAAGCAAATTCAGTGCTTATTATGTTTTCGCATGAGGACAATGAAAATCATTTTAAGGTCCATCCAAGGGGTTTCCAGCACCCATTAGATATTGTGTTATTTTTCATCTTTGCAAGTACAGCTCCCCAAGATTTAACACAAAAGGAAAGTTGCTCTTAAACTACTAATTTTTGGCATTCCATTAAGAAAGCGGGGTTACTCTGACACTTGCTAAATACTTTTGCAACTGTCAACTCCTATTCTTTCCTCTGCTTAGGTCAAACCAGTTCACCTTCCGTGCCCCTTGCCATTTGAAAACATGAAGGATTCACGTGACCACAGTGTTTAAGTATAGGTTCCACCACTTAGTTTTTCAGTACTCACTATAAACTCCAGGTTGGTTGTATCTAACATCCATGACAAAACTGCACATCACTTGGAGTTCAATAGATATGAGTGAGTGGTAGGCCAAAACTTAGTGGGAAACCTTGATCTATTCTTTACTCTTCAAAGATAAGAATAATAAAGTATTTTCTATTTTTGTGCCAATTAATATTACAGTCAGTACCAGAAAATAGTGATGGACAATAATAGGTAAGATTCATCTAGTGCGCTATTCTAATTAATTTTTACTGTTTACGAGATAACTTTAAAACTGTAATTAATAATATACATATATTCAAAATAATAGTTGGCACTAGTATAGGCCTGGTCTTCAATGTGGCCCACCAGATGGAATAAAACCACATTAAAACACACTAAGCTTCAAAATAATGGTTTTAATTAATTTTACCTGGTCTTTTACGAGGCCCATCATGTCCAAGCTGACCATAATCATTACTACCACAGGTGTAAACAGTGCCAACGTCTGTAAGCATCACAGTGTGATTTTCTCCACAAGAAACTGAAATATAACACAAACGATATGTCAATCAAAATATGGGCTGGAGAGGAAACTTATGTTTCGCAATTTCAACGCTGTATTCACTGAAGTCACTGATTTTAAATAGTCAAGGAAAATTACATATTGGAAAAATGAGTTTTTGCCCATGATATTTGGTTATATTCCTTAACACAAAAAAGGAAATAATTCAATGGGCAGAATTTATAATTCATGCATACTATTCATGGAATAAGGACAAAATATTCACCAAATTTAAGATTCAAAAATGTTTGTTTTATGAATAACTCACTCAACCATGGACTTAATCAAAATTTGCTCAAAATACATGTGTATATGGGTGAATGGTGCCCTTACCATAACTGACATTAGCAGCCTCTTTAAAGTACAGCTCTCTAGGCGATAAAATGTGTTCTTCTTCAATACCCCCCAGACCCAGCTCGCCATTGACTGTGTTCCCCCAGCAAAACATGCCGAAATTAGGACTACGACTGCGATGGAAGAACCTGAAATTAATCATGAATACAAATTTATTATTAGTTTCTTGCAACGATAACCTTTTTAAAAGCAATGCTGAGTAACAGGCAAAACTACGACATAGGTATAAATCAAGTTATTTCATGTACAAATGTCTTAATTACATCAACGAATGCATCCTTAGACAGCAAAATGTACCATTAAATGTCTGTCTGAAATATATAACAATTTTACCTCTTGATAGCGGCTACATTGTTAACGGTCATTCTCACTTTCAAAACGCAAAAATGTGATGAATAATCATAATACAAAAATAGGTTACATGATTTACCTTGGGAGAGTATAAAATCGGAGGATTTCTATGTGATCTCTTTGTTTTAATGCGGTCAATGAAATAATATAGCATTTTATAGAAAATAACCACTATATCTGATTCCTGCGCAATGTTATCTACACGAAAATATTTTCAAAACATGTTACACGTTGTGCTCGAAGACGTATTTCAAGAGATAGTAATTTGCGGACAGAAGAATAACGGATTATAAATCAGACCGCCAATTATGAAAACAAATTTGACGTACATTCTAGTGATATTACTGTTCGTCGCCACATTCACAACATTTGAAATTTTCTTCTCTTTTCAATTGGGTCTAATTCTCAGTCAAAAACTAAATTTTATATAAATATGACATCCCAAAAGTTTGACGCAACAGTGTATATGCTGCTTTCGAAATTTTTCGTACATACAAATGCATTTCAAATGTTGTTGTCGATCTTTCCTTTTAATTAAATTTTTATTATTTGTCAAAGCTTTCAACAATGCACTGTATATGATTATTTTAATGATGATGACAAGGCAACTCCGCACACGGGAAGACCTAATGCCTTCATCACTTGTACGCAACACCTCAAAAAATTGCAATACATTTGACCGATTACTCTTCTATTCGAGGATAACAGACAAAAATCATTGTTCACCTTTGATGAAGGCTTTTAAGGTCAAATTAATAAGAAATACATACGCACATCCTATGTTGTTGATTACTACAGGGGTTATTTTAAATGCATACGATATTTATGTATACTGACTACAATATGTAAAAAAATAAATATACATAATCAAGTAACAGCTGCCTATTATTGAAATTAAACAAAGTTGCATGGATAAAAGTTTACTGACCCTATTTTTACTACTATAATGTCGTGTTTCACTTTTTCTTTTTACCTTGATGTGATGGTATCTCACCATTTTTCGGTGTCAGTCTACAGTTAAAGTACAGGTCGTAAGCACCACATAATTATCCTGATGTTTTGGCAACGCGAATTTTGAACTTTTTCTTATGAGCAGTCACAATACACACCTCGTTTTCAACCTCTCTGCTTTCTTGACCTCATCTCCTTTACTTTCCTGTTGTGATTTTCGTAAAAATATCGGAATGAACTTCTCCTTCTTCCTGTCCATTGGCGTTCCTTCGCTGATTTTGCCGGGATAAAACTGGATGGGATCTACCTTGTGGTTTCACAGAAACTCTTTCTTTCGTCATTCCTTCAGTTCACCAAATTAGCCAACGAAATATGCGCAGTTGGGGCCAGATATTGATTATAGCGTCTTTATTTCTCTCTGTTCTTCCGCGCTATCTTTGAAATACATCAAGAGGATCGTCTATCTCTTGAGCTAGGTGAAATCCTCTTAATAAGCACCCATAGAATGAGCAGTTCTGTTGAACCAGTAATTTGAACTCAAGTTAACGAAGTCTCTTTCATAATCTTGCAATCATTTGTAGTCATCTCATACATCGCATGTGCATCCTAAATTGGTTCGAAAGAAAATTTCCCAGTTATTTTCGAGATAAGAAAAACCTTTTTTTCAACTTAGCTCTTTCCCATTAATTATACTCGTAAAACCACGATAGTTTATTTCATGACATTTAGTGAAAGACCAAAAGAATTTTCCCCGCAACTTCTTAAGAGCCGCCCCTCGGATAAATAGTACAGGCGGAAGAATGAATCCATTAGTGAACAATTTTCATGTTTATTCATTCAAACTACACCATTCCAGTTAAATACAATCGTTAAAAATTTTGGAATTGTTTCCTGGTAATTACCGATAAATAAATTCAAATTTTATGGGGGTGATGCAACTCTAGATAAGTTCGTATTTAGGATATATTAAAACATTGGACAGCCTCCAATTAAATCGCTGTATTTAAAATTTTAGACCATGAATTTGCGGTTCCTTATCAACCCTTATTCTGCAAAATGCTAACGTCTAAACGTGCCCTCGTTGGATCTGATAGTGGTAATGGAAACGAAACTCACGCATTTCGTCATGCAGACAAGAGCGAAACGTAGGGAATGAGGGATAAGGGAAGCCTTAAATAAGCACAATTGTCACCCACCTCTCTTCTCTTCCTGGAAAGACACCACCAACCTGACTTCAAAAAAATTGCTGACACCTTCAGACTCCTCACCATAAGACCACCACTCACTTTTGAGAGAGGGGCTACTATCTATTCATGGAGATGAACTGAAATGAATCGTGTGCACCGTATTAAAATGTTAGGCATAAAATGGCACGAGTAGCATAATACGTAGTAGGCATAATACGAGCAGTAATCAATGGCGAAAGAGGAGAGCCTCGGCAGGCATAACGGGATAAAGCAATCGACCGGATATTGAGAGAATGCGGGTTCGAATACCAGTCAAGACGAATGATTCATAACCAGGAAATTTCTCAAATTCAGTGGGAGACTAAGATAGAGTGATTGTTAGGGCGTTCCCTTTGGCAAATACAATCTATTAGCCATTTGTACTGACTGGTAGTCTACGGTTTAAGTCAGGTTATGAGTGAACACGAAATTAGAAACCTCTACATTTCTTAGCTTCGCCTTAAAAGAGGTAAGCTGGCACCTCACGCTACAATTAATCCCTTTTTTTAATTTCCGCATACTTCCTTACTTTCTTCATTCCGTCCAACATGCTTTTACATTTTCCCCTTCCTTGTTTGTCAAACGTATTCCCATCAATCAGTCTTCAACAGCCCATCGCCAATCAAAATGTTCCGTATCCACCTTTTCTGCCTACTTCTTTCTTCTGGGATTTCTCCCAACAATCTCGTCTCCTCCACCACCATTCACTTCCTCCTTTGTTTTCCTTTCCGCCCATTTTATTCACCTCATTAATATGTTTACGATCGATTCGGTTGCGCAAATTCACTTTATCTCGCCGTCTTTCCAGCCTCTTGAATTCAAGTAAATCATATCGGGCAGATAAACCATATCCCTTCTTATGATATCCTTTTCACCTTAAATTACATTCAATAACCTTGCATTACATTTACAAATCTGCAGATACACAGAAGCCTGCACATGTATATTTACTGTGATTCATTTATTTTTAAATTAGGCGGATTTCATAGAAGCAATGATAAAAAAAGTGTGGAATTGAGTTAGTTCGAAGATTTGTTTCAGGATATTACACGTGTTGCTCGGAATAGTTAATCAATATTTTTTTTTCAAAATTAGAACGGCTACTAAAGTGGGTCGTTACGACTGAATGCATCAAAAGAAACCAAACTTTTACGGAGAAAACACTTGTTTATTGGACTTCAGGTTTTATCAATGGTATATATATTAGTACTTTAATCTACCGCTAGTTTCAGATAGGGTTTCCAAATATATATTTCGGTTGTGAAAATCACTTCCTCTACTAAGAGATTGGATTCTTTCCTGAATAAGTCTATTTATAATTAGAGTTTTAATCAAATTTTCGAAAGAGACTTTTTTGATTAATTTATAGCAGGGGTTGGTACCGGTTACTACGCACCGAGAAATACATAGAATTCCCTAGGTATTAACCCCTGATACACTGTATGATGTAAACAAATAGTGAGGGTTTCTACCAGTGTCCAGTTATCGAGGAATACCTATGATTCTTGCCCAAGGTATTAGTACCGTCATATCGCCATCTTGGGGTCGTACCCTAATTATTAGTATCGTACTACCGATACCTGGTTTTCTTGCCCTAGGTAACAACCCTTGATTTTTAGTAGTACTTATTAGGAAGAGGGGACCGACATCTAAGGTCATTTGCGCCATTAAAATTACAGGGTTGGTCCCAAACATGAATAATGAATAATCTCTTTCACCTCGTCTTTTACGACTTAAAAGGCATTATTCACAACGAGTTTGTGCCTCAACGCGCCAGTAGGAAAGAAATGTTTGTCTACCGGAGGCTGCACCACGACAACACGCCGTCCCACACCGCCTTCCTCGTGACCCGATTACCTGGCCCAGCGCAAGTTGGCGATTCAGCTCCAGTTGCCCTACAGCTTCGATGTGGTAAACGGACTTCTTTTTGTTCCCAAGAATATAATGGAGCTTGTAAGGCAACCATTTTGGAACGATGGATAACGTCAAAGAGGGGTGAGCGAGGTGCCTGAACGAGGATCCCGTCGACGCCTTCCAGGAAGCGTACCGCGGCTAGCGTGTCGATGCACATGAGTGTTATTTTGAAGAATATTAGTAATTTGTACTTTGATCTATTTCACTATATATGTATATATAATGTAAATGCATATATATATATATATATATATATATATATATATATATATATATATATATATATACACAATGTGTACTTGATATGGTGGGCGAAGATAGGGGTTTGTTGGGAGAAATCCTACGGAGGCAGGAAAAGTGGATGAAGGGAGTATTGACCGGCAGTGGGATGTTGAAGACTGTGATAGGGGGGAGAATGTTGGGCAAGAGGGGAAAGGGAAGGAACAGGATAGGGATGTTGGACGGGATGAAGGGAGGAAGAAAGTACTCAGAGACGAAGAGGGACCTGAAATAGGGTAGGATGCTGGATTTTGTGTTTTGTTAGAAGTCACAAAATGTTTTATTTAGTAGCTTTGTCCATCCAAAAACCTACCTTAACCGGTAGATTACCGTAAAATATACATATATATATATATATATATATATATATATATATATATATATATATATATATATATATATATATATATATATATATCTTCGGGACAGCCCGTGTATGTAGGTAAGTTAGAAAAGGTTGGATTTTTCAGAGAAAGATGGAAAAAGGGTGAAGAGAAACCCGACGTCGGCATTATCATACTTTTGACGAAAGAAGTCCCAATCGGTCACGCTCAATTTAACGTTCCATTCGACGAACGAAATACTTGGAGTGCTCTCCACATTGCACATCTAGACAAACAGGATTTGGAATTTCTCTGAAAAATTCTTTCCCTGCCGAAATTCAAGTCCTGAAGTCCTCGTGGGTGGGGAATCAGTACACTAGCCTAAATTCCTCGAGTACACACATAAGACCTCTCGGTGATATTCCTTTTCTGCTCAAAATAGGGGGGGGGATCGAGATGGTGCGGGGGCTAACGTACTGGCTTCCCACCCAGAGGACGCGGGTTCAAATCCCGGCGGTGTTGAATATTTATCAGAGATATCTCGATCCCTACTTGAGGTGCTTTGTGGAGGGCACTTTGAGTGAGTACGCCGTCCGTCGGATGGGACGTTAAACTGCGGACCCCTTGGCGCCTTTCGTAAAGAGTAGGCTAATGCCGACGCCGGGTTTCTCTCCACCCTTCATCCTTTCCTGTCCATCCCCTATGGCGCAAATGACCTTAGCTGTCGGTCGCCTCCCCTCAAAACTACTACTACTCCAGATAGGGCTGCTCTCAGAGAAATTGGAGAAAGCCAATTTGCCGCAGGGAAGATGCGGAACACCCGGGAGGTCGCACGGCTGGGCCGGTTCGTGGGACGTGGGCCGTCCGGCGGCCTTCTAAAGGATGGAAGACTCCTCACGAAGGTCACATAGTACAGCGAGAGGATAGCTCAGGAGTAAATGGAAATCAATAAGCATAGTGGCGAAAATAAAACGGACCAGGGTTACCTAATAAAGCCCTACACGAAACCATGTCGACCCAATCACGGCCAAATCCACCGTATTGAGGTAGGTTACCGTCGGTCCTGAGAGGGGCGAATCGATATTTCCCTGTCAGGAAAAATTAAGGTTCCATTTAAGTATCGGAGCAAGATCTCATTTTCAATTGAAAGGAAAAGGAAAAATGATCCGTAATAGGCAGTCAATAATCTTATTGAGAAAAATGTACTTACAGTTCCGAAGGGCACACAAAGGAAAACAAGTTTGGTGCAATCTCGAAATTTTCCTTAAATAAACTACTATCTAAGGCTTTTAAACAGATTACGGGCCTTAATAATTAATCAATCCTCAGTTTTTATTACCACAACACAAAATCGTTTTTTAATAGCCCCTTGTAATCACTATAATATGAAATACAATTGTTAATAGCTGTTTTGAGACCTAGCGTCCAAATCGACGATTGAAAAAACAAATGGGGAGCTAGTAAAAATTACAAAGACTTCTCACATATCGAAAGTCGCACACATATCGTCATATTTATAACTAGTAGTGTCTAAATATTTTCAGGTACTGCACACGCGAACAATCCTTTTGAGAAATAATATCAATTAATCAGGGCAAAGAAGTAAGTTTCAATGGTAAGTACATCTACTCTGTAAATATTAACGAAGAGATGGTTTACTTAGGCTCCTCTGGGAATGGAAATTTCCCCAATCATAATTGTAACAATTTGTCGTACTTCAATTCTCGGTTTGTATCGAAATCCATCCCATTTTTGTTTAACTATTCGTCTGACTGATAACAATGTTTACATCGCATCATAACAACTAGAAATTAAGAGAAAACCGTTACCTTGGAATTTGTTTACACTCAAATTTTACTACCATCCGAGTTATTATAAATCCTTCCTCGACATTGATTTCCGACCATCTAAACCTGGGCCGAAAAGTAACGTAAAGGTTTACAATATTATAATTTTATTTTAGTAAGTAAATGTTTTCACGAAATTAAGTCCCAGACAAATCATTTTGTGTATGGATGCAGTTGATTTGATTGTGAAAAAATATAGTCTGACGAATTTTCAGGTCATGCAAAGAGTCACGAAGAATTATACTAAGCCAAGTCCTTATTTTAATGGAATTTAGGCAATTAAATGAATGTGACCTCGGAATAAATAAAAATATCATTAAAATGATTTTCGTCATTAATATCATCGTTTTCTTTTCAGATTTATCATCCATTCATCAAAAAACGCTCGCCTGATTCCATACAAACATATTCGTTCTCAGCGTTTGTTTCTTCTATTGCCGGATAATTAATACATGTATAACCAAAGGAAAATGGTTGTTTTATGCGAAATTGAGTTGTTTTGTCAAGAGATATCATGAACGCAAAATATTTAATTTTTAGATTCATTGATACAAAACCATGTTCACTTCGTTGCAGCACTTTGGTTCATTCGCCTTCAGATCCTAAACTTTACATTAAGACATTTGGTCCAAAATATTTATTTATTCGTTTATGAAGCATACATAGCTTTCCTCGTGCCGTAAAATAATCCTACAGCAATGACTAATTGGAAAAAGAAATGTTTCGAAATCGTAAAATAAATCTCATACAAAACCCTCCCCTTATTACCGAATCCATTTTTTGTGTTTATTCAGATAGTGAAGTTTTCGTCCTGGTTTCACCCGCGATAACAACAATGCCGTGGTAATCAACGTCGGATATGATCCTGACACGTGTTGTTCTATCGATTTTGTAGTTTACAAACGTGCGATGGTTTTGTCTTTCAAATCGCTTATTATCACGGGAATAAAAAATTCCCAAGGACTACCGTTTGATTTCACGACATTGTTCCACTCCCGTGTTAGGGCATACCTAAACTTATTGCCTCCGAGAACGATTACTGTCCGACAACATCATTAACTCCGTCTTAGAAATCGTTATTTCTTCCAAAAAGTCATATTTATCCACAAGGGTGATTGGGAGAAGATATTTTTGATTAAATTCCCCCTGCCAGAGTACATATTTCTTTATATTAATTCCAGTAACGTCACGACCATTATATCACCAGTCTTCAAATCATCATAAACATACTTCAATCATAGGATTAATTTGGTGTAAATAACCACTTTTATAGTTAATTCTATCCTGTCCTCATATTTCTTCGCCGCATGACCCCTGTCCAGCAACAGGCGGCACTCTTCATCTAGCGACAACCACAAGTCTCAGTAAAAACAAGAAATAAAAGAGATATCTCAATTCTCAGAGAAACCTCCGACATCGAACTACATTTTGAAAATAATGACATTCTAATATGATGCAATAAATTCAAAGCAATCCAGAACACATTTAAAATTTCACAGTAATCTTTAGCGAGAATTAGGAAGCCTAGTGATTACTCTTTACGTTCCGATTACGTCTTTAATTAGAAAAACGGTTCAACCATTCAAATTTATTGCCGTTTTCAGACCCCAGGGTCAACTTACATAACAATGACTATTAGAGGGAGTTTACTTTGGTCATCCTCATATGAAAGTTATGCATTAAAATTAACATAAAGGAATGGGCCCCTTAGTAATTTGCATTTCATTTTTACTTATAGGAAGTCATTGATATCAACCATTATAGAAAATATATCGTAATTTCTAAATGGTGTTTACTTTCTTGCAATCGGCATTGCTCCTTGCAAAAATTCCATGGTTTCCGACAGGTTTCTTGGCGATGGATACCCGTTGCTAAAAGAATAAATATATTACGTTGAGTCTGGCTTAACTTTGTGGAATTCCATAACTATGATTACAAGATGCTTCATAATTGCCAAGCGATTTGAATGTGGACAGCGGTTTGAACGTATACAGCTCAGCATTGCAACACATGTCTTGAAAATGAAGGGTATACGTTGAAACCACGCTCGACAATATAATGAAATTGCATGAAAACTAAGCAGGTAACTTTTTATCATCATTATCGAATTCCACGAAGCTAAACCAACATAAAATATACTGAGTTCCTAATGCTAGTATGACACGCAAGGCTGTTATCCTTAAGAGATAGTCTTTAAAATACAAACTATCAAAAAGCAAATAACCGCAGGAAATTACTCAACAGTTATTTTAACGGAGTCACCACCTGATTTGTTTATTTATTCATGTACCCTGCAAGCCACCAATGGGGTGTGTGGCAGGAGGTGAATACACACAAGAATAATTTTTACCCGAACATGACCCTACCGTGGTCGGACAATGCTATTATGATCCCTCAACGTCCGTAGGAAAAACGACATCTTAAATCTCTATGTTCTACACTTCATCTCTCTAATTTTATTAACATGATCTCTCCTTCCGTAGTACGATGGGGGTAATGATACATTTTCAACATCACTGCTAAAGGGAGTCCCTTCCAATTTATGCAAGAGCTTCGATCTATAATTTAACCTTCGCTCCGTGAGTGATTCCTAGCCAAGCCACTCCAAAATTTTGGATACTCTACTTAGTTTATCACAACGACGTTTTTCAAATTAAGCTCCTCTACGCTGCACGCCATCCAAGTCGGCAATTAATCCAACTTCGTGATCCAAGAGCCTGATATGCACCCAAGAGGCGAATCCTTCACAGTGTAAGAATCTTTCGCCGAGAATGGGTTCAAACCGTTAGATATTCGAAATTCATAGTGTAAGAGGACTTCTAGGTAGTTTATCTGGTTAAGGCACTTGGCCGGATGCCAAGGATTCTTCATCGAATTTCGGTGATGGAGAATGATTTTTATTCTTGGAAATTCTCGAGGCTAGCTAACAAGTCTGAATACCTTCTTCAATACAGTGGTTGACATCAGAAGAGGCTCCTGACTAAGTGGATAGTTCCACAGAACCATTATCAAACGCGGCCGAGCCTGCTCCCCGGAAAATCTGAGTCAGAAAGGCGTCGAAATATTGGTTCGCGAAGAGGAACGCGTTTTTCCACTCTTTATACCGACCACGCGTGGAGCTGAGCTACTGCCTAAGGTTATGCGAATGAATGTGCTCTTAAGATATAAAGAAATCCACGAAGAAGGTCACTGCTTTCAAGAAACACAGCGTGACCAAAAAGCCCCAATCTACTACCTACCCACCGAGTGTCACCTGTAACCACTACGAACTACCCCCGAGTCATCAACCTCATAACTTAGGCAGATGTAGAAGAACCATTTAGGAGCACTTTTGATACTACGAGTGCGATTCATTTACAAGTGATCTTAAATGTTTCATTCGCATACTCTATCATGGAAGAATTAATTAAAAATTCTATAAAGTTAGCATCAGTTCATCTATTTAGGAAGCGTTTTCGATGAGAATGGGCAGAGTGGTGGAGACAATAAAAATTAAGAGAGACATTTAAAAAATAATTGCGTTGGCTAAATAAGTGTTTATACATAGTCGAGAGTTGATGGTAGTTATCTTAATCAAAGCTTCAAAGAAAAAAAAACTAGCGAAAACAATGAAATGGAACTAAGTTTTATATGGCTCAGAAACCTGGTCGTTGATGCAGGAGGACAAGCAGATACTTATATTGGAGACATTTGAGATTCGGGGGTGGAAAAGAATGGGAAATATGAAATGTGCGGAAAGGAAGATAAATGATGAAGTTACAGGCAAGGTAGAGAGGGTTGTTGGGAGAAATTTGAAAGCAAGACAAATAGATGCAGTAGATAGCGAGGGACAATGGTATTGATAGGACAGTAATACAGGGAAGACTGCTGAGAAAGCGAGGTAGAGGGAGGAAAAGAATTTGTACTTTGGATGGAATTAAAGGGAATAGAAAGTAGGCATAGCTAAATTATAAGTTGTTGTAATATTTAGTATAGGGTCTACGGATCTTTTGCGTCATATTAGTTCGGGCTCCAAATTACTGCAATGTGAAGTCCGAGGGCGCAACAAAAATCTAGCCTAATTCGGTAAACTAATGCTCCTAATAATAATAGTCAGCACAATAATGTAACATGATGTCCAACGCATATGTGGCAAAAGCTTCATTGATTTGACTTAAGTATTTGAACAGCGGCAGCCGTTGCAAATTGAAGCATGTTCAGTTGGCCTGTGGAGCACCACGCGACGCAATTGTGAGATTTTGCTTTCGCCTGAACCAACCGTCAGCCGATACCAATGCAAGGATACAAATGGTTTAGAGTTGGCTTTTTCCTCCCTATAGCTTAGCTAGGAGATGGTTTACAATTTTTGAAGAGGGGACAATCAATTTAAAAGAGGGATAGATCCGGAGCTGTAGTCCCTGCTCTTAAAGGAGTAAACATTCACACCACTGCAGCCATTGTGAGAGTAAATCGTCGAGTAACACCAACAGCACTATGGGAAATTTTATTTTTTCCAAAACGGTATCAATATATTAATTGCATGCAGGGAGTGTTTATGGCGGTGATTTTCCCAGACTGCGAACGACAGGACGTCCACATGCTGGTTTATTCACACTTGAAATGGATGTTGCATGGATAAAAGGAGTTTCTTTCGAAGGTTGTCACTGCGCATGAAGCATGGTTATATAATGTAGATGTTGAGAGCAAACAGCAGTGCTCTGTGTGGAAACTTATGGTATCACCAATACCAAAAAAGTCAAATTTATAGATTCTCAATGTGGCTCATCACTAATGTTGTTGCTGTATATCTAGCAAACATAAATATAAAATGTGTTCCTCGTCCCGTCCATAGTTCAGACTCGGCCTCTTGGGAATAATTTTTCTTGTTCCCTAATGTGCCGAAACTCCTTTGTGGAAAGTTTTTCATCATCCGAAGTAGGTGCAAGCGAACTCAACATGTTTAAAATTGCAACGGCCGCCGCTGACGCAATACTGGAGTTAAATCAATTATGCTAGTAGGTACCACGCACACTCAACACCGCGATTTAACAATAGAAGATTACATTCAAAATGTGCACAGTGAATTATACTAATTAAAAATTTATGATCACATTTAAGAATTGTTGAACATCCAACGATGTTATTCGGGAAATCTGGACAGCTGAAGTTATTTGCGCCATAAGAGATAGGTGTGCAATTTGACAGAGGTACGGTTTCTAGGAAAGAGCATTAGTGAGTATAAATTAAAGCATAAGTTTAATTATTTCACGCTTAGTACTGATATAAAACTGATATTCTTACACTAAAATTATTAATGGATTTAACACGTTTCCCTAACATAGGACTATCGCTGGTTAACCTCCTTAAATGGAGGAACTTTCTTCTGTGGAAGATGATTTATCCGGAAGCACTGGCTATGCACCACACAAATGACATCATGTCATTAAATATCGCTCTCCCTTTTATCCATCCGCGACCTCTGCACGTGGTCACAGAACGACTCTCTTTTCCGTTTTATTTAGAAATTCCATTCTTACGCAACGCCACAGACGCATACAAACACCTCTCATTGGGATTCCGCTCCTATCTTGCAGTCTCCATGCATCTCAACAAAACTCGGACTTCTCCATCTTCCCTTGGCCGGTGACCGCAAAATCCTCTCCCCGCCCCGCCCCCTCGACCTTCCAATCTATAGAACTTCACCCTTTGGCTTTTGATCGTCGGCTAGTGTCCGGCTACGTCTCTCTCTCTCTCTTTGATCCACTCTGCAGGGCACAAACCAGTCGACATCAGTGGAGTGAAGGGAACGGAAGCACTGAAAACATGACGTATAAGGTAAGTGTATAATTCCAACGCTATCCTTTCGAAATAAGGGTGATTTACTAATACTTTATTGATAGAAATGAGCTCATACGGCTAGTAATATTGAATGAATGTAAAACTCCAATAGCCGTAAACAGTTTACAAAAGTCTTCTAGAACAGTTTTTGCTGTTTACGGCTATTGGAGTTTTACATTCATTCAATACTAATACTTTTCAATGAAAAACACACTTTGATGTAGGATTATCTAATGATCAGACTTTCTTGAAAAGTATTTTAATTTCAACGCATATCAAGACGGTTGAACCACAAAATTACATATTTTTATATTCGGTACGCTTAAGGTAGTTTTTAGATGTAAAATAACTAAATACTACTACGTTTCTTAGCCTTGTCCAATACATCCTGACCCGAGGAAACAATAAATCCTTCTCCGGTACCACATACATTCTGCTACCGTTCATTCCGTCCACATGCCAATCAATTTTCTCCTCCTTTCAAACAAGCCAAGCATTCTCAATCCCTCCCCAGCATGCCTAGCACTTGTTAGTTTATTTTCCTTTCCCTCTATTTTAATATTTCCATCCATCTCCACATCCACATCTCAAAAACCTCCATTCTACGCCTGTCATTTTGACTTAACGACCGAGTTTCCGCGTCGTACGCTTTATTTCAAAATGTTTACTAACCTTTTCTTAAGACGCTAATTCAGCAACCCTTAATCAACTTGAGCCTCATAAACGTTTCTTTGTTTAACGTAATTATTTTTTGACGCCCCTACTACTTTGACCATATTGGTTTAAAACACTTCAACGATTGGTACACTGTGCCACCTGCTCTAATTTTTGTCCTCCATTTTTATGTTTACCTTAGCCTTCCTCAAAAAAATTGTAACATTTTTTTAATGTGATAATATTTCATATATCTTCATTTTCTTGCGTTCAACTCTCCTGTCTAAGCATCTCGAAGTTTTGGAAATGTGTTTTGGAATGAACGGTTGAGTTTATTGCCGACGCCGAAATTTGCACAACGGCAAGGAGAGGAGAAAACGGGTATTTTTTTCCAATTATTCTGCAGTAGCACAAGCTAGAGGAATTCTGGCTAACTTTTGCTTGTTTATGAAAAACGGGAGAGGAAATAAACATGGTGATATAAATTGCATTGAATTCGGTCCATGCGTTTTCCTAATAGAGCATACGGGAGCTGGAACAAGGTAAAGCGGTGATGAAAATTGCATTGAAATCAACCCACGAGTTTTCTGTGCAAAGCAGTTCAAAACCGGAAAGCGCATCGACGTTATGTAGTTACCTAGTGATAAGGTTATTTACCGACTAAGGTAGGTCTTGGATGGGCTCATATGCTAACAATACTTCTAAGCCTAACCTAACACGACACAGCGTGACGTCCTTGAGGTGGTTTCCTCCATGACTATTTGCACCAAAATCTCGGGGAAAACTTTTATTAATATGTATGACGATTGCTGATAGCAATTCAGTTGCTATTTATTCGTAGCCAGTGAAAAGATGCGCAATTTCAATTTGAACTATCTGATTATATGAAAGCCACCATGGTCGGAGGTGTGATTTCTTGGAAGAATCCTTGCCGAGGTTCCGGCTGGCCCATTAGCTCAGTTGGTTAGAGCGTCGTGCTAATAACGCGAAGGTCGCGGGTTCGATCCCCCCATGGGCCAATTTTTTTCCGAATTCGGAGGGCATCGTGTTGCTATGTCAGGCGAAATTAGAGTAAACTTACATTTGGAAACTTTGTTGTTCCTATTTTTAGTCTACCTTTCATGCTACGTTAGCTTATGTATGGGCACGAACTTAATGTGGAAGCATATAGATGTTGAGTAGCCGTAATTTTGATATTTCTTGAATGTGTAGCCCTAAGTGGACTCTTAGAAATGACGGTGATAAATATGAGTCTTACCATGCTGGTCAATTGAATGGGTATTATGCTAATTTCATTACACATCTTAGATTCGAATAATCAGAATAGCCATGATAACCCCACTAAATTGAACCCTTCTTAAATTCCGTATGTTTATTTCCATCCTTCATTCCATCCAACATGACCATCCTATTCCTCCCCAAACGCCCAACTTCAGATTTCTCACAACAACCTTCCCTCCTTCCCCAATATGCTATTCTCGTTTGTTTTCTTTTGAGTCCATCATACCTATGAGGAATGAAAAAAATTCTCGACTGGACATATTATGGTTTTCATTTTTTTATGTTTTGCCGTCACCATCGCATATTGTTGAAATATAAATTAACATCTGATGTTACCTCAAGTCCTAAATTCAAGGAAACTTGAGCTCTACGGCCTCGTAAATTAACAAAATAAAATGAAAAATCCGATAGCCTTAATAAGTAAGCACCACTCGTCCCGTAATGACAACAAAATTTTTTGTTGTTTCGGTTTCTGGGAAAAGAAATTCCACGACAATGACCAACCACAACCTCTAAACCTGAACACCCTTCTGCAGTAGTTTGAGGGAATGTTACTTCATCACCAGGACCTACTACAGACACAAACAATCCACCCCAACTGGGATCCTTCACAGGGTTAAAGGGACTCTATTAAGGATACTTGGGTTGAGGAACACATGCACACTATCCGTGACTTTTGAATAAGTACCACAAATAAGGACAAACAGAGCTGGTACACTCATGAGCACTCAGGAATACAATAACTCACACATTCAAAAAGGGTCTCACTACTGGAAGAATATTACTCAAATTGAGCAAAGATAGCAAAAAACAGGGAAAGATGAGAGTGTGCGTTGGATACGCGTATTTCGGTTAAAATGTAGCCCTCCTCAGTGAACTGAAGGAAAAAAGGACTTGAAACAAAAAGTAAGATAAAAAATTTAGGGTACTATGGAGATAGGTGTCAAGTACGGCATTGTTAGTTTTTTCCTTTAAATTATCCTTTCGGAAGTATGCTTTGCGGGAATTATTGCTAAAAAGTTTTATTTTTCGAGAACATCTGCGTTGAACTAGCGAAAGTGCCGCCGGATACGGTATCGGGGACCTTCGAATAAAATACGTACGCCCATATGACTGACGTCTTCGTCATCTCACTTGAAGATGCAGGAAAGAACGTTGCCGTTTATAGTTTTCCCGAAAAATATTATTATCATTTATCTCGCGTTAACATCTGGAAATTTCATCAACGTTCTCTTTCAACTTGTTCAGTGATCCTCTTATACAGGTATGTCTCCGGATGAGCACTAATTGTAAATTCGGGCCACTTAACAACCTTGATCAATGGTTCATGTGATTCTCTCATGGTATCAAAAATTCACTTCTGCTATATTCGTATATGAGTTAGTAGAATTGCAAACTAATTGCAATCTCAAAATGTGCCTGTATGTCCTGTATGTTCACTTTCGTAATTATAACTCTTGAGACGTAACTCGCCAGGTTTTTGGTCATATTCTAACCCATTTTATTTTGTCACAAAATACCTTTTCGCCCTAATACTCATATTTGAGCTGGATAATTAATGATTTCATTGATGTGAGAGATTATTTTTGCCGAAAATTAATAAGGCGAATAGCGAAGTCATAAATAATGACAAGTTCCACATCTACATGACGTTTTTCCTAAGATAATTCAGGCTCTCTTTTGATCGAAGGCTTGGAAAATTACTATTGCGTAGACCATTGAAAGAATATTTATGATATACATTGTCGTGTCAAATTTGCCAATATTATTATTCAAATCCAGATGATTTATCGATTTTGCTTTCAAGACAAAAAGAGTTGTCTCGCAGCATTTGTCGCTTATGAAAATACTATATTTTATCCAGTCCCATCTAGCTTCCTCTGTTAATTGGTTAAAATAGTTCTGAATAGTATTTTGTAATTACCTCTTTTGAATGTTGCACATTTCCATTGTACGCTCAATAATAAGATATATTTTTTGTTGCAGTCTCCACCATAATATTCATATAAGGCATCATCAATCAAAGAGTTTTTAAATTATGATTCAATCTGGTATCACGAAAATGATAGAACTTAATGAGTCTAAATTGTCTCAAGGTTAGTGAATATAATATGCCTTGATATCGATACTTTCTTAAATAAAAAATCCGTTCGAACGCCTACCACATTTTAAAAGGCTCGTAAACATCAGGTTCTCAAGCCTAACTCAATAAAAATGTATTTAAGTAGGAAGGAATAAACTACATCAAGTCGATCAGTTCTTGTATTTGGGCAGTATATTAGTGTAAAAAAATGGATTGTAATGAGGGCATCAGGAGAAGGATTGCATTGCAGAAAGAAGCATTTGTCTGAAGAAGACAATTGATGACGGGTACAATTAGCAAATATGCTAAGCAGTCATCAGTAAAGATTGTTAAATTTAGCCGCAAAACCACCATAACGTCTTGGAGGCCAGAGGATGAGTCTAGATCGGAGAGAGAGAGCCTATATTGAAATGTGGGCGTCGTGGAGAATGGGGAAAATAAGTTAGAGAGGAAGACGAACGCATAGGTTTTAGATAGAATGAGCGAACAGTTGCCAGGGAAAATCCACAAAAGGCCGAAAATGTGGATGGAGGCAATATTAGGAGGTGGTGGGCAATCTAAGACAGCGATAGAAGGGGAAACTTTGGTAAAGTGAGGTAGAGGAAGGAAGAAAATAGGCTTTCTAGATAGCATGAGGGCAGGCAGAATTTACGAAAAAATGAAGAAAGAAATATTTTGGGAAAAAGAATGAGGAAGTTCTTGTGATATGTAGAAGGTAATGCTTTCTAGGGACCTTCCAAAAACTACCTGAAATAGGTAGAATTACCTTGGATACCTATTTAGAAATACCTTGAATGAAAGAAGTGTATGTTCAGGCCCTCCGGCGGCTTGCTGAGTATTGTTAAGATTTAGATTGACATTATTATGTCTACAACGAAAAAAAGGGATGGGCAAAGAATAAGCAAGTACATCGCCGATAAATAATAAATAAATTTAAGTTAAAATGTGATAAATTCATTATTTCAATTATGCGCACGATTACAGTTCTCTACCGATTAAAAGAAATTATCTGTTACATTAAACATTTCATTTTCTGCACTTACGATATCTGGTGTCAAATGTTCTCGTAAAAAAAATGTTTTCTTTCAATTCAGAGAAAAACTTCAGAAGGGCCTAAATTTCGATTAGCTTCTTTCCACCCGTCATAACAAATATTTCCAATAACAAATTCAGCCACAAAACGATTACTTTTTTCCGAAATGGATGGTATAAAAAAACTCCTTCGGGACGGATTTGAACCAGCGACCTATGGATATCCATGTCATTCCGTCTACAGTCCACCGCTCTACCAACTGAGCTACCGAAGGCCTTAATGCATTGAAGGAATTTTTGGCGCACTATTCATATGGTTGATAATATCGTTTGTAATTAGTAGGAAAAGTAAATTTGTCTTAGCACGTGAAAAGGACGCACACATAAAGCTTGATGTGGTCTGCAATTGAAATTTGTGCTTCTATGGAGACCAAACTCAAAAGAGTGACCTTTAATTCTTTTTCCACTACTTATTTCTTTTGCCACTACTTAGGTACAATTGATCTTTAAAACGGGGTGGGAAGTTGCCGGGAGAAATCAGAAAAAGGCAGAGACCACGGATAGAGGAAATATTAAAAGGTCCTTGGTCGTTAACTGTCATTACAGAAGGAATAATGTTGGGTAAGCGGGGCAGAAGAAGGAAGGAGAGTATACTTTTTTTTAATAAATAGAATGACTCGAATTAATACGAACTGGCTACGATACCTTCTGCTTTCCCCGCAGAAACCAGTCACTACCTATTTTTATCCGTTCGCCGACAGGCCACTTCTTATTCTTACGTTTTTCGTAATTTTCCACAAGGCTCTCACTTTATTATCACGGGTTTCTCTTCAATTTTCTTCCAGTGTCCAATGTCTCCATCTTTGTCCATCTATCTCTTTCATCTCCTTTCGGTTATTTCAGCATCTTTACCTGTCCTGTGTTCTTCCTCAATTATTTTTTAAATTTCCATATTTGATTTTCATGAATCACCCCTAGCATGGTGCTCCGAATGTTTCTGGTCTCATCTCCACTTTGTCCTTCGGAACAATTTTCCAAACCCAAAGGCTAAGTCACGACACTCCCAATGCTTCCGAACTACGAGGGTCATCCGGAAAGTAGTACCCGTTCGTGCCGCATGAAGTGCTGACGACGCGAGTAGCCGCTGGACGAGGTCAGATAGCTTCAGTGGCTTGTCTGCCTTCTCTGAGCCAAGTTGCGTGACGCTAGCATTGCCTGTGTTGTTTCTGTGATTGTTTACAATGTTTAAAAAAATTGAGAACGCCGCCAGTTGTGAAGTGAGGGCAGTGATTAAATTCCTCAATGCAAGAAACGTTCGCCCATGTGATATTCATCGCCAATTAAAGGAGGTGTATGGAGACAATGTAATGGACGAGTCGTCTGTTCGGCGGTGGTGTCGCAACTTCAACATGGGGAGGGGGAACACACACGACGATGAGCGTTCGGGGAGACCGTCTGTCATTACAGACCAACTGGTGAGCTCAGTTGACGAATTCGTGAGGAACGATCGGCGCGTCACAATTGATGACATCTGTGAGCATTTTCCCAATGTTTCTCGAACAATTGTTCATGAAATTGTTAAACACCATCTGCATTATGCAAAAATTTGTGCAAGATGGGTCCCTCGCGTATCTCAATGAGCTGGCGGCGAAGGACTATGCAGTAGGAATACAGAAACTTGTCACACGTTATGACAAATGCCTTAATTTGCTTGGAGATTATGTTGAGAAGTAGTTTAAAGTATCCTCTTTCAAATAAAATTTTTTATGTTTGTTAATATTTACTTTTGTGTCTTTATTTCACGAACGGGTACTACTTTCCGGATGACCCTCGTACATGGTTACTTATCGCTTCCCAGCATGCAAATCTCTTCGTGTGGTACCTCCTTATTCACAGACATGATATGAATCACTATGTCAAGTTTCACCTCGGCCTCCTTGGACGAAATTTTCTCTATCACTCCCCCCTAAAACTCTTTTTTTTAGCTAAGATCCTTAGTTTGAATTTTTCTCGTTTGGAAACATGGCATGGACGTTCTCAGTGCTTTTATTAATTTTCTCAGCACAAGGTCATGGTCATTCCACTAATAGCACTCTGAACTGAATTTAAACGTATCACTTTTTGCTTGATTTTGTTACCTCGAAACGAAACCATGGCCGTGAAAAATGAAACTATACGCGGACGTTGCAATTTTATTTCCCTAAACTTTTGAATGCGTAAATGCACGTCTAAAATCATATTTATCAACGTAAAAGTTCATATTTATGTTTGACGGCTGGCACTAATAATCCCTCTCGGGTGATAGCGGGTTATTGTGTAGATGAATTTGTAGTTGGTAATTGGGCCCAAATTTTTATGGCAGACCGTGGATAAAGAGTTTGAAAAAAACAGGAATATTAGCATTCCGGCAAAGAGGACTTTTCACTTTGATGTCGCTTGGAAGTAATTGCGAGATTCGTCATCGATATGCGTGACCTCAATTCCGATTGAAATTTTATCAGCCCGAGACGCTCCGCCACCAGGCTTGCATTGATAAAAAAATTGCCGATTGAATATTATTATGACCTTGTCAGTCGCGAATCAATTCAGGGCAGGAGCTTAAACTCTCCGCTTCTACCTTCCCACACATTTGTTCACACATTTGTTCCCCCGGCCCTTCCAAAGGAAAGGTGTACAACGAACTGACTTACAGGAGATGCTTACTTATTAATGGCATCTTGCATACCTGTAAAAACTACTGCAAAACACCGCGCTTTGAGAAAAAATGCATTTATAAAATTATCTGTGGCCTCATTGTTTTATCTGACCCTTCGATGATAGAGTTCTTTTTGTTACTAGTAACTCATGTCGCAAGCATAGAGGTGTATTTTGCCCTAGATGTCGTATTGCATTGGTTTATATTATCTTCAGTGGTAGTAGTAGTATTTAGGGGAGGCGACCGACAGCTAAGGTCTTTTGCGCCATTAGGGATGGATAGAAAAGGATGAAAGGTGGAGAGAAACCCGGCGTCGGCATTTGTCTGCTCTTAACGAAAGGCGCCAAGGGGTCCGCAGCTTAACGTCCCATCCGACGGACGGCGTACTCACTTTCACCTTCACAAAGCACCTCAAGTAGGGATCGGGATACCTCTGAAAAATATTCGATGCCGCCGGGATTCGAACCCGGGCTGAGTGGGAAGCCAGTACGATGGCCACCGCAATATCTCGATCCCCTGCATTATCTTCATTTAAATACACATGTATTACGTATCGGCAACTAACAATAGAGCAAACATTTTTAATCTGATGTTTCAACCCAGGTGTGGTAATCATTCCCTGTCACACACTATGAGTTCCATGATGTAGATACATTATTTTCACTCTCAGTGAGGCATTGTTTCATGTTACGTGTATTACTCCAGCATCCACTGGGATTCAGGTTATGCCTTCACGCCTATGCATCATCTATTGGGCATTACAAAAATACTATTTAAACAGGAGAGTTTTTCAAATTAAGCATGGACCACTATAAGTTACTGAAGCTGTGGTTGACATAATCCCTATTTTTTTAATAATTTCACATATTTATCATTCACTAGTACATTAAAGAAAAATTTAATTTTTGATATTGTCTGCCTGGTGAGGGAAATTTCCCTCCTACTAACCCAAGCGATGGCTTGTAGGGTTCCTTGAAGAAATACGGACGCTGCCGCGTCCACCCCTGTCCGCCCAATCGATGAACTAAATATCCCGTGTGCTGTTCCGCTCATTGTCTGCTCTCTCTCACCCCTGGAGTGAGGATGGCGTGACGACTTTCGGCGCCCTGCCTTTCCGCCAAAACTTTCCTCACGGCTCGCATGCAAACACTCAATACGCGGGGAGGGTGTTTGCTAACCGCCTACCGAGCCAAAATTAGGACACGCACCCACCGATCCATGGGTGAGCGAGCGACCGCGCGTCCGTCCGGGTTCGATGTCGGCCGCGAGACGAAGGAGCCAGCTAACTCCAACTTCAGCACAATGAGGACCCTAAACAGAGTCAGCACTTCGTATGGCCATGGTAGAATATGTGTGCTTCTAGCCCCAATTACATAGGTTGAACAGACTGTTGTCACAGAATGGGAAAGACAAACAGTCGAAAGGATAGATTCAAACATTCTTATTCCCGCGAACTATTCACGACGACAACCCAAGGCGGAAACGCTAAGATATATATTAGGAACGTACAAGTTACATTCCCTCTCAACTTGCTACATGGTTGTCGTCATAAGGTGCCGCCCGACACGCGCCCTTAAGTATAGGGTGACATTTAAATAAAATTGTGGATCTACCGTATTTGTGAAATGTCCGTTCTGCATGAATAGAATGCTACCCGGTAGTTCATTGACTGCATTGAACGTGAGCCCGCCTAATTTTGCTTTTTTGTGTATCCTGCAAGTCACTACTAGGGTGTGTGGCAGGGGTTGAATATACACCAGACTAATGTTGACCCGAATATTTTTACCCTTTGCGGAAAACGTTATTCTGATCCCGAATCATCTGTAAAAAAATTACATCTTAAATCTATGTGTTCTACACTTAATCTCTCTAATTTAATTGACATTATTTCGCCTACCTTAGTACGATAGGCATTTCCAATATCATTGCTAAAGAGAAATCCTTCAAGATATAATCTGTAATTTAACCTTCGCTCCATGAGTGATTCCCAACTAGATTATCTAATAATTTTGATACGCTACTCAGTTTGTCATAACAGCGTTTCACAAATCTAGCTCCTCTACTAATGCGTACTCCGGCCGCTTTAAGATGGAGGCACTGCCAAATTACGTGCCTCGTATTTAGGTGGTCTACCGTTTATGTAGCTTTTGGATGCACAGAGACTGAGAATAGACACATTTCTTTGTCTCTCCTATCAAAACACTCTGCTAATACAACGAAGGTTATGCGATTTTCCAGAAAGAAAAAGGCTAAGCTAATCATTTAAATAGGAGACAAAAACTGGAGCAGGTAGAACAGTTCACGTATCTCGGTAGTGTTTTGGACCAACACGGTCAAAGTAGTAGGGACGTAAGGAGAAGAATTACGCTAGGCAAAGAGGCTTTCACAAGGAGGAGGGAGTTGATGACAGGGACTTTGAGTAAGGATGTTAAGAAAAGACTCGTAAAAACTTTGATATGGAGCGTAGCTATGTAGGGTGCGGAAACGTGGTCATTGAAGCAGGAGCATAGACATATATTGAAGGGTTTTGAAATGTGGGTGTGGAGAAGAATGGAGAAGGTGAAATGGACAGAGAAGAAAACAAATGAGGAAGTACTTGGTATGGTGGGCGAAGAGAGGGGTTTGTTAGGAGAAATCCTACGGAGGCAGGAAAAGTGGATGAAGGGGGTATTGGCCGGCAGTGGGATGTTGGAAACTGTAATTGAGGGGAGAATGTTAGGCAAAAGAAGAAGGGTCAGGAACAGGATGGGGATGTTGGACGGGATGAAGGGAGGAAGAAAGTACTCAGAGCTGAAGAGGGACCTGATGTAGAATAGGATGCTGGATTTTGTGTTTTGTTAGGAGTCACAAAATGTTTTATTTAGTAGCTGTGTCCATCCAAAAACCTACCTTGACCGGTAGATTTCCTAATAATATATATAATTATTATTTAATCTTTTAAGTTATGTCTCCAGATGAGCACAAATTGTAACTTCAGACCACTTAACAATCTTTATCAATGGTTCGCGTGATTCTCTCATGCTAAAGAAATTTCATTTCCGCCATATTCGTACATGAGTTAGTGGAATCTCAAACTATTTGGTCAATTGAAAAGTGCCTACGGTAGCTAAGTTGGTAGAGCGGTGGACTGTAGAAGGAATATACGGATATCCATAGGTCGCTGGATCAAATGCGGCCCGAAGGAAAATTTTTATGCCATCCATAATGCCGAAATTACTCTTTTATGACTAATAGGAAACATTTGTACCACCAATTGAAAAGGAGATTCTGGAACGCGTGTGTGTGTACATGTATATAAATAAAACACAGTAATCAACACTAATTTGGTCGGTTGGTGGTTTATGGTAGTGTTCACGCACTACTAAGCCCTTGACGGAGTGTGAAATTCACTCATAGGGGGGTCAGTTCCTTTCCCTGTACCGCTAAGGTTTCCCAGGAAAACCTGGTAGCCGAAAAAACATTAAGCTTGGGTGACTGAAAGTGCACGAAGAAACGGGGCAACATCCATCATTCACATTACGATATTACAATTGGTAGTAACTACTCCAATCATTACACTAGGAAGACTAATAAGAAAACCCATTAAAGAGAGTGGTCTTCCATGCAGCGTAGTCTTCAATAATCAGGTAGAATCCTACTTTATTCCAAAATGAATGACATTCAAATCATAGCCATGCGGTCATAAATATTGAATGTTGTTTTTGGATGTTAAATCGAAATTAGTTAGTTGCTTTTACGTAAGATTTTGAAATTTTTCGGCGGCATCTGAGAATTTTTGGGCGTGCAAACAGTCTTATACAACACTTTTTATATCGAAATTCAAGGAAAGGCTTCTTTCATTTCCAACTACCCTTAGAGCCATATAAAATCTTATTCTTATCGGATGTTCATCCAATAACTGTCGGCATATCCTTCTAAAAACGGATTTCAATTTACTACTTCCGATATCTCCTCCTCTTTCTTTCCTCTTCCTTTCGTATTTTATTTACTTTGTGGCGCTTTACATTACATGACGGCATTTTGCCACAAACAGGGTAATTTTTTCCCATAATTATGTTCAAATCTCAATCATCTAAATCCTCTGGAAGTTAAGTATAGCCATTTCGGTCGCGATTCGTTTAAAAAAGGTTAGGATACCATGTGGTAGCATGGACAAAATGTATCCGGATAACCGGGATTTCAGCGCGTCGGGTGCAATGGAGGGTTTCATTCTGAAACTATCAATGCAAGAAGAAAAAAGGCATGCAATACTCATTCAGGAACATCAAAATATTTTGTGCTGCTGGGAAAATATAATCGCCA
Source organism: Hetaerina americana (assembly GCF_022747635.1). Lineage (NCBI taxonomy): Eukaryota > Metazoa > Arthropoda > Insecta > Odonata > Calopterygidae > Hetaerina > Hetaerina americana. The sequence continues at coordinate 28,829,038 of NW_027286181.1, forward strand.
TGCAAACTAAACACTTCGATCATGGATCCAAGTTTGAGTAAAACCAGAATTGTCACTTCATTTAGGTTAGGACACATTAGGAATACAATGCAAGCATTTCGGATGTGTGGAAGAAAACGTTAATTAGTCGGTAGGGAATGCGACTGACCGTTAATATCATTTGCACAATAGGGATAGATGGGTGATACGATGTTCAGAGAATGAAGGTAGGGTTTGGAGAAATCGGCGTCGGCATTAGCCTATTCTATTCACGAAAGTCGATAAGGGGTTCATAGTTTCATCCAACGGTCTGTTTATTCCACTTTATGTGCTCTCCACGTAGCACTCCAATTGTGGGTTCGGGTGAACACTGGGAGCAACCTCCGCGACTCGAACCCGGAACGTTCATTGACTGGCCGAACGGGCAATTTAAACTGTCTCGGTGAGTGAAAGCCCACCCATACCGGTCATTGTATATTAGAAACGCGTGGCTTTGGAAAGTAATAAATATGGCTGCAATTTGCGGTTCCATCGGCTCGTAAACATTCGTAAGAAAGAGCCAATTCGGTCCCACTCGAAAAAGGAGACGTTTTTACCAAAATTTATTAAAAGTCGCTCTTTCTTTCTAATTGTAACTTCAGGCCGATTAACAATCTTTATCAATTGTTCGCGTGTCTCTCTCGTGGTACATAAAATTCACTGATGCGATATTCGTACATGAGTTAGTGGAGTCTCAAACTATTTCAAGAACTGAAATGTGCCTTCGGTAGCTCAGTTGGTAGAGCGGTAGACTGTAGAAGGAAAATACGGATATCCTTAGGTCGCTGGTTCAAATCCGGCCCGAAGGAAATTTTTTATACCATCTATATTGCCGAAATGACCCTTTTAAGACTAATGTGAAAGAGGGAACATTTTCATCGCCAATTGTATAGGATATTCTGGAACTTACAGTAATTTTTCTTTGAATTTGTATTGGACGAATATAAAGAATGGCAACCTTCTCGAACGACAGGTGATTAAAGAACGAGACGAATGATTTTAACGCCCTGAAATAATTGCATTGAAGTGCATTTTATCGGATGACTCCGTAAAGTGTTACTGTTGCGGCATCTCCCACAGTTTCTTGGATTGTACACTAGGCTTGTTAAGATTTGCTGCGACGAGCGAGTAAGTGTTATGATTAGGGTGAATGAATTAATTTGGGAGCCGCTGGAATCACGAAAGGATAGCAAGTAATACTAAGACTTTCGTAAACAACTCCGACTTTTCTATAGACACCGATGGAATTATTGTTGCCCAGAATTACATGGATACCCCCGACCACCAGTATAAATTAATAGAGATTACAGCGCCGACGTATCATCGAAGGAAACATTTTATGTCATCAATATTATGCCGCAGTGACTCTTTTATGAATAATGTGAAATAGGAAACATTTGCAAAGCCAATTGTATAGGAGATTCTGGCACATTATTTCGAGCTTGCTGTAATTTTTCTCTGTATTTTTATTGAACGAGAATAATCTATATTTGAATGTGAATAAATAGAACCGGATATCTTCTATACTTGTACCGGTGAATGCGAAAAGATGACTCCACGGATATATGATAATTTTTATTCCAAGAAAACTGTTAATTTATATATGATCAAAATGTTTAATCTTTCGTTTTATCGATAATGAATCAGTTGTTTTTACCTGGAAAGTATCTGCTTATTTTCAAACTAATATAATTTTTTCGTCCCAGGCATAATAATCTTCATATACATCCACAAATCACTCCAGCAAGGGTGTCTGCCTGGGGGTGTAAGTAAACTAGCCATTGATGTTTAAATATGCACTACTACATACATATATTTGCATTCATGCATTAACTCACGAAGACTTTCACATATACATACTTGCCTACCAACATCATACAATACTGGATGTGTTTGAGTAAAAGTTTAAATTTTTTCCTATCGAATTAAGAAATTTATTGAGTCGTCACTTATGATATTGAGATAATTATGTAACGCGGAAGAGATTATTGACCACTTGAATCTGTCGGAGCTGTAATCTATCTCTCATATTTTATACTGGTGGTCCGGTGTGCCTATGTAATTCTGGGTAGTTATAATTCCATCGGTGCCTATAGAAAACTTGTGGATGTTGTTTAGGAAAGTCTTAGTATTGCTTGCTATACTTTCGTGTTTCCAGGGGCTCCCAACTTAATCCATTCACCATAATGTTGTAAACTCTACTGCGGGATATGACGCAACGGTAACTTTTAACGGAGTCATCCGCTAATATGCATTTCAATGCAACAATGTCAGAGTGTAAAAATCATTCGCCACGGTCCCGGTCCCAATCAAGGCCAAATGTGGTATTGTTCGCATTAAGTCTTTTGATACATGTGTGTATGTGTACAAAAATGTATATATATATATATATATATATATATATATATATATATATATATATATATATATAAACACACACATCTGTTTCCCTCGCTCAATTCGAGACCAGAACGGTGAGAAACATAATATATGATAAATTAATCGCTAATTACTTTAACAGCAAATCAAATCTAACACCCTCTACCACATGCCCTCGTGGCGGCTTCCAGGATGAGCTATACATAATTAGCCCAAATGTTTTAAGTTTCGCTTCGAGGAAGTCTTTCTATTTCCATATAAAGCATTGGTACAACAGTGCTTTTCCACTCATGTCCATTGGTGAGACACGTTTCACCGTGCTGTGGCATCAAGTGCTGGGACTAAGCGTGGAATCTGGGTACATTCACATACGATTGGGTCCGGTGTTTTCCACATAGCTTAAATCTTATTGGTGGATAAATGGGTAACCGTTGCGAAGAACAGTAATGCCGGGGAGGAAAAATGTCAAGTTGGTTGTTGGTCAAGGTGGAGGTTCTACAGCGTTTCACTGGAATGTACCGTATCTGTGTTTAGATATGAATATAGATTAATGTATTATTCTTACTATTGCAACACATATATCAACGCCTTGGCGGGTACGAAGGCGGGCGCCTTGGGAGGTAGGCGGGGGAGGAGTTTTTAACGGCGGTAGAATGGGAATGTGATGGCGATATTGTATTGTTATCTCTCTCCACAAAGTTCGTCATGGAGGGTTGTCATTGGAAGCAAAAATGGTGGGGTTGAAATTTTGACGGTTGATGCAATATTTTTTTTAAATAACAGAGAACTGAAATGGGGGAGTATTACTTAAACTCGATGCCCTGTATGTGATCTATTTTAATTTCGTCTTCTTTGGGAAATTTCACTCCTTCTCCAGCGCGTCGAGTCAAGTAGCGGTTTTTACCCTCGGTGCTGATGACTTTCACGTTGAAACCTCTTAGACCGTGACTGCTCCATCGAATATCTTGCCAGGGAGAATTTGATAACTTAGTTGAGGAGGCATTTAATGCAATCGTTTTTTTTCTCGTTTTGAATTATCTCTCCGTTTTTCAAACTGATCGACAAATGCCATTTGTAGCTTGAGATCTGCCGGACTCATTCGCAGCGGCCCACTGCTCCATGATATTTTAATTGGCACGTAAAATATAACCTTTTTATTTATCTCAGAGAATACATCTGACTGCTTTGCTTTCTGGGTTCTATTTACAGAAATGTGGCAGGTAGGGTAGCACCTGTTTTGCCAATTTTTTTTGCCGGGTTTGAAGCGATATGTTCAACTTTTAACGGATTTTTGAAGAGGCAATGTATGCACGTATCAGATGCAAAGGTGTGAATTGATTACGTGTTGGGGTTAAGCTGTCACATAAAAAGTAAAACAAAACTGTAACATACCTGGCAATACATATTATTAAATGGCCCTCTTACGAATTCGGAACAAGAATAACAAAATACTAAATGAGATTGCGCAAGACGGCGTGTCGCTTTAGTCCATGTACACGTATAAATAATGAGTGATGAAATAAATGTAAAATCCGTTCGGCCAAACTTCTTTCAGCGGATATGATGTGAATAAACAAATTTTAAGCACTCAAAAGGTTTTAATTAATGTTTTAAACGTAATCTATAACGCTTTTGGACAATTTCTGAGGCGCTATTTTATTAAACTATGCAATTTAGTCTGTATTTCCCCATATATTATTTAATATCACTTGAACAAAGGGGTGTAGGTACTCGTATTATATAAATGTACACCGATATCAGTCTTTTGTGAATATGACAATTATATTCGCACCATTAATCTACAATTCTTATTCTGGTTGTGTTCCACTATGATAATAGCGTGAATAAAATCTTGGGAAAACAATGATAATTGCTTTGGAAATGAATATGGTTTCCTGTTTTATCATCGTTATATATTGGAGTGCATTTGGGGCTACAAATAGAGGAATATTTATCTAAATGACATTTAACTAAAAACTTCCCGATGTAACATCCTTAATTGCAACTCTGAAGAATGAACGCCGAAAGGAGGACGCGTTTTCGGAAGCTCGTGAACTTTTAGCATGCATCGCCCTTTAACACTCCCTTCTATTGGCATCTTAACAATACCGACTTTTTTGGAAAGCTTGTACCAGATGGTCACCGTGCGTCGGTAACAAGAGACTCTAAAATCAACCTAAAACTGTGAATAAAAATTTGAAACGATAAATCTAAACCCCGGTTACAGTGCTAGTCAGTAAAGAGCTCTAATGGTCGCTGATGTACGTGTTTATAATAAGCCTACACACAAACTTCACAGTGTAAACAGAAGTCAACAGCCACTGTATGTAATCATCTTCAAGGATGGTTTGATGAGTGAGTATAGAATTCACCTAATACTTAGATCCACGTCGTGTGAAATTCGGTCACCAAAATTATAATAAGTGGCACCAGATCATTTCCCTGTGCTGCCTTTCGGTTTCTCAGGAAGATCTGACATTAGAAAAATCATACAATTTGGGTGGAACTGAGAGTGTCAAAATGTGTCACCTAGAAGCGAATCCGTAACCAACGGTCAGTAATCCAGCGATCTACCTACTGAACTACCAGGTCCCATTAAATCATTATAAATATATGTGTATATAAAATATATTATATATATATATATATATATATATATATATATATATATATATATATATATATATATATATATGTATAATTCCTGAAGATGCCATGGTGCAGAGAAAGTAGTTGATCAATAACTATCTTCGTGGAACGTAAAGACTCATTTACTCTCTTAAATTCACTTTTTCGATTGCTTAACGATCGATTCAAACTCACGCGTCAAAAATTAATCATCCGTGCGCATCATTCCTTAGCCAATATTGCCAACTACCGAAAAAGTGTACGTTTTTATCATATATTTCCGGGGTTATTTACCGTTTTTTTCTGAGTGGATCCTCTTCGAAGTCAGTCCTCCTCCGTTTCTCCCTCCGATTAATTCGCTCGGACTCCATAAAGAGTTAAGCACCTCTCTCGTGAATGACTTGCCTCTGAAGAAGGCACGACGCAGCAGTCAGCAGGTCCGCTCTGAGCACAAACGAGGTTCAGTCGGTCGCTCCTAATTTTGGAATGCATTCAATAGTATTTTTTGCCCAGGTCGCACGCAGAAGCCTCGACGCCACCGTTGCCGTTATCAGTATCTTCTTTTAACCTCGCCTCTAAATTTATACCAGGATACGCCAGAGTCTGTTGTTTATTTTGTGTACACTTATATCCATATGAAAAGTTTTCGCCATTATATATATATATATTAAATATATATGTATATATATATATATATATATATATATATATATATATATATATATATATATATATATATATGTATGTATAATTCCTGAAGATGCCACGGTGCAGAGAAAGTAGTTGATCAATAACTATATATATATATATATATATATATATATATATATATATATATATATATATATATATATGTGTGTGTGTGTGTGTGTGTGTGTACACACGGGGTAAGCCAGGTAAATCCGGACAAATTAAACTTTTGTTTAAAAGGAAATGTATTAAAAAAATACATATAAAAATGAAAATCCGTTTATACACAAGTAGTGTATCAGTCAAGAGTAACATTACTCAATGTAACCCCTTTCAGCTGCAATGACCGCCTCCAATCTTGACCTGAATCGATCAAACGCACTCTTTAAAACAGCGCTGTCCATATTAGCGAATGCTGCTACGATAGCGGTGCGTAGAGATGCGACATTAGGATGCTTAGTGTTATTAGTAACTTTTTCGACTCCGTTGCAAACATAATAGTCAAGGGGGTTCAATTCCGGGCTATTCGGGGGTCAGAACTCCTTCGACCAGAACATGTCAATGCTATATGAGAGCCAGTTTTGGGCTAAATAACTCATATGAGCTGGTGCACGGTCCTGTTGAAAGACATATTGTCTTCCCGAGGCCACAGGTACCTCTATGGTTTCACGACATTCTTCTACATTTGTAAATTCGCAAAAGTTTGCAAAATTCCTCTGAAATCAGCGCCTGAGCGTTTCCTCGAATGAAATTTCCTCGCGGGGTTAGCGGAACATTCCCCAGACATCTCCGAAGCATTATACTCAGCCACAATAACGTAAACACCTGATCTGGGGTAACCGAAAAATCGAACTATTTCACTGGGCGAACGACCAGCACGAACACTTTCGATAACAGCGGCTCTTCGAATGTTCTCCGCACTTGTACGTAACATCTCGGCCATTTTGTGGTTATGACTGTTTACTAGATGCCTGTAGCTTTCAAGGCCGCCAATCGTGACCTCCAGTGGAACTAATATATGGCGGGATATTCAAATTGAAATTTGTCCGGTGAAAACCGCCGCACCCTGTGTACGTATAAATATAAATAAATAAATATATATATATGTATATATATATATATATATATATATATATATATATATGTGTGTGTGTGTGTGTGTGTGTGTGTGTGTGTGTGTGTACGGTTTGGCAGGAAACGGTAGAGTTCACCCAGTACGTAGCTCTATAGAGACGACTATATAGTATATTTATCTATATGTCATTCTCTCTCTACACATGATTTCGAATAGATATATGCAAATGTTCTGACAACCCCTGTCACGCGTTCTTACGACGCCTTGTGAGGTAATGCATAGATGTAGATATACCATGTAAGAGTTGTTACGTTTGACTGAATCATTACATTTTCATATCCAAGTTAATTTTAACGACGGTTGGGTTAGATTTCGTTATGTTGGCGTATCGCGTAAGAACGAGTAGTTGAATCCTTCGAAGAAGGCGCCTTTTTCTCTTATTTTACCACGGTGGTCTAATCAACCAACATACGTAATTAGGAGGTTATAATAATTCCTGCGACATAATAAGTGAACTCGAGGGCCCTGCATCTTCCTAAATGTCCAAGTTTAGCCTGATATCTTCGTAAATCAACGAGCTTCCAAACCCTGTCCCTCCAGTACCGGTCGCCCTTACTCTCTCCGACGTGCAAACTTTTAAATATAACAGCTTTCCACCAAATCTTTTTCCAAGTACTAAATCGACGTTATCTGTCACGTGTACCGGAGACGGGAACCAAACCTGTGACCTTGAAGGAAAGGGCGGAAGCGCGGACCGCCAAAATACACCGGCGAGAGATAACAGAGAAAATTCACGAGGTGAAGAAAATATTTACTTTGGAGTTTAGAATGTCAAATATGAAAGATACACCGAAAGGACTCATTAAATTGGTGGAACGGGGATAGGTGGGCCTAAGACCTAGACACGGTAAGATTAACGGTAACCTATACCTAATTGTGCGATTAAGGTGCGAAGAAATGACCCGTGCAAATGGGCGTCGACAGAAAGCCACATGCGGAGATTAATTAGGCGATCTTTTAAATAAAACGGGTTCGGTTGGGTTTACGAGACCCATAATCTACGCTCGCCAACTACTTGCGAAAACAATGTAAACGTGGAATGCGCTTCCATGCGTGTGGTTCCACCCACCACGCACAGCATCCAGCAAGTCAATTCCACGGAGATGATATGTACTATTTAATGCGATACAATCATATAGGAGCAGTGACAATTCCCTTGCCTCTTCTAACAAATTACACATTAAATCCAACACTACAGTCATTCTCTCCTCAATTCCGCATACTTCTTTCCTCCTTTCATTGCTAACCTATTCCTTCCCCCTCCTTATTTGCTTAACATTCTCCCCTCTATCACAGTCTTCAAAATCTCATTGCCGATGAGCATGTACGAGTATCCATCCCTCCTCTCCTCACACACCATACCTACTACTTCTTCATTTGTTTTCCTTTGAGTCCATTTCACCTTCTCCCTCCTTCTTCACACCCACGTTTCAAAAGCTTTCAATTTACATCTATCATCCTGATTCAATTACCATTTGTCCACACCGTACATAACCACGCTCCATGTTAAAGTTTTGACGAGCATTTTCTTAACATCCTTGCTCAACATCCCTGTCATCAATTCCCTCATCGTTTTGAAAGCTTCCTTGCCTAACGCAATTCTTTGTCTGATATCCCAATTACTTTGACCAATTTTACCCAGATCCCTTCCGAGAAACGCAAACTGTAGTGTGATACATAGAAATAGAAAACCGGTTGCAGAAAAAGAACTATAATACATAAGTATCAAGCGTACGTTTATTGCTGGTTTTACTGAGAGAAACTACGGCAATTCCCTTGATAGAAATAAGCTAATGGATAGGATTGCTAGAAAAGTATCAATTTTGCTTCAAAACAACGAATTGCGGGACAGTAAGTGAATTTGAAATATTTTGTTTGAACAGTAATTTTTCTTCATGTATGTTAAAAAAAACGACGACTTTTGGCAACAATATTTTACTTAGGTTTTTTTTTCTTCATTGACCCAAGATTGATTTCTGAAGGCTAAGTGTTCAGTGAACTTATCGTAAAAGTAATAGTCCTTCCAAATGATTCGTCACATCAAACATATGACCCTAAGCTCCCTTGGCAACATCGGTGGACCAAACAATTGTGACAAAAGAAGATAGAATTAAGTGACAGATTGAAAGATTTGTTTTTTCCTCGCGCAACCCTCATATGTACGTCAAATTGATAGAAGGATACGGCAACGTATTTAAATATGCTTGTCTGGTGCGGTTTTGCAATTAAATTTCATTTCCAGAATTTTTAATTAGTTACGATGATACTCGTATTTCGTATATCCCTGGTGCCTCGTTCGTCCTTTTATCCTTTTATGAGGAGTGAAATACTTCACTGAGCACTTATTCCTCTCGCGTTGGCCGGAGCTGCCTCTTCTTCATCTAGGACATTCTTGGCAATTCCATTCCGAAGGAAAGGACATTAGAGGACAGAGCAATATTGAGGGACATTAGAAGAAGCGGGAGCGAGTTCTCTGAAATTGATTAAAATCCGGATTTTTGACCTACCTCAATCCGGGGGGGGGGACGGTTCTGATGTAAACACCAATATCCTTCCGCACAGCTGGGTTGAAATCTTGAAAGAATTAATGTGTGATGAAGTTTTTTGCATTACTAAGAAGACGATTGTTTTGCCAATGCGCATGCTTTTGGCGCAGAAAAAAGTCACTTAAATCAACTGCCGTTTAATACAGGACTTTACCAGGTCACCACCCGAACCAATTCGCAAATTAATTCACGTCGTATTGTGAGCACAGTAATACCTTGCAGGGCGTAATAGTTGAGGAGGTCTGGCGCTGTGACACTGACCATTGGACCAGGTTTCAATCCTCGGGAAATGCCTGTGGGCACTCTTAAATTCACCCAAGCTGTGTGATTTTACTTGTAATGGACCTTATTGAGAAGCCATAGACGGCAACCAGGAAAGGACCTGTCCTCTCGACCCTATTTCGTGAATACGTCGCCCAGTACCAAGCCCACGTCGTTGGGCTTGGTACTGGGTGAGATCTAGTTTCACCCATCAGCCTTCGGGTTGAATACTTCGGGTGGTAAAAGCTATGGGTTACTCGCGAAAAACGGACTTTAAACTTTCGGTCTTATTCTTTCTTCTCCATTCTTTTCTCGATTTTTGACTCTCTCCCCTCTAAGTGTAAATATCATTCGCCTTGACCGGGATGCGAACCTAGATCCATCGATGCCCGGCCGGGCGCGTCCGGCTGGACGCAGTAGTTACAACAGTTCTGTGGACTGAGGAATTCCTTCCCTCCTTCCTCCGCCCTATCTTGTCTGGACCTTCCACTATTCCTTCTACCATCTCCTTCAAGAGGAAGTCACTTCGTAGCACGTGCCCAAGCCAATTTCTTTTTCTTTTTACGATTGCTTTCATCAATCCTCTCTCTTCTCCCGGTCTTCTCAACACCTCCTCATTCCTCACCCGGTCTCTCCACTTTATTATGCTTTGCAGTCTTCTCCATATCCACATCTCAAACGCCTCCAGCCTTTCCCGGTCCCTTTTTAACGAAGTCACTGTTTCACATCCATATAACATAACACTCAACACTCTTAGATAGATTCTCTCTCAGTCGAATATCCATTCTGCTACACACAACACATCTTTCTGTTGAACGCCTCCTTGGCCATCGCTTTCCTTATTTTAATTTCCTTTTCACACCTCCGGATTTTTGTTACCTCGGTACCCAGATATTTGTAACTACCCAATTATTCCAGCCTTTCTTCTTCCATTATAACATTTATTTCCTCATCTACACCAATATTCATTACTTTGGTCTTGGTACTATTTGTCATCAAGCAACCATCCTCCTAAGGTCAAGTCATACTCCTTAACACCATTAAGGTGTTGCAACATCCTATTTAATTGTTCATTTCCCCGGCAAAAAGGATGATGTCACCACGAAACCTGATGTAAACAATCCTGATCCTTCAAATGATACTCCTATATCTTTTCTCCGGCACGTCCTGGCCATGTCTTCCAAATTTATATTAAAAGAGGGTGTGGGGTGGGATATTCAGTTGTGCTCAATGCGAATACCCACCCCCATGTAGAAATTGCTGTTCTTCAATTCCTTTATTTTAAATTAGTGATCAATTTGATGCCGTATCCGATCTCATATCGGGCTCCACATGAAACTTCTCCTTCCATGTTTTGGTCTTCCAGCACCATGGTGTACAATTCTAATTTGTATTGTGGTTTGCAGGGTGTATCTATATCCACACAATATCCCAAAAGGGCTTGTGACAGGGGGGGGGTTAGGATTTTTTAAAAGTAATCTATCAGTTAAGGTAGGCTTTGGATGGACACAGCTACCAAATAAATATCTCTTAGCAAAACAATACAGCATCCTACTCTACAGCAAGTCCCTCTACATCTCTGTGTACTTCCTCCATTAATCCCGTCCAACACCCCTATCCTGTTCCTTCCCTTTCCCCGTTTGCCTATCATTCTCCCCTCTAATGCAGTCTTCAACATCCCACTGCCGATCAATAAGCCATTCATCCATTTTTCCTGCCCGGGTTTACTAAGATTTCTCCCAACAATCCCCTCTCCTTGCCCACCATACCTAGTACGTCCTCATTTGTTTTCCTTTCGGTCCATTTCACCTTCTCCATTCTTCTCCACACCCACATTTCAAAATCCTCCAATCTACGTCTATCCTCCTGCTTCAATGACCACGTTTCCGCGCCGTACATAGCTACGCTCCATATCAACGTTTTTACGAGTTTTTTCTTAATATCCTTACTCAACGTCCTGTCATCAACTCCCTCCTCCTTGTGAAAGCCTCTTTGCCTAGCGCAATTCTTCTCCTTGCGTCCCTACTACTTTGGCAAGGTTGGTCCAAAACACTACCGAGATACGAAAACTGTTCTACCCGCTCCTGCTTCCAGGCAAGCTAAACACTTCGATCATGGATCCGATTAAGGAGTAAAACCAGAATTGTTACTTCATTTAGGTTAGGACACATTTCGAATACGAGGCAAGTATTTCGGATGCATGGGAGAAAACTTTAATTAATTAGTAGGGAATGCGACAGACAGTTATGATCATTTGCGCCATAGGGTTAGCTGGGTGACTCGGTAGGGGTAAGATGTTCAGGGGAATGAAGGTAGGGTTTGGAGAAATCGGCGTCGGCATTAGCCTACTCTATTCACGAAAGTCGATAAGGGGTTCATAGTTTCATCCAACCGTCTGCGTAGTACTCCATTTATGTGCTCTCCGCGTAGCACTCCAATTGTGGGTTCGGGTGAACACTGGGAGCAACCTCCGCGACCCGAACCCGGAATTTTCATTGTCTGCCCGAACGGGCAAGTATAAGCCGTCTCGGTGAGTGAAAGCCCACCTTTACCGGTCCTTGTACATTAGAAACGCGTGGCATTGGAAAGAAATAAATATGGCTGTGATTTGGTGGTTCCATCGGCTCGTAAACATTCGTAAGAAAGAGCGTATTCGGTCCCAATCGAAAAAGGAGCCGTTTTTACCAATATTTATTAAAAGGCGCTCTTTCTTTCTAATGGTAACTTCAGGCCGATTAACAATCTTTATCAATGGTTCGCGTGATTCTCTCATGGTATAAAAAATTCACTTCTGCGATATTCTTTCATGAGTTAGTAGAATTGCAAACTATTTTCGGTCTTGTAATGTGCCTTCGGTAGCTCAGTTGGTAGAGCGGTGGACTGTAGACGGAATGACATAGATATCCATAGGTCGCTGGTTCAAATCCGGCCCGGAGGAATCCTTTTACGTCGTCCATATTGCCGAAATGATCCTTTTATGATTAATGCGAAATAGGAATCATTTACATCGCCAATTTTATAGGAGATTCTGGAAATTTATATTGAGCTTCCTGTAATTTTTCTCAGCATTTTTATTGGACGAAAATAATCGCTTTTTGAATGTGAATAAATAAAACCGGATATCCTACTATGCCAGTAAACGCAAAAGGATAACTCCACGGACAATGATATTTTTAGCACAAAGAGTTAAATTATGAGTTGAGACGGGCAACAAATAAAGTAAAAGAAGCACGATGGAAGACATAGTGCGAGTATATGGAAAGTTTGCAGAAGAAGGGAGAAATTAGTGCGCTATGTAGCAAGTTTAATCACTATCGGGAAGTAGGAAAGGAAGATCTGTGCCAACAGATAGACATAAGTTGGGTAAGATAATCTGTGAAACAGAAAAGATCCATGAGAGATGGAAGGGATTTATAGAAGTACTCTAGAAAGAACTTATACCAGCAAGCTTAGACATAGAAAGAGAATATGGGGTAAATAAATATAGCATAGGTCTTGGCATACCCGAAAAAAAGATAGAAAGGGGAGTTAAGGGAAATGAAATCAAATAAAGCCGTGAGAGTTGAGAACATTCCTTTGGAATTGCTGAGTGAATTGGAAATTCAGTGCAATAGATATGGTATGAGAGTCAATACTAGTAAAACAAACGTTATGCAAATTTCCAGAAATACTTAGGCAAAGCTTAACATTTAAATGGGAGGGAAAAACAGGAGCAGGTGGAACAGATTACGTTAGCAAGCTCGAAATAAAGTTCCGGAATATTCAATACAATTGACGATGCAAATGTTCCCTATTTTTTATTAGTAATAAAAGGGTCATTTCGGCAATATGGATGGTATAAAAAGTTTCCTTCGGGCCGGATTTGAACCAGCGACCTATGGATATCCGTGTTTTCCTTCTACAGTCCACCGCTCTACCAACTGAGCTACCGAAGGCACATTGCAGTGCGCCAAATAGTTTGCGATTCTACTAACTGATGTACGAATATGGCAGAAGTGAATTTTCTTTAGTATGAGAGAACCACGCGAACCTTTGATGAAGATTGTTTATCTGCCTGAAGTTACAATTAGAAAGAAAGAGTGACTTTTAATAAAGTTTGGTAAAAACGTCTCCTTTTTCAAGTGGGACCGAATTCGCTCTTTCTTACGAATGTTTACGAGCCGATGGAACCACCAAGTCACCGCCGTATTTATTTCTTTCCAATGCCACGCGTTTCTAATGTACAAGGACCGGTAAAGGTGGGCTTTCACTCACCGAGGCGGCTTATACTTGCCCGTTCGGGCAGACAATGAACATTCCGGGCTCGGGTGGCGGAGGTTGCTCCTAGTGCTCACCCGATCCCACACTTGGAGTGCTACGCGGAGAGCACATAAATGGAGTTCTACGCAGACCGTTGGATGAAACTAGTAATATCCTATCCGCTGCTTGTTGATGTTGTTTTAACGTGACACCATCACTTATGGATACTTCACTGAGGTCGGACGCCAGCCGCCTCACTGAGGAACAGGCTTGAACTACCTTTCGTCTGGCTCCTACCCTTCGACCTATCTGGCATGGGTGACCCTATTAGGAGCAATTAACATTTCTCACGCCAGCGCAGCTCTAGGGGTCATCGGAAAGTACAAGCCCTTCCACCAAGTCAAGGTTGTAGTCCATGGGAGGGGGTGTGAGGATATTAGGGGAAAATTATAATTCTCATAATATTTCGGAACTCGCTGCTTTCCAGGAGCAGTTCATGTTCGGATATTTCATAGCCGCACCTCGTATAAATGCAATTCTTTGAACTCTATATCATCACCAGACTTAAAGGGAAACTAAAGTGGGAATCATTTACAGATCGAAGGGTAAAACTGGTATGCAGTATATTTCCTAAGTAAATAAGTTTTAAGCAGATCTCTTTCCTGTAGATGCTAGGAGCATATTCATTGAAAACTTCATCATCTTATTTTAAGAATGTCGTTGAAAAAAAATTTAAAGAATTAAAACGCGGAAAAAATAAGTTCAAAATAATATTAGCTGCGCAAAGCCAGAATGGTTTTACTAACAATATTCCTTAAGAACAATTAGCATATTATGCAACTTGATAAATAAAACAGTTTCTGCCGTCACTTGGTGGAAATTCTTCATATTGAAATTAAATTTGAAACACTTCGCTTTTCCACATAAAATAAATGTTTTTTATGTGGAAAAGCGAAGTGTTTCAAATTTAATTTTACTATTATGCAACCATTTCTTCAGGCATTTAATTCTTGCCTTGTTTTAACCACTGATATCAGCTCGTTTCAAATATGCAGAGGACATACAGTCTACAATTAAATGTTTCGGTGAACGTAAATCTGTTTTTAACATCAGTTACTTTCATAATTTGAAAAAAAATTAAACTTTACCACTAGTTAGTGGAATTATTGTGAGATATAATGGGGATAGCGCACGTATAAAGTGAAATCATTCACTGTCGTACGCCAAAACGGTGGCTTTTAGAGTAGGTGGTTTTTCAGTTTTAAAAAAAGCCTTGGCGAATGAATGAATAAAAAATTCATTCATTCGCCAATATAGTTAAGAGGGAGAAAGGTTAAATTAAAAAACGTCCTTCATCATATAATGTGCACGGAGAAAGGCTTAATAGACCATGTCCTGGAAGTGGGCTGATACAAACTGCTGGAAGGAACTATGGACGAAAAAAAATATATGGGTTAGAGATGGTATGAAATAATACAGGTTTCTTTAGGAAAAACGTTGTGGTGGCTACCGTACTAGCTTCCCAGCTAGAAGGCCCGGGTTCAAATCCCGCCGGTGTTGAATATTTTTCAGTGGCATCCCGATCTCTACTCGAGGTGCTCTGTGGAGGGCACTTTGAGTGAGTACGCCGTCCGTCGGATGGGACGTTCAGTTGCGGACCCCTTTGGCGCCTTTCGTAAAGAGTGTGCTAATGCCGACGCCGGGTTTCTCTCCACCCTTCATCCTTTCCTGTCAATTCCCTATGACGCAAAATGACCTCAGCTGTCGGTCGCCTCCCCTAAATACTTCTACTTAAGGAAAAACAACGTCCAAATAAATCACGGATGAGTCTAATGTAATGGATTATAGGGCACGAAGGCATTTGACCTCACACCTCAATGGTAACTCTGGCAACACCTGAGGTTTCCAGTAAACTTCGTCTATTTTCTGACAATGCAGTGAAATGCATGTATGGGGAAATATCCCGTCATCAAGATAAGAAATCATTATCTAATGTCCTCAATGCGATCCAAAATTGGTGCGAGACATTGAAGCTAGAAAATTTGAAAAAAAAATGTTTCAAAGAATTTTTGGAGGAAAAATATTTCATCCGAAAATACTTACACCACACAGGTAATCACAATAACGAACACCAAACCGTTCAAATATTGGGGTTCTACGATAACTGAGGGCATGTCCTCGGGAAAAGACTTCGTGAAATTTGCGGAATAACAAATAAAAAGATAGGATTCATTACGAGGATACTTGGGAAATATAATGAGAGGGTTAAAGAACTTTGTTATTCTACGTTAGTTTTGTCATTCCTAGAGTACATCGCGAGTATATGGGATCCTCACAAGATAGGCTTAGCGTTGGAACTGGATCTAATACAACGTAGAGCAACTAGGTTTGTGATAAGTTGTTATGAATAAGGTAGCAGTGTCACGGCACTATTGAAATAATTAGGATGGGAGCTAGTATTTGACCGGAGACATAAATTCAGATTAAATTTACCGCGTAAATTTGAGGCAGGTCACTTATCGGAGGATATTAAAGACACGCACAGGCCTCCGATTTGCTATGATAGATGAGATCACAAACGTAAAATCGGGAAGATAACTAGTGGAACGGATAGATTTAAAATGTCGTTTTTTCCTCGTAAGATTAGATACCAAAATAAATATGATCGTAGGTGCGAAGGAGATAATTAGCATTGGTAGCGTTTTTATTTTTTTTGTTAACTTGCATGATCTTTAAATAGACTAATCTTGACAACAATTTTTAAATATATCCTTTTGTTGAATATTATTTCACTTTAAAGTACATTCTTTCGTGTGATTATCTTTTAACATGATCGAACTGATATTGGTGTCGAGGTGTAATGATTGTGATTTTTTCATGAATGATTGGTGATCTAATACCCCCCACCACACGCTCTTGCGGCCGTTTTCGGGGTATTTTTTCATAGATTTAGATGCAGAATGGTATAAAGACAATTGGACAGCGGCGGTGACCATTTGAATAAATATGTTTTTGTTTCAACATGATGCCGATCAAGAGCTTCTTTCGGCTTTCTGTTACGTCAAAATTTCTAGTTCGAAATATCATAATACGTTCCATGATATTCCAGTATTTCTCTGAAATAAAATAAAGTTGCTCAAATTTGTGGAAGTAGAACTACGTTACGCAAAGAAGTTTTAACCAGGAGGAGGGAATTGATGACGGGGGCTTTGAGCAAGGATGTTATTAATAAGCTCGTTAAAACTTAGATATGGAGCGAGGTTTTGTATGGCGAGGAAATATGGTCGCTTAAGCAAGATAAGAGGCACATTGGAGACCTTAGAAATGTGGGTGTGAAAAAGGATGGAACAGTTCAAGTGGACGGAAAGGAAAACAAACGATGCAATGGGTATGGTGGGAGAGGAGAGAAGATTGTTGGGAGAAATCTAAAGGAGGTAGGAAAGGTAGATGAAGGTTATATTGTTTGGTGATGGAATGTCGAAGTCTACGAGAGAGGGGAGAACACTAGGAAATATAAAATTTTAGATAGCCGTCTTTATTTTGAGGCGAGATTGCGACTATGTAGTCTCTTCTACCACCCAACCCCTCATCACACATTTACAATATTAAACATACAGATAAATATCACAAATTGTACATAAATAGCAATAAAATTAATACATTTAATATCTTAGGTTTAATACGTATGATATCTTAGGAAAAGCGAGAAAGAGGAAGGAAAAAGGTATGTTGGACGGAATAAAGGGAGGAGGAAAGTATGCGGAATAAAAGAAGGGTATATTTTGGGGTTGGAATCACTGTGTGTCTTGTTCGACGAACCTGAGGGATTTAACGATATTGAGCCTATTTTCAATCCAAAATCTACCCTAAACGGTAGAAAACCAATTGAATATTGCTCTCAAATAAACCAAGACAATTCTTACGGAGAATCTTTCAAAAATTTTCCAAGTGCCAATCAAAACTGCGTGCGTGTATTCCTTTCAGACGCGTGGAATTAATCGACGAATGCGGTCGTTTCCTTTCAATAAGGATCCAATTAAATTGCGTCCATTGTTGTCGCATCTCCAGTGTTAACGTCTATTAACCCCTCGTGCCATAGGCCACGAGGAGCGAAATTTGACAACAATGCACGCCTTTTAACTCCCAAGCCTACTATAGTAGATATGGAAGTTTTGCAATAGACGCTTCGTAATATGCCTGCCCACGAAAAATACGCAGTTTCATGAGTGTATGGCGCATCCGGACGAGGGCATCTTGACCCTGTCCAAGGTTCTTCATAATCAATTCTTTTGGGTAACCATTAGAAAAGGAGCGGGATGAGTGATTGTGATCAAGGGTTGGGGGTGGGATGTTCACCCATGACGAATGTCCTCTCCTGAGTCCCCTCCTCCCCCTGAAGTAAAATGCAAGTACCCCCAGTCATTATTGTCCCCGATCTCGATCGAATGGCTAAGAGCCGGGATTCGATTCTCTCCTACGACCCCTTCGACTCTCTAATTTCCTTCCCCTTCAACACCGCTCCAACCCTCGTTTCCCTCTTTCTTTCACTCTATCTGCTTTTGACCACCCCCGTCCAAGTCATCCTACCCCTCTCCCCCCCCGGGACCCCGGGAAAGAAGATATATAAGAGCCGTTCGGGTAGAATTATCGCGTTGGAAGTCAGGCATTCGTAAGCGGAGCAGCTAAAGGGATTACTGCTCGAGCATTGGAGGGTTGTAGCAGGCATTCGCACTCAGACTTCTAGCACGGAACGACGTTTTATAAGGTAAGAGACTCTAGGTGTGCTTATATGTTTAACTGGAAGTTATTTGAACGAAGTTCTGTTAATATTTTCGCAAGTTAGATTTAAATCTTTAGACTTAAATTCTGATCTGGCACTATGTCTAAGTTAATCAAAAGGGCATGTGATCTCTCTCTGTGTTTCTTGGACTAGTCTAGTTGGGAATGATCTATGTTCAACGCAATTCCGCGTAGTTCATGATATATTAAATTATCTGAGATAATGGAAACGTTCAATTTGTTACGCAATTAGTTAAGAATTCTTAGTTAATCGGGAAACTAGCGCCAGTCAACAGAGGGGAAGAGTTCAGATCCTCTTTTAAATTTTATTCACAGTGACCTCGGAGGTAAATTTTGTCATTTAGGCCACAGAAAAGCTCCTTCCTCTCTGTTATTTCAACTTCATTCTTAACGGTCTTGTATTAAGTTTTAAATCTTTGAAACTGGCATTTCGAGTCAACCGGGATTGGAATATTGCCATGGATGTAATCTTTTAATTCATTTTTCTGCTGACATTCGAACCGTGTGACAGTGCATTCGGGAAACTTGACCTCGAGATTTCAACACAGCTCGAATTTCTTCATCGACAAGCATTTCTAAACCTGTTAATTTTGCGCATGGTGAATGGAAGTTAAATATTTCGGGCAAGAGTGTGGATAATATAAGAAACGGCCTCGGCGCGTGTTAAGACTCGACCGACTTAATAAAATCTGTTGTCAGGGCTCACGAGTTTTGGAGAACCACCAATCTGAAAAGCCGCGTACCTGGGTACTAGCTGGGAACTTCAACGGGCCACCAGTTCGCATATAGTGACCAGATTTCTCTAAACTTTTAGTATGCAGTTTAACTTAGATAGAACGTTCTGAATATCGTAGAG
This sequence comes from Hetaerina americana, assembly GCF_022747635.1. Lineage (NCBI taxonomy): Eukaryota > Metazoa > Arthropoda > Insecta > Odonata > Calopterygidae > Hetaerina > Hetaerina americana. The sequence goes on from NW_027286181.1 coordinate 28,848,590, forward strand.
TATCTTTCTCTAACTAGAGAAACACACCCAGGAATCTAGTAAACCCTTTTTCGATTCCGCATACTTCCTTTTTATCTTAATTCCAGTCAACATGCCTCTTCTTTCGTCCGCGCAACGTACTCCGCTTATTCCATTGTCGATAAAAATACTGTATCCACTTTCCCTGCCTCATCCGAACTTTTTCTTACAATACTCTAATAGCACATCTATTTATTCTTAGCTGATTTTCCTTACAGCCCATTTTGCTTCGAATCATTCTCAAAATCCATATCCCAGGAAGACCCCTTATCTATTGAAAGCACTCCAGCCATAGGAGGAACAGTCTACAATGATTGCTAATTACTTCATTTCTGTTCAGATGCAGGAACAGGGCAGCACGCCTGCAGTGGCGGAAAATTCCAACCTACCCCGCATGGAGTCGGTGAACCGCATATCGAAGATTCCGATAGTGGAGTCTGTTTGGGGAGTTGCCACCGGGTTTTACGGGAAAGTGAAGGTAAGGTCAATGTCGAGAGGATCTCGGGCGATAGCCCCGACAACCGCCCTACCCTCCGCCCTTTGCGTGTTTCATTTAATCCGGTTGGTTGAGTTCCCGGGGGAGTCTGACCCCCTCCTCAGGTCCCGCGATAAGGAGACCAGTGTTAGTTTTATCTGCTCTCGCAGACTATTTCAAAACTCTCCACTCCGTAGTGTGCTTCGTTCATTCCTTTGTACGAGCCTGAAGTTCCCTATTTTTAATTCATCCAGTGCCGACGGTGAAATGTGACTTCTAAGATTATCCGGTGAAGTGACAATTCTTCAATTTTTAAAGCGCTATCTAAGCGAAGCACTTCAGTCAACGATGACAGCGGCTCTTCCAATTTCGCGAATCGGCAATGTTGTTTCCTTAAAACAGTTTAAATACTGTTAATTCTAATCAATTCGATGAAATTAACTTCTTCTGTCAGCGTGTTGCAGCCCAGCTTTTCTTTTTAGGCAGAACCCCATCACGGGGAGTGATGGGAATTTTTCGGAAATAGCAGCATCGGTGTGTACATCCTGCCAACTTCATGCGAAGTTTTTGTATGGAACGGGCCAGCCTTTCAAATTGTCTGCCCGACTTTTATCCAGTTGGAATTAATTTAAGAAATATTTAAAACAAAATATATTCAATTTAATGCAAAACATGCCAGGGGCTGATACTGCTTTTGTTCGTAAAATTTACGTGGCGTGATTCAACATGACTGAAAGAATTGCTTACTTTGCGCAATTTTATGGCTGGTCCCAATGATTATTACCCTTACTGAAAAGTTTGCACTTTTATTTTTTGATGAAAAGTTGGAAAGTTAAAGATCCCTAGCCACCACAGCTTAAACCGGCTATTTCATTTCAGCTGGTCTATTTAAATTAACATTTCAGGACACTCTTTAAGGTTAGCTGCCTTAGATTTCTTCGGATAGCCCTACTCTTCCCTCCCCCCCCCAATCTGAATCCGCTATTTGAACATGACAATCGAGTATTTCCCAGATTAAAACTTGTCTCTGGTGTAACTTGATGGAATTTGCGTGACACATTAAAATGAAAATATTGACTTTGTTATTCCTCTAACTTTCTTTAACAACACGACCAAGGTCTCAACTTAGAACGTCATCAGGCGATGCCGTTCAACGTCGAAACCTTGGTTGTTAAATAGTAGAATCATAGTCAAGAATTTAATTTTAACTTCAAAGATTAGGTGCCAAGTTAATAAAATCATGGAGCAGCACTGATACATTTAGACGGTAAATTTAAGTGAAGACATTTGAATGAACGGAACCTCATTCGTTCAAGATTATTTCGCAAATAGGTGAAGAGATGGACTGAGTATTGTTTAATTTAAAAAGGCTATACTTTCAAAGGAGGGTTTCCGGAGCGTAAATTGTTATCAGGGAGGAGATTTACAGTGTGATGGAATGAAACATAGCCTTGTATTCTATTAATATAGGGAAGATGAAACTAATTTTTCCACGTTATTATATTAAATGACATTATTGAGAAGAGACATCAAGAATATAGTGTCGAGTATGCGCTGCAATGTCGATGAAAGGGCTTGAACTTTAACGTAGATAATCTGGAATGTTCGAATTCCCACAGCGTTATCTGGAATCTTTTGCTGTTAATCTTCAGGCTTATCGCGGAATAAACTTGCATCGAACCTTGAGACGACAGTTCCTCGGGGCGAGGAGTGATTTCATTCTCTTGCATTGATAATGTGAATGCAGCAAAAGTTAATTTCTAATATCCAGATGCTGGAAACTGGACGGAGACACAATAACTCATTTTACCACATTTCGAAACTAGTAGTAATAAAGTAATGGAGACCCTAAATCAATGTAATGCAAAAGTATTAATTATGACAGTACACTAGTTGTAACTGCAACAGCACTGCTCCGGTTGGACTACTTTTCAAATGAAAGAAATCTTATTTAATGCCTTAAATTAATGGCTATTGAATCTTCTCGCAGGAAACCGTAGTAGGAATCAAATCTGCCTCAACGTGTTGTTCAAACTAGACACGAAATTTATACCCACACCCCACGACCGGTTGCTACCAGCAATTCTAAAAATGCAAAGGCAATAGGCAAATGAAAATAAAATTTATGCTGTGCAAATAATTGAAGGGCTTACGAAAGAAATTTCCATATCGCTGGAAACTAAGATTTGCAGTCGGTAATGCTTGTATGTCGACGATGTAAATTCGTTAACTTGAATTTACATTTTAATATTTTAGTGTTCACTCTGATAACCTCGGAAAGCCAAGCGTAATACTCAGACTCAAAACGCGAATTAAGACAGCAGATATTATGAAAACCTAAATGATTAAAAGCAACTTCGTCGGATGATGGTTAAGATTCTACCTTACGAGCGACTTCCTGAGAAAATGAAACTTAGTTGACCACGTCGACCATGTCTTGGCTCACTTCTAATTTAGCAGTTAACAATAAAAATCATTGCTTAAGCATCTAAAAGCATGATCAAAAAGAATTCACGCGCCAGGAAATCTTAGGCGTTGACCAAATAGCACAATAACCCAAAAATTCAAACTGTTAATTAAAAATTTATTTGATAATTTCATTACATTAAATTTATTTTTAGTTTAACATTACTTGCATTATTTCAATTATTGTATTCTACATCAGCATTTGACAGATGCGTAATCACATAAATATCGCAGGAATAACACGTGGTGAATTAAAGTTATAAGTTTAATAAATGAAACAGTTTCTGGCGTCACTTGCTGGAAATGCTTCATATTGAAATTAAATTTAAAATACTTCGCCTTTCCACATAAACCAATTTTATTAAGACCTAGGTTTCGTTATGGTATAGACCTGATGTTATACCATAACGAAACCTAGGTCGTAATAAAAGTGGTTTATGTGGAAAGGCGAAGTGTTTTAAATTTAATTTCAATTTTAAGTTTAGTTAAAATGTTCTTCTTTACTATATCCAGTCCTGAAAATAACAAATCTCGTCGCAAAAATTCTTCCTCACATTTACTAGATTTGAATTTTAGGGAAGGAAGGGTACCTTCCTATTGCCGTAAGGGATCAATGTTTCCCTCGCATCAATCCAAACCCGGCCGTTCATTGCCATTCCCGAGGAGCTTCAGTAAGGCTTCGGCTTAGCATGGCAGGCAGGAGTGCAACTCCGCCTACCGGGCATAGTGCGCCGCTCTGATGGGGAATACCTTGGGGGGAGAGGGGGGACATAATGGGAGAGGGTCGGAAAACTTACGCCACAGAGACGATAATCAGATTATCTGCAATCCCCTGTTTCCATTGAATTTCCGACGGTGTTGCGGGTTGCACTATTGTGCAAATGCCGTGGTGGTGTCGGAATTACATCAAATTTGCCTTTGCACCCTGACAAAGTACTTTATCGTGGAAATAAATGAATGGTTAAATCTAAATTGCCCACATATTAAATTTTTAACCGTATCTGTAGAAATCTTTGCAGCAATTTGTGATGAAACAATCGCGCATCTGTAAAAATTGTATCCTGATACAAAATTTTAATTTTGTAACGCCATAGCTTCAATCATGAACTAAAGGCTGGCGCTCAGTATTAACTTTATTGCATCTGAATAACTCTGTTAACAATTAATATTATGTTAAGAACTAACAAAGTATTGTTTCGTGCATTATAATCTTTAGAGGTCATTTTGAAATGGTTTGTCATTAAACAACTTCACTAAGTCCGCCATGACAGTTTTAAATGATGCTGTTTACTGCGATACCGTAAACTTGATTTTTTTCCCTCGATTGGTTGAACCAAATACTATTTCTCATCTGAAAAGGCAGAGGAAGACACTAATGCATTCTCTCCCGCCAACTAAGGGATGGATGACCATTACTAGTAAAATTTTTCGAAAGAGCACGGCGCTTATCTCCTTTGAAGGGCAGTTTCCCAGCATAGGTTACGCAGACGTAAGAACTGAAAGGAATATGGGAACAGCTGACGACACGGAGCAATTGCATTTATTTTGATCAGGCAAAGAGTGACGTTGGATATTGTTAAAAAAAAACAGTGAAATGACGCTGCATTAGGGAGACAATGGGAAGTCGCAAGGCATCCGCTGTACTACGCAATATTACTTTCCATACATTAGAACTTCCAGTACATAAACCCTTCTTCGTTTTGCCCTCCGCACAAAATTAATACCTCCGGAAATGGCTGCTGTCGCAGGCAACATTTTTGTTGTGCAGTCACTGTCCTTAAGACACTATCCGACTTAAATCGGCATAAATAACTCCCCATGTCTGCGTGAGCATGTGTGGAAGGCAGACCATTTTAACGTACCTATATGACCGAAATTACTACCTTACATGCTACCCTCAAAATAATTCCAGGAACTTATTTCCATTGGCCTATACACCCTGGGCGCCGCACACTTAAATCCGGAATAAGAAAATCCTCATCTCACGAACATTTTTTCCCGATCAACTAAAAAAATAATAAAATAAAGCTGGTACACACAATTTGACACGACAGGTAAAAAAGTAACTACATGAATTATTAAAATATTTGCCTTCTCAATGTTAGGAAAGGGCTCGGAACAGTTTAGCAGCTAAGGTGTTCCAATCAACAACTGTTTTATTAAGAAAACATTTCTTTCATTTGTTCTTTGTGCCCGGAATTCAACTTGAACTTTATCATTTCTAACAAAAAATTTGTATTGCCAACCTTTTTCCTTGTTTCTGAGAAAGCTATAATTAAATTAACCTCCGCTCCGCGAGAAATTTCCACCCTAGCTGCTTTAACATTTTGGATGCGCTACAAAGTTCATCGTAACGTTTCACGCATCTAGCTCCTCTTACAGACTTTAAATAATCTAAATCTCTCCCAATTTTACATATTTGGACGTTAGTCATGTCTCCCTTACCCTCGTGGAGGTGACCCATCGAAAGGAAAAAAAACTTTACTGGGCCTCAGCAGGGTATTCGCTAGAACTAATAGGATAAGCAATTTCAAAATTTCTGACCTTGGTGAAATAATTTCAGGAATCCAACAGTGTCGTAAGCTGGACCCTGAGCCATGCGGAGGTGGTGAGTACAGCAGCCATTGGCCCCGTAGCTTCCCGCTTGGAAACACCTCTTCACGCAGTGGACAGCATGCTATGCAAGGGAATAGACATGGTCGAGGAAAAGGTGCCAGCCATAAAGATGCCTCCAAGTCAGGTAAATGAGTAATCCTGGACTTATTCCTAAGAGGGTCTAAAGGAATTACTTGAAATTAAATGGGAAGTTATTTCTAAATTGAACCAAATTTTCTTACGACAATCGTGTAGTCGTAGCGGCGTTTGATAATAGCATGTTACCCCGTAAACTTGCATTAAATTTGATTCAATAGTTTTTTACGAAGATCGTGTTAGTGCTTTGACCATTGGTATGGAAAGTAAGTTTAACAGAAAGGTTTCGAAAACTGCGCCATGAGTTCTCGTTCAATTGGGATGATTATAAAGATGTCGTACAAACGCCCCTGTGTCAAAATTACGAACACAACCGCCATTGGTTGGAGACTCCCTTCACCTCACCTTTCCCTTTACCACGCATCAAAAATCCTCGAACTAACATTCCATCACCCACTACCACGCCACAAGACTTCCCAAGTTTTATTAATCTTCTTAGGTTTACTTCAGTCACCTGGGACTCCAATGACGCTCTCTAAGAAATTAAAATGTTCTCGTAAAAGAAAAACTCATGTTCAAAAGTCTTGTGCCGGCACAGAAATCACTCGCGCCAGAATGTGCATGATGCAACATTTTAAGTGACACACAAGCCATTATCAAGAGCACTCATCATGCGAGGTTGTCTTTTAATTTCTGAGATCTTGCATAAGAAATTCTAAAACTGTTGATTCACTCTAAAGCACAAATTAAGAAAATTGATTAGTTAATAAAACAAAGAAGGGATATCGGAACACCTATTCGTTTAAACGGTATGAAGGCTTCTATAGAGCCAAGTTCCCAGTCCTTTTTGCGAAACGATTCATGCCATCTTTCGAAAAGTCAATCCCTTGTTCTGTACGCTATTTCCATGTTACCAATGTTAGCTTGTGCCACAACTTTGGTCAATCCTTCCAAATTTTTAAGACTCCCGGGCTCCAACAATAACCCCTGCCGACAATCTTGATAGCCCGTAAACCTATTCGGCAGTGCCCCATTCACTGGAACACAGCCTCAAACCCTCGTCATTCCTCCGCCTGAATAGTAAACTGAACATGTGACAACCTGTATTGGCCTCCCATCTTCTCTCCGTTCTGGTGCAGGTTCAGATTCTGTCTACATCTACATAATACCCCACAAGCCGCCGCAAGGGCGTGTGGCGTGGGGTGTTAGGTCACCAACCGTAAAAAGGAACAGGAACCGAATGCCGAATGTCCAATGCTTAGTATTGTTTTAATAATGCTCAATCCCAACCCATTAATTCTGAATGGCTTGAATGTGCCCATACTGTTTTAGTCTTGCTCAATTTCCACATGCTTTGTCTCTGGTTTAACCCAATGTACAAAGACTGTTTAATATTCGAATATTTGCCTCGATTTGAGATTGAAAAAAAAGAGACCAGCTCCCGAGTTGGATTATGCACAGCAGGTATTACAGAGATTTATATTTTGAGTGAATATTGTCTTTCATAGCACGCAAAGCAAGGATTGTGATCTGGGCAGGGAATTTCAATCTATAGCTGATACCCTGACTATACAATATGTTCTGTCTCCTTAGCTAAAGCTGATGCATTCTCATCTCTGGTCTATTCATAACTTCTGAACAGCTGTTATCATTCCCAATTTCCTCTTGTCGAAGGACTTCTCCATACCCACAGTGCATTAAATTCCAAATATACAAATTTCGTCTTGGCAGATGCTAGCTACCACCCGGGAATATGTGGCGACCGGTCTTGGGCTACACGCCCAAGGGCCAGACACTCCCGCGACCGCCAAGATCATCGGGGCCGGAGTGGGTGTCGCCGCAGCTGGGCTACGCACCGCTGTGTCCGCGGTGGAATGGTACGTGGACCGCTATCTCCCGTCGCAGCAGGGAGAAGATGAGGCTGAGGACAAGGCCTTGGTACCAGCAAAGGAAGGAGGCGAAGGTAGGGTTGCTCATCTGCGTTGCCAATATTGTCCTGGTGACAACGTATTGTTACTGTGCCTCCTAGTAGAAGTGCCAAATTTTGGGCCAAACAATTAGCAATAATAACAGCAACAGGCTTTGGTGTAAAACCTTTCAATGCAGGGAATTATATGGAATTAAGGGAGGAAACAGAATTTCCATGCAAATCCCACCCTGAACACTAAAACGCCAGTGACAATTGTATCCCGCCATGATCACCAACTTATGGGTTGGGCGCACCATTTCGATGAAATTTAATGTTGCAAAGGTCCATTGCATTCGGCTCTTTAAAACTCCCGGTTGCCACCAAAACGGCTACTTTGAATTTATTCATACCGGATATTCACGTTAGGTGGCAGAAGAAATTCTTCCCCGTGCGCCACTCCGTTCATGTCTTACATGAACTTAATCTATTAATCTAAAGTTTATACGTTTATGGCCTGGGCCGTTGTTGTTCGATACTGTTATTATCATAGTCACCATTATCCTTACTCGTACTATTGTCCTCTCCCACCTAAGGTGCCAAAAATGACCCCATGGATGCCCTTCTGCGCCTGCAGAAGGTCACCCGCCGCTTGCAGCGCCGCCTGATTCGCATCGCTTCCGCTCAAATCAAGAGCCTCAAACAACAAGGGGAGGGAGCCACGACTTACGTGGGTGGAGTGGCACAATACGTGAGTACTTTTCAGTCACGAAACCCATTTCCAGGATTGCACCATCCCCCCCCACGTTTTTCTCACGCCCTCCCATCCCTATTGACGCGCATAGCCCGCGATCTGGTGCCATGATATATGTACTCATCAGACGCCTCTCAGTAGTGCTCCCGCACGCGACGTCTGCCCTGTACCCGTGGTGAGTGCTAAGACTACTTTAGTTTAAATTTTTGATAATTTGGACATTCCAAAGCTTAAGTTTCGGCCCAGCAAAATACCGCGAAGCAGCAGATCCACTCTCGCCCCGCAATCGAAGGCAATGTACATACCCTGCACGCTTGGGTGAAAAATCGGTTCAAGGAAGAGCTCGTTTTTCAGAAGATCCCGCACTGAGCCAAAGCCAAATTTCCCGGACCACTTACACACTTCTTACAGAAACTCCCTCCTAACGTTTCTCGTAAGCCATCCCGGCCTTCCAGTTTCCTTCTAGGTATGGATATAAGTAACAAATCTCGCCTCGGGATGCAAAATTAACTCTCCCTTCCTCTTGTTCGCTCCTCAATTAGCTCCTCTTTTCATCCATTCTTCCAATAATTTGGTTCATTTTCCTTTATATCGACATTCCACTCCCGCACCGGCCACATACCTTAACCTTCCTCACCGCAGTCCCGATTGTTAACCTCTCAAATGAATAGGGACCCTAAAGCACTCTTCCTACATAAGTTTAAACTCTAAACTACCTGCTGCTGACGATTTTACTATATCCTTCCCGTTTGTGATTCATTATCTGAAAGCCCCCCTCGGCACTACTATTGCTTACTGCATAGTTCTCACTCCATCCATCGCCAGTTATCGAAGTATCAACTACACATCCATATTAACTTCAATAAAAATGTCACCAGAAGCTTGAGTACTCTCCTCCCATCCAGACTGGGAGAACATATGTTGCACAGCACCTGGGTCCACCAAAACTTAAACCTAGATCAGCAGATCGCTGCCAAAAAGACCCGCTCTTAGATTTATTTACTCGGAACCTTCAATCCGAACTTTCCAATTACTCCTCTCTATCGCCATTGCACAATTTCAGACCTAACCAGAAACGTCCACAAGGACATGGCATTTCCTCAGCAGGCGTCGCTTTTCATAGCGCTAACAGACTTTTCAAAGCTCATTTTACTCCCTTGAAAAAGTAGTTTAATTATGACCCTTATTGCGGCTCGCAGGGAAACATGAAGACATATCAACATGCAGTTAGGAAAGTACTAGGCAATATGTGAGGTGTAACATTAATTTTGCATGAAGCCAAGTGAGGCGGGGAAAATATGCAGAGCTAAAGCAGTTGCTAACACAGCATGCACCAGGATGTTTAAGGCAATTTGCTGCATTGACCCGGCGGAACACAAAAAAACCCTCTAAGTCGCGCCTGATAAAACCCCCTCCCCGTATTGCGACATCTCAATATTCCTCCCCTCTCCCGGCACCATTTACCCACTCATGCTCTCTTGGATCGGCAAGATCCACCCTGCCGTTCGACCATCCGCATATTCGTTCACAAGTTGACCTTACATTTTCTTCCAGATCACCTCGGTGGTGGCAGACCCAAAGGCTTTGGTCTCAAAGGTCGGCACCGCCTGGGCAGAGATGGCCCGTCAGTTGCAGGACGAGGAGGGCGACAAGGGACACGGATTCCCTAAGGTCATGGCCCGGAAGTTGGCCCGTCGCGTGGTAGGAGCCCTGGACAATGCGCGCGCCACAATCGTCACCATCCCTGGGGGAGTGTATTCGAGGCTGAATTCGACCGCTAATTACGGGATCAGCATCATTGGAGGGTTTCTCAGCGTAAGTATAGAGGAGCAGCAACACTCGGTTGGGAATGACCTTTAACTGCTTTGTTTCGCTGTAACTCTAGATCTTGTTCTTACAATTCCCCGATATGTTTAAAAGCCAGGACTGCTAAATGTACTGCCACGTTCGTCTTTCGCGATTACACATTTTGAATAATCTATCATTGAAGAGACTTCAAATCACATCCTTACCCCAAACAAAGCACAGACCCTATTTTCTGTAAATTGCCGGGAACGCAGCATTTACTCAATCGGTTTAACACTGCCGAGGATGTTAGACTAGAAGCCTTTATGAAGGCATTAAACGTTTAACCATGTAACACCCAAGTGAAAGGTTACGAATTCTTTAATTCCTAATTCACATTCTTTATTCCCCCGTCCTGCAATGCGTGGCACTTAACTTCGTGAAAGGTGAAACAGACGAAGGGAATCATTCCGCATCCACAACTCTGAAAACGCTTCCAATCTACGCCCATCATTTTCCTACATTAACGAAGTATTTGCCCCGCAGCAAAACCCCAGCCCACATGAAAGAAACTACTACGCTTATCATAAGCGCGCCCTGCCATGAATTTCCTTTCGCTAGAGAACATTCCCGAATATTTGGGAAAATTCCTCACTTTCTGGATTACCGGGTATCCTGGATGCGGTACTTGCACCAAAAGATTAGAATGGACTAAATGAGTGTACCACTTAAAAGTATTTTATTTGCTTGATAAGGTGCACAACCACTGTTCCTACACCGCCCGTACACGGAAAGCTCGGGGTTAACTGTTGCTCGTGGTATCTGAAACGCGAGCACGGCACTTCCACTTACCGCTGTTTCATCACCGCCGTGGAAATCACATCGCCTTCAAACAGAAGAGTAGCCTATTAACGATGAACAAAGCTCTGCGAATTTCAATGTAGTCGCCACTCTTCGCACAAAGTAATATTTGATAAGACGGTTTATCGCATCTAAGAGTATGGTGTGAACCTAGCCCATGTGATGGTGTGGTTGGCCATCTTAATAAGTCATACCGAAAAAAATTCTCTTGCCTGTCCGTATGCATGTACATCACACGAGTTACAGCCGCCAGCGGGACAACTGCCTGATTGCAACATTTATATTATCCGTTTAATAGAGCGCACCTTTCTTACCAAGATTGATTAACAGGAAATGGGAGTTCCTTTCCCACGCTGAAAACGACCCCACATCCCACATGCAACATTTTAAACAATATCCAACGTTTGCTTTGATCTTTTAAATCACTCCTACATTTTAAATAGGTGACAATACTTGAGGAACATTACAACTGGGAAACAGTTCCATAAATTTTCCAGGTAATTATTTATCATTACAACCTGTCCCGGGTCCAGGAAAATTCGTAAAGCCACGCCAGTCAACTAACTCGGTTTACTAAATTTACCAGTTATTGAATATAAATTTACCAGTCCATTCCATGACAAAACCTAAACTTCCTTTAGGATGCCTCGTGCCTCAATTTCAGAAAATTTCACGCGCTCAAACGTAATTTGAAACCAATCAACAGCAAATCTTACACTGCATTTAGAATCGGTGACTGAAATAAACATTTAAGAGGCAATCCCAAGGCATTTGGTCGTTCATCATAGTGAAACCAACTCAATATTGTGATACTCTCCTCATAATTGCGTTGAAAAACCAAGCCATTGGAATTCAACCCTTAACCAACCAATGAAATTCATGACAACTTCATTATACCAGTGCGTACCGCACCCTCTAATTCTCCTTTCTTTGCAGGTCTCGTCCAAGAACGGCGACAAAGACTCTTCCAACGGGCACAGCTCAGAGGAACGGGCCCAACTGCTATGTATGAGACAGGTGACTTTTAACGTCTACTTGGCATGTGGGAAAGATATTTGCACTCTCTCCCTCGAGTAAATGCGTAACAGCCGGCATTACCTGAAGGGAGCGTGCGCTTTAAGTCTCTTCATTACTGCACAATTTGCGGTGGCGGATTCCCCCGATATTTGTAAGCTTGCTGTTGTGTTGCTACTCCATTCAGTTGTCGCACTTAAACATACTAAGTCGAACTTTTGCGAACCTTTAATAAACTTGGAATAAGGAACGAAGTCTTTGTGTATTGCTTACATACACTGTTACGTAAAAATGACACCTTATGTTGCCCTTCTCCAGTAACGCGACGATCTATTGGGATCGGCTGGCCACATACAAACGAGATCAAAACCCATAGTAAAAACAGAACTCGTACCAGAGCATTATTTTAATCGGGTACCTACACTTCTATTACTGATCCCCCGCATAGCCATAATCACTGACACGCGACTTTCGAGCAAATGCTCGAACCTGCACAATCCCTAATTAAACATTCCCTAAGACCCATTGTATCGATAGCCTGCGCTGTTCATAACCTCCTACCGTAGCAGCCGCTGCATTGAAACTACCTCAAATGTTGCACGTGAAAATCGTAGTAAATCGAACTGCCGAAAGGAAACAAGCTACCAATTCCATGGCTTAGCCAAGTCACCCTACTGAGCTTTGTTCACCAATTTGCTAAAACCTTAAAACACCTCTTGCCTTAGTTTACAATCAGCCGCCCGCGATAGGTGCCAGTCATCAGCGAACTGTATCACGACGGCTAATACGTCACTAGCCCTTCAAACTTGAGGATATAGAGTATGACCTTGAAAGTAAAGAAATCTCACTTTTCCAGCATAATTTCCTTTGACGCCATCGTGTCGTTACCAAGAATCCTTCCTCAAATTTAGCACTTCCTCTTGCTGACTTGAGTGACGACTGGAATTCTTGTTAGATGCCAATTTCTAAAGTTCTTCAGAGGCCGTCGGTGATTAAGCAAGGGCAGAATTCGCACCAACGCCTACCGGCTTAAAAGCGAAGCCACGGTTCGGGCGGCATAGAGGGCATCACTATCGCCCAGTCCACCACCTATTCAATTACATAGCTTTTTGCTAGTCTTCCTTCCACCTTTGACCCCCCCCCGTGTTGACAGAATGTGCAATTCTGATTGATTTCTTTTCAATTCAGGAGAAGGCGACCTCTCCCCCGCCTGCTGTGCAGCCTGTTAAGACAGCTACGTCCGATAAGGGATCTTCCACGGAGGAGAAGAGAACTGCTGTTCCCACTAACGACAAAGTTAGCGAAAGCATTGCTGTGGCGAACTAATCCTTAGCTTAAGTAACAAAAGACTGTGGGTGGTAATGAATCTTCCAGGATTAAGTGGTGTTGTGATGTCTTTGTCTTAATTTTATATCATGTTTTTCCTCCCAAGTTTTGTTCGAATTCCGTCGAAGAAATTTCGATGTTCCTGAGAATTTAAAAATTGGGGGTATTTTGCATTCTATAATTGAGATTTGTGTACTTTTATATCAAAATATAATGTATTAAAAGCTATAACCAATAAATTGATCTTAAATGAAATATGCTATTGCCAGTCTGTAATCACTTATTTTTCCTGTATCGCTTTCCTCAAAATTTTCTTCAGTTTCGTAACAGTTTTGAGTCGCGTATGACGGAAGACTGATTACATACGGTCTAGTGTACCCACTTTAAAGAACATTAACAGAACGTAACAGCACGGCGTAGTCTTCCTCGATACGGCCTCGTTCAAAAGATTTCAAAAATAACTTCAATATTTAAGTATTCCATAATTAATACAAACAATCCAGTCTACAAAAATTAAAAAGTAACAAGTATTCCAAAATTAATATGCAGTTAACGAAATGCGTTAGTGTTAAAAGTTAATCGCCTCAAAGGCACAAGATAGGGTGACGTGACCATGCGGTTTCGTGGCTCGTTTGTAGCTAAAAGGAATTAACATATAGTAACTTACAAGATATACTATCAATTTAGAGTGTTCCGTTGGCTCGCTCAACAATGTAGTTAAATTTCCCTCTCAGGGGCGTGACTTAGAACTTAAAATTAGATGTACCCTAAGCTTTGGGACTTAATGACATGAGCGGCGGAAGGTGATACCATAGCGTGGGCGATACGAGTTAGTGCACGTAAGGTGATTTAGAGGAAAATGCACCGGAAATGTCGGTGCTTCCGAGACTGGTATGAGCGAAGGGACACAAATGCAAACTTAAATTTGTCGGAAAGGAGCGGTTTTGCTCAAATTGAGGAAGCATTTGGTTTCCTCAGGGCTGGTGACTTGTACCAGATGATGTAATTAAGTTCGGTGATATGCCCGATTGGTGCTGCCCTCAACCGCACTATGAAGAAATCATAGATTAGGATTCTCCTGACTATGGTCTGCTCAACTATGTGTGCAACGTAACAGACATAATAAAACGTTTAAATGCTCTTCGTATATCGGCGACCGCTAGATTTTGAAAAATTGTTCATCACCGAAACCACAGGCATATTTAAAATGCTCCCCCTGTATTCTTGGGGTAATTCATTCCTTGTAATAGACTACGTGAAAAACCTCTAACTAGTCTAATAAGTTCCTTTGTCGCAGGAGGTAGCAGGGGTTGGAAAATGAGAGCATTTAATGTAATGAGGATTTTATAAAGCAATCCGTACTGATTGAGCCCAAAGCCTGGGAAATGGGCAACAAAAAAAATGCCATCTAACTCTTCTCGCCTTGAACGGATTCTTTTTGAAGGAAATGGGTACCAGGCTGTGGAACACATTTTTGAGCTTATTTTTTATAGTTTTTGAAGACTATCAACGCCAGAACCGATACAAAAAGAGGAAACTATATGAAGGACAAGGGGGAGGTGCACAATCCAGCAATCTACTCTACATCAAGTCCCTCTTCATTTGTGTAATTCCTTGCCCCCTTCATCCCATGTAACGCCCCTATCCTAGTCCTGTCCTTTCCTTGTTTGCCTAACATTCTCCCCTCTATTACAGTCTTCAACATCCCACTGCCGGTCAATATCCCCTTCATCCACTTTTCCTGCCTCCATAAGATTTCTCCCAATAAATCCCTGTCCTCGCCCACCATACCAAGTACTGCCTCATTTGTTTTCTTCTCTGTCCATTTCACCTTCTCCATTCTTCTCCACACCCACATTTCAAAAGCCTCCAATCTCTTTCTTCAATGACCACGTTTCCGCGCCGCACATAACTACGCTCCATATTAAATTTTTTTCGAGTCTTTTCTTAACATCCTTACTAAACGTCCCTGTCATAAACTCCCTCCTCCTTGTGAAAGCTTCTTTGCCCAGTGCAATTCTTCTCCTTACGTCCGTACTAATTTGACTGTGTTGGTCCAAAACACTACCGAGATACGTAAACTGTTCTACCTGCTCTACTTTTTGCCATCATATTTTGTTTAGCTTAGCCTTCTTCTTTCTGGAAAATCGCATAACCTTTGTTTTGTTAAGAATGATTCTCATCTCATATCTATCGCACCTAATTTCCAATTCACTCGGCAATGCTTGAAATCTCAATCAATTTTAATTGGAAGACCTTATTTTTGTCAAAGGTTGAGTTATATTTGGTTAGTTGGTGTGGGAAATTATCCATTTTATTATTATCAACGGCAATCGACCATTTAAAGTAGGTTTTGGATGGACACGAGACCGAATATCGCTTCATATGTATGCTTCCTCTAACAATTTATACACTGACGCTTCACATTAAACATTATTACACTAAAATTGTCCTTCAATTCCAAATTCTGTCTAACTCCCTTTATTCCTTTTAACATGCTATCGTCAGCTATTAGCAATAATTATTGCGTCATTTCTCATCAATCGCAATTAAAGCGACCGAAGAATTTGTAAACCTATTTTGAAACGCGTTGTGTTTCATGACCGACAGCAGACAGTTCCTTGAATGTTAAACATTAATCGCCTGATTGAATATAACCCCTCACCTATAACCCAGTGATTATTTAAAAACTTAGGACTGAGCCTCAAGGTGCCTTTTTAAGGGAAAGTCCATCACTACGAATATCTTTTTCAGGAGAAAGAAAAAATATTTCATTATGTTTCCTTAAGAGGGATAATGTTTTTGGGTGTAGGAGGAACCTTAGGTAAGATATATCATAGAATTATTTCAGTCACTCGAAATGAAGAAATATTTTAACTATCCTTAATCATAAAAGAAGAATATTTACAAAAAAATTATGAAAACTCGGTTTCATAATTCTTGAAGTATGCGTCATCCAATTGAAAGTTTCCAAATGTTTCATTTCACTTATTCATCTATTGCCACTGATTAAAAAAAACGTCTTTTGGTGCAATGTACTTCTTTTGCACCAACACGTAAGTGAACTTATCGTTCATATCGCAATTAAAACCGCTTCTTTAAAACAAAATTCGATATTTTATTTTTTTTGCGGAAAAATATATGAATGGTAACTACGATAATTACGAAAGACGCACTCCTAAGACGGCTACCATCTGAAGGGACGACACATATCACATAAGAAAATTTAAAACTACCTCCCCCCCCCCACATGCATTATTATATTTTACCTGCATAAAGAAAGCAGTTTCAAATGAAATTGTTGTTCTAAGTAAAAAATCACCACCCTGGACTCAAAATCCGCATCTTTACATCTTCCGCCAATTAAATATAATGAGTTTTTAGCCAGAAGATTTCCCTAGATTAATCCCTCTCTGGAAAAAATATTATAAAGCTACCAAATCGACCATAATTTGAATTTGAAACTCACAACAACACGTGAGGGATTTTCAAATTGAGTAAGTAACTTTGCAATTCCACAAACACTTTATTTGTGTGTGTTTGGAATTGCGTACAAAGTTATTAATTTCATTTCAATATGTTATGTAAATTCCATAAAGTTACGCAGTTGATAAAAAATTACGTGAGGGATTTTTCGATGCGTAACGATAGAGATGAAAATGTATCCTTGATGACGTGTTCAATTGACTCATCAGGGGGAGGGGACAATTATATCTTTGTGGTGCCTGCTGCTTTCATCCCTGTGATTTCCTAGGAAGAAGTGATACCCGAAATATTGTACAGTTCGGGTGAAACTGGGGGGTGTCTAAATAGTCAGCCAGACCCTCCGGTCAGTAGCCGCTCTACTCATTAGCTTCCACGCTGTCTCAATTGAATATATTTCTAGAACACGAGTGCATTTTCCATTTCATTGCTTACAGGATCTGCGAATCGAATTAATAGACACGGCTAGTCTTTGATTTTGTTTTCTGGAGCCTGTGCAAAACTTTTCCCGCCTGAAGTAAGGGCACCTAGGCACTAGAATGCACTAATCTCTCTTACTCTCAACATTTTCGAAGTACTTCCTTCCTTAGTTTCTTTAATAGCTTTGCAACATACCCTACTATCCTCTGTCTTCGAGTATTAGGCACTAAGCCTGTCATACGACTTTCTTCATTTCTGGTATATCCACCACTTAGCGTGGACGTCCCAGAGATCTCCTCGCTCTGTATTTTCATATATGCTTGGGTTTTCTCTTTATCCATTCGTTTTTAGTGTTCTCTACATCCATTTCCTTATCATTTTATCCTTACGATGTCTTTTACGCCGAGTTTGCTCATAAATCCGATTATTTTTATGCCCATTGGCGAATAGTCAGTAGCTCTTCTTGTTCGTACACTCTTTTCACTTGTTCGTAATCATTGTTCTTTCGCTTTTGTCATTGTCTAGTTCTCGCTGCCGCATGCTCCAAAAGGGATTTTCATCATTCTATAAAATTTCAGTGCGTCTCTTTTTTATATAAGCTGTATTATATCGTTACTGTAGTTGAATCTGAAAATTTTCTAGTGCACATCTATTTCAAGGCAGTACGGTAACATGAAAATGAATGTGACTCGTTCTTTGTATTGATTTAAATTGTTTCCGAATTGACAACTCCATCGCTCCGGTGAGAGCCATTATTTGGGTATTTTTGGTTGAGATCTTAAGGTTGCATATTTGTATCTTAAGGTTGTATATTTGGGCCGTCTTGGAGAAGCTCAAAAACTGCTTCTGGAGAACGTTTTCGTTGATAGAAATTATCACTTTGTCCTCTACAAGTATAAGCGATGGTACATACAAGTATATTGGGAATATAAGATCGTGAGTGTTGTAATTTGTTTTTGTTTCATAGTTGTAGTAATTTATCTTTTATGTACCTAGACTTCTCAAGTCATTTCCACCTTTCTCTTCTCATCCATTGCCGTCGGACATCATCGATACCTAATTTAAAACACATAAATGTAGAAAATTACTTCACTTATTTTTTTAAGACCAATTCTCACAAATCTAGCGAGTTCTTCTTGCACCTTCATTGAGCTTGATGAAATGTCTTTATTGGAGACAGCGAGCATTAGAAAAGTTAGCTTTGGACTATTGAGGAGGGCTCGACATTGCACTGATACCGTGTGCCGGTATGAAAAAGCAGATCTCGCATAACCACAGTATCTCTCAATGGCGTGAATGACCTCAGCCGTCGGATGCCTCCTCTAAAAATACGATTTTTCACTCAATGAAATTGCGTGACACTAGCGCAACGACAAGTTCCCCGAGCCGATAGAAGTGCGGGATGACCGCTTTGCCCGGAGAGCACTTTTGAAAAACGTCATGAGTTGAACGGTTACAGTCTGCGGCGACGGAGTTGGAGGGAGCGTCGGTGTTGAGCCACTGAGCGGAAACGACCCCCTCCGATTGGTGTCCTCAACAATGCCGAGAGGTCCCGAGGCGGCGAGGTGTGACAATTTCATAACCGCACCTTCCGGCGGCAACGCATGCTTTTACCACGTCTCTTCGCACTCGGAGAGAAGGGAAGTAGTCTAGATTGGTCCGTTGCCAGGGGCACCGAAAAATCACATCACTAGCCTGGGGAAGAGTGGAAAGGGAGGGGGATTGAGTAGCTAAGTTGGCTCCTCCGCCCTCTGACGGCCGCGACAATTCCCTCAACCAACCGCGAACCCCATGGATGCTTCCCGATGAAATTTAGATCGCCGCGCCACTTGACGCTGCGTTAATTACCCGCCGTGCGCTCCAGAGGATCAGGGGCCCGCCATGAGTGAAGCTCACGCCATGCACTGCCCAGGGGTGGGTCCAGAAAATGAGAGTTGGGGCAAAAATCGAAAACCCACGCGGCTTTAAGTCCCAACATTTACACAAGCCGTTGGGAAACGTTCCAACAAAATATCGTTTCATGCGCAATTCTTTACTCTTTTTTTCACGGCGCACGACAGTCAGGTTCGCTCGTGAGCTAAGATGTCTTTCGCGAAAAACTATTGCACGAAGGTTTCTTGACGCACTAAAATATACTTTTGAAGAAAATTTAAACAAAGTATAAATTTGTTTGAATGGTTTAGTGAAATGTATGTTTTCTGAGAATAGTTGTACATGTATCAGTGTATTTATTTTTGTGGGGTAGGGTTCAACTCTCCTCAAACATTAAGATTGTGGTTTGAAATGTATACGTTTATCTAGATGGAACGATGGATGAACTATAACCCATATAACCAGCCTTGATCTTAAAATAATACTTAACTTGGCACTATACCAATTTTTAACTTTTGAAATACATGACATACTTATACCCCTTTGTGTATAATGTACGAATATATATTACCACTCAGCGTATTTAAAATTACGGTGAACTTTGACGAAATTTTCCGCCAATTGGCAGCCATGCAATACGTAATTGTTAAAAAAAATTGGGATTTTCAATAATCCAGCCCGTGCTTGGTCCCGAGGATACTGGAGATTAGTGAGATTCAATCTCATCTTGAAATGCGAATGCGGATAAGTTGTGAAACATGAAAATTTGCCTCATCTCTACTGAATCGGGATAAGTATGACTGTAATGTATCTGAAACCGGTTTCATGGATAAACTTCCGCATTATATACCGACTCCGTTTTAACTGTTTACTATGGACTCCGCTCTTTCCCTACAAATCATTATCCACAGGATAAATGGACATGGTCGGTAACGATTAGATCTTGCTGAGGAATCAAAATATATGAGAAATGGATAGGGGAATTTCAGACAATTAGGGTATCACACATCTTATTTATATGACAAATGTGTATTCAATATACCTACTTATTCTTCTAAATGCGGGGTTTAGACGCTCCTGGTATGAATGCATCTATTACAAAAATTTTTCCCAATGTTTTCGCCCGATTTTTTCAATATAAAAGAAAACCATAAAAACACTAATCAACCCGAAGGTCGGTTTGTTAGGTGATGGTAGAGTTTAGCCAGTACTAAGCCCTCTTAGGCGTGTAAAATGCACACATCAGGGTAGGGGGGCCAGTTCCTTTCCCTGCGCTGGTTATGGTTTCCCAGGAAGACCTGGTACCCGAAAGATCACATAGCTTGGGTGGAGGTGCAGGTGCCCAGAGAGGCTTCCCCGGGAATCAAAACCGAGCCCTCCGGTCAGTAGTCCAACACTCTACCCCTGGACTACCGAAACCCACATATATGTACATATATTTTCTATATATATATACATAATTCAACTAAAATAAAGATGTATTTTTATGGATATTCTTCTCATTCGTATTCTTATTACTTTCGTTTCTCATTTAATATTTCACATCGCTGTATAGAAAATACTATATCTATACATCCACTCGCTACTCCGCCAGGCGTCGCAGGGACAAGTAGCAGGGGGTGTTAGGCCACCAACCATTCTTCTTCTACCACGCTATTACCGCCCTCACATGGCACTCCGCAATTCACCGAAAGGGCACGTGGAAGGGAGGTGACGGAACATTATCCATGAAACATCTGCCATACACATAATCTGCCCGCCCTTCTCAGTGCCTCGACCAATTTTGTAGTGAGTGTTTTTTGAAATGGATTCCATACGCTCACTACATACTCTATCCTACTAAAGAAAAATAGCACGTTCCCTTTGACTTTTTCACGGCTGCATTTTCCAATTCTAAGTTTATTGAAAGTCAGATTCTTTAGGTCCCCCCGTAAATAGAACATATTTTTTTTGACATGATAACGTCCACATAAATAAATATGATAACATTCACAAATAAATACTATGATATTCACATTATATCCAAGGATGATTAATAGAAAAATATCATTTTTCTTAAGGATTAAGAGTGGAAGGAAGATTTTACATGGACTACTTCATAGCACTTACGAGGGAGGTATTTGGTCGGAATATTTCGTCAGATAAGAGTTAGTTCCCATCCTTAAAAAAAGAGATAGGCAGCCATATGCGAGGACTATAGAACAATACATTGATTTTGAGTTTGATTTCGAACGCAGTTGAAATGGTTCTCACGATCATCAAGAAGAGAGAGAACAGGGCAAATGAATACTTAGGGGATGGTCAGTATGGGATCAGGAAGGGGAGAGACATAGGTGATGCCATTGTAGTAATAATGTAACTAATAGAGAGGAGGATAGAATACGATCAGAATGTATTTGTCTGTGCTGCAGATTTAGAAAAGGCATTTAATAGATTTAATTGGTTAGAATTAATAAATCTAATGCAGTAAATAGAATTACATTGGAGGGATAGGAGGCTAATCCACAATTAGTATGCATCTAACTTGTAAACAGCTGAAAATTTGCAACTACTAATGCATGACTACTAACGAAATCAATAAAAAGTGGCGTTTCAGGCGTGATAGGGTGGAAATCATGATTATTTGAAAATTGGCAATTTTCCATGTATGACTGTTACCTGACGATGATTTAGTTACATTGAAACCGGCCGCATTAAATTTTATTTTGTGTAAAATTGCCAATTAATAATGAAATCAAGGTGCCCCTCTATCGAATGATGAAGCAATTGAATTCTAAATATTTTCCGGATTAACCAATGACTGGACCCTATCAACGGCCATATCCCTCGTGAAATTGGTATCCTTCGACAACGGTGCAGTTGCTGGTTAGGGTGAGGTCACTTTTCGTTATTTTAAAATCTATGTCATTTAGGACCTCCTATAAAAAAGCGTGATCTATGATGGGTATTCTGATCCCTGTAATTTCAAAATATAATCGATTCTGGAGGGCAGCGTTCACACCCATACTCCTCCCCCCCCCGTCCGCCATGATGGGGCGAACAACCCCTTCTTGATGGCGGTTATGACCACAGTGGTCACGCTTATCCCAGGCTCGCCGTAATAATCTCATTTGTTCGGGGGGCGTTATCAAACGTCTGCTTTGGTGTACAATCAATCCCATTACCAATCCAAGTCAACACCAAAAACCGAGTCAAACCGGGCAGGATGGTGAATGCAATGAAATAGCAGGGGAGAAGTGTAATTTCATTTTATTCAGGTTCAGGTGTTGGTTAAATGTTATCCCTATTAATGAGAGTAGTATGCTGGTTAACGTGAGATTTTGATGGATCCACCAATTAATATCAGCTACATTTCGAAATCACGCCTAACGCTACGCAAGAATTACAAGGAACCATTCTTTAAATCCACGTTATTCCTGCTTCGCTTCTTTCCGTCCAATATAACTATTCTTTCCCTCCCCTCTCTTCCTCATTTACCCAGTATACTCCTCTCTCATCAAAATCTCGTACAAACCACTATCATTCCATATAGCCTGCTTTCACATTTTCTGCTCTCTTCGAATTTCTTCCTACAAACTTTTCTCCTCTCACTTTAATGCTTAGAACATCTTCGTATGTTTGCCTCGTCGTCCGTATCATTCTATTCATCCTCTTCCACGGCCACCCACCATCAGACGCAGAACATTCATTTGAGCACGCAACCGACGCCGCTGTCACGCTGCTCGTAATTCAACGTCACATGGAAAAGCGAGCTTCGGACTTCTTTCGCTCCGCGACGTGCTTCCAAGGGACAGACCCCCAAATATTTTCTATTTGTCTTCCAAAAGATAAAAATTTTCCCCTCTGCGTAAATATATTACTTCATGTTGGACGCAAATTTTGTAGCCGTCAAAGTTACGTAATATTTGTTTGACCAAACTCTCCTCCCGCTCTCTAGGCCGTGGTATAGAGTCCGTAAAATACAGAAAACACGCCCGTCATAGGTTTAGGCGTAAGTAATCAAGCTCATTTCTGAACACAGTGGCACTATTAATGTACATGTGTAAACACAGAATATCAACAAACTACTATCAGATCGGGACTGACGTTTACCTTATCAACAATACCATAAACCTAAGGAATATCCCTACCCGGTGACGAACTCCTTTTTTATTCTGGAATTAATGTTAGGAGACAATATAATTCGGGTTTTCTCTTCACGCTATTACCATTAAACATTGAAGAAACTCAAAATACAGAGTCAATATGGCTGTTTTTCTGAATGGCGTTCTATTTAGTAGCATATTATAGCTTATCCTAGGTAGAAAAGTAGCAAACCGAGTAGGGAATCGAACCCGCAACCATAGGTTATCAGCATCCGACATTGCCAATCTCTTCTGTGGCCGGCTTTCATTGCATAGAAGTCTAGACCTTAATAACCAACACGAAAGCCGGAATGATAGATGAGGGGAGAGATCCCATCGTACCTATTTAAACTTACGGCGATTGATGTTCACATATCAGGGTATTATTATTACGTAGTCTACTGCGTAGGCAGGCTTTAGGCAGGTTTTAGATGGGCACAGACTGAATCATTATAAATTTATTTGCTCTCCTAATAAAACTGGATTCAGGACTCCCTTACTAACAAGGTAGTAATGGCTTGATGGCTCAAGGTCTACTTATGCACAAATAACATCCGGCGTCCATCAGGGCGGCGTTCAAAATTCTTGCACGCTTTCCAATGTACATTAATGATATCATTTAAAAAAAAATCAAATTAAGAATTTTTGCCTGCGACACTGTAATCTACATGGAACTATCGAACGGCAAAGGTTCTCAAATACTAAAGAATGACTTAACATTCCAAAAAGGTTTTATGGATGGGATATGAAAAGAAATACTAAAAACATGAATGGCGATGAATTTATATGAAAATTAAAAAAAAACCACGAGCGGAAATTACCAATCTATACGCTGGGAGGTAATTGGATGATCGTTGTCCACGCACAATACTTGGGTGTCATCATCACATCGGATCTTACAAGTGAGAAGACATATACCCACTATTTACTGAGTCTTTGGTGTTAACTTATTTATACATGAATGTTATCATATTTATATATGAATGTTATTTACGAAAACATTATCATACCAAAACACATACGCACTATTTACGGAGGGGGACTTACGAAGCTGTCTTTCATCAAACGTGAGCTTGTTGAATGTGGCGATGAGAAAGTGAAAGAGACGTCCTATTTTTCTTTGGTAACAACTCACATAGAGTACGTAGAGAGCATATAGGATCCACCTAAGAAAAACAATGATTTTATATATTTAGCCAAGGCAGGGAAAAGGATTCGTGAAAAATCCTTTTTAGGAAGATATAATTCAGCCCGCCAATTGTATCGGCAAAACAGAATTTTTACAAAAGAGGAAAGACTGCCGAACGGATAGATTCAAGCACTCGGTTTTCTCGCCCACTATTCGCGATAAAAACTCAAGGGCAAAACATTAACACAAATATGAATAAGCACTGGAGAAAATAGTTAGGAACAGTAAGGAATAAGTTACATTCCCCTCAATGCACTTCATGGTCGTCGTCCTAACGCACCCTTTGGTCGGATGTCTTGAGAGTTAAGTTGTAGAGCTATGTACTCGTATTTGCGAATTGCCCGTCCTGAATGAATAGTATCCACCTTCCTATTGGCTGGGTGAGCAAAGATGGAGGGGAAGTTTGCCACTTTATCTTGGCACGGTATCTATCTTCCCGGCATTGTCTGGGTAAGGGGTCTTTATCTCTGGGTGTCTGCGGTGTCGCCGGTTTGGTTTCTCAGCTGAGTGCCGTAGCTAGTTAAGCTAGTAGTAGTGCCGTAGCTAAGCACACCCCTAATTATCTATACAAAAACTTCCTCTTCATCAACTCAATCCACAACAGAAATACCAGGGGTAATAACAAACTTCTTGTCCCACACCATCGCACGGAAATCTATCACAAATCTTTTCATGTTACAGCATGCCGTCTGTGGAACTCTCTCCCAGATGACATAAAAAACTCTTCATCAACAACAACATTTAGAAGAGCACTTCACAAGTTCATTTTCCTCAGGTACTTAACTTAACCAGTATCCCTCCGTCATTCCACTCAGCTGTTATACAGATCACTGTGTCTACTTTGTTTTTTACCCTGCTTTTTGTTTTGTCATCTCAAGCGGTAGGAGTTTGCGTAATTATTTTTAGAAACATCACGCTTCTCATTACTCCGCATGTGTTGTCAATGTATTTAATTTCTCCATTTCAATTTCAGTAACTTAATAATATGTATACTCTGTAAAAATGATTGTTACAATGTACATGTATCTTTCCTCTAATTAATAGGGTTTTCGCAGGTTTTTCACACCCCCCTTCTCTTCGTGGGTGTTTTTCCTGCGTGGGTTTTTACTAGTTGAGCAATGCCACGCTCTCCCTAGCTTTTCCCACAAACCTCATTCTTTGCTCAGACTTTCCTCATTTTATTGTACTGTTGACTTCACTGTCATTTAATTTGAGTATATGTAGGTGTATTCTTAATTTATATATGTATATGTACGAGGGTCATCCGGAAAGTAGTACCCGTTCGTGCCGCATGAAGTGCTGACGACGCGAGTAGCCGCTGGACGAGGTCAGATAGCTTCAGTGGCTTGTCTGCCTTCTCTGAGCCAAGTTGCGTGACGCTAGCATTGCCTGTGTTGTTTCTGTGATTGTTTACAATGTTTAAAAAAATTGAGAACGCCGCCAGTTGTGAAGTGAGGGCAGTGATTAAATTCCTCAATGCAAGAAACGTTCGCCCATGTGATATTCATCGCCAATTAAAGGAGGTGTATGGAGACAATGTAATGGACGAGTCGTCTGTTCGGCGGTGGTGTCGCAACTTCAACATGGGGAGGGGGAACACACACGACGATGAGCGTTCGGGGAGACCGTCTGTCATTACAGACCAACTGGTGAGCTCAGTTGACGAATTCGTGAGGAACGATCGGCGCGTCACAATTGATGACATCTGTGAGCATTTTCCCAATGTTTCTCGAACAATTGTTCATGAAATTGTTAAACACCATCTGCATTATGCAAAAATTTGTGCAAGATGGGTCCCTCGCGTATCTCAATGAGCTGGCGGCGAAGGACTATGCAGTAGGAATACAGAAACTTGTCACACGTTATGACAAATGCCTTAATTTGCTTGGAGATTATGTTGAGAAGTAGTTTAAAGTATCCTCTTTCAAATAAAATTTTTTATGTTTGTTAATATTTACTTTTGTGTCTTTATTTCACGAACGGGTACTACTTTCCGGATGACCCTCGTATATGTATGTATGTATGGGTGTGTATGTGCGTACTTATGTTTGTATTTATGTATGTGTATGAATGCATGTATGTATGTTTATGTGTGTATGTGTGTGTGGATATGTATGTATATGTGTAGGTATGTGTATGAATATAGGTATGTATGTGTGTGTATGTGTATGTATGTGTATGTGTGTGTCTATATATATGTATATACTGTTTTCTTTTCGATGTGCAAATCTGTGTTAATGAATTGATGTCTGTCTACATGTATTTATGTGTACATATGACTGTATTTATAAGTTTAATGGCTAATATAATATGTATATGACGATGGGTTAAATGGAAGAAGGGACCATTTGGTCTCAATTTCGCCCAAATAAAGACCACTATCTATCTATCTATCTATCTAGTTCTCTTCTCCATGTAGTTCTCAGCCATCCGCTAAGACCAAATTGAGTAGTTTCGGGCGTGATGTAGTGGAATTCGAACATATTATAGAACGGATAGTAGCAGCTTTATTTTATTTTTAATATTAAGTGTGGAACAGATAGTTTTAAGATGCTATTTTTCCCACGAACGATAAGGGATTACAATAACATGGATCGAACGCGGTAGGGGTAAAATATCCGGGTCAAAATTAGTCTGGTGTGTATTCATCCCTGCCACACACCCTAGTGATGACTTTAAGGGTACTTAAGTATATAAATTTTCCACTAAATACGATTTATTGACCGGGTTTCGATGTATTACATCATCATCATCACCTGAAGATGATCCAATACATCTAAACCCGGTCAATAAGTCTTATTTAGTGGAAAATTACAACTATCCGTTCTTCATTATCTGCTAAGATGCCACGATCGGATACAATCACACGCCCCCTGGTGCATTTAACCCGGAACCATGGCTCTATGAGCTCCTCTAAATTACTCTCCGCCACGTCTCCCAGGGCCGGGTGATGGTGTGCCATGTAAATAAAATTGTAGATCAAAAGTATTTGTGAACCTCCCATCCGTAATGAATGAAATACCACCTGGTATTGAACGCTTTGCATGTGAGGCATTTTTAATAGGTTTTCTTATTTGTCTTCTTAGTGTACTCCGTGAAGTAGTTAATAATAGCATAAATATATGTAATTTGCATAACGGATGTTGTATGGATGGTGTCGGGTCATTTCCTTTCCATTCTCCCTTTCGGTGGATCGCGGAGTGTCACGTGTACGTGAAAGTGGAATGACCTAACACTCCCTGCCACTCATCCTTGCGATGGCTTTCTCGATAGTGCATAGTTGCAGATGCAATGATTTCAGGTTTTACTAGACGGGTTGAAGGAAACTGTCATAAAAAAGTAGTAGAGTGATGTTACAATGTATTCCTTTGGTCACAATTAGACGACGCTGCATGGGATGTAGGTGAAGAAATGTTAATTACGGAAGCAGAAAAAGTTCAGAGAAATTCAGTTTGAATCGTCAAAAATTCCTTCAAGAAAAGTGTAAGCGTGGAGGTTATGTTGAAGGAATTCGGTTCGAGCCCTTTGATTCACGAAGAGAGCAGACAAGACTTTTCAGCCATTTAACAAGATAGAGGACACTTCAATTTTCTTGTGACAAAAAGTCACGCATTGCCGCGCCAAATCATATTGGTACAATTGAACATGATAATAAAATATCGTAAGAGAGGTTAATACAGTCAATGACAGACTCAAACAAGCGTCATTCCTACAGACGATGCACACTCACAACAAATTCCTACGTAATTAGCAGAATATTTTTATTTAAAAAGCATAAGTTAAAGATTTAGAACTACACATCCATTGTGTATGATGTATTGTATGTGTTTATGTATATTAACGAATGTGTATTCATATTATTGCATCAACTCATATTTGGGCATAAATAGCTGGTGCTTTAACACCCCCCGCCACACGTCCTTGCGGCTGCTAGGATATTGTGCAGATCATTACTTTTTTTATCCACTTTCTAGATCGCTTTTCGGTGGACGTTCCACGAAACGTCGCCAGTAAGCATGTAACACGTTCTATGAACTACACCAATGAATAAGTGATACATAAATAACTTTTTGCAGCAATTATTTCTTAAGTTGAAATTTCCCGCAATCGGGACGATCCAGTCATATGCGATCTGCTTGTACTCTGGAATACTCCGCCACACGTGCCCGAGTGTATACTCCTTCCCTTTGGTCCGGGAGGAAGGATCGAAGTCCCAACTTCACAGGCGAGACAAGAAATGCATTCGGAGGGTGAGCGCGGGGAATTTTATATCTCCACAAACGGCTTCGGAGTCCAACCTTGGTGCAAAGTCCACCAAATGATTAAGGGCGAAGAGTGTGACGGCTCGCACACGATGAGTAGACAAAAACGTTCCCTCCTACTGTACTTATCAATTCAGGGGAATGGAGGCTATCGCCCTCGTCTAAATCCTGTTTCGCGTATAAATACACGAATTAGGTGATGGAATACTGAGCACTGTGACACAGAGGAGAGAACGTTAGATAGGCGAGGAAGAGGGAGAGGGAAAAGGATAGGCATGTTGGACGGAATGAATGGAAATAGAAAATATGCTGAATTGAAGAAGGGTTTATTTTAGTGTGGGGTGTCAGGATATCTTGTTAGACGAAGCTGAGAAGCCTAGTACAATATGCCCATTCAAAACATATCTTAAACGAAAGACTGCCAAAACTTATAATCTCTAAGAAAATTTTCGTTGTGTCGACGGCGATTTGATCCATGTGCTTCCAAGTCAGGAGAATGAGGAGCCGGGGGTGTTCATCCAATGAAATCGCATACTGACTCCTAGTCCATGTATTTGAATAGACTGAGTAATAAATGAAGTACTTCGAAGAGTGCGCGAGGAGAGAGAAGCAATGGAGGACATTCACGAGGAGAAGAGGAGAACCAATTGGACACCGTCTGAAGCACGATAGTTTAGGATTTATTAAAAGTGTTTGGGAAATGTTAAGAAAAGATTTAAGGAGCAATGTTATCTTTCGCTCGTTAGGTTCCATTTAGAATATGCTGCTAGAGTATGGGATCCTCATGAAGTTGGATTGATTGCCGCATTGGATCGAATGCAGCGTAGAGTAGCTGCCATATACGAGTATTTGTAAATTGTTGTTATGACAAAATAAGTAGTGTATCAAGGTAATTATCTTAGAGGAACTAGGTTGGGAATCACTCACGGAGCAAAGGTTAAATTACTGATTAAATTTCTTGCATAAATTGGAAGCAGAGATTGATAATGGTTTTAAAAATGCATTATCAACCTCAATGTACCACGGTAGGAGATATCATGACAATACGATTAGAGAGATTCATAGTAGAACTGATAGATTTTAGATGTAATTTCCCAAGGTACGAGGGATCAGAATAACTGTAAGCGATGGGGTGAGAGGGGGGTGTATTTTAATTTTATTCAATCTATGTAACCTAGTATGTTGTCATTATTTCATTTCACCTTAGTTTATTGACTTTCATGTAACAGATAACATATCTCTTATGTGTAGTAAAGTACACATCATTTAAACATTCTAAATTAAAGAAGTGCGGCAAACTTTGCGTGCGTCGCAATCGTGTTAATGTTCCCATTAGTGAAATTTCTACATCGATAAATTTGACTAACCTGGCAAGTTTTGAAGTGATTCCAATCACTTTCTAGACTAGTGTGACTCAGAGTGAATCCAAGTGCTCCATTGATAAGAGCAATCTATTATTATAAGACCGAAAACGGCACCATGTTCCCGCTACCTTGACCATATTTTGTAATGAAAGTGCTTCGGTACGGCTCATATTGAAAGAATATGAATGAATAATATGGTCGCTACTATCCCTCCGAACGTCTACTCTGACAGCTTGAAATCAAGGAAAGAAAGGAGTAGGGAAAACCAGAGATGGGAACTCGTCAACAGCTTCCCTCCGCACGCCCCTCTCGTTCGTCTTCACATCTACCTAGGTGTGTGCTTGACGAGGTATCACTTGGCAAGTTGAAGGATTGGGGATTACCGGTGACTTGGTTATAGATTTATCAGACAAGATGAAGTCAACTGTTAATTACATTCTCCACAAGATGTCCTAATTAAATACGTTGTGCGCAATGATATTTGGTCAAAAACATGAGAATTTCACTGCATTCATTGTTCTGATATTTGATTTCTACTCAAATTTTTAATAACCTCGGATTTCGAACAACATCTACGATTAAGTTGATGGCTTCCGGGGTGACTTAATGGAACTTACTACTACTAATTTTGATTAAAACTTCATGCTTTGTATATTTCCATAATTTCTTCTATTTTACACGACCATGTTTTCGACGATTAACGTCATCTTCAAGTGACCTGAAGATGACGTTATAAGGTCGTGTAAAAATATAAGGAATTGCGAAAATCTACAAGGTACGAAGTTCTTTTTTGTTAAATGAATCTACGGCTGCACAATAGCCCGAGAGCTGCCGCAAGGGTGGGTGGCGGGGAGTGTTAAGGCGCCAGCCAAACATGCAGAAATATTAGCTCAGACATGTATTTGATTATATCTTAGCTGTTGGCTGCGTAGATTTTCGCGGCGGTGGCTTGAAGAATTCTGCATGTCCGGGTTTTCACCGCGTTGTTGTTTGAAGCCGACAACAGTTTCGCCGAAGTTTCATCCGGCGTCTTCAGGTCGAAGAACTTCGACCTGAAGACGCCGGATGAAACTTCGGCGAAACTGTTGTCGGCTTCAAACAACAACGCGGTGAAAACCCGGACATGCAGAATTCTTCATATCTTAGCTGTTTTCACAAATACACCCATCACACCACTAAAAGTGTGTGTGACTGGGGTGCTAGCACCAAGGGGGAAGGATTTAGGGATAAGGGAGGATAAGACTGCTAGGAAAAGGGAAAAAAGCATTCACTCAAAACTTCTGCAAAAGACGTGCAAGGTGGAGCACAAATTTTTTACAAGTTAGCGCCTAACTTAGTTTCAATAACTTAATTCATTAAATGTAATGCCTACTCCGGGTTTCTCTCCGCCTTTCCTCTGTTCCCTGAGCGTCCTATTCCTACTAAATTACCCACCTACCTCTAATGAAGCACATGACTTTGCTCATGACAGGTATCGGCCGCCTCTCCTTTAAAAAAAAGGCCTTCATACTATGTAAAACTTAATAATGATGCTTTTGTCTAGAAATTGCGGTCTGTTTCGTAATAAAATTGATTTAGAGGATCGGATTGAATTACATGACTGTGTTAATTGTCATTTCAGTACGTACTTCGATACTACTTGGAGAAAACCGATAAATTAGTGTTTTGTTTCTGATGATTCGTCAAACTCGAACACTTCTGCTGTATCTGACGCTTAAGGGTAGTCGGATGTCATCTAATAAATTCTCTCCGTCATTATCTCTTTCCACAGTTCATACGGGATCGGGATCGTGCGGTGGCTAACGTACAGGCTTCCCACCGAGAGGGCCCGGGTTCAAATACTGACGACAAAAAATATTTTTCAGAGGTATCCCGATCCTTACTTGAGGTGCTTTGTGGAGAGCACTTTGAGTGAGTAGGGCGTCCGTCGGATGGGACGTTAAATAGCGGACCCCATGGCGCGTTTCGACAAGAGTAGGCTAATGCCGACGCCGGGTTCCTCTCCACCCTTCCTTTCCCATCCATCCTTAATGGCGCAAATGACCTTAGCTGTCGGTCGCCTCCCATCAAACTAATACTACTACAATTCATGCATAAACTATCATAACCAACACATTCAAGGTAGCGCGTTTGGCCAGGAGACGCCCTTTTAACGGTTAAGCACGCCTAACATTGCCTCTTCGGACCCGAACAATGTGATACAGTGGTCCATTTGAAAATTATTCACGGTGTGACAAGATCCCGAACAGTGGGGGCAACGAAATGTCAGTCCCTCGGTGGGTAACTCTACATTTCTGTCCCAATGATAAATGGGGTTTACGGGATGAAATCAAAGCGATTGCACAGAGACTTATGCAATGTTGACCCTGGCGGGATGGAAACAAATTGCCCCTAAAAATAAGACATTGAACGCTTGGACCCTCGCCCGAGATACCATACGTACCTAATATTCACTTCCTAAGCGTACGAGGAGCCTACCCTCGG
Source organism: Hetaerina americana (assembly GCF_022747635.1). Classification (NCBI taxonomy): domain Eukaryota; kingdom Metazoa; phylum Arthropoda; class Insecta; order Odonata; family Calopterygidae; genus Hetaerina; species Hetaerina americana. The sequence continues at coordinate 28,881,084 of NW_027286181.1, forward strand.
GTGTTCTACTACACTTTTGCGACAGGAAACATGGTTAAAACCACAGGCTTTAGAGACACCAAGGCACGGAAATCGATACAGATTCTACGCAACAGACCTGACGGCAACACGCGGGTACGCGTCTCCAGAAGATAAGGACTTAACGCATGCCAGCGACGCGATAGCATTAGCTACGAATTAATCGAATGATTTTTATCGCTGACTTAGGGGGAATTAAATAAACTTAGCTCCACAATACAAACTGGAGATATTTAAAATATACATCGGTATATAAGGAAACCAAATGTTTGTAATGTATCGATTTCACGATGTATATTAAAATGCCCATTGGAGTATTTCAGTGATAGAGAGGGCTGGAAAAGCGAGGCAGAGAGACAAAAATAATAGGCATTTGGGATGGATTTACGATAAGGGAAGCAGAAAATATTGCAACTTGGGCCGATTGGTGGGTTGTCATGTAAATAAATTTGTAGATCTAACGCATTTCCAGATAGCCACCCTGCATGAGTAGAAATCTGCCTGACAATTGACGAAAGCGTTGCATGTGACCCGGCCTTTTTAAATGGGTTTCCTCCTTTGCCTTCTAAATGTAATCTATGGAGTGGCAACTAAAATTATAATATTCGTAATGTTCACAACGGGCTCTGCGTGATTGATACCCGCGTTCCCTTTAAGAGGATTACGGGGTGCCCTGTGTTTGTGGAAGTATTGAAGGAGATGTACGTAGTATGGCTGGTGACCTAACACCCCCTGCCACACGTCCTTGCGACGGATTGAGGGGTAGTCTGTAGATGCAGATGCGTGCGAGGATAAAAAAGACATTATCAAAATATGGGGTTTAAGGGTATTTTGTGCCGTGTTTGCACTGGGGGACATAGGAGCAAAGTAGTATATACTGCTCCTGAAAATAAACGTTATAATTGGAGTTCTCGTCAATCTTCTTTCTTACTATCTAATTCTCGTATTTCCTAATTGTTAATGCATCGGTATAATTTTTATAATAGTCATCGGAATCTACATTGTGCTCCATCACAAATTGTGTGTAAGGAAAATATTACATACATAGGGTTTAATTTTTTTAATCATTACACTCTTCATTTTGCTGCTATCATAGATGGTTTTATCTTAATATTTGCAAATACTATTATATCGGTTTTAATTTTGATTCGACCGTTTAATATTGGTTTTGGATGAGCATAGGCTTATCATCGATACACTTCCCAAATCCAAGAAGACACAACTCTTCCCCTCTCTCACTTGTCTAACGTTCTTCCCACAGTCACAATCTTTAAGATTTCATCATCAATCAAAATGCTGTGCATCTACCTTCCCTGCCTCCATTGACTTTCTCCTACAAATCCCCTCTCCTCCCCCATCGTAACTAGCACTTCCTCGTTCGTTTTCCTCTCTGCCCATTTCACCTCTGTTTTCCTCTCTATTCACCTTTTCCATTCTTCCTTACATCCACCTTTCAAAAGTCTCCAATCTACAACAACTACTAATTGTAATTTGCCTCAAAGACCAATGTTTCCGTGTCGAACAAAACCACGCTCCACATCATTTTTTTTAGTAGCCTTTTCTAAACAACCCTTTATTCTAATTTTAGATCCCGATCCCAATAATTTAATTCGACGCTCCTAACAAATGTATGTAGAATCATGTCTTAAGATACACTTGAATACATGTTAGATCATTTACAAATCTCGCGCATATTTATGCCTATATACCACTACATAATGGTTACGTTTTACCAATTTATCAAATTCTAGTATTCACTTTAATTTGATTTTCTCGGACTTTTGGACTTGATTATGTTATGATTGGGTATTGTACGAGGTAAGAAAGAGTACTTGAAAACGAAGGAATTACAGTCATTTTCACCCCATCCTGGAAAATTTTACCACCGAAAATAAGACAAGAGATATAGGCACCGTTACGGACAGGTCCAAGTGCCTACTCCTTGTTTCTTCACACGGTGCAAAATCATATCAAAATTGAAACAAATCACCGGAGTATTTTTAATTAAAAAAATCACAGTAATCGGTCCGAGGGTTGGTTTGATAGGTGAAGTTAGAGCTGAATTTAAAAGCCCTTGAAAAAACCCTTTCTCTCTCTCTTATCCTTTACCCTTTCCACCTGGTGTTTGCACCCCATGCCACACACATTTTTGACGGATCACTCTATATTTGTATAGCTGCAGAATTAATACAGGTATAAATATGGCATTGCAAGCATGTGAAACTTTGACATCAGGTTATAGTCAGACAGTTCCTTTTTCTTTGCCACCTATGTTTTCCCCGGAAGATATGATAACTGAAAAACATTCAGCTTGTGTGAAGCTAAGGGTTCCCAGAGGCATCCCCGGGAATCGAATCCAGGCACTCCGTTCAGTAGTTCAGGGCTCTGCCCGCTGGACTACTACACCTCATTTCGATTATGAAAGAAGAAATTAATGACATAGCGAAACACACACTTATTATTGAATGATGTAGACAGCAATACGTGTGGGTTTATGTGTACATGAGCAAACATATATGTATTCAATTCATATATATTCGTATGAGAAAATATATATTCATATTTATACATAAGTTCCTATCTATGCATGAATGGCTGATGCCCTAACACCCCCTGTCGAACGCTTTCGTGACGGCTTGAAGAATATTGTGCGGACGTTGAACGAAATAAAATTGACGTTCGGTACTCCCAAAATAAACGAATGTCGCAAACCCTCAAATTCTCCCTGCATACTTCGCACTCCCTTGAGCCTCGAAAGAACGGAATGCCAAATAACCTATGCTGAGTGAGGCCTATGTCGAGTATTTCGTCAGTAGAGATGGGCGACATATACGCGAAGAACAGTAAAAGGCCGGCTATTAAACGCAAACATGCCAAAAGTTTTTGTCCCTCTTTTTACTAACAGCCCATCACTTATACCTAGAGAAGTATTTCATGCTAAGATACCACAGTGCATGCATGTACTTATAGTTTCATGATCTGCATTGATTTAATTTTTTTACAGTATATACCATAAAAAAACCCTAAGGTCGGTTTGGTAGGTGATGGTAGAGTTCACCCAGTGCTAAGTGTGAAATTTACACATCAGGGTAGAGGGGGCAGTTCCTTTCCCTGTGCCGGTTATGGTTTCCCAGGAAGACCTGTTACCCGCAAAATCACTTTAGCTTGGATGGAGCTGCAGGTGCCCAGAGCTCCTTGCACATAATATTTTTAATTATATACATGTATAATATATATTTATACACACGCAAATATATACTATATATATATTTTTACGGAAAAACTGAATTTTTTAATTTCCCCCTGCCACACAGCCTTACTGTGGCTTTCAGGGTACCACTTCGAAGAAAAACGAACAACCTGAAGAAGGATTTAATAAATATTTTTCGGCCATGCTATAGTGATTAAGCATTAAGAGGTAATTATTTTGAAAATTCTGGAATGGGTCCCGTTGTTAATCCTCGAGTATCTAACGAGATTCTCATGACATGCACTCTCGAGAATTTGACCTTAAATGGGGATGTTTTCAGTGTTTCGAGGTGAAAAATAAGCGACATTGTCCTATTGCTCTCCAATTCAAAGTGACTAATCTAGATGCTACTGCACAGGAAAAAGTTGACTGGCATATAGCTAGATTGAGAATAAAATAGATATTCATGAATAACTTAGTTTATACCACGCGAATTAACTCTGTTATTATTCACTTAAAATATCGACGTGCCGTCGTATAAAGTATGTGACTACCCAAAATCTATCTTAGCCTGGAGAATAGCAATAATAATAATCTACTGAAATAGGAGGAAACACAGCATATGTCCCGAGTGATGACCCCGGGAATACCTCGGTTTCCATGATTTACAGAAAGGAGTACAATGGAAATAATTTCTTTGGGCAACACTTGCAAAGAACGGGTATGCTCAGTTGGTATGAAGTCAAACACAACACTCAGCCTGAAGAGTGGTTTGATATTTGATGGCATAGCTTCACTTAGCACTAAACCCATTGGTTTAAGAAATTCACAGATCCAGGGTAGGCGGACCCCCAGTTCCTTACCCTGAACCGCCTGAAATTTCCAAGGGTACACAAAATTCAAACGGATTAGCCGAATGTGGGAGTGTGCATATGTTACCATTATTCGAACCCGGGTCCCCCAAGCAGTATCTCAAAGCGTTACCAGCTGAGTTATCGCATCCTATGCCGACAATGTCAAAGTTGAAATAACGCTCGATACCAGAGAGTTTTCAGTAATTTTATTATTATTATTTGGGATACATTGCTGTTAGGCGATAAGCCGGGTGGCAATGACATGATATAACAAACAGTAGTCATTCTTAAAACATATCACAGTGTCATTAAATAGTCGTATAGTAGACTTACAAAATAAAAAAAAGAGAAAAAACAATATATTTTGATACAGCCATACACCTGCCGTATTGCATTTAACAATCCCATCATGTATACCTTTTGCATTCACGCCTAAATGATTTAATGCTTTTGGGTAAGGGCTTAAAGAGTTCATCAGGCAGCTGGTTCCACTCTTTGATTCCCATATTTAGGAACGAAAACTTGGCGGTGTTTGTCCTTTGGGGCATGTATTTGATTTTAAGCGGGTGATCATTCCTGCCGAGATAACATGGCTTATTTACACTCTCGTTCAGTTCTTTCCAGCCTCCGTCAGCTTTCAATATTTTAAAAATGGCACACAGTCTATTCAGCTTCCGTCTGTTCTTTAGTGACCCCCATCCTAGTGAGCCTAGCATGTCAATTACACTGTCAGTCTGCCTATGTCGCCCTAAAACGTACCTGGCAGCCTTCCTTTGCACTGCTTCTAATTTTTTCACATGCCCTATTTCAAAGGGATCCCATACTGTGGTCGCATATTCGACAATAGGCCTTACAATTGTTTTGTAGGCCAATTCTTTAGTTGATTTAGTGCTTCCTTTGAGGCTCCGCATGACCCAGTGGAGCGATTTAAAGGCCTTGCCTACCACATAATCTGTGTGAAGTCCCCACCCTAAGTCTTTACTTAGGTGTACCCCTAGATATTTACAATTATCTTTTGTTACAATCGTTTCTCCCATTATTTTATATACCCTTCCCTCACCTGCCTTCCTTTTGGAGAATGAGATGTGGATAGTTTTTGCAATGTTTATCTCCATTTTGTTGATTTTGATCCAATTAGCCACGTTATCTATGTCACCCTGCAGAACGTCGCGATCACTGCTGCTGCTGATTTCCCTATAGAGTATACAGTCATCAGCGAACAATCGTATTTTGTAATTGACACATTCCGCAAGGTCATTCACGTAACAAAGAAACAGAGGAGGACCAAGCACGCTACCCTGAGGTACTCCGGATGTGACGCGGGTTTCTTCTGAGATTTTGTGCCCAACACGAACCTGCTGGGTTCTATCTTGTAGGAAGGCCTTCGTCCATAGTAGTACTCTTTTATCAATATTTAGTTTTCCAATTTTATCTAACAATCTGTCATGGGGAACCCTGTCGAAGGCTTTTGAGAAGTCGAGTATAACTGCATCTATTTCTTTACCTTTGTCTAAGCAGTCTGATATTTCCTGGCAGAGTCCAAGTAGTTGGGTTTCGCATGAGTACACATACAATTTAAATGCATTACTAAATCCATTCTATGAACTCAGCACACCCTATTTTAATTTTTATCCTTCTAAACTTCTCCTGTCACTAAGAACAGTTTAGACTACTTTATTTCTCAACCATAGATTCAGCCGTGAAATTTCTAAATGAATGATTGGTCATCTATATGCTTTGAAGGTAAGTCAAAAGTCTCTTCGCCCTTGACGAATTCTGAGTGTTTTCGTAAGAACGGCTTCAATGTAATGAGTTCATTACTTATGAGCCCCTTGACGTGATAATAGTGACCGGTCAAAAGTGGTCGTTTATCGGTAGACATCTTAAAGACAACGTCGCGATAAAGCAAGAGCATCAAGGTCCTACGGAGCATATACCACCTGCGAATTACAATTGGCCACTCGCCTAACCTTGAAAAACTTCCACATGGAAAAAAAACGACTTCTTATCCAATACTTTTAGCTCCATTTTATTTTATAACAATGTCAAAATTTGACTGGTGTCATCTACTTGCTCTAGAGGAGGATATTATTCGTTGGCGGTTCTTTTTTTGGGGTCGTGGCAAGCAATCTTCATTCCTTTCTCTCTTCCTGGCATGTTGTTCGTAAGGCCTGGGGGCAGGGTGATGAGGAGTGGGTACCGGACTCCAGTTGACATTTGAGGAATACTCTTTGAAAGCTCCAATTGCAGATGCGTCACTTGGCTCCCCCCCTCTCCCCCTTATATACTTTCGCAAGGTCCAAAAATCCTCCCACACCCTCCATCATTCTATATAGCTGCTCCAATTCCCCTTTCACCTTCATCCAGAACTTCCCCAGTCCCCTGCCCACTTACCAAATAGACATCTAACTAGGGACTACCCCATTCCACACCTCTCATCCCCCCTCTCCAACATAGCTAGTCACATATCTCTCCATTCTCCCTCAACACCCCCTCCCATTCCCTCTTAGGACCTCTCCCCCACTCATCCCATCCCAACGCATTCAATGAGTATATATAGTTTTGTCCTCACAGCGTCACGTTCAACGTGTTCAAATCCGAGCCAAAAGGTCTTTCTTAAAGGGTAGTTACTTCCCCCTTCTCCTACCCTCCCCGTTAAGCTCCTTCACACCCCTCTCCCGCCTGACTGCACTTCTCAGGGAGTAAACCACGAATCACTTCAGTCCACGGATCCAGAGGTAGACATCCTAACCTCCACCCCTCCCACATACCCCAACCCCTATTCGTAAAGTGGACGAAGGCAGTGGGGATTTCTTCTCACCACTCTTCACGTCCAGTTATTCAGAGGCAGGGGTTGGCGACGAGAACAACCGTTTCTATTTTCCGTGGGATACGTCCAACAGTGAAGCTTAGGGGGACCTCTCATTCGACATGGACACATCGCAGATGAACGGGAAGCCGGAAGAGGAACACGCGCCGGAATCGACGCCCCACACGCCCATCATGGAATCCATGACTAGGCTGGTGAAGATACCGGTCGTAGAGAAGACTCTTACGGCCGCGAGCGACGTCTACGAGAAAGTTAAGGTGAGCGATTTTCATCCCCGCGAAAAAAAATATCCTTTTGCGTCAAATGAGAAAGAGGGAGTGGACGGGAACGAAAACGTCGCACATTGAAAACTACGAAGCTTTTAAATCTAAAAGACACCATTTAAATCGCCGCTAAGGTGTGTAGCAGAGGGTGATGAAACATCAAACATTATTTTTTTCTCAATTGTAAGTTAAGATTTCTAAAGAAACAAGTCTGGTTATAAATATCGTATGCGGTATGAATCTATCTGGTGCCCTGAAAGGACCTAAGGGCCTCTGGGGTGTGTGGCAGGGAGTGATTCGACATCGGGCATGCATCAACAAAACTTGAAGTTTCTCTTAGTTGTCAGTTATCAACAAATATATCAAATAGTTCAAATAATGTAGATAAATATTACTACGGCTCCACGCACCGCGGTATCTACGTGAAATATACTTTTCTAAGTATGCCAGATGAGGAGCTGGAAACAAAATGGACAGCAGACTAAGGTTCTACCATAATTACGACATACTATATTAGGCTACTAAGAATGAAAAATAGGAGAATACTTTTTTTACCCCTCTAGCGCGATCGATTAAATTTCTGATCTGATGCCTTATCGTCCGTGGGAGAAACGGCGTATTAAATCTGTCGTTTTTACACTTAATATCTCGAATATTATTATCACACTCTCTCCCACCGCAATTTTAAAAGGCGAGTGAAATTGATAGCAGGGGCGTTGAGTAACAGACACGGATATCGGTGCTTTGTAAAGTTCGTCTCAAATGTAAGAACTTAAGCCATTCAGAACCATTGGTTTACCTTTTCTAAGTTACTCATTAGGATCACTTCGTCTGTAACGACTTAAGGATGGTCACTCATGAAAACAACTGAAGTCTTAATGGCGATAATTAGATGAAAATTGATGCAGAAACGTGGCTATCGAAGAGTTTGATAGAGATTTCTATCGTTGTTCGTTTATTATTTTAATTTATTAAATGATCTAAAATTTAAAATAATTTCTCATTCATTTTGATAAACCCGTGAGTTAATTTCACTGCTGCATGTTTTAATCATAAATGGCTTTCGAGTATCAGCCATGATTGGAGAATTTAAAAAACTGCTTCTCGTCATTTATTGAGCAACTTGGCGGCTTAGACTTGAAAGGTGAATATGAGGCATTTTTGGCGTTACGTTACGTTCCTGAGGCGTAATAGGGGCGATCCCAATTTCACACATATCCTTAACTTCCGAGTTCTTACGTACAATGGGAATTGCCCTTAAGGATATACGGAAAATATTAGAGTAAACTTTAATATGTATTGCGGTTTTTACAGCGCGGAAATTTTTGTCTTTCAAAAAATATATTATGCGTAGCTTGGAGACTTTTGAGATGTGTGCACGGTAAAGGATGGAAAAGATTGAAGAAAAGGAAAATAAACGAAGAGCTAGTTGAGGTGAAATCGATTGGAAATCCAAGGATGAGAGAAGGTTGGTGAAGAGTATTTTTGTTTGTGATGGAATGTTGAAGACTGTGATAGAGATAAGAAAGGAAAGCGAGCTAGGGCAATGAAAAGGCTAGACATGCTGGACTTTATGAAGGGATGCAGGAACTGAGAACTAAAGAAGCAGACCACAGGATTCAGATTTGCTAGCCTAAGTCCATACTGTCGGAAGCAGTCACCGCTTAAAGAGTACCTTAATTTGGTCTCGACATAAATTTGCCGGTTGACTTCATTGAAAACTGATTTGAAGCAGGCAGTTAGGGAGCATGTTATTTTTACACTGAAGGCCAAACTGGCAATGATTTTTGCCAGTAAATGAGAGATATAACGCTGAGGACACGGAAAACTTGACTTCGACCTCGCTGTCGAAAAACCCCGTTTCCCAAGTTCTGCATTTACACAATACTTCGCCAGCCGCCGTGGGGGTCTGTGACGGGGGCGTGATAGGGTACCAACCATGCCTGCAGAAATATTTTCATGAATGCATTCGAACATACATCACCTGCATATAATATAAAATATTTATACACATATATATGTGTATATATATATATATATATATATATATATATATATATATATATATACATATATATAGTACAATACACAGTAACACACAATATAGAAACACAAAAAAAGAAGAACACTCACACGTTATTTCTTGATATTTCGACGGAAATATAAATTATAAAATAAACATACATTTTGATAACATATACATCATACAACAAATGTCATGTTTGAATAAATCATTAAATTTTGGTTTTTAAATAAAATATTCGGTCGCTTAGGCTCAGCTTTGTTATGATTGCGTGTACACCGCTAGGGAAGAACGAGTAATTGAATATATCGGTGACGGTGCCCATTATTATTGCCTTATATTTTCTTGGCGGTCGAATCTACCGGTGTAATGTGGTGTCTTAATAATTTCCCCGTTATCGCGAAAGAACTCAGTTTTCCTGTGCCTCTCTAAACTCTTTTCTGCTCTTTTTGTGAATCATTCTAATACCTCCGACATACCCGTCACATGTACTCTTTTCTCAAGCCAAGAAATCTAACAAACCCAGCGGATGTCCACTGAATCTTACGCATATTCCAAATATTACGTAATAAAAGTGTGGTAACATTTATCTTACCTTTCAATTACATTTTCCTACAACCTGTAAAATAAAGTCTCACTTTTTTATGGTTGACCTGCATATTCTTTTAATGTTTATACCCCCATGATAGATATGATGTCGGTGCAAAACCCAAGATTTTGACCCGTTCTGAAATTCTTAAAGAGATCACATCTATTTAATAATTTTTTCTTGTTTTTATTTTCTTGTATTCCAAAATTTCAGGACAGAAAATTTTCTGACATTTAACATGAACCTCATTTACTATATCTTACAACAGCTGGTTTAAATCTTTAGAGCCTAGCACAAAATATGCCGGTGTCCTTTCCTCTTAAACCACAAATAATCTTAGATTGCTGCTAACGAGGGAGCTTAGCTCGTTGATCTATATGAAGAAGATTGGGAGGCCTATAACACTTCCCTGTGGCACCCTGAAGCTATGTCTGCCTCGAATTGACTCATCCCATCGAGGACTACTTTCTTGTTAGATAGTAAGTCACTAATGGAGTTGATCACTTTCCGTTTATATATAACATCTAAATTTGTGAATTGGTTTCTGATGAGGGACCTTGAAAGGACTCGTCAACTAATTACCTTTTGTAGGCAATATGATCGTATGTTTGCTTCCAGTTAAGAAATGTTCTGGTCTATCAACATTGAATTTTGTAATTATTATATGAGATATTTATTTAATAATTATTTAGACATTGTATAAATCATTCGGTTTATGTATTAACTGAAAGGTTACTTTTTACATTACCCCATGCATAAATTTAAATTTAACCAGAAATTTTCTAAAATACTTTGGAATCTAATCTCAGATGTATGGAAAAAAAAGAGATGCTAAAATTTTTATGAGGAAACGATTATGTCTTGATTTAATTTGACGCCGAAGTAGAGATTATTCTTGCTTGGAAACAATAAGCGAAGTTAATACGAGGTTTCCAATAAATATTTCATTATCGTCACCGATATCCTCGAATACATTTCAGAGTGACTATGGGCGTCAAATAGAAACTTGTTTTGCAATGCCAAATTGTGCAATACCGCCGATGACCTTTGATTCATTAGTAGCAAGCGATATTGCATTGCATATGAGAAGTATACCTTGAATAATACAATGGGCATTATCATGTGAATATATAATCTTATCCACCTGATAAGATTTCATTATAGCGTCATATGCAATGAAGTGGCATGAGTGATTAATAGGTTAGTCTCCTATTAGGTATTCAAACTCAGATAACGACGAATTTTTATTGAAAATTACCCTCTACGATTCCTATGAGACACCCTTAGAAAAATATGGGACTTCATTCCAAGGGACCCTGGGCTTGAAGATAAAAATGTCCGGAAATATATTTTACGCCATTCGATTATCATCTAAGTGGGTATTTAAAAAAAAAAGTATTTTAGTATTTAGTATTGTTAGAATTTATTTAAAAATCGTAGTAAAGTAAAACGCAGCAATGTAGTAAATGGCTAGAGTGCCCCCGACTTTAAATGGTAGGTGTACAAAATTTCGACGAACATTCCCATTCATGAAATGACCTGGATTGAATGGATAGGCTTAAGATAAGGTTTTCGGAACGGAATTAGAAAGGATGTCTCTAGAACAGTCAAGTCAATTATGAGTCACTCTCCGCTCCTGACCTTAACCTTCGATATCACTCCCCGTTCCGATAAACAGCTGTCTCTTGATCCAGTTGCCAAATAACACTCCTTCCCAACGGCCTCATTCCCGTATTTTACCCACGAGTTATACATTCAAAATTTCGAAGTGCAAAAAAATGATTGTTATTTTTTTCACTCTGAAGCTCGTTTTTCGCATACAACACTGCGGAGAATAAAGATTCCTTAATTGGTAAGTTATAACCGCACTCATAAAAAATATAAAAAAAGCAATGTCGTTTCCATTGCCGTGGCACCGTCACCATTGCTCTAGCTGGCATAATTTCAAACAAGTATAAAGAACGAGGAAGTACTTTTGTTGGTGTGTTCGTCATTATTTAATGGGTATTAGATATGACGAGAATTCTAGAAATTCGACCCGAAGGCATACACATTTATAACAAAATTACAGTCTAAGATACTGCATTAGTTCTCTTTTGCTCAACTTTAAGAAGTCGCGCCTATAGGTATGTACCCAATTTTTCTCTTTGAGGCGTATTATTCTCGAGATATTGTCATCCAAAATGGATCTCCGAGCGTTTTTCCGTGACTTGGCGACCATTTTCCCCGGGTCCCATGAACAATCGAGATATACTACCTTGATCAAAAATTTCCCGGAATTTATTCAGAAAATTAAAAATACAAGTTTATTCATCTAAATCTATATTGTCCCCTTCAAAGTAATCCCCATCGACTGCAACACACTTATGCCAGCGCTTGATCCAATCCTCGAAACATTTTTTATATTCGGTTTTCGGTATGTCCATCAGTGCTTCCTGCGATTTTTCCATTACTTCCTCTCGGCTGCTAAAACGCGTTCCCCGTAATGGTTTTTTAACTCGATTGAACAGAAAGAAGTCACAGGGAGCCAAATCAGGTGAATTCGGTGGCTGTTGGATGGTATTTGTTGCATTTTTCGTCAAAAAATTACGAATAATGATAGCACTGTGCGACGGTGCGTTATCATGGTGCAAAATCCACGAGTTTTCTGCCCACATTTCTGGTCTCTTTCGGCGAATTGCTTCACGCAAACGTCTCATAACGCCCAAATAATACTCTTTGTTTACTGTCTGGCCTTCTGGCAAAAATTCATGATGCACTACACCGTTGTAATCCAGGAAAACCGTCAGCATTGCCTTCTTTTTTGACTGAAAACGACGTGGTTTTTTTGGTCTCGGCTCATTTGGTGAACGCCATTCACTTGCCTGATGTCTGGATTGCGTGTCGTACTCATAAACCCACGTCTCGTCTCCAGTAATGATCCTTTTGATGAATGTGGGATCGGATTCAGCCTCGCAAATCATGTCTTTTGCGACGTCAACACGGTCTCTTTTTTGCATGAAATTGAGGTCTTGCTTTGCTGCTACACGACGGAAACCCAAATCATTAACCACAATGTCTTGGGCGGATCCATAGGCAATGTTCAAGTCCTCCGCTATTTCTCTGATGGTTAATTTGCGGTTATTGACCAACATTTCTTTTACTTTATCAATTTTTTCACCGACTTTCGATGTCGATGGTCTGCCACTGCGTTCATCATCTTCGATTGACTCACGACCACTTCTGAACCGCTCGTGCCACTGGTAAACGACCGTTTTTTTTAGAGAATCGTTGCCGAAACACTTTTCCAACATTTCCAACGTCCGTGCGCCACTAAATCCGTTTTTTACGCAAAATTTAATACAAGTTCGTTGTTGCAAATTTAAATCCATTTCTGAAATTGTAAAAAATCGCCAACACACACAGAGATAGATGTACTCTTGGCTACGTAACTTTTGCAAATGTCAAGTTATGACACTAAGATTTAAAGGGAATATCAACAACAGATGTACCAATTTAACAAAAAAACAGAACTCAAATCGGAACGATGGGAGCGCCACACGGTGGTTATTCCGGGAACTTTTTGATCAAGGTAGTATGTTAGCCTCCTATCTTATTTTCTCATACGCATCTATACCGCGTACTACCCGAGAATGGAGGTTCAATTGTTTCACTTGGCAACAACGGCAACAACTTTCATGATGAAACCATTCATGAAGATGGCGGCATTTTATCTGAACATTTAAGCTGAGAAAAAAATATAGATATAGGTGTCATACCTGCCCGCTGGTAAATGAATGCGTAGTCATGTAACCAGTAGTCTTTGTGGGATCAAAGTTTAAAATGATTACATCCATCATCATCTTATCTCCCATGTTTGAAATGGAGTATTAAGTTTCCCTCAGTCATCACGCAAAATAAGCGTACAAGAATTGGTTCATAATAGGAAAGGAAAGCATCCTCTCGCATTCAGCTGTCGTTACTTCAATAAATGAGCATTTTAATATTCAACCAACTTCTTGCAGATCGCATATTGAAATACCCATGTATTCATTATATCCTTACTTCCACCTCGTGAAAAATTCCTTCACTTACGCAGTTCTTCGTCTTTGACCATTTTGGTCAAAACATTTCCAAGATAGGTAAACTGTTTCACCTGCTCTAGTTTTTTCCCTCCTGTTTGAACGTTTTACTTATCCTTTCTCTGTATGGAGAAGCGAATAACCTTTGTTTCTATTTATATTTATTGTCATCCTATATCTATCGCACTGAATTTTAAATTCACTCAGCTAGGCTGGCAACCCATTCGATGACTGGCAAACTAAAGCTTGGTCATTATCAACGAAAACTGATTCCATGTATTCCCCGACGACTTTCATTCCTATCTCCTCTTCTTCCCATGCCTCTTTAATCATGTCTTCCACATATACGTTGCACAGCGCCGGTGATAATGGATTTGTCCTTGTATCTCTGTCTTTACCCTCTTCCTAACTCTATCATTCACGACTCTCTATCCGCCACTCCCACCTGAGGAGTCTGAGACGTAGAGGTTGCTAAAAAGTCGCATACCACCTTCCACACTTCATTTAGTTCACATTCTTGTATGCCTAAAGTTCTCCCTTTTTATCAGAGATATAACATGCCAATTCAAATCTTAATTCTCTACATTTATCTACAACATGCATATATATATATATATATATATATATATATATATATATATATATATATATATATATATATATATTAGTGGACGGCGACGGGAAACCACCACATTATTTATTCTCCCCAGAATATGCAGCCTTGTCTTGCATTCAAATACAGTAGAATGCAAGGATATGTGCTGCAGTCACTAAATCCTATATATATATACACACACACATTTAATGTAAATACGTATATATTCCGTGTGTATATATGCACACACACACATTAAGATACTGATTACTGTGATAACGTACACTAATATAATGAATTATGGGTGGTATTCTACGAAAATAGCAAAAAAATTCTGAAGTGACCGTGTTCTTTCCGAGCGTTTTATCATAATCACCCTCTGGGAACCGAATAACAAGTGTACATGTTCCCGTGATGAGATATTCGAGAAGTGGCAATGTTTGCGTCCCATCATCGCACTCAGCACAAGATGGTGCAGAGTTGATAAACCTATATTTGAGCTTGTTTGCTTGATGCGCATAGAAACGGAGTGAATGTATGGAATTCGTCACTGCATAATCACATACAACGGTAATAAGATATCCTTATCATCCAGTTGAATACGAATTCCACGGTCCTGGGGGATTTCACTGGCATGCCTGTTGGCACGTGTGTTCAAATGATAATCAGTAGGATCACTAAAAAAGAGGGTAGTTTTTCTGGATAGGAAATATGAGTTTGAGGACTAGAATGAGGAGTTGGGGGCTTAACGGTATATGAAGAGGATAATTTTGCAAATGAAATGAAAAATAAAATTAATGTTTCAAATCAGTCGAAATATGATAACTTTTCGCACATAAACCTCTTGAAAGTAGTCTAGTACATCTGCAAAGGAATATTTTGGCATTCTTCGGTGCTTATTTTTCCGCTCTCTTAGGTATTATTCACCGATAAAAACTAACCATTTTTCTTTTAATTTATTGTTAGGCTATTGTTCTTCGGTGCATTTAAAATTGTAGCAGCACAGAAGACGCAGAAAAGGGCTGAAGTAGTTTTAGTAGTAGGATGAGATGGGAAGACACACGGGGAATACTGGAGTGATAGTTTTAGTGTTATACAGCGGAGGAACGAGAACCAGCGAGAGGGGACCATAATATCGAATTGAAATGCATGAAGAAGCGTAGTCAACAAAGAGCAAGTAATGGATAGAAAATTACAAGTTGAAGAAAAGCAAAAACGACGAACCTGGTCATTATTCACGTATACATGCCACCAAGCAATCTTAAGGAGAAATAAATAGATAACGTATACGTTAGAGGACATAATGGCGTGTGTTCATACAGAGAAACTTTTGATAGTGATGGGCGATTGGAATGCGAGGATGAAAGAAGGAAGAAAGGGTTAGGTACGAGGAATGACCGCGGGGAGAAAGCAATTGAACTCTGCTGGAGAGGGGGGTAAATCATCACCAACACTTTGTTTAGACACCACAAAAGGCGTAGTCATTCATGGAAAATACCAGGTGACTCAGAAAGGTATCAGTTACTCATTAAGTGTAGCGTCCGTTTCAAATAGATAAGACGGGCAGCGGGTAAGGAAATGGAATGTAGAAGCATTAACTGGAATGACAAGGAAGGAGTATCAGCAGGCTGTACAGAAAATCATGAGTAAGACGAAAGACCAGAGTACTATCGAGGAAAAATGGAAATTCATCAAAAAAGGGAAATCGAAAGCCGCAAAGGAAACTATCGGAAATGTTAATGGGAACAGGAGAAGGAAACCATGGTTCGAGGATGAGAAGGTTAGAAAGATTCATGAGAGGAGAAAATGGAAGAATGTAAATACAGAATTAGGCAAAATGAAGTACAAAGAATTAAACAATAAATTGAGGCGGGCAACAAATAAAGTAAAAAAGCGTGGTGGAAGATGCAGTTCGAGGATATGGAAAGTTTGCAGTGGAAGGGTGGCATTGGTGCTCGTAAAAGAAGGTTAAAATACCATCGGGAAGTCAGAAGGGAAGATTTGTATTAACAGTTAGAGATGTCAGGTAAGATGTTGAAACAGACAAAATCCAAGGGAAATGAAAGGAATAAATAGAAGAGCCCTATGATAAGGAATTTAAGCCAACAAACTTAGACATAGGAAGAGCATATGACGTAGAGGAAGATAGCTTAGGTCCAGGCATACAAGACGGTGAGATAGAAAGGGCATTAAGGGAAATGAAATCAAATAAGGCCGTGGTCGTGGACAGCATTCCTTTGGAACTACTGAAATTTTTAGGAAATTGTGGGAGGAAGAGTCTATATGGTCTGATTTGTAGCATCTACCATACGAGGAAGGAAGTTGGGCGGAATATTTTGTGAGATCAGTGTTAGTTCTTATTCTGAAAAAGGTAAAGGCTACATCATGAGAGGACTACAAAACAATAAGTTTGATATCCCACGCAGCCAAAGTGGTTCTCAGAATCATCAACAAAATGATGTCGATGAGGGAAAATGATTGCTCAGGAGATGATCAGTTTGGGTTTAAGAAGGGGAAAGGTACGCGCCATTACCGTAACGATATCACTAATCGAGAGTAACATAGAATACAATAAGGACGTATTTGCCTGTTTTGTTGATTGCGAAAAGGCGTTTGATATGGTAAGTTGGGAAGTTAGTGCAATAGGTATAGGATAAATATAAATGTAATATACCAAGGTTATGCGGCTTTCGGGAAAGAAGAAGGCTAAGTAAAATATGAAAATGGGATTTGTTGTCTCAGGCGTAACTTTGTGGAATTTGCATAACATATTGAAATGTAATGAAATAATCGAAAAGTGTGCGGAATTACAAAGTCAATTATTTCATTACATTTCAAATGAAAATGGGAGTTCATAAACAAAGGCAAAGTTCACCCATCTCGGAAGAGTTCTGGACCAAAATGGTCCAAGTAGTTGGAGCATAAGAAGAATTGCGTTGGGCAAAACATCTTCCTCAACGAGAAAGGAATTTATGACAGGGACGTCGAGTAATGAGGTGAAGAAGCGGCTCGTCAAAATAGATGTGGAGCGTGGTTTTTTGCGGCGCGGAAACACTCATTGAAGCAAACTTACAGGCGTAGATTGAATGCTATTGAAATAAGTGTGTGGAGACGGATTGAAAAGATGAAATGAACAGAAAGGAAAGCAAACGGGAAAGCATGATGGGGTAGAGAGAGAGCTGCTGGTAAAAATAAGAGAGGCAAGAGAAATGCCTGAAAAGCATTTTGATTGGCATTGGGGTGTTGAATCTGTGATAAAGGAGAAAGTTAGGCAAATGAGGAAGGGAAAGGAATACGAAAGGCATGTAGGGCGGAATGAAGGGAGGAAGGAAGTATTCGAAATTGAAGAGGGACTTTCCGTATTTTCCGATGTCAGGTGAAATTTTTTCGTTACGAAAGACCAGGAGGCGAATTGTTGTACATTCGTATAGGCTGTGTTTATCCAAACCCTACCTTAAATGGTAGGATACTGAAAATACGAATCGTAATAATAATCTTTAGAAATATATTAATTTTGTGTTTATGCTGACCCAATGCCATTCTCTGCCTGATTTAGCACTACCAATGCTAAAGTTATG
Source organism: Hetaerina americana (assembly GCF_022747635.1). Lineage (NCBI taxonomy): Eukaryota > Metazoa > Arthropoda > Insecta > Odonata > Calopterygidae > Hetaerina > Hetaerina americana. The sequence continues at coordinate 28,899,085 of NW_027286181.1, forward strand.
AGATATGGCTATAACCAGTGTTCTATGAAACGTTTTTCGGTACAACTGCAACGTAATATATCTAAAATGAAAGAAGTGACTTATTAATTTCACACGAACTTTATTAAAATACGACCTAGGCTTCGATGTTGGACGTCATCATTAGGACATCTAATGATTACGTCTAACGTCAAAAACAGGTTGTGATGCTACGGAATATCCGATAATATAATAAACTGATTTCAGAACTAACTTGCTCACCGTGAACAGTAGTAATAGAAGGTTCAATCTCTAATTATGAACAAATAATTTCCGGTGTTTCCCAGGGTAGTGTCAAATGTCCTATACTCTTCCTTTTAGGTTAATGGCATCACCTCACTAGTACAAAGAAACATAAGATTGTTTACTGACGGCACTATAATCTACAAGGAAATACCGAACGACATACGTGTAGATTGTCATAATATAAAATTATTCATTTCCAAAAAAAAATGAAAACAACATGATAACTTACACACTCTCACCTGTACGGATGAAAGTTACAGATAATATGGGACATACAATATGATACATTTCCCCTCAATTCACTTCATAGCTGGGGCCCTAACACCCCCCGCCACCTGCCCTTGGACCGAGTGACGGGGTATCATGTGAATAAAGCTGTAGAATCATGTATTCGCGAATTGTTAATTCTGCATGATGATTATTGGCTACGTTTCATATGAAGCTACCCTTTTTAATGGGTTTCCTTATATGCCTTCGTAGTGTGTTCAGTGGAGTAGTTACTAGTAGTTAAGCATTCGTAATGTTTATAACGAATGTTACAAGAATATCGTCCAGTCGCCCCCTTCCACGTACACTTTCGGTGGATCGCACGGTGCCACGTGTATGTGGAAGTGGTGGTGTTGGTGAAGTATGGCTGGTGACCTTACACCCCCTGCCACACGTAATTGCAACGCCTTGCGGGGTAGTGTGTACTCATAGGTGTAGACACAGAATACACCAGACATTAGACCCCATGCCACATATTACAATTACATGTTATTTAGCTCGGCGTACTTCATATATCCCTGAAGCCATCTCATAATGGATATTCTTTCCACCCTCTACCCCTTTTCCCTTTCTTCTCCCCTATATTATTATGTTCAACATTCCGTTGCCTCTCAGTATATCCGATATCCGCTTGTCCTGACTTCTTCAGATTTCTCCCAACAGCCGTCTGTCTTCCTCCATCACGTATGGACGTTTATTATTCGTTTTCCTTTCCGTCCATTTTTTTCTATTCTTTTCCAATTATTTTAAATTATATAAGGAATGAATACTCCATTATTGGATGGAATA